>NC_091868.1:8621314-9232703 GCF_019399895.1 Cardiocondyla obscurior
ATATTTATCAGTCTCACATATTAGTAGGGGCGAGCCAGCCGTATTTATCGATTAGAGGGAGAAGCTTTCCCCCACCATTATCCAACCATGTAATTCAACTGATAGTATTACGTGAATGATAAAGTAGAACAGATTAAAAATTTTGCACATCGCGAAGCTGTAAATAATGACTGTTAAACTTGAATATTATTGCGAAAAAAAAGTTATTTTATTTAAATTATTTTATTTATTGTATAAATTAACAATTTTATTTATTACCCATTTTATTTAACATTCACGTTATTTTATTTTATTTAAATTATTTCTTACTTGGATATTAACTGTCATTATATAATAATGTTGAAACGAATTGGTGATTATTTAAATTATTTATCAGATCAACGTGTTACTAATGTACGATGAAAATTTTACTTAAATATAATATTTATCTGTGCATCAATTATTTTTATACTTAAATAAAATATGATCTTTATTTTTAAATAAAAATCTGTTTTTAATAGTTTTTCGTTTGTCATTATTTTATCAAATTTTAACCAGCTTCGCGTATGCGCTAACCTTTTCAGAATTTCTTAAATATAATTTTGTGTTTTACATGACTGAATTTAAAATATTAAAGTTTCGAGTTCGCTACTTGGCCAATTTTTTTTCTCCACATTTATTATCCAGCAAACATGAGTCAACCTAAAATCAATATTGTAATTTCCTACTAACAATGCAACTGATACATGCAAAGTAATCGTAAGTAAGAAATTGCAACGTTGACTGCGTTCAATAAAAATTTTACGTTCGCAGCTGTTATAAAAATCATGAGTTTGATTGATGCATATTCTTGATCCTAGCTGAATTTAAAAAGCACACATTAGGTTGACAAGTTTTACAACAGATGTAAATGTAACATTTTTGCTGAACGCAGCGATGATGTTATATTAATGTTGACTTATGTTTGCAGAGTATACATATATATTATATATATGTATTTATGTATTTTGTAAATCCATTTCCATATAACGCTTGCAAAAACTGATTTTGCTATATCCGCAGGCAGTGTATAATTTGAAGTTCAGGCGCAGATCCGCACGGATTTCGAATCCGATTCCGCGGTTAGCTCATTCGGGCTTTAGGCACGCAGTTGGAGATAAACGTGCCGGCTGCTGACAAGGAAGCAATAATAGAGAAAGGTCTTTCTCGAATACAGTAACATACGCCGTGACGTCCGTTCGGAGAGGAAATTCGATATTGACGTAATTAGACCGACGGTACTAGACGTTTCACGTGCCATGACACTATCCACTCAAGGCACATGGCTTATAGGATTTCATACTGCTGACTCGTATCCCGACCGTAGTTTAGGTCTCGGAATATAATTTCATAATTTGGAAATTAAGTTGACAATCGATAAAAAAAATAATATCCAACACAAAAATCGAATGTGAAGATGTAATAAAATTATTTCAAAAAATGAAAATATTACTTCGTCATATGTATATTTTTAATTGGCAATTTTTTTCCTTTTCACCGCTAACAATCACGTTTGTATAAAATTATTTAAGTATAAATTAATTTGATATTTTATTTCAAGATAACATTTTTAATTGACTGGTGAAAATAAGATGTAAAAAAAAAAAGGAAATATTCCGTTGCTAACAGTGGAAGCTTTATAGCACTGAACAAGATCGCTAGTAATATTGATTTGTCAATAATGCATCGTTATCGCTTACTAATTATTTCTTTTAACCATCGTTATTTTTATCGACGTTTATTTTAAAAATTTTGCACTTTAATTTTTTATCAAATATAAAAACATGATTGTTACGGCGATCTATAATATGACTGATGAAGTAATACATCACATTTAACTAGAACTGGTTGTATCGAGGCTAGAATCAAATTTCCTGGCACTTAATAAGATGTGATAAGGAGTCACGTGGCATTAACGAGAACATTTCGCGTGTAGGCATTGAGTTGTTCATATGTATATGTGGAACAATAAAATGGTGTTGCACCGTTGCTGTGGCTTCCGTCGCGTGAATTGTGTCATTAAACTCTAAGTCCAGTCCACCTTGCAAAACATGTACGTGCCATAAAAAAGAACCATCAAATAGTCGTGAGTTTTATAAAAATATCTATATCTGTGTCGATACGTTAAAACGTTCATTTTAATCTAAGAATCATATTAATAATATCAATTAGAAATCTGCAAATATTGATCGCAACGAGCTGCTTAGAAACGTATACCGTGTGCCGTTCGAGGGTTAATAACAAAATTCGTTTGCTGCTAATATTTTACACGTGACGTAATCATTTAAATGAAATCAAGAGACACAGCAATATTCGGACCAAGCGTACACGTAGCCGGGCCGACCTTATATCTTTACGCGAGCCGCCGGGAGAGATTATCGGATCTCAATAATGCCTAAACCGATTAAATTTTGAATCGGCTTAATGAAAAGCTTGAGTTCAATTTGTGTGATGAAGGTGTTTTAGATTTTTCTTTTACGTATTCCACGCCTTTAGTATCGCCGCACAGCAGTGAGAAATTTAAAATGCATAACTTTCACGTTAAAAAACGTTGTCATTGTCATCGTTGCCCGGGAAAGTATGCAAGGGAAAGAAAATATGTATTTTTTTTTTAATATTATTTTCTCACCGCAGAGAGACGGTTTTTATACTTTTCACACTTTTGACACGATGTTTTAAACGCGCGGATTGATATTACGATCTCGACGTCATTTGACGTTTCGAACATATCGATTAATCACATATCTGATTTTTTTTTTTTGCACGCTCTGTGACATTTATGTATGTATGTGTGCGCGAGTGCGTGTGCGAAAGAGCTGTGAAGTAAAACGTCAATTACATAAAATATGAAATAAAATATAAAAATTTAAATTTAAATTACAATATTGTAATATAAACGTTTCAAGACGTGTTTCAATAAATTAAACCAGCCACGTATTTGTCGCAATATTATTCCGAATAAATCGATAGCGGAGCAGTAAGAGGAACACTCCAAGTACGACACGATTAAAAATATATTAAACATGTCAAATACAATCTGTCAAATTCAGATTTTATGTCGCAATATCTGTGCTCGTAGAATATACAGACGAAAAATTCCTACTAACATTCACAATAGATTCAAGTTTAACCACTGAATGTATTTGGAATTTAATCGGTTTACCTGTCCCGAAGATTCGATAATTTAAGGGTCTCTCATCTCTCTACTGATTTTCAACTTTACTCGCGTAAAGATACGGTTGGCTTTGTTACGCGAGCGCGATAATTTCACAAAAAGAAGTGGAATTGAATCTGTATAAAATTACCTTCACAAAGAAGATGGAGAAAGCGCCAAGTATACGCGTTCCTTCAAAAAATAAATTCAATATAAAAAAAGCAAATCAACGCCAGTTCGTAATTGCCAGTAAAATGATGAAATTAAGCATCTTGAATAAAATCATAATATTTTTTTTTATCGATTTTACACTGGAATTCAGAATAGAAGCCGTTTGAGCTGAAAATAGAGTTTTCGTCCAAAGTGGAATAGAAATTAACGTTCCATTCCAATTACATGCAATCTCGTGTGTAAATTGAAACTACTACAATATTCGTACGAATCGGTGTTTGTTATGTTGAAGGTTTTTTTTTTTTTTTTTTTGGTACAGAATATACGTTTTCTTCTATTGCAGTACTGTTCATCTTTTGTGTGAAAAACTAAAATCTTTTTGCGGTCACATGTGATTATAAACGATTTATATTCCTCTATATTTCGTAGAAATATGTGGAGTAAGATTATTTTTTTTAATTAACCGTAATAATCATTTTTATACGTTAGGTCGATGTTCATTAACTTTATTTTGTTACTGACCATTACAAACTGGCGCTGGTTTTGTTTTTTTTACTATTTTTTATATTTTTTATTAAATTTTTTATGAGAGAAGCGCGTATAGAATGTTTAGAATGCGACTAGTGATTTTAAAATCACCTTTTAAAGGAGAATTCTAACGTTATTGTGTTCAATACTGATTAGCATTCATATTCTCACGACAATGTCTTATCTTTTTAAACTCCGACTAAATATTCTCAAGACTTATTAAAACCGAACTATTGCAAATTTAGGAATATAATGTGATAATATTAATTGATATAACATTATTATTTATGAACGTTAAAATGCTAAGAAAACATTAAGTCCTTTTCTCGATGCGTTGCGTTACTACAGCCTAGACTTGTACCATTATCTTCGCCAGCTAGGAACAGGAAGTTCACTCGGGTGCTCACCCACCTAGTCTTTCCGCTCAATGCACGTGCTGTCAAACTCGTGCTCGCATTTATTATATATGGATATCTTCCATCTACATTAAGTACGTATTACTCATTTTTGCGTATGGATAATACGCAGTAAAAAAAAAGTCTTTAGTACGAAAGCATGTAAAAAAAAAATCTATACTTTAATATTAAGTGTACATTTCTTGATTTCTTGAATATCCGTGTAGAGAGAGCTCGCATTTTCTATTCTTTAATTGTTTCTTAGATATAATTAATGATATTAATATATATTTTATATATATCGCATTGTAATCGAAACGTGCTATTTCTAATAAAAAAAACAACGACTATTTATTGTGAAGATTACCGCTAATTCCCTTTCAAGGATAAGTTAATTAAATACACCAGCGACGTGATACTCTGCTCTCATCAACTCAGGCAGAGTGAGCAGACATAATTGAAATGTACATTGTGTGATGGCGTGTGAAATTGTGAGTAAAATATATTCTCAGAAAGCACGTATTTTCATATGTGCAAAATTGAAGCTGTAATTCCACGAGGGTGGTGCTGTTCAAAGGTACATAAGCCTTTAAAAGTGTAAAATTTAAATGAATTGCATGTATGTATGTATGTAACATAATGATAAGTATATTTTCTTTACGCAAAATTATCTTCTTTACTTCTCTCTTTTCTTTTCTTTTTTTTTATATCGTATTAAATTCTAAACACACCTACATTTTTACGTTTTAAGCTGATACATACACTTGAAAAAATAATCATATTTATTTTAATATTCTTTAAATAAATAAATGCAATTTAGGCTATCTATATTTGCAATCCTATTAAGTTTGCAGTACGTTTATATACGGCGTCAAAATGCAAAAAATTCAACACATGAGTTATACTTAGCTGGCAAATTAAAAAAAAAAATCGATTTTTTATTTTGTACATTTACTTTTTTCTCAAGTATAGCACTTAGAGGATATTTCCAGCAAGTTTCAAATTAATCTGATTAAGATAAATTAAGTCATAATTATTAAAAATATCCTACGCCCGGCTTTTGGAAATATATAACGTATATGTGTAGCGCAGCATCGACCTGGGTCGGTTTTTAATTTACTTGTGTTCACGACCATATGAATGCACATCAAATACGAAAGGTCTTATGCATTTAAAAGTTATAAGCAGCTAATATAGAAAATTAATTTGAAAATTATACCAAGCAGACTGAAACTTGTTAAACTTGCAGCATATATCTCTGCCTCTGAGTTTAACGAAGATTCCAATGCACTATCACAAACGTACACGGTAAAGGGGGAGCACAGTGGGCCAAACGTTCAGCAATATGTCGCAAAATAGGATTCAGTTTGCATCAAGACCGTCGACCATCGTGTGTACCAAACCATACAGGAGAAATGAATACTCGCAGACAGCACCAAATCGATATTTTAAGAGCTACGACTTCTTCAGAAGAGTTATTACATTACCCTAAAACTGATAGGTCTATGCAAGTTAAAAAGCGAACGTTTTATTCATGTGTAAACCTGTCTCGGAGTTTTCAACGCGTTTTTTCTCAAAACCGCATTTTTAAAACCGGCGGCTACCATATCCCAAAGACTACTGCATCGATTTATTTCAAATTTGGCCCGCATATTTTAGATACAAAAAAGCAATTCTCAAGCATGAAAGTTTTTTTTTTTTTCGACGTACAGCTTTTTTTTTCTTTAAACTGATGGAAGCAAACGAATTTTTTATCGAAAATTGAAATATACTCTGAACGTCCGTTATTTTATCCAGAATCAATATTTCTAAAAACCGTTCATTTAAAGGCTAGATTATTTAATATATTAAACAATTTAATATAAGTTTTTAATTAAAAAAAATATATATATATTGCTATAGAACACAAATAATTTTTGTTAATTGTAAAAAATATTTTGTGGATACTACAGTTATTAAAACATAAATATTACTTCTTGAGAAACATTTTAAAGTATCATTTTAATACGTGAAAGAAAATTCTAGTTTTTGGCGATTTTCCTTTGATGTTAGAGAATTTACCTCTTAGGTATACCCGCAAGAAGATACCACTTCAGCCTAGAGGAATATTCATATTTAAAAATTTATAAATTCGTAAAGTCTCGCTGTGAGTTACTGTCTTCTTAGGAACGTTTGCATCCTTGTCTCTGAGCGCATTGCTTTATAGTACCCGGAATGTATCATACTTATGAGAAATACGTGTGCCGCGCGACTTCTCGAGTGAAAACTGCCGTTCAAGAGTAGGTAAAAAAAATTAAATTAAATTAAATTAAATTGAAATAATAATCCTCTGCCCGAAACTAGGTTTTCGTTTCATTAATAATATTAATTATCATTATTATTAAACATATCTATAAACGTACCTTATTTAGTATTTATACACAACGAACTGCGTGATCAAAAACTGTTGGTATTTTAAAATACAGCTTTATTAATTGCTAGTCCAGAGTCGAGTCCATATACGAATAAATTAATTAAATCAATTTGAATATCAAGGGAACGAGGAACATTTTTGTTACGAAAAATATTATCACCGCCAGAATTAAAACCTGGAAATCTCCCAGGAACAGGAATTTTTCTTTTCTTTTTTTTTCATTAATTCGACTACTAAGATATGTGATAATATGTATCGCAACAATTGTTATTGGTTTATAGCGTAAATCATCTCGTTTTAAGCGACATTGTGCGCGCGCGCAAGTACTCAGATTTTCAAACGTTTAAGGTTTCGTCGCAGGTGTAGAGTTACGAGATTAAAATGATTGAACCGGATGCACGATACGTTCGGTAAGAGGATTTACGGGTCATCCTGTTGAATAAACTCGAGAAACCTTTTCTGGCAAATATACGGCTTGGAAGAGTAAGAACGTGCTATCTATCATGTCTACTATCGGAAATCCGACTCTGTACTCAGTTCCGTTCTCGTTGGTCCTCGTAATTTCATCGACGTTTTGAAGTACATTGAGGGAAAGATGATTTTATTACAAATAATGCGTCATAAGACACTGACAGTTTACTAAAAGGCCCTAGTCTAAGCAAATATGCTGTTTCAACATTCCAATCTTATTAAATAGTAATATTTTTGGTACTTTTTCTTTTTTTTAGATCTCTATTATTAAATCATTTTAACATAATATATTATTTTACAAGATATATTCGATAAAAGATACATAAAAAAAATCTGTAGCTTAATATTTATAATGTTAAAGAAAAATATATTTAGAACAGATTAATGAACTAATAATGAATTCAAGAAGTTTTGTCTGATAGTCTTGCCAACAAATTATGTATTTCCGCTCGTTAAACATTGCTAAGAGAAAATGTTTCAAGATCAACATTTAACAAGAAGAAACATGTCTGTCTGCATGACGGTTGAGCAACTTTCTCAGGTTCGTTATTTCAAATAAATTATTAAATTAAAAGAGGTTCAAAAAAAAAAGAAAAGTATTTCTAGAACTTAGTCGAAAAAATGTATTTTTGCTTTAAATTTGCATCACAAATTATAGTGATGTTTGTGAACGAAATATACGTGTATCGATCTAATATAAATTGGATATGAAAAAGAAACATGATTTATATTCAAGTTTCTTTTTTTTTTTTTGCAAAAAAATAATGTTTAATAAATATACATTTTATATTACATTCTTCATATTTTTAATTTAAAAACTTGCACATTCTGTACAGCAGAAAATTATGCCACAGTAATATTACAACAAAGTTGTGGCGATGTATGCAGATACGTTCGCTTTGTAACAGATGTAGTGGCACTGTAACATCGTTACGATATTTGATGTAAAATAAAATGTATATTATATATATAACGTGAACATAATAATAGGTAGTCATTGAGCTGCGATAGACAAATAGTATGGGGCAGAGTGGTGCTTGCAACATATGGCAAAGTACCGGCAAATTGTTCATTTTATGTATATTTATTTAATAAATTAACTTTATTTCTATTAAAAAAAATTATTAGACTATTAGAAACGTTAAAAGGTTGATCCGTTAACTATTTGAATTTAGCGAAGCTGTATAAACGTTTATCATGTTCATCACATTAGTGGTTGAATAAGCCTGTTATACTGCTTTCGCTTCTCAGTCAACTCTCAACAAGTACAAAACTAATTTTGGAAGGTGCAGTTCACTGTTATAAACAATAAATACTCGCATCTAATTAAAACTGTGATAAAAGATGGTTATTAATTTAAATAAAACCATTAAAACACGCCAAACAGAATTTAAAAAATAATCTTCTAAAATTAAAAAGAATCTGATAACTCTCTACCCTAGAAATTAATTTCCATTAATTTGAAAAAACCATCTATTGTATGAAAATTGTAAACCGTAAAAGTAATTAATATTCTACAATGCTTTTTTAATCGTCTTCAATGTCGTATTTCTATTTAATATTACTCTGAGAACCTCTTTAAAAAAATAAAAAAATAATAAAAATAAATTTTTAGACGTTTTCAAGAAAATAAGACTTCAAAAATTCTACATAGATAAATTTTTTATCTGTTAATATAATAATAATTTTATCGATTTAAAATAAATTTTTTTAAAATAAAAATTTAGATAAAATTATGATTTACTTTTTTTTTTTAATTTACCGTATTACTGTTAATTTAAAAAATATCATTTAGATATACTAAGTATATATAGCCAACTAATATTCTTTAGTTAACTTTATTTCATAGTGACAGGTTATATTAATCTGTAAAATTCTAACGTGGATCACATGACGGCGCAATTTCGCCTGTCATACTATGTGAGTGACAAAATGAGTATGTCCCAGTCTGGCTTTCAGTAAAGCACATCGTCTTTTCTCGTATGAGAGAGTTATGACTCATATTGCAGATTATCTGAAACGACGATAAAGCTAGTATATTTGATAACTTATTTTAATTTAATACTGAAATAACAATATTTATTTAATACGATCAAAACTAGTGGTGCAGTTTTAATTTTATATTTCAAAAATTACTTATATTTCTTTAACGAAACGAAAATATTCAAATACGTATAAATATAATGTGTATTTTATCGTCGCTTATTATCATTTAGTGAAAATGTTAACTCTATCGTTCTCAATAATTGATATTATTTTGTTATTGTCGAGGAATACATTAGTAAAACTGGACAGAAATAAATAAACGTTTAATAGTTTTATATGTATAAAAATATTTGTACCTATGCAATAAATGTTTGATTTTATAAAAATTTTACAAGAATATCAAAAAAGAATTGATCAAATAGTTCGTATTTTATGATATAATAACTAAATAATTTTAAAAAATCAAAATCTCAAAAAGATACCAAATTAATCACTGATTAATGATAATTTAATTTTCTTCCAGTTTCAGAAATAAAATGTTGGGATTTAATTAACTTATGCCGGTTTTTTTTTTCACTATTGATTGATTCTGTCGTTTAACTCACTTTATACTGTGAGAATAAATGTCAGCTGTCAAGGAATAATAATAGTTTGATAACTTCTGAATAGAGTTTTTTAAATACGAATTTTCTAAATTTAGAAATTCTGCTGGTACTGTCATAATAATAAAAAAATAAATAAATACACTTTTGTATTAAGAAGTAAAAGCAACAGAGTAACCCTTATAACTTATTACGTATCAGAGATTGTGGTTCGTCTCATGAATTTTTACTTCAACCTCTTCTGTTGAAATCTAGCCTCTTTATAAAAGTACATTTTATCTATAATAGCCCCCCAAAACGTACACAGGATCACAAAGATTCAATCCGATTTTTAAACTTCAGAGTTTTGCAGCTTTCTTTTTTTCTTTCTAAATTTTCTTTAAAATATCCCGGATATTAAAATGTTCGTGACATTATCACCAACAATATTTCATTCCCACGACGTCTTGATATATTAAAAAGAAAAAAAGAGACTTCAAGATTGATACGTTAGACATCGAAATAAAAATAAATAAAATTACACTTGGTTATATTAACCCCTATGAGTTGGAATCAAATGGTCGCGACAGTGAACTTTAAGGGCTAAATTAATCTAAAGTAAGATCAATGTCTCTTTATATTAATATAACGGCCCCTTCGAATTTTCTTTTAATTTATTGTAAAATAAATCCTAGACGTAAACTTTATTCGTGCATGTTTTCAGCACCTTGTTTAAACTATGTTCAAGATAAAATCAAGTTTTAATACAAGTGCCCAAAACGTTTGATAGTACTTTAAATATTCCAGAAGGCTGCGTCCACATACAGCACATCCTATGAATTCGTGAATACCTTGAAACTGCACAAAAATGGATAAAGCGGTATGCATACATCCGTAACACCAAACCTTAATACAAAGATAAAAAATTGAACGAGTTTTGTACATAAAGACATCTTTCCAAATTTTTACGTTGATAAAACTATCTTTTCTGCTTGATACCTTATTTATTTCACCGTTATTAACAAACGATATCGAATTAAGCAATTAAATTGATAAAATAATTGCGGGCAATAAAAAAATAATAGGATAAAAATCAAAGTTACAATTACGAAACTTTTTATGGTGTTGGTTAAACGAATAATTAAAATGCTATCTCTAATACCTATATGTATGTAAAGGAAATATACTTATCTTACAAAATAAGATTAAAATACTAATCTCATAATTGTGATTTTAATTTAAATTTTTTCTTTTTGTTGTTGTTATTTTATTAATAATATTATTTAAAAAGTTATCACGTTATTAATTTTTATTCGATTAGATGTTATTTTTATTCGGTTAATAATGAAAAAAAATATTATAGAACAGCAGTGCCTCGGGGGAAAAAAAATGTAGTTTTGTAATAATAATGATATATGTATGTTGCCGATACTCAAATAGAATAACGTTAATATATGTACTGAAATGAATTAAATATCAGTAATTAATATCATTGATTCTTGCAATGCATTGCAATTCTCACGTTCGAGAATTCTTTATGTATGCGTAATGTCAATTAATACATATAACGATTAAATAATATAAAATCATAGCGGATGAATTTCTCTCTAAACAGGCGAAACAAAAAGCAGTGAAACTCGCTTATAGGTTAATTAATAAGAATATAAAGTCGGATGGGATATTGATAAACTTTTCGTTGGCAGGTGAAATCTATATATCACGCAGAAGAGAATTCACTTACCTTTGATACATCCGAAGAGGAGCAACAGCGATGCGAAAAAGCCACAGTGAATTCTCATTAGCATGTTTTTCCTATCCGTGATCACGCGTTAAGTTTATCCCGAAAGTACCGAGCACTTGATAGAACACCAGGCACCTCATGCATGCACTTATGAGCACTTCCTGCAGCGACCGTACACCGTGCGTGAACAATTTCGCAGCGAATTTCTTCAGGCAAGACCGGAGGATATATGATAGCGGGGGAAGCCGGGGCTCTCTCTCTCTTTGCAAACGAATCAGTGTGCGGAACGACGGCTGCAATTGAAAATGCACGAGAACCTCGCGCAGCACGGACCGGAAGCGAACTGAACCATAGCTAGCTGTCCAAAGTCCGTATCAAACCTCTTCCCTTCCGCCACCTCATCGAGTTTTCTCCCACTATCCACCCGGTTATAACCTCCCATCGTCCTTTGCTCACGCGCTCACCTCGCATTTCGCGTACCACCGTTCGCACCATCAGACAAACCCTCCTCCTCTCCCCCTTCCCACCCCTTTTGCGTTCGGGAACCCCTCCTGACACTTCCGGTAGCAGGAGTTTGCATCGTTGCCTCTTTCTCATTTTTCCATCCCCGCGGATCGTTTCGTCCCTCTTTTCGCCTGCCTTCGACGTCCGCTCCCTTGATGCAACCCCTCTCGATGTCACAAGTACTGCTATAACATCCCAACGTGCTCATTCCTACATGTCAATTTATCGCGCCTCGAGTTTATCGAACGTGGGATTATTGCGCCTGCGACACCGCATTATATACGCGTTTTGTCATCCGCTCGAGTATCTCTCGCGGATAATGTACGTTTTACCGTGCGCGCCGCTATATCGATCGCGCCTTTTCAGTATTGTAATGAATCATGACACTTACCAGAACTGGGCGAGATACAATTTTTCTTTGCTTAATTTTCTTCTACCTTTAATATATCACTCGCTGCGTTGTAGCACGTTGCACCGACCGCTGAATACTGCAATTTTAATACGAAAGGTGTCTACTTTGTATGCTTAAATTTCAACAATTTTACGACTTTAAAAGATATTAAAAGATAAAACTGCATTTCTTTTTTAATTAAATAATTATTTTATTTTTCTTCTGTTATTTTTTTTTTGCATACCTTATCATCGTCAGTTGTTAATTTCCTGTAAAAAAAAACATTAAAAAAATTATGTTCTTATTACTAAGTATATAGATTAACTAAATATTTAATACATGTTAAGGAAACAATTTCTTTTATAAGTCCTGCAATTTCTTTCGTTTGGGTTACCTCACCTATCGAGTGTAATACATAATTCTTTCACTTGGGGCGCTTTTGCACTCGCGTAACATCTGTTCTTCGTGTAATCTTTCTGCTCCGTGGCCACCAAGGGACATCGCATCTTTTTTGCATCAACTTATTGAACATAAATCCTTTACCAATACTCATTTCCCTCTTCATTATTGAATCGTTTCGTTGATATCCTCACTCTCGCTACGTTTACATGCAGCTTCCGAGCTGAAACTAATTATAAAATTTCCAAAATTTATGATCATTGTCGCTACATGCAGATCGCATATAATGTTTAGAGAGCGTCGTGGAAGGCGTAAACGTTAGGAGGCGCCACGCGTCGTCCTCGTAATGGCTTAGGTGTCTCTTGTTGTTCCCGTTCCCAGGCGGAATCGTCATCGCCCGTTGCTGTTTTCTGTTGTGTTTTCGAGGAGGGTCGGGACCCCGTGTCGTTGTCGGGAGAAAGAAGAAAAAGACGATGCCGTCGCAATAATCGGGCCGTGGTGGACCAGCCGTGTGCGTGCGCGAACGCCGTGTTGGTGACCCCGAGTAAAGAATCGCGTCCCGAGACGAGCCCGTCCATCGTGCATCGCTTCGCGCAGCGTGCAGGCAGGTGTAATTTAATAAACGTAAGTAAGCAGACAAGCCGGGGAGGCTGGTAGCTAGCTGGTGATTTAACAGGATATCGATTTGTCTGGTGGCGGTGAGCCAGTACTGCCGCCGTTGCCGCCGCCACCACCGTTGTCGCCGCCATTGGCGCCGCTTGCTGCTGCTGCTGCTGTCGCCACCGCTGCTGCCTTGCTCGCGGCATTGCGCGGTCACACCGCACGCAGGAGGATACGCAGCACCGCGTACGGCTGTCATGGACATTGATATTTTTGGGGCACAACGGCGTGCAGCTGTGCCGTGTGCGTGCGCGATTGCGTGCCCGGTAGACGACGAGATGTGACGTGGGACGGCTGCGACGACCCGACGACGACGCGATTATTCCGTTTCAACAAGAAGAGAGAAGCGTGGCCGGAACGTGCGGAGAAAGGAGCAGAGAGACGCACATATATACACACACAGGTAACGCGGCTGCGATCGGTTTTCAGGTGAGAGAAAGTGAGAAACGAGTAGGTTATGTATAAGTACGATAAAGTCCGTTTGTTGTATCGTCTGATCATACGTGTGTAACGTTTTTCCCGTAGGTTACCCGTTGAGTTGCGTGTGTAAAAGTGCCCGACGGCCGACGTAGATAATAATGGAGCTCAACGGTGCGGGAATGCCCGTGGGGGTCGTGGCCTGTCCCGTGTGCACCCTGTATTTGCGCGAGGGTATCAGTATGCAGAAGCATCTGGACACTCATCCCAAAGAACAGGTTATAGATGCTCTCATCAAAGCCAGCGCCTCCCCGTTTCAAAGCCAGCAGCAGCAAACTTTGCCAGCGTCGACGGCAGCGGCGACGACGACCACCTTACCATTGTCGCTGCAAGCTACGCTTCAAAGTTCTTCCCCCATCCAGTCGCCTCAAGCATCTACTCCAATTTCACAGAATACGCACATTTCTACTCACTCGCCGTATCCCATAGGACCTATTTTCGAATGTCCACCCACTATGACGCCGCAGCAGTTCACCTCATTCAGCTATCAGCAATTTGTGAACAATGGGACCACGATGATACCGCAGTACGCCATGGCGCCGCAGGCTAATCAAATGATGCAGATGCTATACAATCCGTATGGTATGTACCAGCAGCAAATACCCACCGTCCAAATGATCTCACCAGTTGCAGCTATTCCTAGCGCAACGACAACGACGACAGCGACGACGGCGACGACGAGGGTTCGACCGGTGGTCACAATGGCCGGAGAGAGCAACGTCAGAACTCTGACGGTTCCTGTAAGTAGTCCCGAGCCAAAATCGATTCTGCCTGAGATTATGCCGGAAACAGAACCTGAAAACGCAGAAGCTATGCCAGAGGTGGTGACTATGTCGTCCTTGTCGGTATCACAGAATGAAGATACATCCGTTGAAACAAAGAAGGATGATAACGACAAGGCGCTGCCGATTGATCACCGGGGGCAACAAACGCAAACCTCCACATCTAATGAAAGCACAGTGCAACAGGATTGTAATTCCGTTTCTAGATCTATTACAATTACTTGCGCTGTAAATACAGACGACGTAGTGGAGAGCGTATTGCCGGACATGGTGGACGAAGAGGCGATAGATGATATTTCGTCCGCGGACTTGCAGTGTAACTCTGTAGCGCACGAACAGCCGGAGAAACAACGAGTTATCGAGAGAGACGTGAACGTATCCAATATAAGAGCACCCGATGAAGCAGCTGATATTGACTCTATGGTTTGCGAGCTTGAAACGGAAATAACGAGCGATGGTAGTAGATGTGCGAGTCGCAACGTCAACGTCAACGACAGCATTGCGTCACCGCGAGATCTGATTGCGATAAACGCGTTGAAAGATTCTGTTCAGCCGGAGTTAAGATCGGTAGAAAAATTAGAAAATTTAATAACTATAATGGAAACGGAGTTTAATAACGTATCGTTTCGAGAGGAAAGTGACATGCGAAACGATCAGGAAAGATTAATAGACGCGAGAGAGAAAACAGCGGCGAAAAATAGGAAACTGAGTGTGATTCGCGATGCAAGTCCGAGCTCTCACGAGGAACACATATTACCTGATATACAGGAGGAGAACAATTGGAACTCGAATAATTATATAGCTAGCGAATTGAGAATGGTAGACAAAACTTGTTCGTCGTACAAAGTAGACTGCTCGAAAATAAACGAGGCGAAAAGACTGGAAAGAACTTTTGATTCGACTAATTATAAAAATAGTTTTTCAGCGCCCCCGTCTCCAGTTGCAAAAAGGAAGAGCCGCAAAGTTGTACACCGTTTCGGCTCGTGTTCGGAACATGGATCGCGCGAAAGTCTCAATGCATATAGCTATCATAAGAATTTCGACGACGCTACGACTATGCGTGACGACGATGACGAAGACGACGACGATGACGACGAAAACGACGACGACGACGATGAAGATTATGTGGACGAGGACAACAGGCTTGACCAAGAGGATAACTTAGACGAAGCAGACATGGAGATTGAAGAGATTCCTAGTCCGCATACTCCTTTCGCGGATTGCAGCATTAGATCGCACACGCCGCTATCCACGGTCAGCGGCATTTCTGTATTTAAAGTTAGAAAAGATCTCACTAAACCGTGCTCACCCTCATCTATGCATTCGTTTCAACATGTGGACGAGGACGAGGACGAGGACGAGGACGACGACGAGGACAATATCACCGATGAAAAAGATCCGATCGATTGCAGTAAGATGGATGAGGAAAATATCAAGACTGATTGTCAGCATCCAGAGACGCAATTAGCGGTGTGCGAGAATATCGCAAAAATTCAAGAGACAAGCAGTAGTTATGCCTACCATCAGTCAGTGATAACTGAGCACATAAGTTCATTCCCCGTGATACATTCGCAGTCGTCCGTTTTAATGCAGTCGTATTCTATTACGACGAGCACTAAGACGCAACACCTTTTGAATCTCAACGAGTCGGCAAATCCTACGACCAGCACTAGAAACTTTCATTCCGCGAAGTCGTTAATACCGAAACAACCGATAGAACTGCTCAACATAAATGAAGATGCTCACGCCGGACCGATTAATGTCTTTGAATTTGACGGACTGCAAATTTCAGTTCCTAGTACGTTTATAAGTGACTCGTCTCAGAAGGCGGTGAGCGCGACTAGCCAGCAATCTGCATCAAGTAGCGATGGTGCAGTAGGTATTGACGAAGAGGTAAAAAGTATTAATATGCGTGCTGACGAGACTATGCCGCCTAGAGGAGAACTTTCGGAACCGGAGAGTAACGGATGCACGGAACAATCTGCATGGCAGGTTTGTAACAGTTTTTTTTTTTATGTATAGTTGCAACAACAATATTAACAAAAATAGTAAAAATAATTTAATATACGTGCACGCGAGCGTGCTTTACTTACACACACATTAATTTATTTGCATTTTATATTATTTATAAGTTTAATTATCTTATAACAAGTTTATTGAAATATTTATTGAGATTTATTATTGTTAAATTAATTTTTTAGATTTATTGAAATATCACGAGTTATACTTCACATTGCTGAATAAAGTTTTTCATGTATAGATGTACATGGGTCAAGAATCGTCGCGCATGTCCACTTCTTACGATCTGTTGGCTCGAGAAAGCTGGGAAGAATCGGAAGGATCCGACAACGAGATGAACGGACCGCTGTTGGACAGTAGATCACTGGCTACGCATTTTACTTCGAGTCTGTTTCTGGATCGGGACCGAAAAACACCGACGAAACGAACGTTCAAGTGTTCCTACTGTAACGAAGTGTTCGACTGCCCGAAGGAACGCAGAGTTCACAGCACAACGGAACATAAAAATGCGATGCCCGGGAGTAGTAAGGACCAGCTGGACCAACCGGAGGTGAAGGACATTAAGTTGCTGGATAATCGCATGAATATGTTCGACGATATATTCATGTCGAGTACACATAACATGCAACAGAGTTTTGACCATTATCAGCAGCCGCTGTTGCATCAACTGCAGCCACCGTCACAACCGCTTGGTTTAAATGAACTGACGACCAAAACCGAGAGCGATCAAAAGATTGGTGAAAATTTAGTAATACCGTTGATACACGAAATAATATGCCCGATATGCAATCAGTCATTCAAGACCAAGAAGTCCCTGCGGGCGCATCATCGGCGCATGCATATCGCCGGCGTGAACAAACGCATACGCGAGATCGCCAAATGCCACATATGTAATGAAGAATTCCCAACAGTGTTCCTGTTTAATAATCATCTGAAGATACATCCATTGGAGTGCGGACAGTGCGGCAAATATTTTTATCGCAAGCAGAACTTCAAACTTCACATGAAACGTCACTTGGGCATCAAGCCGTTTTCTTGTACCGTGTGTGACAAAGCGTTCCTTACGAAACAGAAGCTGGAGGAGCACACCAACGGCCACACCGGCAACGCGCCGGTCAAGTGTAGTCTATGCAACGAGACTTTCCGTAGATATTCAAATCTGACACAACATAAAAACCGGCATCATCTTAACATAAAGAAAAAACTCAAGGACTACATATGTCATTGCGGCGAAGTGTTCCATTCGAAGAAGAAGCTCGCCTGGCACAAAGAAGTACACGACGAGAAGCCCAAGACGTGCACGTATTGCAGCGAGCGATTCATCCACATGGCCAGTTTGACACGTCACATGCGTCGCGCTCACAATCGCCGGTATGTTCCTGACGCTCAACGCGAGAACGAAAACGTTGAATGCCCGATCTGCAAGTGCATTTATCTAAGATCGTCGTTGGCGGTACATATGCGCGTGCACAACGGCGAGCGGCCGTACGAGTGCCAGATTTGTTCCAAGGCGTTTAGCACAAAGTGGAATTTGCAACTGCACAAGTGGACGCACGCGGCACGCAGCACCAAGCCGTTCAAATGTAATCAGTGCAGCGCTGCGTTCTACCGTCACGGCGATTACACGTCGCACATGAACTCCCACCGGAATGTGCGGCCGTATACCTGCAACGTCTGCGGCGCGCAGTTCATCCGCAAGTACAACTGCCTGCGACATGTGAAGGAGCACGAGGAGAACAAGGCGTACACCTGCAACGTTTGCAACAAGACTTTTCATCGCTCGTACTACCTGAAGGAGCATCTGCGGGTACATTCGGGCGCGCGGCCCTACACGTGCCACATCTGCGGCAAGTCCAGCGGCACCAAGTCTAATCACAACAAGCACGTGCGAATCCATCACGCGCGCGAGCCTGTAAATACCGAAAATTGAATAAGGAAGTATTCACACGTTTGGCATACACTCCAAGTTTGCATCACACGCGAGTGCCGATTGCGACGTGTATGAATGGCGGTATACGGCCGAAAATATTTAATGAATATGTGCGGCTGTACACGTATACGCGCCGATGATTACGAAAGACAATTGAGTCATCGCGTAACGGTATTCGAGTGCCGAGTGTCTAAAGCACTGGGTCTACTGTTAAGAATTTCTATTCAATTTCGTACACACAGTATATACTGCTACGTATATACATGCCGTACATATTTAATAGTACGCTATAAAGGTACATGAATTTTTTATATATATCCGAAAGTGTCTTACGGGGTAACACTTTTCAAACATTGCCATACGTAGAGTAATTCGAAAAAATTTAAGTAAGCAGCACGAGCGTATACGTAGTGTTGCATATGTTAACTTTATTATCCGGCGATATATCGTCGCATTGCATTGAAATTAGATTATTATTTACTTATCAAAATGAAGAGAAAAGGAATGACGAACAAAAGTCCTACAAGTTTTAACACGCATATTAAAGTTTCCTAAATTTTATTCCAAGGTTAGTTTATATACGTATTTATTAAAATTTGTTTTGTTTTCACTTTTCTTTTTTTAGCGAAACTATAGCTCTGCGAAGATATCTAAAGAAAATCAAAGTTGTTGTTATCTATGACGCATGTATTTATATCGTCGAGCAACTCAATTGTACGGGGTTGGAATTTTTATTACGTTGTATGCTACGTTTTAAACACATTTTGTGTATTAGGTAGGTCCAGTGACTTTTTAGACTATAATTAGACTATAATTTAGACTATAATTAGATTATAATCTAACGATAAATTTTTAATGAAGATTAACTATCGTAATATATGTCACAAAGATTCTTGAATAGTTCTTGCGAAGGAAAATTTGCTACGCAGTGAAAGAACACGTTTGCCAACTAATAGTAATTAATTATATTATTATATACAAATAATGAATTCAATCAATATTTATAAAAATATTCTTTGAATTATTTAGCGTGAAATCTCACTCCGAGTCACTCTTCTAGATTGAGATTTCGCTGGAAATGATTCAGGGAATGTATACGCAGCACTTTTACGTGTCGATGGTTGTAAAGAATTTTATTTTATTTCTTTTGCAATATTATATTTTACACGAGAAGCATGTATGTTACAAGTTTTCGCGCATTATGTGACCGATGTAAGCATGAGACGATTCGTATTAGATTGCGATCAATTTTCTATGCATGGGCCTATAAGTTAATTATAATAATTACAACTATCGATTATCATACAACAGTTACGAAAAAAAAAATCTTAGTTGTATTCTTCTATATTTATATATTTTGCAATGTTTAAGAGCGGTATTTTATCGATTACTATAATTTCAAGACTGATCGGTGTTGGTTTTTTTTTTTATTTGCTCTCTAATGCGAATCAAAATAGTTACGTTTTTCAACTTTAGTTTAATGTCAATGATTAATGATTTGCAATATTGCTTGTGAAACGAAAGAATTAAGTTTTAAAGAAAGATTATAAATTTACATTTTTGAAATGAATAAAGTAGTATTTCGATATTTAATTATATATATATATTTAATTAATCCGCTAATTACGCGTAAATTGGAGCCTGATTATACACAAAATAAGAGAATTTGTTGAACACTTTTTTATTTATACGTCGCAAATTATATTTGCAAAATCGAATCGATGTCTTGTAACGTAAATATATTGTTAAATTGTTAAGTCAAGCAGAAATAGATATATTTGTGAGTGCAAAAGATAATTTTAACATTTCGAGACAATTTCATTATTTTGATATAAGCAGGAAGGGTTAAATAAATTTCATACTAATCTGTAAATACACAGAGGGAAGTGCATCGAGAGTCCTTGAACATAGACTCCATTAGTTATCTGTAAAAGTAATTGCATTTAATTTTCATGTAATTTTTCGCATCAATTAACCGAGCGGCGGTGGCGGCAGTGTTGCACACGCTCTCGTCTTCATTGAGTTTTACTCGTTTTGAAAAACGATTTGATACGCGATGAATATTCAGATAGCTCGAGAAGCTCATCTTTACCTAACCGACATCGACGTCCAAATGTGCAACTTTAGCTTAACTATTCATCACTATTATACATATATATATGAATATATGTATTCATAAACAAACGTCGTTGTAAATAATGTAAATATGTAAATCAGTTCTGTTTTATAATAGGGCCAATGAATCGACTTGGCAATTGAGTATCGTAACGAGACTCGATCTATGCTATAAGCAGATTAAATAAGAAATAATTAAAAAAAAACAAAAAACAAAAAAAAAAATAGGGTAACATTATCATTAATAAAAAGAAAAAAAAACAATAAAGCAACATATGTATACCTTAATAAAATTTATGTATTGAGGTACGTTTTTAAATAAGTTCATTTTTTCACATTTTCTTTTCGTCGTTCACGTCCTAAATGTTATATTGATCACTTCCAAGGAAAACTAAAAAGAAAAAAGAAAAATTAATAAATTATATTCGTATGACGTACTATTATTCATTATAATTTAGCGTTCTTTCTTTTGTTTCTAACCCACTGTTCACATTTTAATATGAAAAATTTCCATTTTAAATACAGGAAGTGAGACGTAGTTCCTTTGTGGAGAACACATGCGTACGATGCGGCGCGACGTGACAGCTGATTCCGCATACAGTCATTTATATTCTCGACGACAATAATGTTAGCGGTCGCGTTCTGCGTTCTAGCGTCACCGACTGGTCGTCCGGACCCGAGACCTGGGAAGATGATTTGATTATAAGCCTCTCAAGAGTTCTATCAGACCGGTGGAATACTCACGTATCGTATTGTCGTTCGAAGGCTTTAGAGATCTCGAGGACCAAGTGAGTTTCAAGTCAAATAACCTCGCGAGGCATGTATCTCCGACAGTAGATTCGATGCCCGATAGTGCCAATGCCTAAAGTTTTTGTCGGCAAGGATAGCCCCTTTTTGTTCTCCAGGCAAGTTTTATACCTTAACGTTAATTTCTTCTCTTTCTTTCTTTTCTCTTTTTATGAGTACTTTTTGTCTACAATGTTATTTACGCACCGGAATCTATTCCTCCACATGTTTGATGTTCCTCAGTTAGATCTAGCACAACTTACTTCCGATAGTCGTATCAGATAAAATAGACATAAGATCTGGTAGAAATCTAGCCGGCAACTCGACAAGCGTAATCATGGGAATGATATTTAAGTGGTCGCGAAGTGACTGATTAACAAGCGGCTTGGGCCTCTGCCTGTAAACTGTCAGTTAAGTATGAGTTTAATGTAGACGCAGTCAATGTGAATCTATAGGATAGTATTAAAGATTTTGCTTTACGAGGATCACGAGCTTTAAGTAAATATAATGCACTGGAGTTAAATGTATAGCTGACACGTAGCAAGGTAAATGTATAGAAAACCGGACGTTTGTTGCCCGACTTAGAACCTAACCTCGCAAGAATTAAAAAAAAAAAAATTTATCTTTGTTAATTACGCAATGCGACGATTTAAACTTACGTATTCTTTTTCTACAGCTCGAAATACACGTGTAAGTAAAATTTTGAGAGCACGAGAGAATAAGTCCGTTTTCTTTACAAATTTACTTATAGTAGAGTTGCACTTGTAACTTTTTAAACACCCACTTTTTAATCTATTATGTTTTGATAATTATTATCAAATTAATTATTAAATAAATTATTAAATGGTAGAAGTAATTAGTAATGAAACAGATAGTGAGACTAGGTTTAGAAATGCCTTCTGCAGCTTTGCTCATGATTACAGAGATAGAAGTATGGCACGAGAGGACACTAATAAGTTAACGAGAGATGATTTTGACGCCGGCCCATGCAGCTTCGACGAGGTCGAGCCGGGCTTGTACCTGGGTAATCTCACGGCCGCCACTGATGTCGATTGGCTGAAGGATGCTGGAATAACTCACGTACTAACAATAGATTCCTGCCCGTTGCCAAGAAAAATCCAGGAACGTCTACCAAATTTAATCCTTAAGTATATTCAGGTGACGGATATGCCACGAGAAGATTTACTAACGCAATTCGAAGACTCGTACGAATTCATCGACCGTGGCCTCGACTCTGACGGCAGAGTATTAGTCCATTGTTATTTCGGTGTATCGCGATCTGCCACCGTGGTGATTGCGTACACCATGAAAAAGCACAAGCTGAGTTTCGTGGATGCACTTGAGTTAATAAAGTCTAAGCGTCGCTTTGTCGCGCCAAACCCCGGATTTGTGGCACAATTGCGGCTCTACGAGGAGATGGATTACGGTGTCGACAGTACCAACGTGCAGTTCAAGATGTATCGGTTGCAAATTGCCGCCGATAAAGTGCGGAAGGCACGCATTCTTCCCCAGAGCTGCATCGACCTAGTGAAACCAGACCCAGCGTTGACAACCGTACGTCCCGAACCGTCAGTTTATCGTTGTAAAAAATGCCGTCGCATTGTGGCGAGCGCCAGTAATATTTTACCTCATTCACCGCGCGAGAAGCAGATTTGGCGTCATATCAGCGCCAAAAGCGCTCCGAAGGACGGCGACAACTGTGACAAATTAATTCAGAGGAGGGACGAGTCTGTGCAGGTTGAACTTTGCGATAAAATTTACTTTGTAGAACCATTGGCCTGGATGCCCGACATCACGCATACCGTCGAAGGCAAATTGAATTGTCCTAAATGTAATACAAAGCTCGGTTCGTACAGCTGGATCGCTGGCAGCCAGTGCCCCTGCGGGAGTAAGATAGCACCGGCTTTTTATCTGGTGCCGTCCAAGCTCGACTGGAGCAATGTTGTACAGAATGTTCAAGTAACAGTATAGTATTGTGGTACAGAATAATATATTGGAAATATAAAGATCTCAACTTTGAATTTATCGTGTAGAATGTCGAACTTCTGAAAACGAAAACGAAGAACTTGAATTTTATATTTGACGAGATTGTTAATATACTATCGAGACGGTAAAAAATCAAGAAAAATATTGTGAAAATGTTGAAAAAGCGTTGAATATTTTTCTAAACGCTACATTTTGGATGCCAAGCTAGGTATCCTTTTGATGTTTTTTGGATGTTTGTCTTGTTAAATTATAATATCTAATGGTCCAAGATGATTGATGTTAATATTTAATCCTTGACGGGTATTATATGCATATCTTTCTAAACTATTACTTCTAAATTATCCATGATTAATATACAAATTATGAAGAGAAAAATATTTTGTTACATTTTTTAAAATTATTGTGAGATATTGCATCATTTACTTTTAACTATATTGTTTTGTACCCCGAAATTTGGCAAAAAAAAAAAAGGATATCATATCTGTCAAGGGTTAAGAATAATTTTAAGAGCCGACTATATTCTAATCTTGTGCCAATATATATTTCGATATGTGTACATATATACATGTATTTGTTACATATATCTGTATGTAGTGTACTTTTCTGATTATATATGTATATATATATTATATATATTGATCGATGAAAAAACTTACCGGAAAACATTCTCCGATCTCAGTGTTTTTATTGCACGCGATGTTGTCTTTATCTATACCATCTATATCTATGTAAGACCAATACTTCATGTAGAATGCCGTATTCTGGATCTCTTGTACTTAAAACATTACGATGTTTCAATACACACCTCAAATAACTTAACTGTGCTATTCTATCGACGGAAAACGAAGCGTTACGACTTATTAACTCGTTACCCTGTACGTTCAGAACTTACGGTCTAAACCTAATGTAATATCAGTTAATCATTGGTTACAAGACACACGATCAACGTTGAACGTTTGCACCGGCAATCACCGAATCGCCCTTTTACACATTGCCCTAAGGATACCGTGCGAAATTATCCCAAATCGACTGCGATCCCGAACTTATTCTTATCAGTCAGGCTTATCTTTGGTTTAGACAACTCGGGCGAGTGTTCTGGTCACTTTTATAAAAATTCCGATAAACGATGCCTCACGCGTTTGCGTCACATCGCATCTCCAGAATAACATCGTGGCAACTCGAGCGATCCGTTCCGCGAGAAAAAGAGAGTCACTAATGAAATTGTAATAAGCATTCTAATGTTCGATGCACGAATTTATAAATAGAGACGATTGCTGGTCACTCGTTGAGGGTCCAGAAATAATTCCTAAGAAAATAGTTCTATGCACGTGTCTCGAGTTTTACTTACAGCTTGGAGAAAATAGATCGATTATTTTTTATATATTCTTCCTGCGGAAAAATCGTTTTCTTTTTCTTTTTTCTTTTTTTTTTTGCGGTTTAAGAGCAGGTTTTATATTAAATATTTTAACTCTCTCGATTGAAATGTTACAGTTTCAACCCGGCCTTACGTTCTCGCGGCTTTGGAGATTCGACTTGGAGAGGCGATGTCACATACTCGCGTGCATCGCCGGGTACGTCGAGCTGTAAGGGTGAGCTCTTAGCCTAAGGGCGTTCAGACTGGCGGCCCCGTCGAGAGTGCCGTGGTGGATGTCGGCCTGGTGATGATGGTACGGAGGTAAGCCCATGTTCGCTAAGCTACCGTTCGCGGCGAAGCCGTGGCAGCCGGCGGTTTGCACCGCGTAATGCTGCGGCGTCGCTCGCCAGTAATCTCCGTAAGAATACTGCGCCGTTACTTGGGTGGTGGCGGTCGCAGCCTGCGGCGATTCCGCGCCGGCCTCTGGGTGCTGCGGGGGATGCTGCGACACCCTGATGGGGCGCAGCGGTAGCGCGGCCTCCATCTCCCTGGCTGCGGAAACCCCGCGGTTCATCGCCGAGCTCCGCTCGTTCCTTCGAAACTTTGCTCGCCTGTTTTGGAACCACACCTGCACAGAAAATACGACGGTCTTCATCTCCGTTATCAATTTTCGACCCTTCGCGACGAGAGAAAAATTTAGTCTCCCAACTATTTCTTATCATAGATTTTAGATGAAGCGCAACCATTTACAAGTTTATAAAAAATAAATTTAATCACATTAAATTAATTTATCGATGCAAAAAAAAAAAAAAGAAGAGTTACCGCTCGTTAAAACGCTTCGGCGTCTCTTTGCGATAGTGGTCCACTCGTGTACAGATCTCGATTTTAGCCGCTTAATGTATATTTACTAATTTAGCTTTACTAATCAGAGCTTTATCAAGTCTTTTTCAATTTCTCAAAAGAGTACGCTTGTCTCTCAAATAAATTCTACGAATTAACGTCGAGAATGTAACTCAAACAAATCTCCGAGTCAAAGGCTCGCGCCGCCTTTTAGGAATATCTTCGGCGAAAATCTAATTGGTTCTGACATGTTCGACTATCGTGAATGCTCCTCCGACGTCGCTCGGCCGAGACCAAGCCGCAAGACAAATAAATCCGATATGAGCCACTTCGTCGGAAAATCACTTCTATCAAGCGTTTCGCCGGCGAGAAGCTCGTCCATGAAACACTTAGTGTACGCTATACGAAAAACGTTTAGTTCTACGAACCAAAATGTTGTCTAAATTACGAGACTGATTTAAATATGTCCAGCAAAGCTAGTTCGGCTGGGAATAAAATCATAAAAAAAAAAAAATGCATCAGTAGAAGCAATAAAAAAAAAAGAAAAAAAAAAATGGGAAATAATTGCTTTACTTGTGATACTCAATGTTGCGATCATTTTTTTGAGATACTCTCATGCTGTCAGCGCATCTCGCGTTACTCCGAAAATCCGCGCTCGCGAGACGGGAATCAGGGCGAAGGGATGGAAGGACGCGACCGACCGAAGACGGGACAGCGTGACGGCTCCTGGCAGGCGACAGGCGGTACCGACGACGCAGACAGACGCGGCATGGACCGCTGGCGACGGCGACGCAAACACGTGCTCGACGACGCCGGAGAGCGCAGATGCTGGAGCACGTCGCCGCTCTGGCTAATCATAGCTCTCTATCTTCCTCTCGCTCCCTCCCGCTCTTTCTCTCCGCTCTGACAACCTGTCTCCTCCGATTTTCTGCCTAGCTGTCCGCGACCTCCACCCCCTCCGGCCCCCTCTTCATCCTCCTTTCCCTCGTGTAACCCGCGATACGTGAGCCTAACACATGTGCGCGCCGTGATACTTTCCCGGACGGCCAGTCTTCTCGGTTACCGAGTGGAAGACAGCATCAAAGAGCGATCCGCGGGTCGGCCGGTTCCTCGGTTCGCTGGCTGGCCGGTCGGTGAGCATCTCGTAAGCGGGCGACTTGTCGTTCCGTCATCCACGCCAAGGCGCAACGGGATCGAACGTCATCGAGAACGATGTACCCAAGTTACCAGTCTTTATTTCTGTTCTACCGCTTTATCGCTATTCTCGTTCTCGGGATTTAGATACGCGCAACCCTCGATACAATCGGTAATATCTCGGCACCTTTTACTTTTATTATGTACTTAGAATCTTAGCACTCGGGGAAAGATTATTTTTCGCTCGCTCCTCCTTCCCCAGGGCACTTCCAATGACATTTTCCAAATAGAATATAAATTTTTTTTATGAGAGATAAGGAGGACGACGTGAAAATTACCTGTACTCTAGCCTCCGATAAAGACACCCTGGTAGCCAGTTCCTCCCGCACGAACGCGTCCGGATAATGCGTCTTTTCGAAGACTCTCTCCAACGCGGCCAACTGTTGCGCCGAGAAGGTCGTTCTGCTTCTCCTGGGTCTCCGGTTTCCAGCGGCAGGCGAGGTCTCGCTGCAATCTACGAAACGTAGCAGTTGCCAATGACACTTCCCTGTCAACTCGCTCTTTGCAATTATAAATTCCTCGCGTTCCACTTGAGGATTGAAATTCCATACTTTATGCGCTCGCAAAAATATTGAAAAGGAATGCGAAATTATTTATCTCGGTGGTCCCTATCGTACAACGAAACGGTTTCGAAGATGCCGCTCGCGATACCGGCCTGCACCAAGAAAAAAAAAAAAGAAAAGAAGAAAAAGAAAAAAAAAGAAAAAAAAAAAGGAGGGGAACGCGCGGCTCGACTAACAGCCGCGGCCATTCTTTGAATGACTCCACTATACTTGGGCATTCATCAAAGCGGCATAATGCGAGCAGCATGACTGGAAATGCGCGATTTCGATGGAATCAAATGCCTCGCGAACCGCGAATTGAACGCGAAAGGACGCGATTAATTTTTCGAAGTGGATGCTGCGTTCCCATGCGTCTTCCACATTCCATTGGATTTCATTTAAATTAATTGCGAGCACAACGAACAGAGGAAAATTATAAGAAAGGATTATATACGGCCGGAGCTAGATCTTTATGTGATTTGCAATTAATTTTTATTAATCGCGCGAATTCAAATCTCGAAAGGATCTACCGTCGCGTGAGTTTTAATAATGTTCAATCTATTGGACTCAAAGTGGACCTCGCTACTCATTGCGATTATTATTTTACGATTATTTCACATCGATGTTCCTTACCCAAGGTGTGCGTCGGCGTGGACAGCAGGCGCGAAACCGTAAAGTCTTGCGGGGCGTGCGAACTCGCGAGCTGCGTCACTATCACGCTGGTGCTCGCGTCCTGGTCCGCGTCCGTCGCGGCTAACATCTTTCTCCCGCGCTCTTTTCCGGCGTAATTTTCCCTTCACGTCGGCATGACCAATCGATACAGCTCCCCCGCTTATCTTCGCGAGCTTCTCAATTTTTTACCACATCCTTTGCCGGCGTATTTATATCATCGGCCGCGTCGACGCGTGCTCCGCCGCCGCGTCTCGGCACTTCGCGAGATGTGGAGTTTCACCTGCGAGGAAAAACGACTCCATGGAACGCTGGATACATTCGCACAACCGTTTAACTTGGGCGGCGTTAAAAAATTGTGTTAATACGATCGGGCCGCTTTATATGATTTACGCAAACGCTGCGCGGTCGATATGCGATTCGTCTCGGGACGTAGCCGCCGGCCGCGACTTGCGGTTTAATTTCACGCGACATAATTATTCGAGCGGGGGGGTCTCAAAATATCAGCCAGAAACTTAATATTAGCGAGACGCGGAATTGTAGTGGAAGTTCAAAATGCGAGGAGATAATTTGGACGAGCCAATTCGCAAATGTGTATATAAGATGCTGCGTACGAACGAGATGAATCATGGATGTGTGGCGAGGAACGCACGTTTGTACCGCTCCACTTTGGACGGTATTCTAGCAAAAGGTTGGGGCTCACTGTTAATATTATAGGAGCGCGATATTGCGTCTATATGCTAGTATTATAATATTCTAGTACGGCGTCGAACACATTTATTCAACAGATGTGTAATAACGAAGCGAAATGAACCTTATGGCATCGCGAGGGACTTTTTCGAGCCTACACGTGTCCAAAGAGGATAGTAATTTTTTTTTATTTCGTAAATTGACTTTAATTTCTGTTATTGTCTCTTCATATGTCAGTAATAGCTTCATAACTCGCTCATAGCTATTTAATTACATCTAAAAATGAATTGTACGGCTTTTTAACAATTTCTCCATTAATTTTTCTTCGCTTTTTTATTTTTGGCAAATAAATCCGAATTCGTAATCTCTCTCTCTTTTTCTTTTTTTTTTTTTTTTGTCACTTTAGACGCTATATATAAAATGCGGCATTGGAATTAGAATAACGATCGACGTTGTGAATTATGATTGTGTTTCACTGTAATATTATTCGCGAAGCTGGCTTAACGAAGGCATTGTAACGTCACGCGTTTGACGTTAAATCGGGTAATGCTATTTGTCTCACGTTAACCCTGAACGCGATCCTCGTATCGGACGATTAAAATTTGGAATTGGGCGGCCGCATTTAGCTAAGTGTGGCGCTAAATAGAGCTGTGACGTATTAGAATCTAGGTCTATTCATAATTTGGAGAAGAAGCAGAGACTTAGCGGCAAGATCGATAGCCACGGGGCGATGGAGCTCCCTGAAGTAATTACAATTTTCTGAAACCGCTCTTCTCCCCGCGGTGGAATAGATTAATTTCAATATACTTCCCCGAGTAATTGTAATTAATTCTTTCGAGTTAGAGCGCGGGTTTCGCGCGCCGTGCTCGAATACGAAATTCTACCAGCGAAAGGGGCTTCGAATCGAAGGCCTCGCCGGATTTAACGCGCGCGATCGTTAAGGGATAATTATTTACGACGATGCGGGATGTGTGCGAGTGGGACCCGCACGTTTATGCGTAATTTGTCTCGGGAAATGTTAATTAAAGCATCTCCGAGCTCGAGCGTGACGGTGCAATTAGGGCCACGTGCCAGCAGTTGTAAAGTGTTTGCGGACTGTTCGAAGCTCGTTCATACTTCTACCGTATATAAATAATTCTCTCTTGGTATATCTGTCTTGCAGAATCTAGCCGACTCGGGACGTGAATACCGTTGACAAAGTACAATAATTTAATATCGTTCTCGCGATGAAATATGCGTGTTGTTCTTGGCAGGCCGAGCACTTTCCACAATGCGCGAATGAAATAGAAAATGCGTAAGGAACACCGGAAAGTTGTGAATGAGGAAATAGATATATTGCAAGAAATTGCAATTTAATTTAATTACCATTAAAAGCGCGGTGGAATAATAGTAATGTAATTTAATTATTGTCGCAAGACGAATAACGTAAAATAAATTAAAAAAGAATAAAAAGAAAAAATCCAGCATTCGTCGCAGACGTATTTGAATTTTATGCTAGGTCACCAATGGCCTAGCTGAAGCGATTCTTATCGAGTGTCGATTAAGCTTATTAACCTTTAAACTGCGGTACCCGCCAATTGGCATTTTATCGCGCGACGGCGATTTGACCTCAGCTTTGATCATCGATTACAGATGCGTTATTTTGCAGTACGTTTTCTCCATTTTCTCCGGCTTCTCTTTCCGCAAATTAAAGTAATAAAACTTTCGCGGAAGGATTGTTATAACAATGTCGCGCTTGAAAGTTCGTCGGGACCCGCGATCTAATTCCGATGTATTTATAGAGACTCGCGTAGTAAAATTCAAGTTTAACAATTAGAAATTTTGATCCCGCCGCGAAACCACGAAGGGGATGCAGCCTTAATTCCGGAATTAAACCAGCCGTTTAGATTGCCGTTTCTTTTTTTTTTTTTTTTTTTTTTTATCGACGCGTAATTACTCGCGCAGCTTCCACCGCGGGGTTTGATAGAGTTCGTTAGTATCTCGTGCCTTCCGATTAAGGATCGTAAAGTTTCTCGACGTACCTGATACCTTCGCCGTTACTACTCCACCACTTTCGCTCACCCACCCTTTCGCCAACTTTTATCTCGCGAGGCGAACTTGGCGAGAGTTCCCTGTACACTTTAGCCACGTCGGCGGTGCGGCCGTCCGTCTCGGATCTCAATTTGCGTGCGGCGCGATTTCCGGTGAACGGGATATCTCAACGTCTAAGTCACGGTAACGGGGTGCCGATCGCGAGGGCCGCGGCTCGAAGGCGTCATTTTGCTGACGGGCAGCGGCTGCAGCGAGATGCCAACTGACTTGGCCGAGTTAAGACGTACTTAAAGATCCTCATCGGCTCTCCGCCTCCGATCTCTCTCCTCCTCCCCTCGGTCGGCCGGTCGCTCGCTCGCTCGCTCGCACGCGTTCTCCGAGATCTCCTCTCAGCTCCGCTGTCGCCGTGCGGAGAGAAATAGAGCGTTTTAACAGTAGGTGGAGATTTCCGTTGCAAGCTCCACCTTCATTAGAAGCTCATTGGTTTCTAAATGGCCGCCGAGAGAGCTTTAGAAGCGGAAGGACGTATGTGCACGCGCTTTTATTAAGACGCGCCGCCACGCATAGAGCGCGGTGAGGCAATCGACTTATTTTTGTCACTCTAATGCAATACATTCTCGAGTGATTCGGCCAGTGATTGGCCAAAGTGCGGTACGTTCTTGTATGACCAAATACACATCGAAGCCCAAATCGAGTATTAAAAAGTTTTAATTAATATTTTAATTTCGCGAGCTAAAAAATTATGTCGCTGTTATTGGATATGATGAATAATAGCACTATAAATAATAATACGAATTATTTCCGCGAGGAGTCCCTTTAATGATTCGTTTATCGTGTCCGGTTCACGTTAACGTATTAATGAAGGATTAACACATTAGGGATGATGTATGGGCGTACAGTTTCGGCTTTCAAGGATCCGTGCAATTTTTATAAACCAGAGCATAAGTCTCCTTCATCATCTTTCTTTCCTCCATCCATCTCGTCTCACCGGCGCGGGCGGCTGGTATCTCGTTACACAAGGGTGTCGTGTATCCTTCACAATGTTGGATATGGGGTCGAGCCATTCAGAACGATCATGAAAGAATAAACGTTGAGCGGAGAATCTTGTTATTCATTTTTCTTGTTAGCCGATAGCTTCTGTTTCCAACTTGGCGCTTCGGTAAAAGATGCTCCAATTAAAAAAAAAAAAAAAGAAGAAAATAAATGGCTTTCTACGACGCGGATCTTTAATCAGAAATAATTATTCATCGTTGCAAGGAACAATTATTGCCGCGACGACACGTTTCGTCGTAACATTTACAAACGCGTTTTTGTACGCCTTCAAATAAATATAATTTATTATCGTTTAAGAGACCAATGCCAGATTAGAAAGGGATGGAGTTCATTTTTTCGATGACCTTAGTTCTTTTTTTTTTTTTTCCTATTTCTTTTTTGCACTATAAAATCGTATAGAAAAGGATTTTTTTTTTTAGAATTCGACGGTTCAATAAAGTAATAGCTCATAATTCTTTTGTGAAAAGTTGGGATTGGGACGTACGATTAATATCGAGACTCGGGTGACTTGTGCAAATACTAAAGAAAGAAAATGTGTGCTCATCGAGGAAAAAAAAAAAAAGTATGAAATTCACACAGACCCTTGGGTTGTAAGCTGGGTAAAGGTCGCCACTGATCCCTTATAATCCGTCGTTACACCCTGGATATTGTTTGCGCCATGAACTCACTTTTTCCACCCCTCCTCCCCCCCTTTTTTTTTCTTTCTCCTTTTTTGATCTAGTTCCCAATACGAGATCGATATCGAATAGCAAATAGCATGGGCCCTGAGAAACTTTATTCCCTCTCGCGGATGATTAATACGACAACTCTGGAACGACTTTTCGGAAGTGTAATCCCGTAAGTTAAGGTGAGATTGGCCCGGCGAGTTTTACGGCATAGTAAAAATATTTTTAGGATCCTCGAGAATAGTATTTTGAAGCCTTCTTTTCTCGAGGGCTACTTTTAAATAGAAATATATACGACAATGTCAAATATGCGGGGCAAAAAAGTGCGTCTTGTCGTTTAGCAAATTTACACGTCTCGATCGATTTTATTTATTAAATTTGTCCGCTTCAACGACGCGGGGGAAATAAATTTAAAAAAAATAATTCGAACGCTGTTTTCAATTACCCGCGGGGCGCATCGTTTATAAAATTAGAATGTGCAAATGCGATCTCGCCGGCGTGGGCAAATCACGGTGCAAATTGCTCGTTTTGCCATTACCGTCGCTCGTGCCATGAGGTTCTCACCGCGGCGCGGGCGGCGGGATGCTGAAGAAAGAGGAAGAAGAAAGGAGATGGTAATTTTACGGCGCGAAACGGCCGAAAGTGCGTTAAAAGCCGGACGAGTGAGTGCCGACAGCTGACCGCGACGCGCGAGACGTTGCAAAGTTATGCACTCTTCCTCTTGACATTAATGCACGAAAGAGGAAGAGTTGACGAGCCAAACATCCATGTAATACTATGGAGGCACCGTTGGAATTATTCAGAATTGAGAAACAAAATGAAATCTTTTGGTGAGCCGTTCTCACTGGATTTCTCGACGAAATCAACGTCCAGCCGGATTATCTTATTTCGAATGGACTTCTTCGAGCGAGCTTATTTTAAAACCGAATTTATTTAATTAAATTTAAGCGTAATGTAAATTGTACGAATATTATTTTCCTAATTTAATTTTTATCTTATGTGCTCAAATTTAATTTAACGTGCCTATGTAATCGAACGGTCGAAGAATGGTAAGCATCGTCGTTTATTCATGGTTCGAATCTTTATGATAACTTTGGAATTCAGTCTTATGCGTGTCGAGGAATAGATGCAATGCCGATTGCGCGAATACATGTACGTTAATTGTACCGTTCCTCAGTTTCATTTATGTGAAGCTTTTACGCGACCAAAGTCACTCTTGCCGATCGTTAAAATCCACCAGCCACTTTTGGGCGCCGTTTAAAGCCGAATTATCTTGGCGATAATACACCGTGGTGTTACACGTAGTCGATTCCGCGACAATTAATGAATACTTAACGCCACCATCGCTCAGAACAATCGCGCCATTCACACTTCCGCGACGAAACTCGCCTCGTAATTCCGCGGCAGGGTGGCAGTTCAAGTGGTGATTACTGGATTTTTCACGGGAAACGCAAATAATCTTACGGGTCGGGGATGACATTCCGCATTGCAAAACGATCGTCTCGGGACAGGTGTTCCAATAAATCAGCAGTTCGCCACCGATATATCCCCTCGAAACGTGCGAGAGAACGTGAGCTCTCGAGATCGCGAATCATCTCGGTTCCGATGAAATTCCGGGATTTGCGACGCGAAATCTCTCAAGACTCTTCCCAGTTCTCCCGCGGGATATCTTCGTTTCGGTATTCGGGGTATCGTTTCTCTAAATAAGAAAAAAAAAAAAAAGAAAAAGAATACAAAGAAAGACGAGATGCAAGTCCGCGTGCTCTCGTACCAGCGGCGGCGAGACGGACGCGCGCGTCGCGACGCCGTGACACGTACACGTCGCACGTCGTCCGCGGAGAATTATTAGGCGGGCCTGGGACATTTTCTCAAGGGCCGTCCGGTACTTTTGTTCTCCCGCAGCTCAATCTTCTCTCGCTTTATCTTCCACCTCTTCGCCTCGTGGCGAGCGCGATCGCCACGGAACTCACGATCTTCTGAAAGAAGTCCCGGTGAGTCAGGACACGTGCGCGAATATAAACAGGACATACGTCGGCACGCATACGTATAAATCTGTCGCGAAAAGTGCACGGATTAGGGTGAGAATAGATAGGGATTCTCCGCGCAAACGACTTATCCGTGATAAGTCGAAATTTATCTCGCGAATAAGGCTCGCAAGCCCCGCATCGAGGAGAAAAGAGAAAAATTGTCAGAGGAACTACTACGCTCGCCGCGATTTCGAAAGAGTTCGAAATTAAATAAGCCAAGACGAGAGGTTACGGGGGCCTGTATTGCCGCGGGGCCTGATGAATGTCCAACGTTCTGTAACGCGATGAGGGGTCGTGTGGGACCGCATCTGCGGTTTTCTTCACGACGATCGTGGGCCCGTCGTGTTGTTCGCACATGGGCACGGCAAGGACCATGGAAATGCCGTTTAAGCTATTTTCCATAACATTTCCATACCCTCCGAGTGGCAACTTTGTCGTTGGTCGCACCACCTTGCGCCAGTACGCGAGTCTGTCGCGTTTTATTACGGTTACGATACGCACCGGGTGCTGTTACGTCTTACGAGTCAGCTCCTTATCGAACAGTCGAAAATTTATTTCTGTTCCACGAAGTGCTGTCGACACGCATCGCTTTCCATTTGGAAATTCGAATAAAATAACTTAGCCACGCCTCGATTCTGCTCGAGAAAAGAGTTGAGTGCTTTTGATTAAGAAAAAAAAAAAAAAAAAAAAAAAAAAGAAACGCGTTTGTTCCTGATAGTTCGATAGAATTTTAAGTACGCACATTTTCATCGAGTTTTTCTAAGAGAAAACTAACCAGAATTTACTGAGTACCTCGATTAAAGATTCCACTTTGTAAATTAATTTTTAACGGCACGTTTTTTCGACTGCGATCATATGTGATGCACGGCGAGAAACGTTAAAAATCGATGGAGGCTCCAGACTGACTTATTGTCGCGAATGCCTCTTGCCGTTCCTCGCGAGCTCGCGAGGGGAATGTCGACGCGTAGATGCACCGTGACGCCTTAAATTTCGGAGAAGAACGACGAATTCATGGCGTGGAAAGCCGAGATGACCATTGCGCGGCCACCGTGAAGCCATCGCGTTAAGAACGATCAAAGGGACATGGGGGCCTGAGAGCGTCAACGATGATTGCAGCAGGTCACTAACGGTCGGTTCGTCCTTACAGTCGCACTCCCATTGTAAAGAATGAATGACGTAAAAATGTTAATTCGCTTTAGAAAATTTACACTATTTAAAAAATCACCGAGAACTTCAAAGACCTTTCGATAAAATTAATTTTTTTTAAAGTTAACTATTTCCGCGAAGGTTATTTGAGACTGGACGACGAGCGTTGGTTGCTCAAGCAAACGAGAAGTCGATTACAAATGCGGCTGTTCACTACCGTAACGCCATTAAATTAAGCCACCCAAAAAAATCCAGTGGGATTCTCATCGCAGGTTCGCATTAAAAAAAAAGTTAAAAATAATACTGGGATAGGGCATAAATTAAAAAAAAAAAAAGTTGGACTGGCTCTTTTCCCTTCTTCCTGTCGTTACACGAAGAGAGAACGACGCAGTAAAAATTTAAACCGATGTTAATTCGTACGTTGTTGTACTTGATAAAAATAAAACTTTACTGATTTTATAGAAAATATTGCATTCGTTTAAAAGCCGATCAACGTTACCGTTGGTGAAAAAAGTGAAAAAAGAAATAGCAGCGAAAGCTGAAAAATCTCTTTAGTAGGGTGAGAAATAGCGCTCTATCTTTCAGTTCACCCCTCGTTCGGTCAATTACAAGTCTCATACGTCATTCCCGCCAATTAGTGCTGGAGAACGCGATGTTCCGTCTGGATAGGTGCACAGCCGCAGTTTCAAACTTTTTTTTTCTGTTCAACATCTCGTTTTTTTTCACACGTATGCAAGGTGACAGTGGAAGAATAATTTTAATTTAAAGTTTCCGCCTCTGTCACATCGATTAAATAAAAAAAAAAAAAAAAGATGCGATGTTACGGTGTTTGCTATAAATTATTCGTCTACCTAATGAACTTTTTTACAGTTACATGATTTTTTTTATCAGCGAGCGAGATTGATGTAAAAAAATTTAATAAAAAAAAAGAAAAATAGTCCAGCGTTCTCGGAGCGTCGGACAAATAGTTCCGAAGTTTTGTACTGGTATCGCGAGGGGGTCGTAGGAAAGCTACAACACGTGTCGCAATTTCGCGGCAAGTACGCGGGGGTATGCAACGCACTCTTTCGATTTAACAGAGCGTGAACTCCGTTATGCCCTGCGACCCCCCTTGGTCGTAGGGGGCGGCGACGGGGCGCCCACACGGTCAGCGGTTAAAAGTAAATTACGCATTCATGGTATTCCGCGTGGTGTTGCAGTCCACGTAATATACGTCAAGGGTTGTGACCACCTCGGTACAAAGGGTGCCTCCCCGCCTCCTCCCTCCCCTCCCGACCCCTCCCACGTGCACGTGCCCGATGCACAAACGCGGCCGGCATATTCGGCAGCGAGCCCCCGAGGGTCGCTCATGGGGTGGCGGGTACTCGCCACGGTAATGTCGAGAAACTAATTACGGGCCACCTTATCGTCCACGCTTATCCCGCTGGCGTAATTTTTTAACGTGTACCGAATGCGGAATATTAACAGCGTGAAACGACAGACGGCACTTTTCGGCGAGCGGTAAAGGTGACGATCAGTACGGTAATGCTTCCGGGAAAATCGACCGTTTCCCATGCGTTTTTTTTTTTCTTTTTTTTTCCGTTAATGTAGATCAGAAACCACTTATTTCCTCAATACATCTAAAAACATGGTATTAACATATAAATATCCGTTTGCAGGAAATTACATATACTTGAGACCACGATTCTTCACCGTTCGCGGGAGGGAGAGAAAAAAAAAATTCCTGCTTTCAATATATTTATGGCACGGGAAATAATATATGCTCGGGGCATTCTGTTTTCCGATGTCTGTGAGAAATAAAAGTGCGAATCATTTACGAAGTAACCTTTACACAATGCGAAGCTCTCGCGAGAAGCGGGTACCGGGGCGTTAATTTTTAATGAGGCTTCAGCCTCCGAGCTGTACAAGATCACACGTAAACCCGAGGTGTATCTTTTTCTGGAAACAACGCTTTTGTTTCAGCCACCGACTGTGTGTACGACTTGTTTCCAATTACGAGGCGGTCCTAGTCTCCCCCTTAGAACGGTACCAGATGCCTTCGCTTACTCGGCCGACGGAGGGCTAAGAAGAGGACGAGGAGGGCAGGATAAAACTCAGGCAGACTTCGCAAAGCGGCATAATAATGCACGGCCAGGATAATGCGATACACCGCCAATGAATGCCCGCCGATGCGTCGTATTATGATGTGCGATGAATAACGGGATGACAATGCGAGACTTGATTCGAGAATGCGTGCTCGTTATCGGACCGAATACGGCGGACCTCCCGTCGCGATACTGGACCGTTCTGAGACCTGGGCCCTTTCACAGACTTCCTGCCGCCCTTTCCGGCGGAGAGCACCCTCGGCAACGCGAGGGAACGCCGCGAGAAAAACGATGAGAGGGTGGTACCAACTACTCTTCCGACTTTTACCCCGATCCAAGAGCTTTATCACTTTAAATAGAGTTTTCACCCGCGCGTCATCATCGATCATCGAAATTCTCCGTAACTTGCACTTTGAAAGTCCCTCAAGGTCTTTAAGCTTCACGTTTGTACAGACGGATAATTTTGGCTTGGAATATTATATATTAAAGTTTGCGCTCTTTGATAAATGACGTTAGCTTTTGCCGAGATTGAGAATAAAATAGGTGGAATTTTACTCGTGACATTTTAACGGGTGTCCAAAATATTCCGTAAGCCCGTGTAAATATTTAAGGATTAAACGGTGGACCCCGGTTGCCTTTATTAATAGCATAATCAAACGTTTTCTCTCTCTAGTCGTGCGGTCCCGTCAACTCGCACGCTTCGCCGGCTTCGCTCGCGTCCGACTCGTGCTTTATTTTCGTAACGGAAGCTGCATCCTCGTACGAGTTGCCCATCGTACAACCATACTCCCGTGAGAGGCAGCCCCGCTATCCGTCTCCTTCAATATTCATGCCGCCAAGGAAGAAAACCGCAGAAAAAGAAGGAGAGAGAAGGAGAAACGCGAAGGCAGATGGAACAGACATGCACGAGAATTAAACGCGCGACATTATTCTTGATCGTAAAAAGAGAATTTTGCTTTGATCTTTGTCGAGAATCAATCTCACTATATACGTCATTCAAAAAATATTAATATTCAGTAATTATTTTTTCAACTTTTTATTTTATCTTATTAGTATTTTTCTAATCTTTTTTTTTTTTTTAATTAAATATTTACCGTAATTTGGATTTTTTTTTTTTTTTTTCGTAGAAAATAAAGATTAAGGGTCATTATTTTTGTTCATGAACGCATCCTGTCGCTAACGTAACAAGGATTCGCTACCTGCAAGATCTAGAGGGAGATGAAGCTGAACGGCAAACACTAAAGCTTATTCGTGCCTACTCGCGTGTGGTGCAAAAATATATTTGCGTATTAGAGAACGATCGCACCTCTCCGGGTCGTTGTAGAAAATTAGTCCTTCGGGTCGACTTTGGGGCAGGGTGGCAACCCCCTCCCGTCTTTGCGCCCTTCGAACTCGGCCCTTCGAACTTCCGAGGAACGTGAAAAGCTCGTGCGAAAGGGTTGATGGTATCTCTGAGGCCAGGACAGTATTTGAAAACAAGCCTCATGCGAATGACGCTCTTTCCTTTTCAGGTTCTTTCCTGCGTTCTCCCTTTCTCTTTCGCGACCGAGCGCAAAAAACCAAACCGTTCCGGGGCCCCGTTTAGACGGCGGCGGAACCCTTTTCCGAAATTAGGCTTCGCGGACAACGGAGGGACCATGGAGAGGAGACACGTCTTCTCTTCCCTGGCCCCTCACTCGAGTGTCTAGACGACGAAGAATAGAGATGAAAAGCAAGTTTGTCGACGCTGAGAGACGCCGCTGCGTCTAATGACCATGTAACATTGCACTGAAAATCTGTGAAAACGAACGACGCGATGCGGTACTCGTGTTAATTGCATCGCGTATCACTATCTCGATGTTTATTTCTTTTTTCTTTTTCTCTTTTTTTTTTACTCGTAATTAATCCATTTCGATACAAATTTAAGATAAATATTTGTACGAGCCCTGGGGAATTGCGAAGACAATTTGAAACGTGCTTCAGCTGTCGGTGTCGAATATTTTAACATTCTAATCAGTTACAGCCCCATTAAAAAAGATGATGAAACTATATCGGCGATCATTATTCACCCGTTTCATTATAACCCGAAAGAATACGCGTGATTGATGAGCCTCGACGTATAGCAGAACTTGAAAAGCGTTCCTTCTAGATATAATTTTTGTACGGTCACTGTATGCGTTATTAAATAAACGAGTAATAATTGAATTGAAGTACTTGTGTAGATATCGTTATTTTCCTTGTTCCCATCAGAAACCTTTCATTATCCAATCGAGTTTCATTTAATCCGCAACGAGCCTCGAATATTAAAAAGACCGAAGAGAAGCGTGGATTTTCCAAACTTTCAATAGCGCGTTATTAATAATTAAAGACAATAATGAAAGGTGTGGTCTTTATTTGAGGTTCCCTACAGTGATTTTTAACTCGCGGTTGAATTTCAAACGAATAGAGTTCGTTTAGATTTTGGCCGGCCGGCATTGGTCTGCGGCACCCTTAGCCAATTAATGCGGTTAATACGGTGGCAACGGGGTATGAATCAGGACCAACCGACACCTGTCAAGGATTTACGGAAACATGCTCTCTCTCCCTCCAACCCCTTTCTCTCGGCCATTATATTATTTCCGAAATAAAACGAACGGGAGTCGCGTATCGTGCGCATGAATATGCAATTTCGATCGACGGGCGGTCGCGTGTACCAGTTACTCTATAAATTCCAGCTCCCACTCCTCCTGCCGTATCCGGTAAAAAGGTTCGTCTAGTAATACGCATTGTGATGTAATTTCCGGTATACAGAACGTTCTATTGTCAAAGGAAATTGTATTGCACAAAGTGTATTGTTCATGCTGATATTAATATCTGAACTAAGCTGATTTATTAAATTATTAGATCACGCCGCAATAATTTATATCGGCACGATATTTACCGACTTAACGAGATTGTCTGCGATTTTTGTACACAGTACATATATTTCCGGCTGCTTATTGCTCGTACATCTTTTTTTTCTTTTTACGCACGGCCTTTCACCGTATTGTGTAAGAGAAACTGAAGGGAGAAAAATCACACGGTACGCGCGTTTCGGAGAAAAAAGAAAGAACGAATTTAACGACACAGAAGTAAAGCGACCATAAGCGATCAAAGCCGCAGCCGAATGGAACATCTCGCGTATTATATTGGGGTGCGAAATAAACGCTATCGTGCCCCACGATTATCGATACCTTGCTGTCAAAGTGACATGTTCATCATCATCGCAACTAACGACCTTCTGTACCTTTTTCATGTCTTGACATATGGTTTCCGCCCATTTTCCACTGAGGAATTTTCTTAATTTTTTTTTTTATCGACGTTATCCAATTGATAATAAATAATGTTCATTAATAAACAGAAATTTTTATTTAAACTGATAAACCAGAATAACTTGTTAAAAAAAAAAAAAGAAAAATTTATGGGAGTGTTTGAAAAATATTAAATAAGATGTAAAGATGTGGACATTAATCTAATGCTTGATTAATTATCCATATCCTATGTATTCAAACGTGCACATTTTCGCCGCAGCTGCAACGGAATGCCGGTTCGCGCACGCTATCGGTTAAATTGATTTTCATACAATTAAAATTTTAAAATTCCGCAGCAAAACGCTATCACCTGCCACCGTGGAAGAACTCCATCGCGCACCTGCCTTGGATCGCGAAATACTGTTGAGGTCTTTATTTACTTTAAGTGAATCGATGCCAATCATTCGCAATGAAACCGCAATGCAGCTGCTCTCGCGGCTATTGTTTCGGGCACATCGATCGTGGGATGCATCGCGTTTAACGAATTACAATTTACAACGATATGCAGGTATCATTGAGGAAGATAACTTTCCAACAACAATTATTTCAAATACTAGAAGAAACCATGAACGCGCTACGCGCGCGATATTTTTTAAGAGATTCTAATTTCAAACAATAAAAAAAAATAAAAATTATGCGACTCACCAATCTGCATGACTTCAGTGGAGCTGTTGCATTTTGCCGGTGTCTGTAACATGAAATGGAAAATATTAATGTAGACATGTAAATGATCTGTAACAAATAAATAAAAAAAAATTAAATTGTAGAGATCTCAATAATTAATTATTTAGAAAAAAAAGATTATACGCGTTTCTAATTTTTTAATTAAATACCACAAAATTAAGTTTTAAAAACGACAATGATAAAAAAAATTGATTCTTATCAGTGGGCTGCTCTGCCGATGCTCGATGCCTTTCCTAGGTCCTCCTTCTCCTCCTCTCAGCATTGACCACTTCAACGGGGATGTCAGGTTGGTGCTCCTTCGACGAAGGTCTTCCTCTGGATTTTCATCTGAAACAAAAACGTTATATTTTATTAGTAAAAATGACGAAAATGAACAGTTGCGCACGCTCCACGTTTTTAAATAGGAATTGTGTGTACATGCGAGTATCCTAAAATGTTACCTGTGATGCAAACGTGGGAAATTGAACGAAGGGCGAACTCAAAATCCAAACCAAATTCAACCCGTCGACAAGGGTAGTGAAGAAGACTAAAGAAACCCATCGCGCAGATGCCACACAAACACACAGACTCCATTCTGTTCTCGAAATAATTTTTTTTTTTTTCTCGAATCACTTCCAGTTGCGCGATTTTCGAACAATCGCCCGCGGCTGTAATTTGCGGGCTCGGTAGAAAGAAACGGAAAAAAATGGGGTTTTTTCACGTTGTAATTCTGAAAAAAAAAACTATCTTTACATAAACAAGGTTCTCTAGAAAGAGTACGTAATTTTTTTTTAAGTAAAAGACACGAAAAGAATTTCTCTTTTAACAAATATAAAGATTAAAAATTAATTTTAGAGAGATAGTTTTTAAATAAACTTATAAAGTAAAAAAATATTTTACTTACATGAAATATTTACGTGCTTTTCCAGAAGACACTTTTGTCGCCAAGTCGCGTCGTAGCTTCTGGTCGAAGACGGAGCGCACGTAACAGTCGATCGCATGTTAGATGAACGGGTTCTTTGTGTTCATGAACGTTGATGCGGCAAACCGTTTCTAATTACGCGCCTCGACGATATGCGGGGCCTTGTGGCCGCGTGGCAATGCAACAGCGGTTTGTTTCTAAATAACATAATCATACTAGCCACTACGATCCCTCATTGATCTCGTGCGATCGACACGCAGTGACGCATATCCACGCATGTATGCGTAGCTTGTTTGCCTAGCTATTAAGTCTTTTAAATTCAACAAGTCATCGACACCTACAATCTTCCGTAATGCATAACGCGAAATTTAAAACATAAAAGAAAAATATTTTAGAAAATTTAAATCATATTATCAGTAATTAAATTATAAAATAAGCGTTATGTTCCAACTTTATTGCTAAAAATTGCCCGACAATGCAAATGCGAGATGTCCTGCTAAAGCAACTAAGTACACGCGTGTCCGCAGACACGTCTTGGAATGCAGCTGTCCCGCATACATCAATCTCCGAATGATCCAATGCGGTTCTCCGTGTCATTTTTCACGTCAACGTCGCGAAACTTTTGCGAAGTTCCGAAACGCTTCGACATCGAATCGATCGGCCGGCGAAAGAATAATATTTGCTCACCCTACTTGGACAAACAGATCGAGTGTCTGGGGAACGTCCCGATGCAACTTCGATACGTGCAGCTTGCTCGCACACGGAGCTAAGTCTCGTTGAAGCACGGTATCGATGAAACCTTTTTTTTTCTCCGTGATAAAAAGATATCTCGAGCACAGCTGCTCAACCGCGACAGCAAATGATAAAAGTAAATATATTTTTGGCAAAGATGCTTTCTCTTTCTTTCTCTTCTTCTTTCTTTTCTTTCTTTCTTTTTATTATTTTTTTTTTTTTTTATAATTCTAGCAGTGGGTTGTAAATTTATTTTTCACGAAAGACAAATTTTCATGGATTTCTCAGCAAATTATTTTCCATTCGTATCAGCCTCCTGAAATTTCGGACGTATCGTGGAAAAGGGAGAATAAAGAAATTTGCCGGCGTGTTATTGATTATGCGTGTCTCGCGAGTAGCATGAAACCACCAGCTGTCACAGTTGAATAGATCGCGATGGATCGTTCAAGAGTTCTGGACCAAAGAATCCAGATCGCCATCGACGAATCTGTTCGAATAATTGGGCCTTTTGAATGGAGGGCGAAGAAAGGAAGCGACGGGTGTCCTTGGCACGTGCCGAGCGCGGGAGTTCACAAAAGGAACTCCTTCTATCCAGGATTCGTCTTACCGTGTAAGTCGCATCTTTCCGGAGCAGCAGTTATGATATTAGCGACTTTAAGATTTTTGCTTATAGCCCGCACGTCAACCGAGAGAAAATCTCTATCTTTTATTGCAAAGCGCAAATAATTTGTGGATTTAATGGGACACATTCTTTAAAATAATTATTAAAAAAAAAATATATTTTATCTGTTAATTAATAAGATTTAAATAAAAAAAAAAAAAAATTTTTTTAATATGTTTCCGCAATATTTGTCTAAAAAAATATATGTTAAATTAAATTTTATTCGACAATTTGAGACTATCAGGTAAAAACTTACCTCGCGTTTGAACGCGAGAAGCCGAAGAACACGATCCAACGATCAAGACACCCACCGGCACCTTTGATACCGAAGATCATTGGATCTTTAGCGTTCACCTGGGGCGATTGGAGTGGCCGACGTGGACAAGTCAGGTTCGTGGTAGGGGAATCAAGTTTGAGAGAGACAGAGAGGAACTTCAATTATTAAGTGGAACGAAGATAGCCGGCTGGTCTCTCCTGTTCTGTAGGTTCACCTACGGACCCCTTCTACATAAGGCCCCAGCTCTCACCCCACTTCGTCAGTGTAGAGGCGGCCGTTGAAGTGCAACGTTACGGACACCCTAGTGTGCCTGACGATATCTCAAACGTGATCCAAATAGTGCCGGCAATTGCACATTCTACTATGTGGGACATCGTGCTTTCGAAAAAGTGATTCGCTTGATTATCTGATGTTTAGCTGAACTCCTTGGCGCCAAAGACGCAGTGAGTAACCTTGTTCACTTTATTTCTTTCGTAGAGAAAGAGAGAAAGAGAGAAAAAAGGAGAGAGGAATCGTGGGTGCCAACCGGTTTCGTGGACCGCAGAGATCGAAATGAAATAGCTGCGAATTTAGCAAGCTAAAATATAGGTTCTTACTAAATCTTCAACTACACGTATGTGATTAATTTTTTTTTTTTATCTTACATTAAGTCACAGTTTTATGTGACGCTGTTAATTAAACTTTGTTAACTCTCGATGGAGAAACATAAATTTTACATTAATTAAAATACTGCATTTTTTAAAAGATTTATTTTTGACAAACACCCTTTCGAAAAGTCAAAAATCATGCTTTACCTCCACGTTTACGCTAGAAATCTCGCGACCCTTCTACTCGAGGGAGTAAACGATCCCTTAATTGCTCGACGGTTGTTCCTCGTTCACGTCAGATATCTGAAAGTTACCAGCGAAACAATGCCGCCTGCCTGGCTCGCACATTGCAGCTATTATGCACGGTTGAGAGGGGTGCGCTCATTTTTTTTTTTTTTTTTCGCGCACTCCCTCTTCTCCTCCCAAGTCTCTCCCTTTCCGGACTATGCCCTCTTTTTATCTGTCATATTAATCCGTCTCGGTGCGCGATTGTTTAGCACTTTCCCAGGAAGAATACCGAAAGATTCTCCCTCTTACACATATACATATATAAGTCAGCCTTTCTTTACCTCTTTTTATTCTTTCACGGGTCACTGATCAAACGTATAGTATATCTGTTACTGAGATTTATCTTTCTTTTTTTAGAACCAAGTCAGGTATAACATATTAATGAATTGAAAGCAATATCGATTTTTCGACGACCAACCCGATTTTGTATACGACAAGGCGTGATTGATCCTCCACGTGTACGTAAATGTGATCAATGTCTGTTTGCGCAAAAAATAAAGAGTGCAGCCTTGTTACAGAATTCTTTGAAAAAGAAAAAAAAAAAAAGCGAGACCAAAATTCAACTTTTCGAAATGCAATACGCTCGAGCAAATATTTTATCGCTACTCTGACGAGATTATATACGAAAATCTGGAACTTAACTATTTAGTTTAAAATATGCAGAATTACCGAGTAATATATTCGCGTTTATATTATTTTTATCGCGGTCGTTCGATATTAATAAAGACATTCAATTAATCGCTTCGAAGTTTCCGCGCGGATGCATCGCCTTCACTCTCATTCATATCACTCAGCGCAAAATTATGCCGAGTTTTGCGGACAGAATAATTTCGTATTATGTACATCCTTGCGTATATTATCATATTATAATAAGCCCCCTCAGTACTGAGAGGGTTAATATGGAGATCCACCGGACATGAGCTTACGCTCGTTCTTATTCACGGTGTAAAATCGTGGGCACCATGCGAAAACGTGGCGGGCATCGCGCGAAGCAAAATCGCGACGGCGCGAAGGGTCGTCGAAGGGATGAGATCGGGGAGTCGTTGAGGAGTGTCCGGAAAGTAAGAGCGGGCTTCCTCGCCGGTCGACCGGTCGAACAAAAGACAAGTGCGTCCTCGAGAGCGATGTTAGAACCTCGTCTAATTGTAAGACAGTCCTTTTTGATCCGTGCGACACGCGGGCCCACGGGATTCAAAGGGAGAAAAAGGGCGAGCACACGCGTGCGCCTCGCACGTACATCTGCCGGCGAGGTGGGGAGATTTCGCAAGACGGAGGCGAAGAAAGGGGAGCAAAAGACGAAGATGGTAGCGCGGCTGAAAAGGAAAAGGGAAAGGGGGGAGGGTCCTATACAAACTTTCCTACGTCGAAGGACCTCGTGCGAGCCCTTCGCCATTTAAATGCCCCTCGCGCGCCGTTGCCAGGACTCGTTTCGCCGTCATTGTTTCTACCTTATTTTCGAGTCTCGTCCTGAATATCTACGCGAAGGAGAGCATCCCGTAGGATACGGCTGTGTGACACACATACGCGCTCACACAATCGCGATTCGCGAGTTTCCAGTTTATTCTCCGATCGACCTCTGCGTTTGTTCTCTTTTCGACCATGGGTCATTCTTCTTGTTTGATGGGTCGGCCCAGTCGCCTTCCTCATGCGCGCCTCTCGCACCGTCCAGTGGATCATATCTCGAAAATTAAATTCCACTTTCGCTCCTCCTGGCCGGCACATCACGGCACATCTAAGTTCGACGTCCATAATAGAATACAGTACACGGGAAACAGAATGCATAATGGACCACGAATTCGAGTCTGAATAATTCAAGGTATATCAAAATGATTTATAATCTCGAGTGAGAAGACACCGCTACGAGTCGAGTGTATGTAAAAAATTCCGATACGACGGGATAATCGTCGGAAAGTCAGTCAATACGTGTTTCAATTATCAAGACAAATAAATATAAATAATGGTCCATTTTAATAGATTATTTTTGCAAAAGAGGAACCAACAATGCCTCAATAATAAAAAAAAAGAAGTTTAAATTTTAATTTCATATTGCCCGCGATCGTTTGATCTTTTTTTAAGACAAGCTTTTAAGCACGCCGGTTAGTCAGCTGTGCAATATTTCAAAGTCGAAGTTATTTTCTAACTTTAAAGACGCCGAACGAAGAAGCGCAGAATTGCGCAATCTTCGCGGATCGGGAAAGTCTGCCAAGACTTCGCGGGGCTTGGGCTCCACTTCGGGGAACGCGCGTGTAGATCAGAGGATGGTGGGAACACTCGCGATCACCGGAGGGACAGGTGTGCTCCAAATAACGCGCGCGCGGGCCCGTCTCTTCTTTCTCATCTCTTTCGCGCGGCATGTTTTTCTCCCTGGACGCGCGTTTCTTTCCTTCTCGTCGGCGAAACTCCCCTAATCTCTCACTGTCGCCGACGGAGCGAGCAGTAGCCGCCAGCCGAGTGAATGCGGCTTTGATTGTCGTCGGTTGGCTCCCCAAAAACCACCCTCCCCCTTGACGGGGAGCATTTCGAGAAAATGGCGCTAGCAAAAGGTGCGCCTGGGGTCAATCCAATATAAATCAGAACCGAGTCTTGAGGCTCGGCCTTAGGGGGAGAGAGAAGGCGAAGGTAAGACGAAGAGGGCACGCGTATGTGCGCGGAATCAAAGTGGAGGGAGGCCCAGAAGAAAGGGGGCGACGATGAATAGAGGCATTTTCGGAACCGCTCGCGACCTATACACCGAGATCCTCACGTACGTGCACGATCCTCCGTGTGTACGTGATAACGTGAAAGAGAATCAGGTACGAGGCCTCCACCTGCCTTCTCCTCCCCGCTTCACCCGGCGGGGCCCTTAGGATCTTCTCTGGTAAGAATTTGGAGTTTCTCCCGCGTTTGAAATGCCGATGGCCGTTATTCTTTTTCGAGATTGACGTACGGCGAGGGGATGCAAAAATCCCGGACGTTTGCGAATGATGTTTGTGACAAGTCGCGTGCAAATCGCTCCTTTTAAACGCCCAGGCGCTCAGGTGAAAATTTTACACGTTTAAAAGTGATATATCGTGCCCTTCGCACTTTTTATTCTTTATATTTGAAAGACTACTTCGTATGAGAGATGCTAGGTAAACGCGAATTGAAGAATCTGCAGCTTTGGAAGCGCTTTCGAGATGACCAAATAAATCGCCGGAAAGAGGAGGGAGGTAATGTGTCTTTGAGGAGTCCGAGGCACCTAAGTAGTTAAAATCTCCGTGTGAGCCGACGGAGACTACTATTTGTTAAGCGACATTCGGCGGGCGTGTTTGCATATGTAAGATCGCGCGTGATTGTTTGCGCGGTCTTGAAAAGAAATCGGGTAGCACACGATCCTCTCTCAGCTGTCCTCCCTCTTTCCTGTCGGGATGTTCCGGTGAAAAAAAAAAGAGCGAGAGAAAAAGAGAGAGGTAGAGAGAGAGAAAGAGAAAAAGGGAGTCTTCAATCATTCTTTAAAAAAAAAATAAAAGTTTTTTAAAACTTTTTAAATTTTACGCGACAATTATTTTACTATCAAGCTTATTTTAGTAAAAATTATCGGCAAAGTATCTACGAGAAATGTGGTAATAAATAAGATAAATATTAAATTAACGAACGGTAATAAGATATAAAGTAATAAATGTTTTATCTCAACAGTGAATTATTTTTGAACGATTTGAAGAATTTATAGCTGAAGTTTTTACGATTTTTTTTTTATATACGGCGTGTAGCACGACAGATACGTCACGATGAGACCTTAATAAACTGAAGAACTACGTAGGGCTTTTTCCTTTTTTATTCCCGGTCACAGTCTTGATGACACGCGCTACTCTTCGATGTATTTCTTGCTTTCCCCGCGCCCGTGCCGCACCCTTAGACGAAGGGCGTATCAAGACCGTTAATGGCACCATCTTTCTTGTTTCGGACCCGTGAATAATCGGCATTGTGATGGCGGTTTTCGCGCCGCAGCCACTATTAGTCTCGTGCGACTCCAACAAGTGATTGTTAACGCAACGAATAAAAAAAAGATCGAAGACGTTTTGTTTCTCCATATTTTCTCTCTCGATTCATTAAATACCGACAGTTCTAGATCTCTCCGTCTATCAATTTATAATTAAATTACGAATTAAAATTAAATAAATTAAAATTTCATTCCAAGAACGTCATTCGTAATGTTAAACTTGCAATTATATATATATATACATATATTAGTATTTTATCTTTATTCCTGCTTCGTGGCAGATGGAGAACTTGCAAATAAGTCGTCGTTTTCTCGAAGGCTGCGGAGGCCCTCTAGAAAAACATAAGCGAGATCCGACCCTTAATCAATCTCGTTTATTTCTTTGAATCTGTCTACTTCTTTCTTATTAAAAACAGTTTTTATAGTATACATTATGGGACGAGGGCCCTTGTCGACCATGCTTGCAAGCATGTCAAGGTTTCAACCGTCGTTCTATTTTATTCATTTTCCGTGGCATACATGCAGGAACGAGGTCGATCCTGCCTGACGAACTTGCGGGAAAGGAGGTAGGGACGGGACCTACGAGACGGGTGTATAGTCCCGATGTTGTTATTCCAGGCCGCTCGCCGTGGGGACTATTCTTGAATTCGCAACGCGACCTCAAACGACGCGACTCACCTCGTGCGAACACCTTATAGGCCCATAAAAGGGGCGCATATGGGGAATTGAGAAGCCGCGGAACAATTCAGTGTCTTTAGCGCTTTGTACACTTGTCTCTGTTTCACGACGTTGAAATATATGACATACACCCTAATTGATGGAAAAGAAAAAAGAAAAAAAAAAAACTAGAGCTCTCCCTTCGATAATTTCAGTCAAATTTCGCTGCATGATGGAATTGTGCGAACACAATGCACGTTTTACAATCTCAGACAGTACAAGTCAATTAAAGGGCTGCCTTATTTATTTCCTAAAAATATCTTTTATTTCGATTTGCTAAACTGCGTTCATAAGAAATATTAATACGTATTTAGAGGAATAAAAAGTAACTTTCAGAAAACGACTGCAAAAATTATATTAAATTAATGTTATGTTTTTTACTATTAAAAAAAAATTATACCTGTATTATATTTTTATTTCTCTCGCGTCTCGCACTTGTTCTTTCGCCATTAGCGAGACGAAAAAAAAAGGAAAAAAAAAGATTTTTTTTTTTTCCTTAGCGGTCGTTTACTCTTGAACCATATCGAAGATCAAATGGAGCGATAATATTCACAGGTGGACCACGTACAGTGGTTCCCCTTTCTATATTTATATCGTATATACAACACACGCAGCGAGCCCTTAAGATTTATTGCGCACTCGTAATTACGATGACGGACCCCTGGGTTTTGCTTAATAGAGTTCCGTGGGTATTTTAATCGAATCTATCGTAGTCACGGCAAGGATCTCAAAAGGGAAGGATTTTATATGCAGGTGGCGTGTGATCGCGAATTAGGTAGATCCTTATCTGCTGCGGTAACTCTTCGAGAATTAGCCAATCGTGCTGATAAAATAATAAAATTAATAAATATTTTTCACGCTGCTACGTTTTCTGAATATCTTTCGTTATTTTTACTTATCTCGAGCATTAAATGCTGGAATAAATAATTAATTTTTAGTATATACCTCGCAGTATTAATGTCGAAATTTCTATTAAAGATTTTGTTTCAGAAGTATAATTTAATAACGAATTCGGAATAAATTATGCAGAATAATGGCCTATTTCTAAAGAAATAAAATTTTTACGGATAATTTCGACCGTTTCGTAAAAATTCATAGCCGCGATAACAATAGGAGTCTTTCTCAATGAGAAGCTACTCTTACAAGAACTTCGCAGTTCTTTTCTAGTCCGCGCAGTTCATAATGTTACCGTTTTGTGGAGTAAAATGATATATATATATACATGCCTTGAGTAATCTCCCATTCAAATGCACGTACGGTGGAACGCTAGGTATACAATTTTCCGTGTACTATAATATGTACACTGTACAGTTACAAACCGGAAACATGCGGAAACAATGTCTTATCGCAGGTGCGGACTGGCTGTCATACTCCGTTTACTACGAATGACGAACCAGGGTCTAATTATGTAGACGAATGCCTTTCGCCGCTACACGTAATCGCTCATCCACGAGAAACTCTTCTGACGAACATTCCGAAGGTCTTTTTTTTTTTCAGAAAAAAAATATAATAAAATAGAGATATAATATAATAAAAATAAAATAAAAATATAATAAAATAAAATAAACGTAAATATATCGTAAATATATATTCGCATTTACTTTCATCATTTCAATAAATAATAAGAATGAAGATAAATGTAAAAATTAAATCAAATTAATCGAGTTAAATGTGAAGTTCCCAGGCCGCAAAAAACGTAACACTTTCCGATATTATTTCTGTACGAAGGTGTGCCGTGGTGGCACGTGGCGTCGCCTCGCAAAGGCTACCTCTACAAGAATACGTTGAGGAAATCCTCCTCATAGATGTCAGATAACCATCATCTTCATCGACATCGGGGTTCCACCTAGTACCGGGCACCGCTGGGTTGAGCGTGATACCAGATGGGACCCACACCGCGCGTTTCACCACCATATGGGCAGGTGCCGGGACCGTTTTTACGTGCGCGTAGGCCGACAGAAATGGTAGTGGTACTGTCGCGACAGACAGACAGACATTCGTATAGCCCTGTAGGTACACGAAGGGCACGCGAACGCACGCGAAAAAGCGCAGGACGGGAGAGAACGCGCGCACGCAGCATGGCAACAGCCTGTATGCAAATGAATGCATTTTTATACCCTAGCTAGTACAATGCGCCGCACCCCCCCTCGGCGAGCCGTTAAAAGTGAAAACCTGCTGGTGCCTGCTACTGCTGCTGCTGGTGGTGCTGCGACCGCTTTTGCACGCTGCCCCTGGTCGCGATTTCGACCGCGCGACTTTTCAGGAAGTTTCCCTCAGGGTCAAGATCAAGATGCACATAAGCACGCGAATTCGAGTACATTTAAATTGCGTTTTTTGCCAACGGGGCTGCCCCGCTTTCGAATTAGAATTAAAAATTATTTTTCTCGCTCGTTACTTTGCTTCTTCTCTGCGGATTTCGTAGAGCTTTTCTTTAAATAAATATTGATTGCAGTGATTAAAAAATAAGAGACCTCAATATTTCTCCAAGGAACGGTTTAGAATAAAACGAATGTCAAGGCTTACGAATATATTGACCATTTGCGATCTCGGATAACCAAGTTAAGCGAATATCGTTCTCAAAAGAGGCACCTCGACTCCGGTTTGGCGACCGTGATGAACCAGCGCTCATGCGAGTTAATCGAATCAGCAATTTCGCGAGTCAGCGGCTGCATGTGCAGCAGCAACGGCTACAGAACCGAAACGAAACAATTCATCTTGTACGCTCGACCACGTTCTATTTTTTTAATTTAATTTAATTTAATTTTTTTTTTTTTCTCAGTCGTCGTACTCGCGCTCGATTCTTCTCGCCAACGAACGAAATTACGCACCGGGAAGCGAGAAAGGGCGCATCAGTTTTAGGGGCCGTTTAAAGGATCGTTAAGCACGGTGCCTAGGCAAGTGCCAACTCGTGAAACCGTCCTTCAGGTGTACGGCGGCTTTCACCTGTTTCGCTATTTCCCGTATGTCGCGACAGGTGCACGTCACTATCTCCCTTTTTCTTTCTTTCGATTTTCGTCGCGAGGTTTCCTGTCGCGTTTCGTGTACGCGTTTCTCCCTACGTAATTAGGCGATCACTACGCCTTTTCGGCCGGAAGGCCGATAGGCGGGTCCGACGAGATGCCGACCTTATCGAGGCCTGGCGTAACCCAACGTCTTTCCCATTCACGTGTATTTCAGCGCGTTCTTACGTGTACGTCCCGGATTAACGACGGCCGGGTCCGGCCCTCGCACTTCCTTCGCACGAAGGAAATAACTAGATTAGATGTGTCTTTAATGAAAGACTATTGTCGAGGAACACGCGAGGGGAAAGTGATGTGTTGAGGTGAAAATAATCGCTTCGTGGCTTCGCGGTTTCCGGAGCACTTGACATTATTGATATTAAAAGGGTGATAATTCACACGTGAATGGAAAGACGGTGAATTTATTACTTCAAAAGAGCGCGGCGCTCTTTCATTAGAAAGGATTTAACGAATTTATTTTAAGTACAAAGAATTTTATGAGACCGAGTGTGTTACTTATGCGTGAAATTGATTTTAATGTAATTTTAATTCGTTATTATTCTTTTTTCGTTTAGCATGTGAAGATGCTGAAGTGGACGGTTTCGAGATCGCTGTCAACAACCAGTTCGACACCCCACGGTCCGCCTTCCTTAAACAAGCCACCCCGCCGGCCTTTCCGAGACTTGTCTAACACACCGCCGACTTCTGCTAGCTGCCGAACAAGGCAAGTATCTACTCAGAATGTGTCGAACACGACCAGAACAACGCCAGCTCGAAGAAGAAGATGCAGGAGCAGTGGAACTGACTTGAGGACGTATTTTCAGGTAACCGTAAGTTCATCTTTCTTGTTACATAATAATCCAATATAAATAATAAATTACGTAATAATATATGTATAACTTTTGAGAAAAAAAAAAAAAAATTAAAGAGTTAAATTATTAATTTTTCTTTAACTAATACAACAGCTGTTTCTTTTTTCCTTCGGTTAAAAAATATTTTTCAATAAATATCGATCGACGAAACGTTCCACAGGCGACGAAGCCACATTCGAGATCAAATAAACGTCAGTCCGTATCGCAGGAAGCGGAGAAGTCTCCGGTCTCTGAGAGCTTCTATCAAAGTACGCCGAGAGTGGACGCCGATATCGGGCCGCTGACGTATTATCCGCCAGGCAGCAAGTGCTCCACGGCTCTGACTCTGCCAACGGATCCCACGCTCTTCATGAACAACCGCGCCGCCAAAAGTTTCCAGAGCGACAGCGAGCTGCCGCAGAATATGGTCAACGAAGCGCGGGCGAATCTGCAGTCGCACGTGTCCGACTTTTTCCAGCAAATCTCGATGGCCACCAGCCCGGAGGACGTGATGGAGGCAGGCACGATGCCCCTGACCATCCCGAAGGGCAAAGTCTACGCCCAGAACGTCGAGCAGAAGACGCGGATGGTGAGAACGCCGTATTTACCGAAATTAGCGAGGATCACGAAGATTCACGCGCGATGTCGGACGCCGTATCACACGAAGCTCGCTCAGGCGATTAGTCCCTTTAAATCAAAGGCAGGGCAAGGGCAGACGCCGCTCGTCGGAAAACTGTCGAGTCTCGCCCTCGATCAAGATTTACCAAAGTACGAAAATATGGATAACACGGTCACGGAAGTGCTTCACAGGTAAAATAATAATTATACGAATAATTAAATTATTATACATATAAAAAAATACGAATATTATATGACGTGAATTGAGAGAAATGTTCGTTCTCGATCGCTATTTTCTTGCTTGATTTAATTTTTACTGGAGCAAATTAATTTGATTACGCGGCTATAATTATAAGATTCTTCGAATTAATTATTCCAACTCATTTCCAACGCGTAGGGAGCAAGAGGTCAATTTTGGGAGCAAAACCGTAGCGGAAATTCTCCTGGGAGATGCCGAGGAAAGAAATAAGATTCTGGAGGCGTCGTGTGATAAACGACCGGATTCCAAGGCGACAGATCACACGTATGAAACCATCGCGGAGATAGTGGAGGAAGAATCGCCGGCGCGTAACGACAGCTCCATTTCGTCGGTCAGTCAACTCCTGGAGGATCCTTCGCCGGTGTCCTGGGCTTTTACGTCGCCTTTAAACGATCTCGATGGTGAATTTACGCTGAAGAGGCAGCGAGGCATTCGCCGGAAGCGGCCGCGAAAAGAGGCTGACAAAGTGGTGGACGGCAAGCGGGCAAAGAGAACGTGTAGTCCTTCGACGAAGGAGAATCAAGTTACGTTGGTCGAGGCCGTTAATCCAAATGTGAAGAAGCTCGTATTAGAAACGGACCTCGACTCGACTTTGGACGAGAAGCACGTGCCGGCCACGAAAATGTCGTTCTGCGATGCCGAGGAGCGCAAGGAGGAAGACATCAGTAGGAAGACCAGTTCCTGGGACCTCGACAGCCCGAAGTCGTCTTTAATGGACGATCTGCATAGCTCAAAGTCATTTGTCACTTCTGTTTCGACGACTCCGGAAGTGCCCTTGGTCGCGACCGTCCGAAGGTGTCTCAAGTTCAGTCCCGAAGGCGAGCTGCCGATGAGATCCAACTCTCGCGGTTCCATCGAAATCGAGTGCTCCGTCGTAGCGGAACACATACACGTTCGAGGTAGGCTCAATGTTCATTAAATAATCGCGAGAATTATTTTAAGAATATTATCGCGACGCAGTCTCGGCAGCTATTAAACGTCAGTACGCGTATCATGAAAAATTTCGTGTCGTTCCTCTGCGTTGGAAAAGGACGTAGTCGGTTATGTCTAGCCGTGGGGTGGCTCGCTACCCTTGCACACTCCTGAAATTTCGCCACGAGACATGCGCCAGCTGCGTCTCGCGAGGGAGGTTTTCGAGGGCGCTCAGAACCCCGCACTCGGCATAATACTGTGCCAGTAACCCACAGACCCTCTCGGCGACTCAATTCCGGTTAGTACGCCCGTCGGCATCGATCATCATTACGTTGTCTTTGCGTAAACAGTCACGATCTCACCACGTCTCCGCGGCGACGGGGTTCGTTTCTCCATCGATTCGCCTCGCCGACCGTACATTTCGCGTTCAGGCTGGCGAGGCACGTCGCATTCGGTCGATGCCGCTTGCTGACGCGTCTCGCTCGCGGTCGTGCAATCGGTTAATCGCCTTTGATTGATCCCACGAGATTCCCCGCTTCTTTTTCGTGGCATCACGGCCAGCTCGCCCGTCATTTAAATGCCCCTTCAATTTTCGTGCACCACGGTGAGTTTACGGAAGAGAGTGAATCGACGAGTACAACGTTGGCGCAACTCACGAAAGTGTATTCTTCGTAAAAAAAAAAAAAAAAAAAAAAAAATAGTAATAATAATAAAAACATTTTTCTAAACCTTCCAGACAAACGGATGTGTTCACCGAAAAGAACGTATCTGTTAAAAAAAAAAAAAAAAAAACAGCATCATTAGCGATAATGAGCAATGTGCGCGCGTACGTGGAGGTTTTTCTCGCTCAGTTAATCTCCTTCGTCGGCTTGTTACATACGAGATATTTGCTCGGAGTAATACGTATCTTATAGTGCGTGGTAAATGTCGAAAAGTGGATCGCGAAATGCGAGTCCTCGGCACGGACGGAGCTAGTAGCGAATGCCGCATCGGTCGGACGCCGTGGGGTGCAAGTAGTGAGTGTCGCGGTATGGTCGGCCGTAGGAGCGAACCCGGAGTCGGAGCGTCGATTCTCCGGGATTTCTCTCCTGTCCGCAGTGCCGTCGCACAATGCAACGTTTCCAACAAATTATAAACGACCAAACATGCGTTTATCTCGCTACAATTTTTAATTCCGTACTATTAATTCCCTTCGTTTGTTACCTCAAAGTAGTTTAGGTCGTGTAAGCATGAAGTTAATGCGTAATTCGTATAGACTGCTAAAACTATTGTATAATCGTTAAGCGATTGCAGAGCGGAGTAATTACGAGAAAAAAATTTAAGTGATTCTAGATTAAATATCGCGAAATTTACGACGATAAATACAGGAAACTAGCGAGGCATGCTTTATATATTACGTAGTTTATTGCTGCATGTTCGAGTGCACACATTGCGAACTTTATCCTTGACATCTATTTCTGGTACTTTTAAAAGTCCTCGTTTAGAAGGAAGACAATATTAGCAAATATTAGCCGTAGTCGTTACACGGCTGCTTGCACAGGTGTAATTATAATTCATTGTCGGTTGTTACGAGAGATGCATTGAATTACCGGCAACGAAAATGAAATTCGAAGAGCCACGACTAGTCCGGAGGTTCACAATTTTCTCACTTATTACGCTTTCGCCTTCGCGGTTCTATTATTGACGATAGAATCTAGATAGATAGATAGATTGATAAATAGATAGATAGAAGTTAATGTGAAGGCGAAATGAAAACGAAGTAGGGCATAGGTCGTAACGGCCGAGCCTTCCTATCTCTCTGCCGTTGTCGGGTAGTCCGTCTTCGTGCCGCGCAAAAAAAAGAAAAAAAAAAAATGCATTCTTATTTTCAGTGATAAGGTGCAAGGATCTGAGACGGACGTACGAAGGGCCGGTGCACGCGTACGTGAAAGCGAGCTTAAAGAACATCAGCGGCGAGGGAGTCGTCAAGAGGACCGCAGTACACCGCGCCACGCCGAACCCGGTGTTCCGCGAGACTCTTATACTCCCGTGTCCGGCGTACAATAGTCATTGTATCGGTCACAGGCCCACGTCTTTGGACATCGCCGTCTGGCATCGGGATCGTCGTGCGAGGTGAGCAAACGACAGGGTGGAAAGGAGCGGAATGGAAGAGACAAAGGCTTAAGAAACTGACGGCGACAGTGTCCGTAAATCTCACGGTCGCGTTAAAATTTCATACGAATCTGACGTCTCCGCTCTCGGGGAATTTATTTATTAACGGAGGCTGGAGCTCCGCCTTGTTACGGGAAAGATTAATTGTGATTTTCTCAGGAAATCCGTGCGCGACGGACAGGCAGACGTGGCACGTTTCGCGCAGTTATTTAACGAGCTATTAAAGATGTTGAAATAAAAGATTGAAAAATTTTTATACGTTTTAACGATGCAGGTCAAAAGATTGAATTGCAGAGAATTAAATTAAATTAAATTAATTTCTTGTCTTTTTTTTTAATATCTGCTAGATTAGATCTATTTTCGTTAAATTATTTCAAATTATTTTAAGTGCTTCTAAGACATTTTTAATTCTACAAAAGTTTACGTGCTAATCTCTTTAATTGTGTAAAGTCAAATATACTTATACTTAATAATTGCGCGTAACGTGATTTTTTTTTTCTAAAGAGAAAGGAAGAATAATAAAGCAAACTTGGCACTAATTCTGGGACGTGTTTGTAGTTCGAAAACAGGTTGGCGCGATAAGGGCTGCTTTACTTGTTCCGTAATAGTTAAAGTAGGAGGGAAATAAACCTCGGCTGGCGAATCAGTTTAATTTGTCCTGATAAAGCCTCGTAAACGATATGTCGTTAACTCACGAGGCTCACCGAGCACGTGATGTCTCGTACCGTGTACGAGATAACCATCTTTCTACGTGCACCAACACCAAGATGCACCGAGAGTAATATGCAGTTATTTTTTTATCTTAATAATTTAATAATATTTCTTATAAATAAATGTGGCTGGTCCCACCGTTCCATCGATATAACGATCAAGTAAATTATATTTATCATTAAAAATATATAATTATATTAAATTGATTTTTGGTCCAACTACTTGTGCTAATTATTATTATTATTAATATTATTAATATTCATATCTAACCGTACATCGGTGTCTCAATTTAGTGATTGCAGTAAAAGTTATATTTTTCTTTAGGGTAACGCGGCGTGGGAAAATCTCGCGGAATTCGTAAAGCAGTCACGAACTGCACGGCAACCACAAGTAGTCCATTGAATTTATGTTAGTGGAGCAACGAATTTATCCGCCTCGTATCTTTTTCTGTGTTACTCGTACGTCTATGAATCCGCTCGTTTGCTTATATCCCATTGACCGATCGTTCATCCACGTTACGTTTATTTTCGCGCATACATATCGAACGTGCTTTGCAAAGATAACGCGTTACTTCTCGTTCGATGTTCGATCGGCAGTCGATCTCTTTCCCTTCGCCGTCTCGGCCTTGGCTTGTTTGCTCTTCGAATTGTCCTATCGAGCCAGTCAACCTCGTTTTAAGCTGAGAATTTCTTACATTGGAAAAATGCCGTCCCGAAGAAGCACCGTGCTTACCAAGACAATTATTTTAGCATCAATACCGGACTTGCGGAAAAACATTTATTCGATACCGATTGCTCCGGAGTAAAGCTCCCTCGTGTATTCTGCGACTGGAAATAGTTTTACACGTGGAGATTTTTCTCGGTAGAGCTCACGCCACATAAATATCGAACTCCGCAGCTTTACTGAGTCGTCTCAAAAAATCGTATGTCTTGCTTAACATATTTTTTAATACCTCTCAAATATTACATGGATGTAAATTGTACCTAAGCAAGATCCTGCGGAACCGCCTGAGTTTTCGCGATAATTAAGTTCCGAAAGATTTTCAGTAAGAAACGCGGAAAGTGACGCAAATTCCAGCCGCGTGTCTTTTCGGTCGACGGTCCGTCTGAATGATCAAACTATTGTAATTTTTGAAGGGGGGTGACGGAGGCACCGAAGGGTTTCCCCTTTTGCGGTAGGAGGGGAATCGATTCCCTCGGATCATGCGCATCACGTTCACCACGTGCATTTCTCACCCCCTTTTACCCTCTTGCTTTTCCGTTCGCGTACAGTACGCGAGACATTACGGTCACGCTGTATACTTATACTATATACTTATACCTGTATATACACCTGTATTCGCTCCTCTCTGATAGACCAACTTGTGCACAGAACCCGCGCGCCTGTGTGTGTGTGTGGGTGTAGATGCATATACGTCTACGTATTTTGCGGCCTTATTTCGGTCGACGGCAATTTATGCGTGTTTCCCTTTCCCTGTTTCAGACGTAGCGAGTTGCTGGGCTGCATGACTCTTCCTCTGCCTCTATCCCAAGATAAGGTAAATATCACAAAATCTCTCGTGTATATTCAATCGCGAGACACCCGCCCGCTCTTGATTCACTCCGAGTGTATATGTCGTGTACCTATATCAGGAGAGGGTGTCCGGATGTCTAGTAAAGCCCGTTGCTATATTAATTCTCCAAGTGTTTCCAAAAAGTTCCCTCGCTGTAAATTATGCAAAAGCTCACGTTTCTTTGGAGGGAAAAGGTAAGTGCATTCAAATATCAAGTATTCACCCGGAGGACTGTAGATTTAGATGCTCGCTGCTGATTTATTATACTTCTAGCAACTCAGCCGAATGCTGCTGAAGTTTCCTATCGCGAATTAATCTTTGAATATTTTTTAGCGCGTCAAGCATTTGATGTGTATATTTTATATAATTTATTGAAATAAAGATATCGTCATAAAAAATATCTTAATTCATGTTTTTGACAAATTTTTTATATCATCAGATAAACACGTGTTTTTTTTTTTTTTTTTTTTTTTCTTTCTTTCTTTGTAAACGAGCACAGAAATGTAAGAGATACTTGTCAAATAAAACTTATCAAGAAATTTGAAAAATTAATTCTAACAATAAATTAATTTTAATTTATTATTCTACTAATTTTTTTTTTTCTTTTTTTGAGCAAAGTTTGTATTATTAAATTTTTTTTAATAAAATATACACTGTAACACGTTTTACAGGCGCTGCATTTTATGATCAAAAAATGAGACAAAGATAAATGAACGATTTGCAGGAAGCGACATGGCATCCTCTCGAAGCCGGATCCGTCCGAAATACAAGCACCCCTTTTGCGGGTGTACCTCAAGACTGCGTCGTGTCGCCGCCGTTATCGAAGGATGGAGAATCAGATAACAACAACTCAGGAACTGGCGATTTAATGTATCTGAGGCATCTGGAGCTAGAACCAGTCGATCCTCTAACAGGCCTACCCTTACACCCAGGCTTCACCGCGAGAGGCGGCAGAACGCCTTGTACTATCACGAGAAGGCTAATAAGACAAGCCTCGGGCAATCAGGTGTGTTCTTACACCAGTTCTACATCAATTAAAACACGAGTAATTACATGTTTTGTTTTCTTTTTTTTTTTCCTCTTTTTCTTTCTCTCTATACGCGAGATTATACGTGGTATTTAATTAGAAAAGCAAGTGTTAATAATTTTGCGTTTGTTTGCCAGGTTCCATGGGGGTTTTCGCTGTCATGGGGTAGGCCACCGCGAGTGGAACGCGTCGACCCGTCAAGCCCGGCGGATCGCTCTGGCTTACGACCAGGTGATCACGTAGTCTTCGTGGAAACGACGAACGTCGTGACGAAGCCGCGAGACGAAATTCTGGGCCTGATTCAAGCCGCGACGAGCCAGCTGGTGTTGGAGGTGTATCGTAAAGGAGGTGCCCAGTCGTCCGGTGCCCACCACAGGCCTAGTTCGGTTAACGCTACCCTTCCGCAAGCCGCCGCCGCCGCCGTCGCCGCCGCCGCCGCCGCCACCAACGTTCAACACGTCACGTTCAACGCCGAGGTCGGTACCGGCGTCCTCGTGTGAACATTATTCGCCGCGTATGGGGTACTAATAGTTAATTATTTATTTATCGATATCTTGATTATGAAGAAACGTCGCGCTCAACAATGATAACGATGTAAAATTAATGTAACGCTATCTATATATATTTTTTTTTTTCTATTAATTTTTCCTTTGAAATGTCACGTTCTCGAATATTTTACATACATCTCTGTTCTTTCCAATAAAATATTTGCAGTTTCAAAATTGTATCTTTGAGAAAAATACTCGCTGTCGCAGTTATCGCAAGCGGTACCGTCTGAGAATTCAAGATATCAATAAATATAGTTAACATATAGAGAATATTATTAAATATAATGGTGTCACTAAAAATTTATGTTCGCCACTGAAGCATAATTACGTCAATCGTGAATTAATCAAAGATTGAAAGTGTGTTAAGGAAGCTCCCATTTTTAATAAATTATTAATCGATCGGAAAGAGAAATACGTCGAGCGTTTAATTGCAACGTGAAAAGACAATTTCATAGGAGAGATGTTTCTTTTTTTTTTTTTTCTTTTTAAATTACTTTCAAGATTGTAGAAGAAAAAAAGTATATTGCTATCAATATGCTGAATTGCGTCGTCTCTAAGTGTTAACGCTAATTTACAAAACTATAAACTTGCAAACGTGTCTGATAATGCACCTTTTCTTTGACACGCGTATCGTTGCAGAAATTATTACGTCAGAGAAGTAAGTGACAATTGATACAACGCGAACGATACGACACTCTGCAAGATTTAATTTTGCAAACTCGCTCTTATCTTTGTTATTAATTAATACTCTAGAGATTGCGGTGTCCGGCAAATGTAGTCGACCGCTTTACAAACCTTTGACTCTACTATTATCTTTCCAAGACCATTTGTAAACCAAAAACGAGCCGAGATCTAACGCTAAATCGTAGTCATATTTAGGTCGAAATTTTTTCTATTATTATTTTATTTTAATTTTTTTTTCTTTTTTCAAGAAATTATCATTATAGCGGGATTATGCGAATTTGTTAGAAGCGTCATCGGCGTGCGTTAAGAGCTTATTTTTTTTTTTTTTTTCCGTTCTCGTCACAAGAAGAGTGCGAAGAGCGTTGCACACCTCTGTGTACATTGTTTTTTTTATTTTCTTCTTTTCACTTTCTTTATACTTTACTTGCAGCGGAGCGTGTAGTGTATAGCGCGCGCATTTCTCATGTGAGAGATGCCGTTTAAGTTATGATGCGGTTATGTTTTGTACCTTGATCAGGTTGCTCTTTTTTGTTGCCAACAAGTTTTGTTTCTAACCATGCATTTTGTTGATTTATTACATCCCAGCCACCCCCGTCCCACTGTTATCAGTCATCGCATGTTCTTATAAATTAAATCACTTCAAGTATTTTGATTTTTCATCATCATGTCAGATATTTTTCAAAATTATTTCGTACTAAAATTAATACCGCCACCGAAAATTATTTTTATCTTTATATAATTATCGAACGTCTCACGTATTAATAAGTGCTTTCTCTCTTTCTCTCTTTTATACGTTAGTTACGAGTCTTAGAGCGATAAAATAATTACGTTTCCTTGCGTAATCTCGAGATAAGCGCCTATTTCAATTATCTGCGAAGAATCGTCCAAAATCTTTTCGCGACTCATTTAAACAGGTCTTTCCGAGCCTGGCGGCTGACGCGCCACCCGAGGAGGAATTAACCGTGCGTGAGACCAGGTACTGGGGCATCTTGAAGAGCGGCCACACACGCTTTATGGTCCCGCTGTGCGAGCGACGCGATGTCTTGTCGGCGGCAGACTATCTGATTCTCTTCCAGAACTTGGACGAGCTGCTTAAACTGTCCGAAGAGATCAGGGACGAGGGTGGCGGTGTCGATAGCTATCTCTGTAGAGTTCCTAAAATCACAGCTGCCTACCGAAGATACCTCAGTGGCCTACAACGTGCCTGCTGCCTGCTGGTCGCTCTCAGACGGAACGCAGCCTTCGCCAAGCTAGTCTGCGAGCCCGCTGTCCCGAACAAACGGCGTCCCGATCTCACCGGAGTGCTACTTCTACCTTTAGAACACTACAGGTTGGCCCTTCATTCAGAATTAAGCCTAGACTATTTTGATCTATGCCGCTAAAATGGCCTTATCGATAAAACGTTACACTGTGATACTGCCTGCATGAAAAATCAACCTTGCGACGCTACTTTAAATTAAAATAAAAATTTATAATTGCAAAAATTTTTTACTTTAAATACTAAGTAATTTTACTTTGCAGTAAAAATTTTTTTTAATAAAAAAATAAAAATAAAAAAAGGAAATAGAAAGTGTAAACCGTTTTTGTAGAAAATTCATGCTTGCAGAGAGATGACGAGACTGTTGGGTCAGGCGTCACCACGAAATTGTCAGCAAGCGAGAGACTTGGCTCACGGGTACAGAGAAGCTACAGCTAACGCAGGTGTCATGGAACCGCCACGAGATACCGGAAGACCTTTGCTAAGCTTACAAGAAGTCGAATCTCGGCTAGTGTTCGCCAGATGCAAGCCGTTTACCTTAGCCATGCCGGGAAGACGATGGTGACTTTTACAATGTGCTTTTTAACTTTTTGAACATTATATGATCGATGCAGAATATAATTCTATTTATTTAAAATTTAATTTCTTTGCAAATTATTTATATTTTACTTATATCTCGTTAAAAAAAATGAAAAAAAAAAAAACATATCCGAATGGAAATTTATCTAGCTAATCTGATTTTGCAGCTAGTGGTTAGATCGCGCAGATTAAATTATATTTCTGGCTCGGTGCTGGAAAATTTTGCTAGACAGCAACGAGATGAATTACGAATTGACTAGCTAATTATTAGGTAACGGTGGGAATCAATTTTCACTCGGGTGGTTGTGCAAATACGAAAGATAAAATTCTACGAAATTAAACCGAGACTTAACTTGATAAATTTTGCGGCCTGTTAAAAAAAATTAATTTTAGTTACATGTTTTAGGCTGTTCGGTGGAGCCCTAGCCAAGGTTGAAGGCCGTGCACGTTTGCAGCCGTCCTGGGCGCTCTTGTTAACTGATCTACTGGTGTTCGCGCGGGTGTCGCGAGACCGAGTGCTTTTCGTGACCGAAGAACCCTTGCGGCTGTCTAGCATCGCCGAGGCATGCTTCACCGTGCGAAAGAGACCGACGGAGTTTCGCCTGCAGGTCGCCATACACCCGAACGGCGGCGTGGACAACGGGCACAACGAGACGATAAACAGCGGCGGTTGTAGCCCGCACAGTCGACCCCGAAGACGCGTTCTCATTCTACGTGCGCCCACCCCGGAGCTCAAGGCCGTCTGGCACAATCTTCTTCAACGGCAAATGTGAGTGGCGGACTCGTCGGCGCTAAAGCACCTCGCATCGCGGAATATTTTCCCGGGAATCGAGGTGTAAAACAGAGAACCGCGCGGCTGGACCATTCATGAGCATCCGTTTTCGTTGCGTTTTAGCATCTACGTGAATACAGGCTGTGGATTGGGTTCATCGGATCAGGATAGCCCCGAAGAGAGTCCGGTTACCGGTAACAACTTGGAAAGCTCGCAGGTCAGTAATAAATGAGCTGCGATGTAATTCAAAGCTGTTTTTATACGCTCACTTAATAATTAAATTATATCTATTTTATATATTAATCACATGTAAAAATTAAAATAGAAGCTGAAATCATATTGAATCTAAGCGTTCACTCTTTTATAAAAATTTAAAATTGCGTGTAACAAACAGGGCGCACAAGAACCTCGGCAATCTAACGAAGAGGAGAAAGAATCGCAATCCGGCGAGAGTCTGGAAACGATCTTAAAAAATTCTCGAGAGAACAACCATCTGGCGCAATGGGTGCGTAATTCACATCAGATTCCTCCTCCGGACCACGAGAGTTCTTTCGAGGAATGGACAGCCGAAGAAATGGCAGCGAGAACTCCTCGAGAGAGCAGTAGCCGGTCGACTAGCCAAGACACTGGAACGGAGGAAGTGCCAACGGGAAATTCCGACGTGGAGCAACAAAGCACTACGTCGAGTGCGAGTCTAAGTACCGTGAAATCAAACACGCGGAAAAACGGCAGTCATGCGTCCACGAAGGAAAACTTGACGAGCTCGATTAGCATTTGTCGCAGATGTCACAGGTACTAATGTGAACGCGCAGCCAAACTTGAATACCACACGTTATTAAGACAAGACCGAAAATAATTATTGACTGATAAAAATATTATTTCGTTCAGCGATCGCGATAATAATTTTCCTATTATAGATCGGGCTGCCCTACGCCGCCGATGCAAAGAGACCCGTTTTCCCCGTTACCGCCGAAAATCTCGGTCGTTCCACCGACGCCTGATTTCTGTACGAGACACAGACTACGAAATGGATTACACGATAGCCCAGGACGTAACAGTCCTAGTTATACGCCTGCGGATGGTAACACCGAAGACGGCAGCGAAGACGACCTCGATTGTGACGGAGAACCTCCTTACAGGTAGTAACGATAATTTAATATTACCAAATTAATTCATATATATTATAAATATTAAAAAAAAAAAAAAAAAATTAATGTTGATAATATCTAATAACGAAAAAAAAAAAAAAACACGACGTTTCCGCGCAGAGCTTTGAGACGTTTCGGTACAATGAGCAGTCTGGATCAAGACGACGAATTAGACGAGCAAGGGGATGACGACAATCGAGATTTGGAATCACCGCCATCCGGCTTGAGAGCGTGGACTGCTCGAGCGAGCAGCTACGTCGTCAGCAAAATGGCTTTGCTGGAACAGCTCAGCGAAGGTGTCGGCGGTTACCTTCTTCAACCGCCGGTACCTCCCGAGCGAACCGAATTTTCGTTGGATCCGAACGATGAGGAAGGTACTACATCCGGAGCAACTTCCGGCGACGATATATGGGGCACACCTACTTCCGGCGGACCGGACGATGAAAGTTTTACCGCTAATTCGGTAATCACGTTTGTAACTATACTACACGACACTAATATCTAAAAGCGATTGCTTAGATTGCTTAGAAGCACGGTAAATCAAGCCCCAGTATTGATAACCGAGACTTAATCGCATATCAAGTGATTGTACGATTGATAATCTCGTAATTCGTCATTCGTACGTTTTTTGTATTTAAAATATCGTCAGCTTTAGTATTTAAAATAAATAATTTTATGCGACAGGATTTAAAAACCTTTTTCATATAAATATTATATAAATAAAATAGATAATAAATATATTAATAAATAAATTATAAATAAAATAATAATACACGTTTTGAATGTAACGAATAAAGATCACTTGATACGCGCGTCACTATTATATAATATAATATAATATATATTATATATATATATATTATATAATATATATAAGCTTGCTTAAAAATAATATCTATTTCAAACCGAGTTTATTGTACAAAGTATGATAATTCGACGACATCTGCGAGACTGGTTTCAAGTATCGCAGGTCGCAATTAATTATTGCCGAGATTCGTTGAAAGTAGATGAAATCACGGAGAATCAGATGGCCGCACCTAGCACCGAAAGCACTGAATACGGAATACGCCGCGAGTCACGAACATCGGTACCTAAATCAGGGGCTTTCTGATCCTTGATATATGTATATACGTGACGTATATTACATATCTGACGTATATGACGGGCGGGAATGCAGCGATAAAAAGAGAATAGAATAAGCTTCGCACGCTTGCCTGCATGACGACGCTTGCCTTCTGTTTTTCTTTTTGCAAAGAATCACTAGCCCGAGCTGTGTACCTGACTTGCCTAGCCGGCGTCGAACGGGTGCGGCGGCAGCGGCGGTGCAATGGGTATCGGCGAGGATAACTACGGGCTGAATCTATCAGTGGACGACGACGTCGATCAAGAGTCAGAAAACGAGGATTGCTCGTTGCCGGAGCTGAGCATGGACCAGTTACTGGGTAGCAGCGGAAGTCTGGGCTCGCTTCGCTGCTTCCTGGGCAGGAGGCGGCTGGAACCACTGCCGGAGGAAGAAGATTCGCCCGGCAGCGGCAAGCATCAAGTCGGATGGTGGTGACAGCGGTTTCAAACGACGTCCAAGTCGACCGTCGGTGCAAACGCGGAAGAGCGCGACCGTGTCTTTGCGAAGCTGAGCCAGGAGGACGAAGAGTTCCGCCGGAAGATCGTCGATTTGCACCGCAAGTTGTCGGACGTGGACGCGGATGTGGCCGCCGCGGCATCGTCGCCGGAAACAGCCGGCTCACCTAGCTCTCGATGGTCGAAAGACGAGGCCGAACGTCTGAGGGAGTTGGAAGCTGTCGCGAGAAGAGCAGAAGAGACTAATTCTCGCAACGTCGAAGAGATGAACGCCGAAAGGAGGCGAGAAGCCATGCGGAGAGAAGACGCTATAGAGGGAAGCGATAGAAGAAGATATAGAAGACAGCCCGATCAGCTCAGAAGATCGAGGAGGTTCGAAGAAGAATTCGACGATCAGAACGGGAGAGCAAGTCCGTCCAGCACCGGCGAAACCAATTTTCTGAATAGACTGAGATTAAAAAGACGCAGCTTGAAGCTGTTGAGCTTTTTGAGCGGAAAGGCAGCGGACAGATCGCAGGAGGAGAGAGCAGCGCGACTCCTCAGGCTGTACATGCCAGAGAAGGCTGGCGCCAGATCGACGCAAAACACTATCTCGATTCATCACACGTCGAGAGACAGGCGCTTCTGGAAACTGCGTAATCGGAGACGAACTAGTTCCGCCTAAACTTGACTGATGTTTTACTCCTGGGTTTCTGTGGCTTGGTGTGCGGCTCACACTCGTCATTTTCGAATGTTTCAAAGTGATGTCATTTTACAGAGTGTTCCAAACAGCATATACAATTATATATGACATGTTGTTTGAAGCATCCTGTATAGTTTCTATACGGAAATACGTAGCCGTCGAGCTATCATATTTTCCAATAAAATCGTCACGCGATCATTGTTCATTATTACCTAAATTTTAAATAACATTTATCTATTTAGATTATCTAGCTATCGTTAAAATCTTGTAAAATCGCGTCAATTTGAAAAAAAAAAAAAATAATAATAATAATAATAAAATTATTAATATGTAAAAATGTATTAGTAATATTAATACTAAAGAAGTTACATAATAATACGATTACTGTGATGGCGAAAGATGATTAGAATTAAATAAAAAGCTAATAAAGTTTCACCCACGAGTAAACCGTCGCTCAAAAGATATATTTAAAATAAAAAAAAAAATAAAAAAAAAAGAGAGAGAATGCGCGAGAAACGGGGAATCAAAGAAAAATGGCAATCACCGTCTCTCCGTTACTAGGACTTCCAAAATTCCATTCCGCGTTAGGTTTATCAAGACTTTTCGAATTCCGCTCGAGCATGTACGAGACCGAAATTGTTTTCATAGAGTGGTAGTAGAAATACGAATTAGCTGACATTAGGTTTAACAGCAGTTCTAATCTAGTTCACTTCTTAGTACCGCAACGGAATAAAAATTTACAATTGGTCCTTCGATAGCGATGGAAATGCAATTGAAGAATTAGTCGATTGAGTAAAGTTTCAGAATCGCGCTATTAGAGCATGCTTGCTAAACCTCGTAAGAACAGAACGGCCTAGAGAATCGTTTACGGATCGAGCTGATCGGCGGCAGTTGAAATCGACGAGTTTCGCGCGCGAAAGCGTAGATCTTCTGAATTTCGACTCTGTTTTTTCGAACACTGTGTCTAGGTAGGTCCGCACGACTGACCCAAAGCGGCATTTATCTTCCACTTATTATAATGGGTGTCCCGCAACAAGCTACAGATCGAGATCATTTGGTGTCGAGATAAAATAAATGCGAATAATTCTGAGGGAGGGCGGCTGTGACATATAAGAATAACAATAGTAAAATAATTTAATTTAATAAATCAAAGTAATATTATGATAAATTTAAGTTTGTATGTTATTATTACATTACAGCCGTTATTATGGTGCAATAATAAATCCGAAAGTTATTTCTCATTGAATTCGATGTAAGATTGCATATTGTAAATCGGAATCAAACATTTATATTTCAACTTTCTGTTCCACTAAAAGTGGAAGCATGAAATGATTGAGATAATGAACATCTTATTGCAGGGCATCTTATAGATTTTCTTGTCTGCTAAGAGTCCCGAATTCCCTGGATGTGCAATCAAATCTTTTAATTCAATATTTAAATTGCTTTCTCATCGATTACAAGTGTTTTAAAAAATATGTGGCGCAGATATTAATTGCCATTTAATTTATCATTAATTTTCAACATTAAAAATACTTTACAAATTAGGTTTTAAAATAAAGTTCAGAATAAAGTCAATCAAAAAATTGTATACAACCTGGGAATGTGGGACACTTTAATCAGATTAAAAATGACATAAAACAGTAAAATTTTAACATTATTGTTCGTAGGTTGTAAACTGGTCAATTGACCACATATGCAAAGTATAAATAAAATTATATTATTTGTTCAATCGTTTCCTTCGTCTCTTGTAGCGAAAAATTACCGTTTCTTTTACGAATATTATTTTTATATTTTTTATACATACATAATACTATTTTTATTTTATTTTATTTTTTATTATATACAGATTACTATGAAAGTTTTTTCTCAAGAAAGGAATTTTAACCGAAAATTATCAAGGTGTTATTTTTTCAATAATAAATTTATATTGATTATTTCATTAGTAATTTTTTTATCAGAATTTTAGTACTTATGACAAAATACCTCCTATTAACCATTGTTTTCTTAGTTTATCTTGTATGAGATTGCGATTCAGTTTTTTTGTATCATTCATGAACTTTTCTATAGCATCTACGCGAGCAGGATCTACTCGCGGTATAACATACAATGTACCATTTTCGTGTAAATACGTACTATTTAAATCGTCTGGGTTTGGCAATTTATCAGGTAACTTTATGGGAACGATTTTTACCAAATGCTTCACTGTCCAGAGCATGGCACATATCTCTGGTATGTTTTTTACAATCACTGGAGTATTTGAATGGGTCTGTAAGGCGAGATTAAACAAATAAAGAATTTATCAAAAATTATTTTTTACACTTTACATCTATCACTTTGGTTACCTTATTTATAAAACCTAAATTTTCGAGCGTCTTTTTTTCCCACCAAGGATTACCTGCAAAAGGCTTCACCCTTGTTACTAATAACAATTTGCTTGGTTTGAATGATGGATCAACATGATCTGGATGTCTACAAATACATTATTAAATATTTAAAAATAGCAATTACAACCTTACTAATCACAAGTTGTTTTAATCCTTTCAACATTAAAAAATGTAAGTATGTCTTGTAAAAAAAAAAAAAAATTATAGCTCAACATCAATCATAGTAATTTTTTTATTGCAAATATATTGCTATTTTTTTTTTTTTTTTGTATAATTTATGAACAGTGAAAAGTCTTTGAAAGGATGAAAACATAACATAATACGATCACGTATACCTTGGATAATATGTAACTCCTTCATATCTTACTCCTTTCAAATTTTTATTTTCAGCATTCCATTTAATTTCTTTTTTAGTATAAGAAGAATTACGAACGAAGTTCGAGGAAATAGGTGTCCGAGTTAATTTAGCTATCACGTTGCAACTAAAAATTAAGAATGTAAATTTTAGTACGCAACGCGTATAGGTTAGAATATCTTAAAAAATATAAACGTTAACGAAACATTGTATTATGGCACCTTAAATAATTGAAGTAATCTCAAATTTATTCGATTACTTACGTGAACATTTTTCGCACGCGTGTTGATTTATTAGATAGATAATGTTACAAAACTCTTGAATTAAGTTGAAAAATATATACACCAGCTCAATTTGCAGCTGACTACAGCTGATGATAGAAATAGCTTGTAGGGGATTTTCGTTGGCACTAAAACACTGCTCTGCGCGTGCAAAAGAGGAAGAGAGAAAGAGAGAAAGAGAGAAAGAGAGAAAGGGAAGGGGAAAATATCGGAATATTCTTTCAAGCACCACGTGTGTAACTAGACGTTGTGCAATTTGAGGTGACATACAAGTTGTCAGAAAAGATATATTTAATAATGTCAGAAATATTTGAGGAGGGTCAATTCAGTGATGCCGAGGAGGAGAATTTGACGTAAGTATCACATTCATTTAGCTCGTATTATGGATTCTACGAAAGAGTAGAAAATATATCAGCTGTTCGGTGAGGAGTAACAATGTTAATAAAATTATTTGAAAATGTGTTAGACCTTTAAAGCTACAATGTATTTTACTCTCCGTAGGCAAAACACATTCAAGGGAAAGCCTTTACATAACGTGAATTTAAAGCGGCAATGCGGACTCGAGAAAGAAATATCCAGTCTTTGCATTACAGACGATAAAACAAACGAAGGCAATGAGGACGACGACTATTGCTGTAATAATGAGTATGACTTGGACGAGGAAAAGAATACCGTTGTGAAAACCAGTTTGCAGAGGCCCAACGCTCAGACTGCCTCTACGAAAGTGACGAATTATCAGCCTAAGCACAAACTGTTGTCACGGTTCGCGAATAAAATTAATTTGGAGAAATATGCGGGCCCATCGCTGCCAGGCCATGTGGCCAACTTGTTAATCGAGACGGACAAACGCGTCGACAAGGATCGCATAAGAATGAAAGACAAAAGTGATCATGCGACAACCGAGAATGTTTTAGATTCGCGCATTAAAAATAAGTTGCACAAACTGTTTGAGAGAGGAGTGCTGGCAGAGATAAATGGCTGTATCTCAACTGGAAAAGAGGCCAATGTCTATTATGCAAAATCAAAGAACGGAGATGAGATTGCCATCAAGATATACAGAACTTCTATTTTGACATTTCGAAATCGTGAGAAATATATTAGAGGTGAATATCGTTTCGACCATGTACATTCCCTGCACAATCCAAGAAAAATGGTGAAGATCTGGGCGGAGAAGGAGTTCTCCAATTTAAAACGTTTGGAGCAGGGCGGTGTTCGAGCACCACGGCCGATTTTGTCCGGCGGTCATATGCTGCTAATGGAGTTTTTGGGTTCGGACGGTTGGGCGGCACCCAAACTTAAGGATGCTGTACTTACAGAATCAAAGTCGAGAATGTTATACAGAGAATGTATCGAAATTATGTGGAAGATGTACAACAAGTGTAGACTTGTTCATGCAGACTTAAGCGAATATAATATACTTTATCACGATGGATCGATTGTTATCATCGATGTTTCACAAGCTGTGGACCGCGATCATTGTAACGCGATGGAATTTCTCAGAAATGACTGTAGTAATATTACAGGTATGAAATTTTTTCGCGCTATTAATCCGAGTTATAAAAAAAAAAATGTATTGAATTTATGGTTTGTTTTAGCATTCTTCAAAAAGTACAACGTGGGAGTTATGTCGCTTCAAGCGCTCTTTGACTTTATAACGGATCCTACGGTAAACGAGAAGAACATGGATGAGTATCTGGATATGTGGCTACAGGAGAAGGATCAAGAAAAAGATCCAGAGCAGCAACAAATAGAGGAAGCAGTTTTTAAACAAGCTTATATTCCTCAGAGACTGACTCAGGTATTCCGTTGATTCAACGATTATCGCTAGTACGCGCATATATTTTTATTGCTTTCTTTTGTAGGTGATCAATGTTGAGCGCGATATTAATCTCGCAAAATCGGGAAAAGATTTGATTTATAAGACATTGATCGGTTTAAAAGCGGACCTATCCAAACCTGCGGAAACACCGGAGATTCTCACTAACAAACACAAGGCAGATAGTAAAAGTATGAAGGACGGAAGCGATGCTTGCACTTCTTCAGAGAACAGTGAGGATTCCGATACCGAGAATGAAAGCGAAACGGACAGCGAGGACGATAACAAAAGTAAATTCGTAAATTCGGCTAGACCCAGAAACGAAAGTCCGGAAAGTAGAAAAGTAAGTGTGCATTATTTATTCCTTTTTCGGTAATAACGTTTTTTCTTACTGTGACGTTTGATTTTTAATTTAAGATGCGCAAGAAAGCAGTCAAAGAACAACAGGCGGAAAAGCGAAAAATAAAAATCAAAAAACACGTAAAAAAACGTAAAGTAAAAGTCTCAAAAGGAGGAAAATAAATGTCTATCAAATTAGTGACAACGCTCTGTAATGTGTATATTGATGATTAGCAATATTCAAACTTTTTCATATTTAAAGAAAATACAAAAAGAAATAGAACTTTTAAGATTTAAATATTTAAGAATGAGCGTGACTTGTATATAAAAAATATATACTGTATTTTGCAAGAATATACTTATTTCTTTTTTAATATATTTGTAATGTATTTTTTACTGCGAACGAAAGATGGCGCCACGATTGCATGGAATTTAGACAGTACCATATGACTATCTGGCAATCAGTTAACCGGAGGCACGCTCGGAGATGTCGACGTAAATTTTAAACTGGCGATTTCGAACTATCGGTCGCCAAATAATGTAAAATATAAATGACACGTTAAACGTACGAGAGGTCAGCTTAGAAATGGAAGGACTGCTAAATATGCCAGGTATGTATTTGAAAAAAAGGAAAGAGTATCTCTCTACTCTAAAGATTGAAGCAGAGTGATACTTTGAATTTGAGACTGCATATTTTTTACGTATGAAATAATTCTCGTGTGACTGTGTGCTAGTGACGAACGCGGCTGAAATAAAGGAGAGGTTTCTGACTACCGGTTGCGCCGAGCTGGATGCAAAACTTAAAGGCGGCATAACTTGCAGGGGTATAACGCAGATCTACGGTGCCGCCGGCACCGGGAAAACACAGCTGACTCTACAATTATGTCTCACCGTTCAATTACCAATGACCGCGGGCGGTCTCGAGGCTGGTAATGTCTAAAAGATGTGGGGAAAAAATATTTGCGTAGGCGTCCTCGCGACACGCACATCTTTCATTTTATAATATTAACGCAATACTTTTGCGTGTTTGAAAAGACTTTTCATGTATTTAGAGAAAGATAATTCGATAAATATCATTAAATTTAATAGAAGATTTTTATGTCTCACTTTCTTAGTCGTTTTTCTTCTCTTTTGACTGTGATATTCTTTTAAAATATTTATAGTTAAATTACTGACGTTGTAACAGGTGCTATATATATATGTACGGAAAGTGCTTTCCCCTCGAAACGGTTACAACAATTGTTAGAGCATTCGGAGATAGCTAAGGCTCATTCTGTGAATGGAGATGTGATACTTGTGAAACATATAGCTACTATTGTAATTAAAATATATTACTTGTATTTTTTAAATAATGTAATATAGATTAAGCTGTTAATTGTACACGCGATTCTTATAACTTATAACTCGTTAACGTTGAAGGAAGAACTGGTATTGTGCTTACAAAAGGAAGTTCCTAAGCTAATGAGAACACGTAAAATAGGATTGCTGATTATCGATTCCATAGCTGCTCCTTATAGAGTAGAGGATTGGAAGGAGCAAGAACAAGGCAAAAGTAAGAGGCTCATTGGAAGATTGTTACACGATTTTTATAAAAATTACGACTTATGCGTGGTCTGCATTAATCAGGTGAGCATAATCTTAAAGAAATTGTTATATTGTATGCTAACACGTCTGTTTTTTAGGTATCCGCAGTAATAGATAGCCATAAAATCTATTCTCAAGACTTTGACGACCAGCCAGCTTTAGGGCTTACATGGTCGAGTATGATAACGACCTCTTTATATTTCTATCGAAGAATCTCCTCGCGATACGCTTGCATAATACTGGCTTCACATTTGCCGAGAATTACTTTTCAATTCGAGGTGATACAATCTGGCGTCAGAGCGATTAAATAAACCTTTGTTATCGTAAAACGAAGTCTCAACTTTATTTCATAAGTTTGTATATATCACGAAATATATTCTCATCCAAGATTTTAATTACATTTGTCGCTTTGTAATCAGATAGTATAGAAGCGTCAAACGGATCTTCCGTTCTCACATCTATATTTTCAATATCACAATTTAATATTAACCTTAAAGAATAAATACAGTATTAATATTAAGATAATTATGTATTAAATATTTCTGTAATTTTTGGCTACCTAAGAGAATGAAGATAAGTTCTACGAGGTTCTATGTCCTTGCCTTCACTGTATGTGTAATCTCCTATAACTGTGTGACCGATATGATGGCAATGTACTCTTAATTGATGTCGCCTACCCGTGCCAGGCGCTAGCAAGATTTTAGTCGCAGGTTTACCTTTCCAAAACCCACGTTCCAAGACTACCAGAGTTGTGTACGACTTACGTGGCTTGTCACAAAAGATACTGTCACTTGTGCACATTTTATGATTGCCAGTTTTTTCTCGAATATCAGCACCTAAGTTAAAGAACCGATTGGGTAAGATAAAAACTTTACCAAACCTGTTCTTACTACGAAATATTGTTCTACAACAATTCCTAACCAATTGGCTTGTCAATTATGATGCGAGATTCGTGTATGTGACCATGTACCAATGCCAAGTAAAATTTTTGTACTTTATGATTTTCAAAGGCGGACGACGCCGCTCTGGCTGACTTTTTATTTAACGCTATACATATAACGCCGCTCGTGGGATAATCTAGCCGATGAACGAAGTGGAACTCGTGACACAACCGTGGATTAACCAAGTCCGGCAACATTTCTCGCAGCTTCGTCTGAAGAGTATTCTACAAACGTAAATACTTGATTTGCGAATATGCTAATCGGCATCCTCGAAAGAGAATGCTCTTACCTTTCTGTCAGGATTATTGCTATTTATGTACATATCGTAAGGCTTGTCGACTATCAAAAAGTTCTCGCTACGATGAACGATTTTAACAGACCTGTGCTTATCGTGCCAATCATTCATTAATCGCTTGATGCACGAGTATATCAGACGAATTACAGTATACGCGAGATTGCAGACGATCAGCGTGCACGTGTGTAAGAATCCGTTTACGTTTACTGTGACCATTGCTAAGGGCCCTAAACGATCTGTGTCTTTATCTCAGCTCTGAACTCTGAACTGCGTCTCCACGCGGCCATTTTCAGTTGTTTACGTGCACACATGTAGGTGCAGACCACGGTGCAGACGAATGCAGAGAGAACTTGTATACGTGCACCGAAAAACGGACATGGTGTTTTCTGCGGCGACAGCGGCTATCCTAACCCTAGGCGGCAGAGACAAGGAATGCGAGAACGGGGGAAATATGTCATCGGCAACCGGCCGGCGCGGTACGTATATGCGGCACATGTGAAACTCGACGCACACGACTTTAAAGTTACATTCGCTAGTTGCTGCCGGCGTCATATCTGTTTTTCAGCGTACACATGTATACATATACATATAAAAATATTTTAAAAAATTATGGTTTGTGATCTAGCGATAATAAAAATGTATAAAAGATTACAATTATTTAAACATTAATCTTGCAGAATCAAAACATCTTTAATGTTATTTGTATCTGTTAATAATTAATCAACGAAAAAGTCTGGAACGCCAAACGTAAAAAATTTGTAAAAAAAAAAAAAAAAACAATGTAAAAATAAAGCTGCAACGTGTGCTTAATTTGTAACATTTATACTTTGCGCGATACTAGAAATTTCAAATACATATTACTGATGCAATTGCAGCGGATGCAAAAAAGAAAAAAAAATTAATTATGCCAGGGAAAATTATTTTTCGCCGGATTATCACGCGACAATTGTGATGGTGATCGCGGTGCAGTGTAGAGATTAATATGACGACACAGAATGGCTGTGTTCTCATTTACACAAGCGACACAAAACCCGAGACCGCGAGATGCGTATCAGGAGAGGAATCACGCGCCACACACAAAACGTCTTCTCTCGAGGTGCATTCGCACGAGAAGGCTGCATCCGCCGTGTCTGCCCGACGTTAAATCAGTTAAATGTAATCGAATAATTGCAAGCTAACAAAGGGATTTTTCTAATTGCGTCATATATTATTCGCCGTGTTTAAACTGGACTATCCATCTTAACCGACGACTTCCACAAGCAATTCAAGACTCGAAATAAACATATCATGTGCACTCACGTACACAGATAATTATAATCAAATTTTACGTAACAGTAAATTCCGATAAATCTGTTATTTAAAATCCATCAAGTGTTATATAATTAAAAGACGAAATTTATTTGCATTAATTGCAATCGAAATTAATTTAAAGTCTACCGTCCCTAGACACGAAGAGACATTATTTATTTTTCATTGTTCCTCATTCAGATATAATTTAATTCCGCGTTCTTAGATTAATTGAAATAAAATGAGGATTAATCAACGGTAGATGGATCTCCAGAATTAATGAGCGCTTCTCAGAGAGCTATCTCAAGTTATCTCGCGCGCTTATTTGGTGCCCTCCGTGTGCACGTGCATGCACGTTATCCGGGAAAAATTTATGCAATCCGAGCATTCGTACTGAATGCAGGTGACGGTAGCGGCTGCACGCTGGATGAGACGGGCATACGTTATGCAAGTTTGCGCCACACGTCTATTGCGTCAAAGCGCATCGTCTCTCAGTTCTACGCGCGGGGAAGTCGCGACGTTTAGACTTGTTTTTCTTTTCTTTTCTTTTCTTTTTTTTTTTTTCCTCGGAAGATATACATTTCACGCTTGTGCCACTGTTGGCCATAGAGAAAAGAAGATCGGCAAACTCTTCTTGCAAATACAAACATTTTTAGACTTTGCGCTCGTCAAAAGAGATCATAGAATTTTTGTTTTAAAGCTATCGTTATTTTAATTAATTACTACTTTAGCGCGGCGCGAGCTCGCGTTTGATTTCAGAAGGATGCGGTTCTCACAAAAGCCTGAGAAAAAATCGCGGCAGGAGTATAACTATTTTTTTTTTTTTTTTACGCTCCTTCGTACGGTGGTGCATCGGAACGATATATCAGGGATCGCGTCAAAGGCGAGACGATTTAGAGGCGCTCCAGATGATTACGAGTTAACGATTCGCGGCGCAACGCTGACGGGAGCCGCGATCGGCGAGATATAGAGCGCGAATCTCCTCGTGAGCGCATGCTTGCTTGCACACCGATCCGGCGCTCTTTTCCATCGATCCCGCGCAGGGATCTTGTGACATACTTGCGTCGAACATTGCTGTAAATCTTGTCGATTGCACCAAACTATGATCTAGAAACGCGGATGAGCCCCGGGATATATAAAGACCGACGCGGACCTCGCGCTTTGTCATTCCCTCAACAAGTCTATCTCGCGCTGAAAGGGCAGCAGCGACACTCGGGGAGAGCAAACCTCCCTTGGAGGGACAGAAATTCGACTTCTCTTGTCGCTGGAGAACGCTATGGAAACCGTCAAGATGTTTAAGGTAAGGGGAAATAACTGCACTCGCTGATCATTCGTCTCGAGAAATTTTAAGAATATAATTTCACACGTTGATCCTACTGACGTTAATCGCCAAGTTATAAAAAATATAAGGGTCGCGTTGAAATTCTAATCGCAGATTAGCGGAGTGACGCTCATTATGATGCTGGCCGTGGTGTGGTCGGAACCGCCTGTTAATACGTATCTACCTCCGAGAACGGGCACCTCAAGCGCGAACAACGGTCGGACCGACTTGTCTGCTCAGTACGGGCCGCCGGATTTCAGTAATAGAGGTAACGTTGATAGAAACGCCGGCGCAACAAGTTTCGGCGGCCCCGGTGTCGGTAATGGTCCGTCGAAACTTTACGACGCGCCCGTCGAGGGTAATGGAAACAGTTTGGGTCAGTTTCGGGGAAACGGATTTGGAGGCGGGCGGCCCTCTGGTTCTTACGGCGTTCCCGGTGGGTTTGATGAGAACCGGGCAAGCGGTGGAAGACCGTCGGCGAGCTACGGGCTTCCCGGGGCGAACGGAAACGTCGGCGGTGGTTTCAGAAACGCAGGCAACGAAAACAACCCGTCGACCGGCTACGGCGTTCCCGATGCGAGCAACAGGGGTGGTTTCGGAAACGGAGGTAGACCGTCGACTAATTACGGCGTGCCCGGAAACGACAGGGGTGAGTTCGGACACGGAGATGCCGGAGAAAGACCGTCGAGCAGTTACGGCGCGCCTGGGGCGAACGGGAATGTAAACGGAAGGCCTTCGAGTAGTTACGGCGCACCCGATGGAACCGGAAACACGATCAGCAAAGGTCGCTTCAACGGTGGAGATAACGGGCCACCGTCGAGCAGCTACGGATCTCCGAATGAACTCGGTGGAGGATTGTCAACTAGTTACAGTCCACCTAACAGAGGCGGAAACAACGGGTATGCGTCTACGAGCTCAAACGAAAGAAATTTCGCAAGCGGCAGAACTAACGGCGGCTATCCATCTGGAGGTCCGATTGGAAACGGTGATTTCAGGCACGACGATGAAAATTTCGGAGGACGAGGAGGAGGAGGAAGTAACGAGGGTTACAACAGCAACGCGCAAGAAGAAAGTTCCGTAAGTGTCTATTATTAAAATTGAGTCAAGCGCGAATTAATAATTACAAGATTTACTTCATTTTCAGGAGCCGGCCAAGTATGAATTTTCCTACAAAGTAAAGGATCAGCGAACCGGTAGCGATTACAGCCACACGGAGACTAGAAACGGCGACCGAGCTCAAGGCGAGTTCAACGTTTTGCTGCCAGACGGTAGGAAACAGATTGTCGAGTACGAGGCTGATCAGGATGGATTTAAACCGCAAATTAGATACGAGGGCGAAGCGAATGCCGGCGGGGGATACGGCTCCGGCGGACCGAGTGATAACAACAACGGCTATTCTTCTGGCCGGCCAGGTAGCGAAGGCGGCTTCGTGAATAACTCAGGATTTAATGGAGGCGGCAGTAACGCTGGTTATTCAAATGGCGGTCCAGAAAAGTCCGATGGATTTAACAGCGGAGGCGGTTATCAATCGGGGAGACCAGGTGCGATAAAATTGCAATCTTTTTTTTTTTTTTTTAATCGACATGACGCAAACGACGTGAAAAAAAATTGTGAAAAATCTCAAGTTTAATTCTTTTATAAATATTTGAGTATTTTATATCTAGAATTTTTTTATTAGGGAATTAAATTTTTTATTTGTGGATTCTTTGATTGAGAAATTTATCTTTTACAGCAGGACAGTCTTTTGGCCGAGATAACAATAACGGTTTGAGCGGTGACACCGGCGGTTACTTTTCTAATCCTCCTAGCAATAATATCGGCAACGACAACGAAGGCAACAGGCAAGACGGTGGTCACAGTGGATATCAATATTAAAGAGCATATAGTTTAATAGATTTAGATATAATTTTTAATAATTTTGCGAAGAAGTGAAGAATCTCGAATGAAAAACTCGTACCTTATTATCCAATATAACTGTAATTTATATTTTTAGTGTAAAGTTCACGAATTAATATTTATTACTAATTTATCCCGCGTAGTGCAAGTCTTTTCCTTCATTTAGATTTATGCCAACTATTAATTGAGCAAAAAAAAAATGTATAAAAAATAAACATATGTAACCGATATATGAGTTCTTTCTTTATTACCTCAAAAGATCCATTTCGATATAGATATTAGACTTTTCTTCTTTTAAAAATTAAATGTACGTGAAAATTACGTAAAAGTCGGAAAATTAATACGAACGACGTCAGGACCAGACTTTTAACCGTTAGACGAAATTAGGCATTGTACGTGCATGCAGCTGCGTAGAATAATTCCGTTTTCTTATACGCCGAACTAATTTCACACTTCCGCGGCGTGCTCGGGGAAGCGCGACCTTAAGGGTCGCACGACGCGCTCGTACGACAAAGATTAACACGGCCGATGTGTACAATTACGTAGCTCCGTATCCGGCTTGCGTTATATCTCGTGCGACCCGTTTGCTCGACCGCCGACAGGAAGCCAAAGTCGGCCCGGTCCGCCACCACGTGTGAATCTCCGGGCATTAAAACTCCGCGAGTCGCTGCAAATCCCTGTGAAGCTGGCATTTCATATTTTCAAACGGGGGTTCTTTTTTTCTTTTTTTTTTTTAACTTAAATTACCGGAGCTTTTTATAAAATTATAAAAGACTAAACACTTGCGCGTGCACACGAAACTGTGAGAAAATTTGTTGATTTTTGATAACCAAGTGTGCCAGCTTCCACAGTGGATTCTTTAACGACCGCGGTAAAAAGCGACGCGGCAACTACCTCGGATTCCGTTGTTTTACCGGATTAACTCGCCGAGGTGTGAAACTCGACTTGAGCCGGAAAAATAATCTTTCGAAGGAATCGCCCAAAAATCCTGCATCGAATACCGAAAGAAAGAGAGAGAGAAAGAGAAATATTTAATTCAAATTTTTACTCGAATAAAAAAAATGTAAAACAGAAAAAATTAAACTTTGACGTACAAAAGAGAAAATTGTATCAAGCTGATTCAAGGCACCAAAAGTAGCGCAACGGCCGATAGCTGCGAGAGAAATGTCCGCGTGTATTATCTCGCAACCACTCACATAAATTTTGTTCTTTTCAAAGATAAAATATCATTGTTCTCCCCGCTCTCCCTCCTCTTACATCCCGGGTGTTGCGTAAGTGTTACGCGGGACAATTGTCCGTCTCAGTTAGGCGGACGTTTTCGAGACGCGGCGTGAAATTCTCGCGCGTTCGCGCGGGACGCATCGGCAATATTTCATAATTAGTTGCAATTCAATTTGTATGGCGGCGATACGCGTAGACGCGTGCAAACGCGCATAAATATAGCCGGCGCAACCAGGAACAAGAGAAACAGGTTCCAGCCGCGATACCGTAGATCCTTAAGGCATCATCGAGCGGAGTAGTGAGCCAGCTGCGCCCGGGATTTTACTGTAAATGTCAACCCGAGGCACGCGAAACGTCCCTCCGATTTAAAGGAAAGTCGTTCCGCGAGCCGAGCCGTATAATAAAGCCGTTGCGCGATTGCCGGGGGATGAGTAGACGCGGAGAGGGTGTTCATTCAACGACCGTAAGGACAGGCCTATAAAGAGCTCTTCTGCGATCTCGTTCTCGCACGAGGATGGCGGAGAAGCCCGGGTTAAAAGTCCCTCGCCAACTTTCGGAGCACGGATTGCCCAATCGTAGAAAAAAGTCAATAGGCTCGCGCTAAAGGCGGAATAAGAACCGAAAGAGCGATCGTCGTCGGCCTTTTTTTGCACGATTAAGCGAATCGACTCGAGGGACGTTCTGTTTGAAACTCGATCGGACCGCCGGGTGATCGCGATGGGCAATTCTAATTGACGAAACCCAAGGATCCTCGAGTGTGCTCCGCACTTTCCAAACTTTCCTAACGCGACGGACGTGTTTTTAATTTCGAAAGGCGAAAAAGATATTGTTATACGCGTTACGGCGTGCGACGTAGCACCGTTACGCTTAAACAGAGATACTTGCCGGGCGCATTAGAAAGTTGCGGACTTAATGAAAGTACGTGGAGCCGGAGCGTCGTTAATTACCGCTCCTCAGCGTGTGTGAAGTGGCCTAACGTTCACGAGGACGCTAAACGCCGCCCTCGCCGTCTAAGGATCAGTCTAATTATTTTACGGCACGGATGCGAAAATCGCCAGATCATCGTTAGACAATTTCGCGCCTATTCCTGCTCTTCCTGTTAGTCGAGTTCTAAATGTCCCGCGTCTTTAACACGTAGCTGTTCACGCGACCCGACGATATTCTGCATATTTCGATTAATAAAAATTAAAAAATTACAAATGTAATAAAACAAATATTTTACGTTCTTAATTAATTACTCCTGGTAATGTGACTGATTAAAATATAAAATAAAATGTTGGCTGAAAAAAATTGCCGAGCAACAAGTAATCTCGTCTAGTCTCTAAACAAGTCCCGGAATGACTCTGTCCGATAAAGCATGCTCGCACGTCGGCGTAGCGTTTCGCGACGAGGCGTCTTGTTACCGGGCGCACTTAGGCGTCTTCGGCCATATTCGGCGATGGGTCCAGGCACCTTTACGACCCAGGTAGGACCCGCCGGTAACCCCCGGGGCCCGTTCGCGTCCCTCCCCCGTTCCCTCGCAAGAGGTTTTTGCGGCCGGTCCGGTTCTCGGCGTCACCGACCTACCGGAACGCGTCGCGCCGGCCTGGAGGGCCCAGGTACGAAAAGACGGAGGGCACACGGAAATTCCACGACGATCCTCACCGGCGCTTCCCTTTTTGCATCTCCGCGCGGAGCGCCGGCGAGCGCAAGGACGCAGAAGTGAGAACCTAAGATTCACCTGTCTCGCGAGATGAATCTCTCGGCGATCCGAGCAGCCCGGAACAGTTGTTCTCATATTATATTATAAAAAAAAAATTATACAGTTTAAATATATTTTTTTTTTCGCTCGTTATTCCTCCGGATCTCGGAAAACTCTATTTCAAGTGCCTATAGTAATAACACGCGGTATCTCGTTGCGGATGCTGGGACGAGCGCGCGTGGAAAGGGACGCGCTCGGAAAAAGAGCGACTTCCTCCTTAGCAACAGTCGAAAGTAGAAAATCATGCTACTAAATTTAGATTAAAAGTGGACGCGGACGTTGAAGGGAGTACTCGTCGTAGGTAGAATCACCTCCGAAGTATCGGCGCGCGCGTTTTATTCCAGGTACCGATTCTCGTCCGCATATCCGAGGGGATTCGCGGAGCGAATTTACTCGCACGGCGCGGCAAGTCGCGGGGAATTTATCGTGAGGGATCCCTGCGAACGGGTCTTAAACCGGGTGACTCCACGCAGGACAACGTATCGAAAGAAAAATCCAAAAATATCTTCGGGGCTCCGATCCCACGCGAGAGAGAAGAGAGATCACGGCGTCGCCGTTCGGAGAGAGAAAGAGAGAGACGTTAAGAGGATGGCCCCTCCATTCGCGGAGAGCAAACCCCACCACGCGTTTCGAAGGTGGAGGGCGGCAAGGAGAGTGGAGGCGAGTGCGAGAGAACGAAGGAGAGATCTGCGGAGAGCGAGAGAGAGGAGAGACCGGCGCTGATCCGAAAACTCGGCGGCGGGGCCAGTTTCTCGTAGCTGCTCGCGCGACGGCAGCCTGCGGCGGCATCGTGCCCGCCGCGTATCTCTTCCCTTCAGTATGAAGCCGACGACCGTGCCAGTTGTAGCGGCTGCACCTGCCGCGTCGTCCTCGAATACGCGCCGTGTACTCCGCCGCGCCCGCGCCCGCGCTCGAGACCCGCGTCCCCGTGTCTCCCGATTGTGAGCAGCGTCCCGAGAGGATCCCCGCGGCAAGCGGATCGATCGCGTCCCGCGACTCCTGCGGCCGAAGGAGGGACCGCGGACCTTCGTTCATTTGTTCGTTCGTTCGTTCGTTCTTCATTTGTTCGTTCGTTCGTTCTTCATTTGTTCGCCGACGCCGAGGGAACGCCGAGAGATCGTCGGAGGCGCGTGTGCCTTCGTGCACGTGTCGCATCAAGGACCAGATAATCGTGCGCGCGGCTGTGGACCGCGATGCTCGTTTCTTTCCCGGACTAAAAGTGAAAACCCGTTCTTCCCGTCGCTGACGATATCAGACGTTGCGATAACCTTGGTAATTAGCCCGGCACCGGCAGCTGCTGCGCGGCAAGGTGAGTGCCCGATTTCAACCTCGAGGGTCATTAAATCGTAAGACCTCGCGACCCGTCTCTCCTCGAATTCGGACTTTTCCAGATTACGCGACTCGATGACGCTCGATAGGCTCTCGAGTGGCCGAGATTCATTGCGAAAGACTCTTTCGGCGGGTTTCGCTTTTTAATTAGCACGAATTTAAGCATAAAATTTTTACTAGAAAGTCTTTTGTTGCGATTGTTCGCGATTTTAATTTTTTTTTTTTTTTCGAAAACCCGAGAAATTAAGATACCACTTTCCGGCGGCGAACAGATCTCATCGAACGCTCCACATCGTGATGCAACACGTCATTGCGCAACGAAATATGATTCGAGGCGGAAACACGTAGACATATAATTTCGCGGAATGCCGAAAGTAAGGTGCACGCTGCAAAGTAAAGCAAGAAAGACGCGAGGTGACATAAGATTCATCGTCCCGCTCGATTCTCGCCTGCGGAATTAATTTTCGATCGGATGCGCGACGTATCGTCGTGTTTCGACTTAATTGGCATCGGCCGAACGCGGAACTCGTTCCGTCACTTGGGGAGGGTGACCGAAGGATAGTGATTCGTACAAACAACGCGAGGCTCTTCTTTCATCGCCGGGGAAAAAAAGAAAGGAAGAAAAAAAGAAAGAAAAAAAAAAATCAAAAAAAAGGAGAAAAAGAAACATTTGTCTTGGCGCTTCCGCCACGCGGTCGACAATAACGCGGCGATAATAGCGAGTTAATAACGGCGAGGCCGCGCGCGGAGGTCTTCGTTAATGCTAGTCGACGAGAGGCGCTCTTTTGAGAGGCTGAGAACCCGGATGATTTACCGCGTCGTCTCGTCACGACGGGACCGTCCCCGGCGATTTATTCGGAGGTCGACGGTCTCCTTTTCCGCACGAATCGACGCGCGGCCTGCCGCGACCTCGACCTCGGGGAAATAACGCGGAATTACCATCCCGAACCGGCTAGAGATAATGTAACGCGGTGCCTCGAGGTCGTGCGAGAGAGACGGTCGCAACAGTTCTCGCTAATGTGTTGCATTAATCGCGAAACTGTTTCCTACCCCTTGCCCTGCCTCCCGCAACACGTTTTGCTGGATCTAAAAGCCTTTAGGTGTGAAATTTTCGCAGCTCTGAAGCGCAGAATTCGATTACAACTCTAGGTTACATTCGTCAATTTTTTATATCTATAGTTTTTTTTTTTTTTTTTTACGATGGTTTCTTACACGTCGACAATTTTTTTAGTAGTTTTTAGAATTTTAAATTGATAAAAAATCGTGTGTTTATGAATAGGAAATTAAATTATCTTCACCCTCGACTGATTCGCGAAATTTGGTGACGCGGTTTTTCCATCTCGGCAATCCGTGTTACACGCGCCGCAATTAAAGTGGCAACTTGTCTTCGGGGACACGGTGACGGTGTTATCCGGGGGATAAACAGCCGCGGAACGCAGTCATTAACTGTCGACACAATGCCGGGCAATTAAACTGGTTCCACGTGTCTTCGCTCGCGAGAGACTTGTCCGATCTAATTTTCATGGCGATCTACTTGATTATTCCGGTTTTCGGGCCGCGTTCGCCGATCGAGGGGCTTTTGCACGGCGCAAACGGCGTTTTCTATCGATTACCCTGACGACATGAAAGGCCCGCGTAAAGGACATCGCGGGGAGCAACGTTACGAGGAAAGGTCGCTTTTAAAAGGTTGTCTGGCTTTCACGATAATGAACAGGAGTGAATAGCGACTGAGATTAGCGAGACATTGAAGTACGCCCGATTTTGTTCGCGCCGCTATTCAGCGTTTTGAACTTCGCGACCCGGTGGAAAAGCCGCAGCGCTCACGTGGGCTTCGGTAAAATCGCTCGTATGGGAACGATAAAAGTGGCACACCAGGGGCAGGTGAAAAACGCGTAAACGCCGCACCTGTACGTATAAACGGCGGCATTCAATGTAGTATTAATTGAGGCTATTTAGCGCTCATATATTACCACCGTGACACAAATAAATTCCGCGGCGAGAACGGCGAGCGCCGCCGATTCCCGTTTCGGTGATAACAGCTGCGCGAGACGGCTGGCCAAACTCGTTCCTATTATCGTCTAATAATACTCGCCGATTTGTCTACAGGAAACGGGACTAAAACGTAACGAGAAACTGTACGTGAAAATTGCGTAACGCCTGATTCAGGCGAAACGAATACAAATCCGTGTACCGTTTGACGTCTTTCGTGAAAGATTGGCAACGCCAAGACACAACGCACGTGTACGTGTCTTTATCAGTCGATTAAAAAATTTTTTTTTTTTTTTTTTTTTTTTTTCTCTAATAAACTTGATTAAGATCAGAATGGTGACTAATACGAGAAACTCTAATTGCGCGCGTGTTGGTTCACGTGCAGCGTAAAGAAAAGTATTCAAAGCCGCGTTTCGCAATGCGCGCTTTTCTTACGCACGCGTTGTTTGAAAAATGAAAAACGTAATTACTTTGCAGCGAGTAATTATTTATAAAAAAAAAAGAAAAGAAAAAAATTCTAACAAAGTAAAAAAAATATCTGCGAAATTAATTAGCGTACCGCGCGATATCAGACGCGCGCGAGATACGGCAAACGGGTGCAGGTGTGGAAAACGGGTTATCTTCGCGAGAGGAGTTCGAAAACGATATGCGCGATCGTCCGTGAACGCGGAGTCGATCGTTAAGTAAGTCGACGGCCGGTCGAATCGCCGTAAAGATTAGCGCGCGGCCGCTAAACGCGAACGTGGCGGCGCAAAGAAGATTACGGCTCTCCGAGCACGTCGTTACGCGAGAAGTCTTTCATGCTTGGCTCAAATCGCCATTTAGGTTCCGTTTACGGCGATCCCGCGAGCCCGCGGCCGCAAAATAGACTTCTCCCCGCGTAATACGGCCGCGGGGATTCCGAGGTCGAGAACGAGCCGATTGTCCGAGTTACGCAACCCCGCGAAAGCCCTCGACCGACTTGGATCTCCCGTTTTCGCGGCAGTTAAAATGTCGCAGAGTTCTGTGGGTAGCTAACGATGTCGCAGGATTTTCGCGAGCTGATAAGACCGATCCTGCCAGCCGACCTTCGCGAGCGATCGGTTCTCGCCCGCACATGAAGTTACGTCCCGCCGCGTACTCTCCATTTATTTATAGTCGACCTTTAACAGTACTCTTACTCGGGTCTTTTATACATCCTAAAGGAAAGTTGAACGGCAAGAGTCCATTTTGCGGGCGCAGCCGGCGAGTGCGTCGAGCGCGTAATTGATCGATAGCTAGCCATCCTTCCCGAGCGTTACGTGGCGGAGGCGGTGGAAGAGAAAATTATCGGCCCGCGCGTTTACCGTCTCCTCCCTCGCGGAGGAGGTAAGAACACCTATCCGGCCCGGCGTGCAATGTGTATTTCTACTTTTAAGTTCGGACCGCCGCGCGGGCAACGAGCTTTGACCAGGCGAACGCTCCGAGATGCAACTCTCACTTGCCGCGCGACGTCGCGTTTCTCGCTCATGTTAATTAACCGCGGAAGGGAGAGCTACGAAATTAGCCGCGTTACGCGCGGCCCGGCTTCTTCAATTTCGCGAGCTCGTTTCTTTTTACATAATACCGTCGAAAAATCCACCGCGACTTTCTCGTACGTTGACTTGGCGAACGTGGGCTGAGATAAAAAAAGGGGGGAAGGGGGGGGGGGGGGAGGAAGATGAATATTTTAAACGAATCCGAGACATTCGCGTTCGATGGAGCCCGCCGATCCCTCAATTAATCTCCGTGCGAAATCTCGCCAAGGCTCCGCCGGCGACCTATCGGCATCTCTTCGGCGAGAAACATCGGCCGTTTATGGTCAAGATTCACCGAGAGAGAGACGAGGAAACCGCGCCGCGCGATTCAGAAAGCGGAGGTCGGCCGCGGCCGAGAAAGATCCGTCGCCGATCGAGCACGCGCGCAGCGGGGGGATTTTCTAAAGTGATTAGAAATAATTGCGGCGACGCGCCGGGACCCCGTAGGCTGGAAAAGTAAGGACGCGCGGCGAGCCCCGCGGATCTTAATTAATTGACTCGCGACTCCCGTCCCCGTGAAAGCACAGGGAGGAGGAAAAGTCACCGGCGCGACCGGAAGTAAAAGCACACGGGGAATTATCGTCGGTCCGCGGGATCCGCTAATAACGAGGCGCGTTTGACCTCGGGCCCGCGGTGCCGTTAATGAGAGATCGTTTCCGACAAGTCGGCGATTTCGCCGCGAATGATCGCGATGAAGTGGACTCTGCCGCGAAAGCAGCACACGCGGGTATCAACTCTATCGAAGATCCAGACCTATCGGACAATAACGCGTCGAGTGACGTTACCGAGTTAACGAGGATCCGATTTCAGCGGCTCTCGGGACGATCACGTCGGATTTGATGAATATAAGAGATATCGGAGACGCGCGGTGCTTTCCTCCAATTAAAAGCAACATGTGCCACATTCGCCGTGAATCATAATACGACGGCCGTGTCGATCGTCGTGGCCGGTCGTTAGATCCCCCGTATCCGCGAATTATTCCGCAAAAGCGGAGAGATAGCGGAATAGTAAAACGGATCGTCTCATCCGATCGCTCGCAGCTTTTCTATATACGTAAACCGATTAGGAACGATTATACTTTCTAAATACTGGCACGACGATATTTCGAATAATAGTCTGTCCGGAAATATCGCGTCGCTTTCCACCGGAAGTCCTGGAAAAGGCGAATCCGAAATGACGGTAAAAGAACGGTCGCGACTTACGAACCGTCGAATGGTAGCGATCGTTATCCGAGGCGCGGCATTTAACGAGATATATTCCCCGGCGAAGAAAGTGCGGGCGTTTTTCGCGAGACTCTTATGGAGATAAATCAATGCGGGAGATCTTGAAAAGGATCACAGTGCTCTCGCGCAAGGACGCGCGCTCGAAGTGCATTATTAACGGCAGAAGCGCACGCGTGTGTAATTACGCGTTATCGTTCCCAGCGCTTTTCTTCCCGCTTATAAAGAAAACTAATGACCGCGGTAGCGCATAGTTAATTAACCCGGCACGTGGATCGTTATCAGCCGCTCGTACGCGGCACGCACGCTCATTGTCACGCACCCACTGTCGCCCCATATCAGAAAATTCAAAAATTGAAAATAAATCACACGAGCGATGCGGAATAAACGGCGAAAGCTAGAAAAAGGACTGGAGGTGCTTAGGTAACGCGCCTGTAAGATCGTTACGTTGCCGCGAAAGGGGAAACTGCGATCGTTTTCCTGCGTGGAGGAAGTCCTGTGTCATTAGTACGGGCTGGTCGACCGATAGAGATCGACAATGTATAACGGATCGTCCCTTTTAATGTTAATGCATACACGGCACGGTAGGACGGTCCACGCAGAATTCGTTTTCACTTTCCACCGGTTACGAGGACTGCGAGCGTGTGCCCACTCACGTTCACCGGCAGAGAAGCGTCAATACCAGGACACACGTATGCATACGCGGCCATTATTCTCTTTACTTGCCGCCAGGCCGATCGGCCAGCGACAGATCGAGTCGAAAGTCCATTTTTCCGCGGTCGCTCGAGGAGAGGAAAGTCCGATCGTAGGAGGAAAACAATTTAACCGCGACCGCGAAACTCCGCATGTGTGCAGCACTTACGTGTCTATCGGTCGTGTAGAAAACGGCAGAGCCGTCAGAAATATCGAAAGTCTACCGATGAATAAAAATCACCCCCTCTTTTTTTTTTTTTTTTTTTTTATGACACTCTAGTGGAAAGAAACTAGCGAGAGGGACTGCTACTTCATCGTCGAGGGTCTCAACGCTGTTCTATCTCAATTGCTAAGACTAGTTTCTTAATTCGATAAACGGTGATTTTTTTTAAGGACCCAAGGGATCGCGCTGTTCCCTTCCCGAGGAATCTGCGACCTCGCGGTCGTTTTTGGAAATGAAAGTCGTGAGAGGAAATCGATCCGTTCGACGGGGCCGTTGTAAAACGAGCGGTGCGTGTCTTTGTTATACGCGTCGAATCCCGGCGCGATCATTAATATCTCGCCGCTGCCGGGACTTGAGATACCGGGGCGGCGACTGGACCGATTACCGTTACCGCGCAAACACTGTTGCTGCCGTTAGAAAATGATTTATCGCGGATTGTTCTCGTGGCGAGATTTATTAGGGCAGGCCGCTTATTGAAAACTCACGCGGAATCGCGCGAATCGACTAGTGCCTCCGGAGCTGTTTAATTTTTACCGCGAAACCCCACGCGACGTCGAAGAAAACGCGACTCGATGGCACTTTATTTATATTTTTAACTGTTATTAATTAAATTTTATTAATTCTTTTTTTTTTTATCGAACGAAAATACATGTAAAACTGTCAGAAACTCCCTGAACTCTTAGCACAAACGAAAAGAATATTTTTATTTTTGATAACGAGGTGCGAACCTCACAAGAGTGACGGCACGTACGTGCGTGTCGTTCGAGCTCCACGTTCGCTTTATCGAAACGTTTATCCTCTCTGCTTACAGATTTTCTGGAGCGGATCCGTGACGGTTCGGCGATAACCGCGGCCGGTGATAACGCCGATATCCCCGGTGAGTCGATACCTCGTACAGTACTACATTTTCTGTTTTCGTAATCTTCGAGCGTAGCGCACGTTCTCGCGTTTCTCGCTCCTATTTGGGAATTGAATCCGCGAACAGATTTCAGTACGCGCGAAATTAATTCACACGACGGCGTTCATTTATTCTCGCCGTATAAACGCGGGCATTATCGCACGTTTGCGGGTCTTGTCCTGCCGCGAAGACTCGTTTAACCGGCGTCGATAAATTACTTTATTAGATCTCCGGGCACCTAATCGCCGGGGAATATCTCGCGAGCGATCGGCGGTCAGTGTTGGCGATCGCGGCGGGTATTAGCTTTCAATTTTAACGGATAAGTGCCGCGGGTACGCCACGTGGACGCAAGCCTGCGCGCGTAATATTATATATTAATTAATTAACGGTAATTTCGCGAGACGTGTAATTGTGCGCCCGAGATTATCGCGTTTTATCGCCGGCCGGCGGAGCGCTCGATCTCGCGATAAGTCTCGCGCGAATGCTAAATGCCCGGCGATAAATTTCTCGCGGCGCCGCGCGCGGGAAATTAAGCGCCGTTTGTTCGATCGGGCGCCGATCGATCAAGCCGCGAAATTCGCGCGTAACGCCGCCGCCGCGTCGTCAATCGCCGACAAACGAGCGTGATTAATCGCTCGCGCATTGTACCGCGCGGGTCACACCGCGAAAAAGAAGTTCCGTCCCATTAATTTTCCACGTTCCGTTAAGCCCTCGGCTCTCGAGGCGCGACGGAGCCCGGCGAGCGAACGCGGAACACGCGAGTTTCTCGGTTAAAATCACTCTTCCTTTTCTTCTCTCCCCTTGCCCCCCCTCGCTCTTTCGGACTCGCCTTCTTTCTCTCGCGCCGAGAGACCGCCCGTTTCCGCCGAGCGGCGTAAGAACCACCGAGCGGCTTGTTTTTAAGCTGATTACGAGGCGTCGCGGCTACTTTTACCGCGCCCGGTCGGCTAAACGTTCGTCGCGATCGTGACATTGTTCCTCGCAGTCCGATATTCCGATCCGTTCCTCGCGTGATGTAACGCAGCGGCCGGTTACATGGCCGTTAGTCTGGCGTAACGCGTCATCGTGAGCGCGCATAAATCGTTTTTCATTTCGCGCCGATTACTCGTTAATTTAGGCATGTGGAGTGGTGAGCAGGTGTTATTAACACGATTTATAAATGTATCGTCGTTCGAATACGCGGCATGCGCCGTTACTCTTCCGCGGTTCTAAATCAATGCCGAATCTCAGCCTCCCTAATGTTAGTACCGCCTGCGCCGAGGTATCGCTGGGGGGGCTGCGATGCCAGCTTTTATCAATCCTGCGAAACGTCTTACTCGGAAACGCGAGGGTGGAGAACCCGCCTCTTGAAGAACGAGCCGAAGAGCGAGGGGTGAAAAGCTCAGGACCCTCTTTAAGGGCATCTGCTCGGCGTACTTATCACGATTAACGTTTCCTACCGTCCGACGTTATTCCCGCAGTTTGAGTCAGCTAATCTGGCTCGTTACGGCTCGCATTCACCACTCGGCGAGGATGAATCCGAGCGAGAGATCAGATCGAGAGCTTCGCTCGTGTAGAAGGATACGTTCCCCTTGTCTGAACAGTCTCGGGCCGAAAAGTGCTTGTCAGGATCATTTCGAATACCCCGGTCGCGCTCGCAAAAAAAAAAAAAAAAAGGAAAAATTTACCGAGCTTGGGCGATCTGTCATTATTCATTCATTCACCTCGAGTACTCCTGGAATTGGATGCTACGAATCATTAAAAACTCGCGGCGATTCATCACGACGCGACGACGGCGATTAACCGCCTCGCGGCAGCGGCGAGAGCGTAATCGGTGAACGATTACTTCCCTGTAAACGGTCGAGCGATTAATTCGTCGGCGATAATGACGGCTCGAGCGATTCGACGGCGATAAATCGACGGATTGTTTAATTTAACGTGCACTCGTAATTATTGCCCGGCCCCGCCGGCCGAGGCGGGAAAGGCGAGAGACGATCGTAAATCGCGCCGCGAGGAGAGCGATCGTAAAATCCGCCGCAAAAATTTGCCCGTCCGTGGACGATGCACTCGCGGCCGGAAAAAGAAAGGATGCAGATGTTCCCGGAAGTGACGAGGGCCCGGGGAGGACGACGCCTGAGAGACGGGCATTCTCGCACGAAGGATACGCGCGCGCGGATATTATACCGCTCTAGGGCCCCGGGTGTGGCCGATTGTAGGATAATATGTCCCGAGAATCTGAGCGAGACAGACTAACAGAAAAGACGTTCCCACTTGACGCGCGGAGCAACGTGAAAAAAAAAAAAAAAAAAAAAAATACTCGCGCGTAATTGTCGATCGCAATTAACCGGCCGGATACCAGCCGTCAGTCGACATGGGGCGGGAAAAGTCTCGGTTTCATTCTAACGTGATTGAACGTAGAGCCAAACTAAAAACGCGGCTAATTTTGCACATTATTTTCACGGGTCGGCTAATAGATCTACAATAGAAAGTGGAGGGAATTCGCGCTCGTGCGAGCATTATTGAATATGCGATTTACGGCAGATCGCGTCTCGCCCGCTCCCAGGGATCGATATATCAATGAAAATATTTTAACGGTTGATAAGTGCGACGATGTTTAACCCCCTCGTCGCCGGAGACAGCCCAGGGCGCTGGGCAGAGTCCGTTCCTATATAACTAAAGACGACCACGGTCGTCCGAGTGGAACTGACGTTTTCCTCGAGGCGGCACGGCCCGAGCCGACAGTTACAGGTTTCCTCTCTCGCGATTCTTGTACGCACTTTGCCGGAAATTACGTCTCGCGTCTCAAAATAATTCTCTTTCAATTACGCTCGCGTTTTAATTTCGTTCCCCTCGAAACGCACGCCACTCTTTCCGCTTTTTCCTAAGTGGACGAACCCGACTACTATTTTTCCGACGCTTTTTCCGAAGCTCCGCATATTTCGGTGCGGCAGATTTCCCGTTACGTGTAGATAACGAGTCGAACGTGACATCGCGAAGACTCGGAACAATAGCACCCTCGCAGGATCCGCGGTTTACCGTCGCCGCGGCGGCGGCGGCAATCTCGCCCGGTGATCTTCGGCCGCAGACTCCGTCGGCGAGCGAGCGGGCCGCCGATTCGAAAGGGAATTCCGGAGGAAGATGCGCGGAGCGTGTGTGCGCGATTCCACGACGGATCTTCGCTGGAGGGCCCGGGTGTGGCCGATCGGCGGGATAATGCTCGCGAGGGATACCGAGGGAGGAGAGAGAGCCGCGGTTCCTCTTCTCGCGAGATCGATGCCCAAAGGCGAGACGCGGTCCACCTCTTCCTCCTCCACCCATCTAACTATCCGTGTGCGCGCACACGTGCGCGCGGAAAGGCGGCAGCTATCTTCAAAGAGGAACCTCTCTTTCCTAGGATATTTTTCCCGGCCCCGGCCAAGGCGGTTTCCTCTCGCAACCTCCCTCCCCTTTTGTCCCGCGCACCCCGGATCCGCCTTTGCCGTGTACAGGGTGTTCGGATAGTCGTCGATGCGTTCGAGCGATTGCGCAAGCGGTGGCAGGATAATGGCCTATTCAAAGCCGCGTCCTTTTTATTCGTCGTACCCGAGATTATTAATTAAATTAATGGAGGATCAGCCGAGCAAATAAATACCTACGACTACCCGTTCGCTTCTACTGATTCTTTTCCTTCTCAATACAAATTAATTAATAAATATAGTTTATTATTCGTCGAATATAATGACTTGACAAAATGACAATTCCAATCGTTTTCTTCTTTTTTCTTTTTTTCTGTTTTCTTTTTTGTTTTTCGCGCAAAAAGTATCACTCCTACGAGACCCTTTCCGAATATAAAATGATAGCAGTTTGAAAGCGTATCTATTACCCTATATAACTCTTCGGTTACAAAGATGAGATGTCGCGACAAAAAGTCGACCGGCAGAAAAATCATCCTAGCGCCGCAAGAAAGCCAAATGAAGGAGCTCGTTACCGTTTCTTTGAACGGGCGTGTTAAACGGCGGCGGTACGTAATTGAATGGCCGACTCTATTCAGAATCGGACATCGAATCCGTCGACAAAGACGAAGCAAGAGAGAGAAAGGCCGGTCTCGCTTTTTACCAACGTTCTAACGATTTGTTCGTGCACCGAAAAGAAGACCTCTACCTCGCTAACGTGTCGAGAGAACGGCCGAACGGTCTGTTGTTACCGTTATTACAAGTTTATGGCGGTGTCACGTGCGAACACGCCTCGCTCGTGACTTTTCATCGGTTAAACGTCGGAAGCCGCGCCGGGAAATCCTGCTCCGTTCCAGAGAACCATCCGTTCAGCATCTCGATACGTTCCTAAGTTACGCGGCCGATGCTCTAGCAGCTCAAAAAAAAAGAAAAAAAAATGGAATCGCGGCTACTCGCACAACTCACGACCGACGCGATGTCGGGTCTTCTCCTCTTTCAACGATAATTCGATTCGGATCGCGATTTAAATCACGACATCGTTGCGCCGCGCTGATTACAGACCGCGAGGGCGAGACCGGCGATAACGAAAGCGTCGTCCTACGATCGTCTACGTCGATCGAGCGGCGCGTTTGACCCGCCGCCGCGAATGATCGATTCCACGCGCGATACCCGCGCGGGATTGATACCGTTCCCCGAGAGCGATAGCGACGGCCGTTTCCTCTCGCGTTGGATGAACGATCTTCGGTGGTGTAATTCATGACTTCTCATGACTCCGGGGTACGACGGAATCCCCCGGGCTCGTTTACGGAAAAACGTCTTAACGATCGGCGTACTCGATCAAACGCTAATTTTCGTCAAGTTATATGCGCAGATGGATTTCCGGCAAAATCGCGGACGGTATTTTACATTAAAAAAAAAAAAAAAAAATACTACAGGTTTATGTATCGTAAAATTCTTACTGACGTGCGACCTTTTCGCGCAGCCTCGTCGTGATAATAATTATGTCACGCCGTCGATTCTGCGCGTCGTTCGTTCCAGAGAAACGAAAGTCGGCCGACCAAATCGAAGCCTCTCGGACACGTGCAACTTCCTACGGTGAAACGAGCGGCGATTAGTTAGCTTATCTCCCGCGGTATCGTCATCGGATATGCGCGCGAGATAAAGATGCCTCCTCGCGGGCGGGAACGAGCGTTACTTTCCTCTGCTTAACATTTCATGCGCACTCTATTTAGCGCCCGGCGACTCCGTTCGTGCGGAGACGCCCCCGTTTTTGTTGTATCTCATCGCGGTTATTATTTGCCGCCGTACGATGTAAATTTATAAGTAAAAGTAACCGTTGCCGGTCATTTTCACGGGCCCGTGGAGCGCGGACGCTTTCGTATCGCGTGAATTTGATGATGTTTTCTGCGCGCCGAGAGTGGAGCCGCGCGAAAGTGCACCGCGTGTGTTTCTACCATATAAGAGGGTAAGATGATTGGCGAGAGAGAGAAAGAGAGAGAGAGAGAGAAAAAAGAATCGGCGAGAGAGTAGTGACGGCTCCCGCGAATATCCACAACCTTTCAGCCACATACAGGAATACACATTCGGTCCATTAATCTTATACCGTCGCTACATGACTTCATTTTTCCATGCCGATTACAGAACAATACCGGCTCCGCTGCGGTCGGCTAATGCCCGCTAAATGCCACGTTAAACGTCTATTTTCCGCGATTGTGCATTTATATTAGTAACATATTACAGCAGCTGGGAAAAGAATGGCGATAAAAGCCGACGATACGTCGAGTAGAACCGTACGATGTTAATAATTAGTTATTATTTTCGCGCAGCGGGCTGTAATCGTCCGCCGATCGCTTCAACAAATGCGCGTTATTAATCAATGTCTAATCGATGAAGCTATAAACGATCATCGTTTAATATCATTATGTTAAGGAGAAAAAAAAAAAGGGTTCCGCGGATAGAGAGACAGATGTAGGTCTAACGGGCCGCGGATAACAGATGATGGACGAGGAGTCGAGCGTGCAGGTGCGCCTACCATTTCGATGCACCGGACCAATTTCCCGGTGTTAGAAAATCCGTCGAAGGTAAAAGGAAAGCACGAGCCGCCATTCGCCATCCAAGTCATTCGCTGGCCGACATCGCGCGTTATTATCGTCCAGGCGGATTCCTCACCGCGAGGATCCGCTTACTTTCCGGCCGAATAATTCCGCGGCGATCGGAGAGGAAAACCGGAAGTTCCTCCGTTCTCCGCGATTTCGATCGATCGGTGGGTGATTATTCTGAAACGGTTCCCGGTCGACGAGCCGATCGGCTTCTACGAGAGGACGTAAAAGGAGGACTCTCCAAGAAAGTCTAGGCCCTCGCGGCGTCTTAAGGCCAACGTGACGGTCGCGTATGTTTGTCACGTCTCTCCACGTCTAATCCGTTCAGTCACGCGGCGTACGCAGTAATCGTCGGCGACCTCAACAATTCTCGCAATTCGCTACAAATTATTCCTAAATGTTCGCCGGCTCAGGGCCAGGTACGTGAAAGTCGCGCTAAAAACTCCGCTCGTTCCGATACTGAACGATCGTTCGCGCGCAAACACGAGGTAATCTAGAAAATTCGAAAAGGCGTAAAAGTTCTCGGAGAAAGCTGTAAAAGATGAAAATTGATATGTCACCGGAATGCGGTGTGTATAAGATATAAAAGGCACGGGAAAAGAAAAAAAAAAAAAGAAAAAAAGAATGCGTTTGCATTTTTCTGAATTTTATCTGTTAAACTTGGCGAGCGTTTAATTTATCCGAGGCGTTACTCGATACGCGCGACACCGTCCAATTAATCAGAGATACGTTCCGGACTTGTTTGGGAAGCGGGACCAGCGATACCGGTCGACCAGCAGGCGGCTAATCGACGGGGGATCCAGGTGGACGCGACGCCGCGAGTTATCGCAGGAACTGCAAGTTTCACCCATTATGACCGAGCACCTCTCCGATGATTAGGTTCTTCTTCGAGGCTTAGAGTCTAAGTCGCCTCTCACCGGCGCGCGGCGGCGGCGACCTTCGAGGCCACGGTTGGCCAGTTCTGGCCTTGACTGCACTTCGAGAGAGGGAGCCTAAACAACAAATTGAGCTGGCAGCAGCAGGAAAAGCTGCTATCTCGCGGTTGCATCGGGCTTTCTCTCTCTTTCTCTCTCATCGCCACCGAAATCCGAGCTCTCCGACTTATGAATAGCGGATCGATCTCCACTCTCACGCGCCGGCCGGTCCATTCTCACCGGCCGACTGCACCGCTTGCATCTCTCCTCTCGCTACTACCTATGTTCGAAGGCAGGCTCCGACGAATCTCGGACGCAACTTTAATCCGTGAGGCTTAAACATTTCTAGAGAGATTCGCTTATCGAAGGGCTGAATATTATAAAATTATCCCCACGTCGTCTCTCGACTTCGCGACCTACTCGCGAGCCGCTGCGCTATAAAACGGCAGTTCCACTTCCACGTGCTGCTTTACATTTTTTTTTTTTTTTTTTCTAGGAAACAGGAAACTATTAGATATTCCGATGCGATTATTGAGCTTGTAGGTATCTAAGAATAGCCCGACTTATTTATGCGGATACTTTATATGGAAATTGGACGTGTCGGGAATTTTTACGTCCATTCCCGTCGCTCCAGCCGCGAAATGCAACGAACGTTAATTAATGACGATCGGCGAAGGCTGGCCAAAAATGGGCACGTGGCGTAACGCATTACGTAAAGTATGTTAACCGGCCGTAAAAGGATTCCGGCGAATTTGAATGACGATGCTACGCTGAGGAAAAAAAAAACAAAGAAAAAAAAAAAAATGAGCAGGAGAAAGATATTTCACGTCCAGAACGAACTGGCCAACTTTGCGAAATTTAGCGGAACATGACAATTTCGCAAAAACGGCGATTGATCTTCACCTTAGCTAAACAGCGGTTACAAAGACGTACAGCGTTGAAACTTTTAAAGCGGGATAGAAAATGGATCGGCTAGGTACGACTTGATACCGAAAGTGAGTCTTACAAATGATAGACTCGTCCGTTCTTATAATAAACGCTTGGCATGCGCGGCGTAAACGCGAGACGGACATTCCGGGATTTTTTGCCGGCGCGATCGACGGCTGGGAAGGAGCCGGGGTATCTTACAGGCATCCGAGAGCCGGTTGAGAACCCTTGAGATTCAGGTTCTACGCAGGGAGACCCGACCGCGAAGAGTCTTGGGTGGCATGAGAGCCGGTGGTCGCGCCCTGCGCCAACCCAACCTAACGTAGCCTAAGATCGACTCCTCTCGGGCTAGGATTCTCTCGGCTCGAAACCGCATATCGGCCGACGGTCCACCGTGCACGGTCCCTTAAGTAGTCACGGATATCCGCCGGCTACTTGCTCTGGCAAGAACCGAAACCGCCGAGCGAAACGCCTACCTGAGTACAATAACTGCGCTAGAACGGCGAGACGTTCCGGGGGAGGGGGGGAGAAAGGGGAGGGGGAGGAGAATCCGGTCGGGAATAGATCCGAAGAGTTGGTCGGAAGGACGCCGTCGAGATCCTTCCTCGAGACATTCCAACTTTTTAGACGAAGGCACCTCGGACTTTTGTACGCCCTGGGATAGGCGGCGATTTCGTGGAAGATCGCCAAAAAGAACGAAGGGTTTCTTTGAAATTGACTTGGCTGGGAATTTGTCGAGGGAGGGTCCGGCTACACGTCTTTGGCGACAAAGAAAAATTATCTCATTTGCGGGGAAGCGAGCCGCCAACGATCGAAGGTAATCTCGCTCGCCCAATTTCTCCCGAACGCGGCCGCCGCGTGAAAAGCAGAATTTCACCTGCCCGACTTAAGTGTCATACTGTTAATCGTACGGTCGTTTGAGAAACGACTTTTGATTGACGTAAATGTATTTCATTCTTACATTCACGATTATTCTATTATTATTCTATTCGCGATTATTTCATTGAAAATTAAACGGGAGCTCGGTGCGCGTTCAAGAATAATTCGGCGACTTGCAAATAACGATTTCTCGAGGTGAAGATTCTCTTCCAGATTCAGGCTTCGCCGTGGCGTACTGTCGGAGCATCAATTTGACGTTTAATCAATTTTCCACGGCGTCGTCGACGCCACCACGGTCATAGGACGGTTACGGACACTACGATCGAGCGCGAGAGGAGAACTTTATCACGCCGAGACGGTTCGCGGACCTGCGAGCTTCATCCGGGTCTCTCGTCCGTTGCGAGATGACGGTACATCGGTCCAATTAGTCGCAGTAATAACGACCGCCGTGACTGGGTTTCTCGTTACCGATTCACCGCGAAAATCGATCGGACTCGCGGGCGTCGGTGTTGATAATTTCTTTATCGCGCGCAAGTAGCACGTAACCCGCTCGTCATCGTGCAATTCGCGTTATCGCCGCGCAGATGGATATCCGGAAAATCGTGAAATCAAGATCGATCAGCTTGAGCGAAGCCGACGAGTCATTTGCATACGGCCGCGATGCGAGAGGCGATTCCTCTCGCGATTCGGGGTCGCAATCCGGTCTCGGATACGAATACCGCAGCTCGAACCTGTTGTGATGCCGCTCGGTCGTTTAACATCCGATAAATACGCGCCTTTCTGGCGGATATATCTAGGCTAAGACTCTTCGATAGGAAAATAAAATCGTGTCAAATCCTTGCACGTTACTACCGCGTTGGGGGTGTATATTCTTTAACATATGTTAATCGTCGTCTTAAATATCAAACATTAACGGGCTTATCGGCGCCATTTTCTCCATCTTTAATCTTTCGGAGCCGCGGAGGAAGAGGCGGATCACCGTTAGACCGCCGTCGCGCGCGGCTCGACTATTATCTTCATAGAGGGAATCCCGTGCTTAACGATCCACATCGCAGGGAAACGTTTCGCCCCGGCCGCCGGCGTGGTAAAAACTATTCGTTATTCTCGATATACTAACTACTATCGCGGTAACTCGTGTCGCAATGCCGCCGGACCGTGGAAGCCGACGTATGCAACACGGCCCGTCGGCGACGTCTCGTTATCCTTTTAAACGACGCATTAAGCGACCGCGCGCGTAACCGGCCTCTTCGTAAAAGTGTTGTTTCGTTAGTTCGAGCATCGTTCGGTAATTTAAGTAATTGCCCATAAAGCGCCCGTGACAAACGCACGCACGGCGATTCGCAGCTAACGGGACGCGAAAACCGCCGGTGGGAAATAACAACTGTCCTCTCGCACCTTATCAGCGAGTGGTCCCCGGCTAATAAGCGAGCTTAAGCGCGGGCGGAAGGTGCAATCCTGTCGGGCGCAATCTTTTCTAACAAATCGAAGGTGACAGCCGGCAGTCTAATGGCTATTATTTCGCCCCTCGAGGAAGGAAGCGGGCGGGCGCGAATTTATGACATTTCGTATTTGCAATCGTCGCGCACGATCGGGCCGATCGATCGGCGCGACTCGGTGCAATTAAGTGAATCGTGTCCCAGATCTTGGCCGGCGATCGTGTATACCCTATCAAAAGTAAGACTTGCTGGTAGACTGACGCGACTTATGACCTCGCGCTTACGGTATCGCTCAACCTTTTTCATGCTCAACAAAGAGATCGTTGTCCTCCCGCTAGCGCGAGGGAGGATAGGATCTCTCTCGACCTACGACGCGGGCTTATCGAAATTCAGCGGGACGATGACGGAGCGCCACGTGGGAATCGGATCGACCGGGATTATAAATGCATGCGCCATATGAATGACCGGTCGCGTTTCATTTAGAGATCGGTTTCGATGGGAAAACGCGAGGGCGGCTACAGACAGAGTACTGTTTCCAAACGGCAATGCTTTCCTATTTCCAAACGTTTAACAAGCCCGACTGAGCACCTTCCCTAAGGTTCAATTAATGGATTTCGATCTCACAAGTGCCACGCAAGGAATAAACTTCGTAACGGATTAACTTCCGCTGTTGGCAATCGGAAACTCTCCCTGCATGCGAACGAAATCTAAGACGAAGGCGGCGATAGCGCACGTGTGGGAACCGGGATGGAAGTAACGGCGCGATATGCATGATCGCCGGTAGCAATACGTGCATATGCAAATCCTCGCGAGCAATTCGTTTACATATGCAAAGCACGCGGCAATAACAAAACAAGGTGGCGGAATTTTTAGATCTCCAAGACATCTCTGCTCTGCGAGCTCTCAAAGCCAAAATTCCTAACTTTCCGATATAAAAAAAAATTAGTTATTTGATTATTTAATAATAAGTCACAGTCGAATTAAAATTTAGAAGTTAACAGCTTCAGAGTTAAAATTTTAGGAATTCAACAACTTAGTTTTTTTTATTTTATTTTTTTTTTTTTTTTTTAATCATGCGGATTTCGACCTGTTTTTTCGCGTTAAGTAATAATCGCGGAGAAGGGGGATATCATTATTCTGGGTCGGCTGCTGCTGATATATCCGTCGTCGTTTGCACGAAATTCAGTCTGTCGTAACGGATCCGACATGGAAACTTGGGGGCGAGACATGCGAGCGAAACGAGACGCGACACGCATAGCCCGGTATCTCGTTATGTATAGGTTGCAGAATGCAATCGGGATATGCAGGTTGCGCATATACACGCGACACGTGATATATAATACGCACGCGCACCCGTATACCGTACGCGGCGGAGAAAACACTATCGAGAAGTCTCGGTGCAGACACGGCGGAGGTCTGCAGGACCGTTAGGAGGCTTCAAGGATATCCTGCGTCTCGCACTGGCAACCAGTGGGAAATTATTTCGCGCGAGACGTAGCGAAGAGGATCGTCTACAATCGCCGATCCCGAAAAACGAAAATAAATAACGTTTAATTTAAAAAAAAAAAAAAATAAAAAGAAAAAAAATTATAAATTTAAATATAATTTTTTTCAAGAATATTTAATGTAATTACGAAAACGATTACCTACATTCGGTTTTATTGTACGGCGTATTAAGATTTGCCTGCTAGCGAGCGAACAGTATTTATTCGCCGGCGTGAATAATTGCAATCTACCTTTCGCAATGATATCTCGATCTCCGGCGAGAGAAAGAGTTGGAAAAACGCGCCTATAAGGCCGCAGGCCGTGCGCGAACGTTCCGAATTTAATGATCGCTTGTCCGTCATTCAGGCGAGTTTGCGGATAAACGAGACACGGTAAAAAGGAGGAAATCATTGTGGCTGGCGTTTCGCGATTGTCATAGCGACGCCGTTGGGTCTTTAGTGAGAAGACCGAACCGATCGCCGAGAGGCAATGATTGGAGAGCGGCTTATGTGGCCTACTGGCCCAGTAACAAGTTTTCGCGCGTACGTCTCGCGTGTATTCGCCGCCAATCGGCCAGCACTCCCTCACCGCCGAGATTCATTATCGCTCGTAATTAAGCCTTAAGGGCCTCGATCGGACCAGGCGAATCCCAGATCCGCCAAGTGTCACGCGGAAGAAATCTGAGCGCGGATTTCGGAGCGGAAAGCGGCGCGGCGCAAAAAGGAGCGAGCGCTAAAGCCGCTCACGCGATTAATAACGCTAGATAAAGTCCCGGTAAATTGCCCGGGTCGCGACACGAGACGTTAGGAGGACGAGACGGCCATCAATCGACGCCGACCGCTTTAACGGCGTGCTCGAAAAATCTGATAATCCAACGCCGCGCCTTTTCGCGATTCTCAGTCAGATCGGAGCGTAATAAAATTGCGATAATGCGAGATATCGGAACGGAGCCGTTGCGAGGAGTAGCTCAGCGCGGCCGGCCTCGCCAACAAGTCAAGTGTTAAACGACGGCATGAAAGTGCAAACACCAGAGACTATCGAAATCCCCGGAATAAAATCAAACAAGGGTACTATTTTCGGAGGAATCGTGTATGCCGAGTGGACGCGTTAAGATATGCGCCGCGCCCATTGGGGTCTTTTTTATCTGACAGTTTGGACCGCCGACCTCCACCGAGCTCTGTCGAAATTACACCCACGACGGTAGTTTATATTTCTAAAGGGGTCTACAAATAATTGCGCCCGTCCTCCGCGACAGTACATTGCCCACGTGGTTCCCTTCCGGCTATATGCAGCAATGTTTATTCGAGTATTTTGACGTACCTCGTGTAGGATTTTATTTATTCACTTCGATGTATATCGTTAAATAAAAAAAAGATTTTTCTATTACCGTTTTGATATATATTTTTTTTTAAGCATATTCCTTTATTGCGATAACAATCAAAAATATTATCACGAGTCCAGAATCTCTCCGGCGGTCTCCCGCGAGGCGTAGCTTTCCAATTACAATGAAACTATTCCAATGAAACTGTTGCCTGATAATGATTCGGCTCCGATTCCATCAACCGACGAAACGCGAGAGACTGGCCGCCTCCGTTTTGTCCGGAGAAAGCTGGAAATTCGAGAGCTCTCGTCGCGCAGAAATATCTACCTCGGCGTTGATGTTCGCGCGCGAATACGCAACGGCACCGGCGGTCGGCGACGTCAAAGTGAATTACGCGTCGTGATCGCGCCGGGTAAACGGCGTTCCCGTTCTATTCTCACTCTTGCTTTTCATCGCGCCGCGGAAACCGGACTTTCAAACTGGGACCAAGTCGCCGCGCGACTCGAGCGCGGCACCCTAACGCGCACGGCGGAGTAAGAAACGGCGCGTCCCTACGGCCGTGCCCTTCGAAGAATAGTCGGCGTCGTCTAGGTGCAGTTTGTCTAGGAGGCTGACAAGGGCTGACACCAAGTCAATGGCGCACTCGACCCCGAACGCCCAACGTGCGACTGCGTGGCGCGAGCACGCCTCTCGTATTTCCGAATGGTCAACAGCACGGAAACGTTCTCACGGCGAGAATTGCTTTCTAGAGACGACGCGACCTATTGTTCGTAACTCTCGTGACATTAAGTTCTCGAGGGAGATGCACGTATCACATTTAATCCGCCGGTAATAGTCGCGGCTCATTAAATGGATGATCGATTGTATGATCACGGAAGAGAAACTTCGCGAGCCTCTTACGGAGAGATTTTGAGGATACCCTCCCGCCGAAATATTCAATCAGAATTTCAATTGCGAAGCGCCAGACGTCAGAAGCGTCTTTTCTCGACTTTAGCATTTTTTTTTTTTCTATGTATTTTTTTTTTTTTTTTTTTTTTAATTTGAAGCGTTCGGAGTTCGTGCTTCGATAATGGCTCGTCGGACTTTGTAATCAGAAAGAGATTGGAGAATTCTATTTTAGAAAAGTATCTAATACGCCGCGGAGTATTCATTCAATATGCCAAATCCTGTCTCTCACGATGCAAATTTATTCTCGACGAACGGCTCGAGCGTTTCACGATTCTTCAGGGTCGCGGTATATCATCAGCAGCGAAACAATAGGACGATCCGTAAATCTCCGCGGAATCGCTTGTAAAATTTCGGCGCGTGATTTGTGGCAATTTTAAAACGGCCGATAGAAAGTCAGGGACGATTTATAACTTCGTTACACGGAAAGTCCTCCCGTCTCGGTCGTGTTCGACGGGACTTCCTCGTGCGCGGCTCGCTTCATCCGGTCGCGGTCTATCTCCGGGGAGGTATCGCGCGTCGAACGTCAGTCGGGCCTCCGAGGAAAACACACTAAGTGCACGTTTAATCTAAGGAGATACGCCGTAAAGTCGCCGGTGTCGTCGCGAAGCCGCCGCGCAGTGTTATGGTAATTCGCGCGAGTGATTCACGCCGGACGACAGCCTTTGACAAATTTACGGCTGTCGCCGGGAATCGTTACCGTCACAAAATACTCGACGTTCGAAAAAAAAAAAAAAAAAAGGAGGTTTATCTTTCCCCGCGCGATTCCGCGCAATTTTCGTTACGTAAACTTTGCGTCAATTATTTTTACGCCGGCGATATGTACGGGAGATCAAGGAACGCGCCGCCAACTATCTCCCGACGGCGATACACGATTTGTCGCTTAAGTGTCGCCCGCACAATGGCAAGCGAGGAAGATTCGTCTCGCGAGAGGAGAGATTCATTTCTCGAGCTTGCGCCGCAGGGTCCAGTCTTCCGTTTTTTTAAGCGGCCGCGGACGATCGTGACGAAGGGCGTGGGAACGTCATTAACCCTTTCCCCGCGGCGCGATGCGTGAGCGGCGGAATTTTCGAGCGAGGGATGCGTGAAATTTATGGTTGATAACGTCTCCGTATCCCCGGGGTACTTTAATTTCGACTTTGGATTCCTTACGTTGTATAACACTCGTCGAAATGATGAAATATGAGCAAATTACTAACGTCCGAAGAAACGGAATTAATGCGATCTCTAAGGTACGCTGCTAGACGCGCAATTTAATTTGATCCGCGCGGATTGATACGTGCAATTAGAAATTGCGGAGCGGAGCAGATGCGGCCCGCGGTGCGTCGAGGTACGCGAGTCTCGCAAGTGTTAAAAGAAAGAAATCTCCCATTCAAACGTTCCGAAAATTCCATATTATTAAGAAATCATCGTACATCCTGCAGTTACCATTCCTATCCCGGAAGCCGCGTCCCGGGGCTAAGCATCGCAATAATGACATGTGCATACGCGAGCGTAAATAATACCGACGCTGCCCCGCCTGCTCTCGCGAGCGAACGGCGGAAAACCGACAGGGATTCACGCGGACTTGCTAATTACGATATATACGTAAATAACGTTGTTGGTAACATTTCGCTACTAATTCACACGTCGATTCGTTGAATATTCGTAGCTTTTCACACCTACGCGCCACGAATCTAGGACGGATGCAAAGACGCGACTAGGACGACTATGACTGGATTTTATTTTCGGACACCGTTATTTTATTAGCGACTCAGTCGAAATAGTGTTTGATGTTAATTAATTAATAATATCCGAGAAGATAGATGTCTAAAAAAAAATTCATGCCCGAGGACGGTCTTGGATCGTGTGAAATATGGGCTCGAGTCAGTCTTGCTTGAAATATTAGCCTCGTTGAGCGATCAAGTGGCTACGCGATTGCGTTCGTTAGCGTCGCGGATAATAGAAATTCCTTCCCGCCAGGACGGTCGAAAGTCCTCGGCCGAGCGACGTGTCCCTTATACACGCAAAAACCGAACCGGGTAACTCGCACTTTCCACAGTTTCCATGCATATGAAGCGACCGACGAGCCGGGGGCGTCTTGCGAGCCGAGCGAGATTGCAAGTAAGCGCGTCCGTTCCCGGCCTGACGTGCGATCGATAGAGTAACGACGTGCGCTCGTGAAAGTCGCTAAATTGCAAGTTGCCGCGTGGATCCAGCAAGTTCGTTACCGCGCCAAGAATCGACCAACACCCTCGGTGATTTTGCAAATTCGTACCTTTCGGACCGATACGCGCTAATCGTCGCGGTTTATGTCCCCCTCGTCAAGCCGACCACTCTACGGCTTTCGCCGGAAAGAATTTTTCACAACGACGCGCGCGATTTTGCTTGGTGACCAGAATCGGCGTCTAACTGCCGGTAACTGGCCGATTACCGCCTCAGCCTCTCCGGTTGGGAAAGCCGCTTCTATTGTCTCAAGGGTGCGCGCGTGATGATAGAAACGAAGAAGGGGGGAAGGAGGGGAATCTCGCGTCTCTCGGAAATTTCGAAACAAAAGCGTACACCGCGAGGGAAATAATGAAAAAGTGGGCGGCGGATTGTGCGATCGCCGTCTCTCGTAAAATAGTTTGTAGGTGGACCGAGGCGGGCACGCCGCCGCGAAGAGGCAGCTCCGTTCCACTTTTGTCGCGGACGCCGCGGATCGGAGCACGCATGTGAACCATAATGAAATACGTGATCCATCTCGGAGAAACTCCCGGCGCGTTATCTACCAATCTCCCTCGCTTCACCCCCGGCGGGAGAGAATCCTTTTAATTGAAAACTTTCAAATCTATCTATCCGAATCGGTGAGCGCGCCGTTCGTCAATCTCGCGGGCGGCCACTCCGTCCGGAGGCTGCGAGAAAACCGCGCCGAGGTGAGTGGGAGACTGATTACTGTCATTACGTGGCACGTAGATTGAAAATTTATCTCGCGTTTCCTCGCGCGCGAGAGCGGAGGATCGGAACCGGGAACGGTAAATAACGGGGCGATAAAGGCGAGAGCGCCCGTGATTTGCGTTACGGTAAACGTCGATCGGCCGTGCTCCGGCGTCCCATTTGCAGAATTTAATTCGGAGTAACCATAAAGCGGCCGGGGCATTATAATTTTCGTATCGACGTCGTACTTTGCGGATACGTAAGTCGACGCCGTATATCCGCGAGGCCACAATCGGCAGATCGTCGATCATTAATAACGTTGGGTCGATTAACGGATCCGCGGGGCATTAATTAGGACCATTTTCACCACTTGCCGAACGGACGGCGCGCATTAATAAAATCAGCGCGAGCGACGCGATCGAACGTCCTCGCTTTTCCACGGCGGCCCCCGTTTAATATTTTAGCCCGACCATTGCGCGGCTTCGTTCCGACTCTCGCTTTCTCCTATGTTTAAATTAATTAACGGACTCTCTCATTTCGACATGTACGAGCAAGTGAATCAAATTAACCATTGGGCTATTATTAAACAGGTACGGTTGTTAACTATTTTTGAAACACACATCCGTCTGCCGCATCTGCGTACGAGTTAAGTCTCGATGGTAGGTCTCGCGCTCATTCAGCGCACCCGTCTACTCTATTTTTTTTTTTTTTTTTTTTTTAGTAACGCATCGGCGCGCCTAATTTCGCGCTTCATGTAATCATGCAATACGTGTGCAATGACCTAATATAGACGCGTTAAAGCGACAGGAAAGTACGAAGCTCGCGTACGCATCGCTTGAAGACCGCTCGCGCTTTTACCGTTGCCTGTCATGACGAGAGAAGGAGGGATCTCGGGGTACCGGCGGCAAGCCCCGGCTGACCCCCTGTCAATACCTCCGGGGTGCACGCGAAAGCCCGTCTCGGCGTGAAACATTATAAAGACCGCGGCTACGTTCGCGCGTCTGGATATCACTCGCGATTTTTCGCGTCGCGTACGAGCGCGCTTTTCCACGTCGTCGTCGTCCCGGAGGTGGAGGCGTGAGAACCGGGTTTCCGGGATACGCCGCCGAGTATCTCGGAATACTCTCGACGCAGTCGACGCCTGACCTTCTCAGCGGGTCGTATAATATGCATGTGCCGCGAGGGAGAGTCCGCTCTTCTCTTCCTCTCCGCAATTTCGTTCGCAGGCTAAACTGGGTGCCTGGGTTGATTTAAATCTCAACGCTAGCGGCCGGTTTAAATCGTCCTGACGCGAAACAGACGCCGTTCGGATGCGGGCACCGATGGCCGCTTCGGTATGCAATAATCCGAGCGCGTGTAATGCTAATGCGACAGGTCGGCCGATAGAACCTCCCCGCGCAACTCTAATTAAGCGACCAGAATCCGGAGGATACAATTACGCGACTCTTAAATGGAAACCTGGCGTATGTAGTAATTTCGCGTCGCGCGTTTTTTCTTGATATGTCCTCCCATTACGTCGAGGTATGTCGGTCGCGCGAAGCAAGTCACGCAATATTTTTTTTTACCCCCTCAGTTTTTTTTTCTTTCTAATGAAACCGCCGAAACGCGACGGTCTGACGAATCCCCCGGCTCTTCCGCTCCTCGCTCTCGATTTTTACCTGCCTACGGTCGACGAATGTACTTGGGAAATATTAATATTGATAGTACTCTTAGTCCGCGATCGTAATTAAAAAAGAAACTCCTACACGTTAATAGCCGATGCGCTTTCCACAACGTCAAGCGGAGATGACGGCCGGCTGGAGCTTTCTATTTATGTTCCTATCGACCGGCGACTGACGTAAGAATTCATTACACTTTAGGACTCCCGGCGCGCCGATGTGGTCATTGATGACCGGCTCGCTTCTCGTTTAAGATCTCAATGGCCATCGCCAGCGAGATCAACGGCGAAGTATCCGTGGATTTGTCTTTATTTGGACTTCCATTAGCCCGGGACGTTGTTTGATCGTTCCCGTTACACGTTTTACGAGAATGGTCCGCGCGAACAAGTACTTTCTAGACACACGGCCGGTCCCCGCACGTCGAGAGAAGGTCGACGATACATCAAAGGATCGTAGAACGAGTGCGCGTTACGGTGTCACGCGAAGAATGAATTTGCTCGTCGGATATGAAAGTTTGTTTTCTTAACAACCCCCTGCGGACTTTTCGAGAGGTGGCGTATCCGTACGTGCGACGCGGAGGAGAGGAAAAAAAACAGGCGTAAAAAAATAATTTCGGTGAAAGACCGCCGAGAGAGATTTATCGACTCGGGACTTTGCGCTTCGACAAATTATCGGACAAGTAGTCTGGCAGGAAATTAATGACGCGGCTATTTCAGTTGACGCTGGATAATAAACCGACGCGAAACTCGTTCGACGTGTACGTAAAGCGCCATGAAAAAAATACCAGGCGACGTCTATTCAGATTTAGAGACGACTGCGAGAGCGTGACATTCCAGGCTAAAAAAGGTGACGATAAAACGGAGCGAGATCGGAATGCATTCGGCGTTTTAATGTACCCGGCCTATCATTCGCCTCAGCTAAACGTGTAATCTTACTTACGAGCTTACGAGCGCGTGATTAAATTACGGATTCATAAAATACGTTTCAGCAAACGTGTTAATCTCGCGGGAAAATTACGTTTTTACGGTCGGACGTGGGGGAGGGACGAGCCGTGGGCCGACCGCGAGGAGAATAGCCGCACGTCGTAATTCTTCCTATTTCCGCGACAATTTGCCCGTTATTATTACAATCGCGATTATAACAGACGAGATCGGGGAATCCAGGCCGCTCGTGACTCGCGCGCCGCGAGGAATCGGTGAGAGAGAAAGAGAGAAAGACGCTTTCCGACTCTGGGAAAAGGCGCGGACGGTAAAATTAAACGTGCGAGCGTTAATTAATGTCCCACGCGATCCGATGACGGTCGCGAAGAGGGAGAGGTTCAGGTTCAGGGATGCAGCGGCGTGCATCGGCACGGCGCGGGCTTCATCGCAATCGGCGAGACATTAATGAGAGGCCCGTCGCGATCCGGCGACGCGAGCGGCGAGTGAGTCACGCGGCAGGAAGTCCTTTTTCCGCGGCGCGGCCGAACACCTTCCGCCCCGGCCAACTGGTACAAGGTGAAATCGAGCTTCGATTCGCGGCACGAAGGAGACTCGAGCGCAAAAAAGGTTCGCAAGAAGGATCCTTCCCTTTCTCTCTCTCTCACTCGCTCTCGAATTCCGTTACGTTTTGGAATAATTTCCCTTGCATCGAGACCGATCGCCTGCCTTCCTCAGATAAGCAGATGGAATAAACTATTTGCCAAGTGCGTTGCGAAAATTGCCCTATTGTATCGGTGAGAATGAGATACTCCGAGATACGATGGATAAAAGTACGTCAGACAGCCGCGCGCTCAAAGAGCGGATGGCGTCGCGCACCGCGAACGAACGCGAGGAAGATTAGACGCTATTAAATCTTATTCTCCTTCCTATCTGTACGAATCTTTTTTTTTTTTTTTCCCTCTCGATATATATCCCCGCGGGATATCGCCAGTGCGTTGCGATCGCGTGAGAAAAGGTCGCCGTTTCGCAAAGAATTATTCAGTGTCGCCTATTACCGGCACATAGAGTGGCGTGTACCACTAACTACCCAATTATCTTCCGATTAAAAAATAATGCAATAGTTTGCGGTACATCGGCGTGTCCCGTACGCCCGTCACGCATCGCAAAATGTCTTATCTACGTTATCGGTCATCTATCGATGTCGGGAAGCGAGCTTCGGTTACCATCACCCGTGCGGGACTTTCTAATAAAATAATTCGACTATCGGAAAACAAATAAATGAGACCCGAGACAATGTCGTTCTATTTATTAATCAATGTACCCCGATGCTTTTATTCATCTCTGATTTAATCTGCTTTTAGTAATTTTAGTCAAACTTCCGATGCTATTTTTCGTTAATTAATTCCGAAGAAAATTAGGTCGGCGTCTGAAAATTGAATACGTTGATTTCTAACTTCGAATCACGCGACTCGTAAAGCGGGGCTCGTTTCCCGAAATCTCCTTATCCGGATGTACCGCAGTACATTTGGCCGTTCGGCGCCGTTTGCAATTAAGGTCAGATCGAATTCGCGTACGCGGACCGTTGCGCTGAATCGATGGAGCGATCTCACGCCTCTGGCTCGGCTCCAGGGAAAGAGCTCTGCGACACTGTGTCCCTTTTTCTTATTATCCGCCTTTCACGAGCAACGGTGCCACGGTGGACTTTCACGAGCAAGGGTGTTCCACCCTTCAGCCTAGCTATGGCCGGCTAGCCTAAATCAATTAGATGCCCCGAGATGGGAGGCGTTGATACAATATAAGAGTACGACGTGTTGCCTTCTGGCTTGTGAAAGATGAAGGAGCTCGCAGGATTTCTCAACTTTTTATTTTATTTTATCTTATTTTAATTTTATCAAATTTAAAAATCAATTTTAATCATCAAATTTAATTCACTACAATTCAAACGTAAGACCTTTAAAAATTTATAGCTTGCATTCCAGCTTCTTCTAAAAATTGAAGTTAATAATAACGAGATGTATAATTAATTGCAAAAGAAAATTCTTTTCTGGATTGAAGAAAAAGGGACGGTCAGTCAACTTTGACTCAGTACCTACATAGTTCATTTACCGAAATTTTGACCGAGCACGAGTTCACGAGTGATACGAGAACCACTGATCCTAGGTTTTCTGCGTGTATCCGGCGGGGGTTCGTCTGCAGGACGCGTTCGATAAAAGCAACGTCACGGATACACGCGCGTAAAGGAGATTTCGCGCGGAGAGTCTCTCACGTCTTCAGTAACTTTCGTCAACTCGTATAATAGTGCGATGAACTCTCGCAGCCGCTTTATCTCTCTCCATGGTACGACGATAAGAATAATTGGACGTAAGACAGCGCGGCAGATGAGAGACGGGGGTCTCCGTTGCGTAAAATTGCAGGTCATTCGCGGCCCTCCACTATCAAGCGCGTCTACAGCTTTCGGTTACGTAACCATATAAAATCCGTCCGGGCGCCTTTTTACGTAACCCGACAATTGGCGCCGCGGACGCCTCTTTTTATTTGCGTACTTTTCAATTCGGCTGATTAACTCGTCGTCTTTTTCGATTCGTTACACTCGTATTCATCGGTTCTACTCCGCGACCAACGTTTATCAGGACTACGGTTATTAATCGTAAGATTTATTATTTACGCAGATCGATTTTAACGATTTAACGTCAATTAATTTGAGGCTTTCGTCTTAAATTTCTAATGTTGAATATATGCTTTTTGTTGCAGATTTCGTAATGCCACCGCCTTGTTATCAACGTTAGGCGGTGGGCCCTCGCAATGGCCTCGATTTTAGGCGAAGGAACGGGGCCTGGTGGTCCCGGGCCCTCTCGATGCCTCCTGCTCTTGCAGAGGTCTTTGGCGATTCAATTGATCCGAGGCTCGCCTCCTCACGCTGCAAGCGCCGGACAGCGAGAGAGCCCGAAGGAACATCCAGCCGACGAGATGTGGATGTACGACAAGGGTTACAATCTCTTTCAGGTGAGCCGCGTTATCTCCGATTTTTATTTAGCTATTAGCGTCTTTTTGCCGACTTTTCTCTTTACGCGACGTGGTTTCGCTCGGTTTGGCGCCGGAAAAAGTTCATCAACGGAAGCGGGAACGTCGGGAGCGACGGACATTGCGACGAGTAATCCGCCCCGGGTCTCCTCGCGTCTTTTCTGCTTTGTTCCTTTTTCCTGCCTACCCGTAGCGCGAGTCCTTTACGGTAAAGCGAACGCTGATTGCCCGCACCGTTACGGCACAATGAAACAATGTGAATTACGAGCAATTTCACAAAAGTCGGCATAATCGAGCGGGCGGCAGGTTAAACGGCGGAAGCTTCTCGCGGCCGGCGCTGTACCGACGTCATTCGGCCCCTTTCGACGATAAATTTCGCGTTTTACGTCCAGAATTCCTTCCGCGGATGAAATAAACGGCGGCGAAACGAGAGACGCGCCGCCGGGCGACGGCGGCGGCGCCGCGCGCGTCGTAATGCAGCTCGTCTCGAATTTATCGCCACCAATGCGTGACATGCAGCCGCTGAATATTCAACACCGGTCTACCGTCTGGTCAGGTAAATCGTATTAAAGCTCGCGATGATACGACCAATCGCGAGAGGGATCGGTAATAAGCGGCGTTATGAATACGAGATGAGAATATATCAAATCGACTGGTCTGTTTTCGTTCATTATCTTTAATTGTTAAGCTGATTAATTGAACTGGTCCAGCGAAATAAATATCAAATGCGCGAGCGGTGATTGTAAGCATAAATATATTATCGGAGTGGAAGATTAGCATATTTTACTCGCGTATTTTTCTAAACGATGTCGAAATCGAGCAAAGGTTATCGATGACGACATAAAATTACGAACGTGCCTCCGTTCGCAGTAACGAAGTGCTCTCACTTTTCAACGAGTACGTACTCAGCGAAGGAGCACCCTTGCGGAAAAGTCAACGAGCGAGGCTGCCGCTTTCAGAGTTAATAACAAGGAACGCCGATAACGGTGACAAAGCGAGGGTGCTAAACCTTTGAATATGCAAGAATAGCGTTTTCTTTTCTTTTTTCGGACTCTTGTAAGTGACCTATTCCGCGAACGACCAAAAAATGGGGACTATTTATCAGCGCCTTGCGCTCAGCAAATTTAACACGATGTATTTCTCTCTTAATTGACTGAAAATTGTCTTGGTTAAGGATAAAATCTGCTCTAACTGTGAAATAAATCGAACGTAAAATAACACGGCGCGGAGGTTGAAGTATCTCGTATATAAAAGCAGGAAATCGCGTACAGTGTTGTTCGTACAAGAGGAGATATAATCTCGAGGTCGCGGAGTGAATTAGATCGACGTTCTATAATTGTTAAGGCAATTAGACGTTGCTGCAGAAAACCGTTCTGTGTGTGCTGTATCGATATTGCGGTTCCGCGTGGTTTCGCGCTGCGTACAATGTACTATGACCCGTTTCATCGATGCTGCGGATAATAATCGATCGGCGAAGATACGATCGCTTTTCAACGGAGCGATCGTCAAAAGCATCCGCTGTGCACGGCGCGGTCCGCATCGGTGCCGCGATACAATCATTTATTCAGGACATTACGTTCCATCGGTTAATTCTTTTTAATTTTATTTTATCTAAAGAGGAATGTTAAGTGAAACTCTTTGCTAAACAGGATATATTAATAATGATAAATATTAAATAATTGATTTAATTTGTAATTGTTTTAAATTAATTAATGTATATCAATAACTGGCGCGATCAAATTATTTCTTTTTCTTTTTTTTTTTTCCTTTGATTTGTGACGATTTTTAATTTGCCCTTTTTTTACGGTAGAAAAGCGACAATGATGAACGGACGACAATACGGATCTACTATATTCACTTCCCGTGGTAATATCGGGTTACTAAATGATAGGGCATTGTTCGATATGGCGTTTGATCCGCCAAGTTGTTTACAAGATTTATCGAAGGTGCACGGTCTGTATTCAAGAAAGGGTTACTTTACGCTTCTTCGACGGATCTCGCGAATGCGTTGCCTGCCGTCGTCGCTCGTTGCGACGTTTTTAAATCACTGTTATTACGATGCACCGATTGCGCACTGCCTCGGGGATGGCCGGCGCAGTCAACGATCCGGCGGGCACTTTCCATCCGCGTGACGATTTCCGTCACGAGCACGTCGCCACACCGAGACGACAGAACATGCTGGCTCAACGTTGAGCCGCTTCGGACATGGTTATAACCGCGGATTCGTCGCATCGCCCGTATCACGCTTCGGAATCGACGTTTTATCTCAAACGATTGTTATCATTATAATTAAAAAGTAACTAAATTAGTAATAAAATAGTAATAAAAATAATTATGTCTTTGAAAATTTTATTATCCCGCCTCCGCTTTTTTTTTTTTTTCTCGAATAAAATTCTAATTTAAATTTAATAAGAGGACCAAAGCTATCGGTTAACAATCGCGAATATCTACGGGGCGTAATGGTCGCTGGACTCGGAACCGAGCAACGGCATTCAGAACGTAACTAGTGCGCGGCACTTAGAACATAGGGCAATAAAGTCGAGCGCGTATCGTTCGAGCAGGTCGGTTCGAGGGTTCGGCCGGGGTTCAGCCACCTCACTCTCGTTCGTCGTCGCTTTTTTTCCTGCCGCTGAAAGCGGAATCGGTCGTCACCGTTGTCGTCGTCCTGACTTGGACTTCGTAAATCAGCACCACGCGGCGTATATCACGGCCGAGCCCGACTTTTATCTCCCGCGCCGCGAGAACTCGTTTATCCGCGGGATGCCCATTCGCCTCGGAGCAATTCGTGCTCGATCGTCTATTTGTTTGCCAATTTCATTGCGAAAAAAAAAAAAAAAAAAAAATACGTTTGCTAACGCAACATAAAAAGGGAAATATGGCAAAAAGGTACTTTAATAAATCTATTTTTTTTCTCTTATAATGCTTCAACGAACGACGCTTACTTTTAATTCAGTACGACATTTGGCGTGGTGGTTAACTTTGTGCGATTTTTTCCGTCGCGAGTTGCTATCGACTCCCTATTGATATGATAAATAAGAATGCAGAACGGTCGACACCTATGTGCTGAGATCTGAGTATATGCACCTATATAGAAAGAGAAAACCAGAGAGAGAAAGAGAGAGAGAGAGAGAGATCTCCGCATGTCTCGGTCAACGTATTATTCGAGCGCATGCTGTACTCGCGATATTAGCATATAAATTATGTTATCGTGATTTATGCTCGCAGCCCGCGCACCCAAGCGGGACTATGGGGGGGTTGCTGATTAAAATTCGAAGCGACGAACGCGGGCGAACATCTTGACGCCTGTCGCCCGGTAATGGCTGATAAATAGATCAGTTTTGCAACTGTAAACGGACTTTCAAGAACTCAAACGTCTCTTTTAATTTTTTTTTTTTTTTAATTAAATCTCGACAATAAAATCGCGGCGCTTTGTTGAATAAAGTTTGCGCTTATCTCAATCATCTACTCTCGCGCATATCAATCGTTCGATAATACAGATAAGATATTGCACGCACGACAGTTTCAGTTATTCAAGTACTAGTGGATTAATACACTCGCGACGGCAGCAGGGCTCTGCTGAATCGATAAGCTCGGTGCACAGCGTAACAATGCCGCGGCGCGAATGGCTAGCAATAAGTTTCTGGCGTGTTTCGTTCGACTCCGTTAACCGCCTCGCGTTCGTGCGCGGCGTCTCAAGTTAGGGCTTTAAAAGGATAACCACATACGCGCGCGGCGGGAGTGTGCACGGCGAGTATATTGCATAATAATTAACGGCCAGCCAACGGCCGTGCAACACCCTATAGACTGTATTGCCGCAAGTTCATTGCCGGCACGGAAATCGCGATACGTATTGCACGAACTCAACAACGGGCTCTTTTTGCACCTCCGCGTTTTCCCTTGCAATTTATTTTATTTTAATCTTAAATTAATTTTATTTTAATCTCTTAAAACTTTATTTTAATCTAATTAAAAAGAAACCGTTATCGCGCGAAAGCTCTTTTTTTTTTTTAACGTCATAAAAAAATATGTGATCAAAGTACTCGCCACTTCCAATTTCATTTCCAATCTCGCGATATCTCTCCTTCATCTTTGCCCTACGTTTCTCAAATGTTCCACCCTCGCTATTCCCGGGCTGTTCTACATTTCGTTACTCCCCTCGCTATCTGCGGCTTATAATCTACTGGGGAGATGCCGAATGTGCACACATAAGATCTCGGGGTATAAATTCGAGATAATCGCAGGGACATGGAAGGACGACTCGCTCGATTCGCGGGCGGCGCGTAATTTACATTTGATAGCTTTACGTAACATCGAACGCGGGCTCATTCGCGGCGGTGCATTTTGCAAATTAGATGAGAATACGCGGGGCATTATTCCCGAGGCCCCGGGATTGTCTCGCGTCGCGGAACGTAACGCCCGCCGCAATGTAATACGGTAACGCCAATTTGCGTTTAGCAATCCCCGTATGCAGGCCCTCTTTTTCGCACAGTTAGTTAGCATGCCGCTGGGTACAGGAGACATGGTGGCTGGCTCGGCGCTAATTATCGTTAACTCAGAACTGTCGCACTCTCACGGTTAGATCTTCCCTCCCGTGGACAATAAGAGCGTCTACTTTATCAGCATATCCTGTTGCCCGGCTCGACACATTCCGCGATGCAACGCGATACTTTACGTGACCGCGCAATTTTCTCGGCCTTTCAGATTTGCGTCGCTAAGCAAGTCTAAATAGATACAGCTATACCGCGCGATATACGAGCGTTTGGAAATATTATAATTTTCATCTGATGAGATAGATAGCGGGCTAGATTCGATTGCCGGCGCGGTTAGAAGCATGATTAAACGTTTCTAGGATGTTTTCGTAAAGCCTAGCCGCGATTACGAAAGGCACGGCCGGGAGATGGACGAAATTTCCTTAAAATTGCGAAAGTGCCGCTTTTCTCCGTTTATCGTGTTCAACCGGCCGGAAAAAACGACGCGTTAAGAGTAATTCGATTGTAGATCGGTGTCCCGATCGGGAGAAAGAGATCAGTGGAAGGCACGATCTCGTGAAATTGATCGCGTCCGCTTGGCTGGTCCGGCGGACCGAGAGAGGCCGACTTCCACGTAGGAAGGATGCACATCTTGACGTAACCGAAAAAAGTTTCACCTGCTGAAAATCGCCGTCCTCGTGAGCGATTTAATGAACCGGGCCGCGCATGCGAGGAGCCTTTATTACGATATCATCCGCGCCGGGGTGTCGAAAATCCGCGCCGGTGTCGTAACCGCGCCGCGATTATGAAAGCTCCGCGTCGAGAGGCTGTAACAACACCTCGGGATAAAAGAATCCGATTGCGATCGAAAGCGCGCTTCGTTTCGTGACGTTAAGTAACGTTATTACGCGATCAAGTGATTCAGAGGCGTGTCACCTCGACAGCCACCTGCGGAAATTATACCTGCGACCGAATGTAAAAAAAAAAAGAAAAAAAATAAATAATAATAAAATCGCGGAACTTTCGTCACGGTGTTCCCAAGTTAAAAAATGTCGCCGTAAAACCGACGGCAGTTACCGCGGCTGCGAGTTTCGTAAGACCCCGTGGTGAATCTTTCGACGGTGAGTGCGAGAAGAAACGGTAATCCGCGAACGACAAACGTACGTTTCTAACACGGAACGTGGCCTCGGCCAAGGGTGGATGTTTGCGCCGCGCGCCGTTGCACAGGCAGAAAACGAGGCTGATTGTTCTCGCGGCGGATCAGATCGATCACGGATGTGCAATTTGCAGTGGCTACACGGAGGTTCCGTCGTTTGGCGGCGAGTAAACGTCCCTACGCGGCGACTTCCAGATGGTGAAAGTACGGAGATTCCGCGCTCTTACGCTCCCCGCTAGATGCAAAATCGTCTCATGCGGCGCGCATTGTATTGTATTCTTTACGCGGGATTTAAATTGGGCTCGCCGCGCACGTCCGCCGTCTTTTCCGTCCGAGCGAGTCGCAAAGTGGCTTGAATTGACGCCACTGTGAAATTTTAACGATCGCGTATGCATACACCCCGGCATTATCTTATATTGTTTCATCTACACCGGCAATTTAGCAAATTACACGATTTACCCTGGGATATTTACTATATATGATAATAACACACATTGATAATAACCTAACATACAAGCACGGAATAATCTTTGATAATAACGAAATATAAAAAATTTTATGAGAGTCAAAAATAATTATTTCATCGACCAGTTTCAAAAGTTGATGTGATCTTGATTTTATAATAATTTCGCGAATTAATCTACTTCGTTTGTACATACTTTACGGCCGTTGCTCATGCAGCAGGGAAGCTGCACTTTTCACAATTGCGAAAACCGATGGGAACGATCGCCCGAACGAGTGCTGTTATAAATCACGTTGAGCTCGCGCCGATCGATTCCGGCACTCCGCACTAATTTCATGGTTTAGCCGGACGACAAGGGAAGAGAAGACGGGGCTGGAGAAAAATCCTGCGGGGCCGTTCGTTTATGAGCATTGTTCGGGGCTCTCGACCCTATCACGGCTCGCTCTGCGCCGCGGAATTACGTCGGGGTTCTAGGAAACGTCCATAGGGGTAAAACCGTGTTCCGACCTCCGAGTTACGACGAGGGTGAAACGGCCATACGGCCCCACGGAGAGATAAACACTTAGCGACCGAGCAATAATTCAGGGGGTAACTCGCCAACTTCTATCGCGCGACTTCTTTTTTTATTAGTAACGCAAAATACGACGGTGGTTGTTATATAGTCGCGTCATTACGGGAGGATTATCTTCCCGTCGTAAACCTCTTTCTCTCGATGAAAATAAGTTCATAAAAAGGGTATAAAGACGAGCGATATAAAAATATATCGTACCGTTAAATAATTAAAAATAAAAAGTAAAAGAAATAAAATTAAAAGAATTAGAAAATTAAGTATAATTAACTGTTAATTAACTATAAAGTTTAATAGGGGTCTTATCAACTGAAAGTTTCCGTTATAAAATGATGCGAACGATCTCTTTCTGCATGTTGCAGAGTTTCTTGGAGGCGAACTCGAAGTGCTGGTGGAACGCGGCCCTAGTGGATGCGACCCGGCAGCTAAGGTACAAGGGCCACGTATCGCCGGGCGTGCTGATGGTCGGCGGGCCGCCCTGCGCCCTCGAGGTTTTGAGGGCGGCATGGGCGCGAAACGTTCTACGACCACCCGCGGACCACTCCATCACCTGCCTCGGTACGTATGCCGTTCAATTAACTCCCGCGTCATCATCGCCCGCGGCTCGACTTAACCCGCCTGCCCGCGTCGGCCACATTTTATTCAAATTCCGATAATCGAGAGTTCAATTAAAGATAAAGCGATCTGTGAAAGTGAAAGTGAAAGCGCCGATATTTTACAAGAAACAAGTTCTTACGACGAGATAATCCCGCGTGACCCTCGTTCCCTGCTGCATTTCAATTCCAATGCCAGCGGTAACGTGCGAAAATGATGCATCGTTTAATCTCGAGCGATTCCTTTTTTTTTTTTTTGCTTTTCCAAAAAGGACCCGTTGCTTTTACTAAGAGCGAATCGCCGCGGCTGGACACATCTAAGTGTTCTATTTACCCTGATACGCTCAAATACACGAAGACTCCCGTAGTCATTCTGCAATATATCTAAAAGACGTGCGGAAATAATTCGCACGTTTATTTTAATTATTTCCTGATATGCGAAAAATGATCTAATAATTTCAGTTTTATTGTAGAAAAAAAATAGTTAACTAATAATGATTTATTATAATTTATTATAAATTAACGTTGAACTTCAAGCATATGCGTTTCAGTTGCGATCTAACTCCTCGCAAATAAAGCGATCGAAATCGCGCGGAAGGTGCCCGACCTTTACACGTTACTCTTCTTATCCGCTTATCTCCCGTAATCCGCGCCTGTCGTCAACGTGCGTTCTACAGAAATAGCTTCGCGCGTATCTTATCGAGTAACCCATGCGCACCCGTATGCACTCCCGCTTCCTTACGTCGCGCTCTCTCTCTCTCTCTCCTTCTTTCTCTCTTTCTCTCTTCCGTCTTTTATGCCTTTTCGGTCGGTGTCCTCGGTCTTTTTCCACCTCCGCCAGTTTCTTTCCGATCTTATTGCTCCCTTTTATACCCCGTGTGCTCGTATCTATACCCGCCCACGCTCAACTATCGCGCATACCGGGCTTATGCTAATGCACGTATCTGCGCAACGGCGTAGGAACCGGGCTCGTTATTGCGATGCACCGTCCCGGCCAGGCTCTCGCGAAAACGAAAGACATTTATTCCGCGCGATAAAGAAAGCGCGTTACGTGACTCTGCCCGCGCGTGAGAAAGCCGTCCGTGTAAACCATCGAAAAATTACATCACAGATCGAAGCGCGACCGTCTAACGATTTCTTTATCCGCCTCGCTATCTGGTTCATACAGCTGCGCGGAGTACGGCACACAATAGTAATACGCTTGTCCCGAGAACAACTAATAATTTCGCGTGCCGAATCGGGACACTAAATCCCGACGACTCGGGGAATCGTGATCCGCAAACTGGCTGCCGAAAAAATTAATTCGCGGTGTTGCGTAATAAGGGTTAATTAACTGTGCGGAACGTATAGCGTCGCCTGGCATCGTAATCCACCTTTTCGTCTGACGCCTCCGTAAATCTCACGGCGGTCCTTGCAAAACGCGCGCAAAATGCATGTAACGCGCGGTGGCTTATTAACGGGGGCAGGCCGCGCGCTCGTCCCCATCGGTCTTTTTAATCTTGCCCGGCGTTTCGCAAGACCTGGCAGAAGCACGTGAATACGAGCGATCGGGCTGGCATTTATTTTATCGCAAGTGAAATAAGCGCGCGGGTGAGCGCGATTTGAAATTGCACAACCATTCGGAATCGACCCCGAGACGGTTCGACATGGCCGATCGGGGAGAAAAGAAAACGGCACGAGCCGAACGGTTATACGCGAGCGGACGGGACGCGGCGGAAGGGACGTCGGGCGCTCGCGCGTCTGGAATACCAGACCTTCCCTCTCGTCTTCTCCACGCTTTAGCTGAAATCCATACGACGTGCCCCTCGCCGGGTAATAAATCGGTCTCCTTCTGCGTGCGACAGTAGCGGCATTCCGGAGCGATCGATTAAGTCGCGGTGCCCCTCCCCTCCCTCCTCCTCCCCCCCCTATCGAAGACGCATGTCTTGATAAGCGACGCGTTTTCCACGCATAATTCTCATTTCGCGATTTATCTCGGCGATATCTCGGTTACTTCGTTTACCACACGTGACGAGCTATAATTGATAGTGGCAATTATTTATTATTAATTAGACACGCCCGATTGTACGGAATGTATCAGGCGCAATTAATACTCGCGTCATTATCGCGCGTATCAATCGGAAGATAGTCACGTCGGGGGTAAGTGGAATGCGCGACGTTTGCAGGATCCCAGCGGCGGAAGAACGCGTATACGTTATACCTGTTTTCAGACGTATATTGCGCATAGTTGGTTAAAACACGCGACGCGAATGCTAATGCGGGCCAAGTCAATGTATCACGGAGATAAGGAGCTCCGGGCTCGCGCCGCGACGAGGATCCTCTAGGACGTGCCGGAACGCGACGCGTTCCGGGAAATTAATAGCGCGGTATCGACATCCAGTTATTTCTGCACTTTGTGTCTGCGCTATAAATAGGAGCGCAGATGTGCAGCGCGCGATAGAGAGCTGCGCAAGTAACGCGGAATGCGCGACCGTGCATACCTGTTACGTGTCCGAGCCGATCGTCCCGATTGCAATTCAGCGTTTTTGCGAGGTTAAACGTTCGCGCCTCATTCATTATGCCGACGTATTGACTCCGGACCGTTGACGGAGGCTATTAAGACGCACGAGAGAGCTCGTACCGCTGCATTTTACGATGATCCGATCATCTCGCGTTTCACCGAGGGCTCGCATTTGTGTCACGCCGTTTGCGAACAATGTCGCTTTGCACGATCTGTTTGCTTTCATCTTCTTAACAGATTAGGAGGCGCGAAATTGAGTTTGAAGAGATGCCGCGACGTACATAAACGCTTCTTAAATATGCAAATTAAAGATACTTTGTTCTATTCAAATGAATTCATTGTGATCGAAAGGCATTGAAGAATAGGGTACAATGTGTATTCGGTACAGGCCTGGCAACAGGATTCTAGCTGGCCCCCCTTTGGCCTACCCGGTTCGGTTGACATTTCCACGACCGGCGCTTATCGATCAGACCTTTTTCCCGTCCCGGCGAAATGAACGCGTCACCATCTCGAATCGCAGCGAGCACTGACGCGAGTCTTTTATTCGGCCGCGTGGCAAACAATGCCGATGGCGTATCTGCACCTCTCGTCGCTGCATATTCGCGTTAATCGAATCCCCGTGTCGGGCGAAGTTAAGTCGAGAAAACCCGACAGTCGCATTTAGCGCTAAATGCGAACCGAGAACACGATGTCGATACCTTAAGGCCACGGCGCGCTCTAAACACGTCTCTGTAATCGTAAGGTCGGTCAGCCTCTCACGCCTCCCATGTCACGATTTTGCTATTCGCCCGATCGGAATAAGCCCCGGCGTATCATTACCTCTCTCGCGTCAAGAAAAAAATCTCCTTTTCACCATTTCATTAAAGGCGAGAGATTTGTGCGCGAGCACGTTGCCTACGTACACGAACGTGCAATCAGCACTTAACGAATATTGCAAGTCAAGGACAGTGGATTGATGATCTGACCCTCCCCAAATATCCTTTTCGTAATAATATTCCTACATCTTTCCGTTTAGGAACGAGTCGTCGAGTTGATTTATCATTATTTATTACCGCTGACAATTTAGAATTTGAACCGCTCGGATTAAGGTATTGTTCTATAGACAAAGGCGGACGGAAAGAGAAAGAGCCATATGTGCACTTGACGCTAATTAACATTATAAGGATCTGAAAGGGGTCTGTTACTCGCCTTTTCCGTGTCCGAAAGGGGAAATTGGGTATTTCGACGCTACGAGGCGATCCCACGAGGGAGAGAAATGACAGAACCGAGTAACGTGCTACCCGCCCATCCATCTACTACCGCAGAGTAAACGTTTGCAAGCCCGTCGCGGTATTTTCGAGTGGCAACTTCCTGCCGAGTGCCAGCTGGATCCTGGCCGCCTCCTCGCAGATCGACGATTGCCACGATGACGGTAGGGTCGAGGCACGACACACTTCGCTATTCGCTCTTTCCCGCCGTTCTCGAGACGCTACTCGAACATTTTCCTTACGGCTCGAGTTTAACGCACCGCGCGTTTCTAATTCATATTCATAATTCGTCGGCGACTTGCGCGATTTGCCACAGGTACGTCGACTTTCTTCCGCGTAAATAAAATTATCCGCGTGGAAGTCTGTGGCTTGCGACAATGCCACGTCATCTTTTTAATTCGCGGATCAATTATCTGGCTAATTAAATTATTCCACGCATATAAATGTACATATATGTATACACGTTGGCTAGTAATTATTTAAGCGACGGACGATTACGCGTAATTTCCACGGGAAAAATGTTTAACGCGGGTTCGTAACATCGATGGACGTACGCGAGTATGATTACTTGAGCGAGCGAACGTTACTTCGAGCGATGGAACTCGCGGCTATCTCGCCGCAAGATTAGTTTGTATTACGCAGTCAAACGGTGCCGTTTACGTGACCGGCTCGCGATTAGTATATAGATGCGAGAGCGAGGCGGAGTTTAATGCGATCGTAATTACACGGGGAATTTAAGACCGGTAGCGAGCGAGGGAGATAGAGAGGCAGAGTCTTGCCTTTCGACAAGATAATTTCCCCGACTTGAGTCAACATCGCAATCGCGAAATGCGAAATGTCGAGAGGCAGCGACGGCACGTCGCAAACGAATGGGCCGCGGCATTGAGTAACGGATAATTGCATCGGTTCATAAATTAATCCGCGACCTCCCTCGCGCGCGCCTACGCGGGACAGAGAGAGAGAGAGAGAAGGGAAACGGCGTGTAGCAGTATCGTCTAAGCCGTTGTTAATAAGCATCTTGCGCCATTCGAGGCGATTGTCTAGGTCAAGGCGGTTGCTTTTAAACGCACCTGCAGCCAACGCACGGGAAGTGCGTCCGCGGCGTGCAACGCAGACGCATCCTACCACTACGTTTTTCCCCGAGTGTTACGCAAAGCGAGAATAGGCCGCGAAACCGCAATTTCACATCGCCGGCGCAATTTGAAGACGAATCGTAGATCCAATTCCGGGCATTACGGCGCGAGCGTTACCGCTAGAAATGCATTGCCGACCATACGGAGGCGGCTTAATCATCTCGCGGATGCGGCGTCACGTTATTACGTGACACACGCGCCGTGTTTGGCGACGGATATCAAACTTTAATGTATATTACCGCGGCGTCATTCTCGAGGGAGAGACGAAATAGGAAGAAGGGATCGTTTTTCGTCGCGCGCCCCATACCGCGGGGCGGATAATAAATGCAAAGCCACCCTTTCTCGACCGCGCGCACCCGATTAATGCAACGTATGGCGCAGCTGTGATGATTCTCTCTCGCGCGGCACGCATTCGGAGAGGGTGATATACGCGCGTCACTTGATTCTCTTTTTTATATCGCGGCTGATGGCCCGTTCGAAGGAAGCGACGACGATCGACGGCTCGAAAACGTTTAAGGTAATAGCGCGGCAAAAATAAAAGGCGAGGTGAGGGCTCGTAAACGCCGAAAGAGTTAACCCCGTTGGACGCGCGCCTTTCGAAAATGAAGACGCGAGAGGAAGATCCCGGGGAAGCCGGCCGATCTGGCCGCATAATGACCCGCCACGGGAAACGAGTGGAAAATTATACAGCGTCGGGAGGAGATCCGCGCGGGCCGAGAGGCGACCGGGGAGGGCAAAGAACGCTGGCATTCTGGCCGCGAAAGGGAAAGGCATCCTTCGTTATCGAGGTGCATCGCGCCTTGCACGAAACTGCAGAATTTCAGCGGCGACGCCGATACGCGATACACCGTTCACGACGTACGGCATTTACCTTCTCTCGGGATGGAAAGCCGATACGGTGCCCTCGCCGGGGTGCTCTCCGCGGAGTCGTGCGCGAGCTAGCACTCCTCGCCGAACAAGTGGACAATGTTTCAAGAGAGATCGTAATATCGCATCATATTACGCGGGAGAAAATCTATCCCGGTCGCGCGCTCATGCACGGGGGAGTCAATTTCCGTAATCGACAACGCCGACCATTACTTATCGTCGCGTGCACCTCCCGCGCTATTGCCGCCGCGCCGAAGGCGATGGGGTTTTTACTCGCGTTTTTTCCCGCCCGCGATCTTAACGCACTTTTCATCCGGCGGGTATATTTAGACCGCGGCCTCGGCCGCGAGAGTGGCCGCGCAAATAGGTGGAAACGGTAAAAGCAGAAAACAATATAACGAGCGCGATGCACGCGTAAGGCGTGCACGTGTGCGTGCGCTATTCATTTCCCGGCCAACTGTTCCGCGCGCAGCGGAAAACAGTTTATGCGTTTTAGCGAAATATACGGCTAAATACGTAGGGGAGCGTGCGAAGATCACCGCGCCGCGATTCAAGTAATTGACTTAGAGTGAAACCCGCGCTTTCGAAAGCGGCGTCCCGCGGCTAATAAATTCCCGAAAACAATGCCACTGTCACGGCTTTCTTATCTCTTCCGTCTCGTCGGAATATATATCAACGTCCTTGAGAAAATTACTTCTCGCGCAATTTCCATAATTAGTTTAAATTAGACCATTTTTCCATTTTGTTTAATATAATATAAAATACGAGAGGGAAAGAGAAAGAGAAAGGAAAGAAAAGTGGATGATATACGCGACACAATGAGGCGTTCCGTTTTCACGCGAACCGCCTGGGATTAAGTCGCTTATCAGTAGCCTCGATGAAAACGTGCTCGCCGCAGCATCCCCGCGAGATTCCCGAGAACGGCATGTAAAATCTCGCGCACGAAACGCGTCCCGTGCACGCGCGAAACAACCCACCTTGCACATTACGCTTTCTCACAGCGGCAGTATAAAGTTCGGCTTAAATTTGTTGCGAGGACTTTATCTTTGTTCGCCAACGTGCGATATCTCGCCGGGCACTAGGGATAAGCTCACGACGTCCCGTGGTATGCGCGCAGGTTGAACAACATCGGCTTAAAACGCGTACGACGAGCATCTCTCGGTCTCGCGCGATTTTCTGCATACGAGCGAAATTTATGCCTTTCAACCGGACGACAAAGTATCGTCGAATGTTAACCCGAGCTGAGCTACGCGGGCCGGTTACGAATCAGAATAATGAAACAATTACGGTGTAATAAAATATTTATATGGCGTCAGTTGAACTAAATTAAATAAAAAAAAACAAAAAAAATGCAGAAATTTTTTTGAACTAATTTTATTAAACCTGATACCTATACCTTTTTTAATAATTATCCGATAAAATTTCTTTTTTCTTTTTATATCTTGTCGTGGAATAATTTAAAACTTGGTGCAGGAAAAAGCTAGAATATCTTGTACGGCTGGTGCAGCTTATGAATAAGAAACAGCTCGGCGAGCCGGGCCAAGTCGAGCAATACCTCATACCGTGTCTGACTATCCATGAGAACTGGACCGTTCCGGAGAGCTCTCGCGTGTATCTCTCTCGTAATCTCGCTCTCTCTTTCTCGCGCGGCCACCTTCGACACGAGCGGGAAGATGTATACATATATTCTCTTTCTCTACTTGCTCCTTTTGCCCGCGCCGCCGTTCGTCGCGATGCTCACGTAGGTATCGCGCGCGGATCGCGGCGCCAGAGTGATGTCCGCTCCGAGAAAATGCAGCCAGGGAAATTGGCAGAGAATCGCGATATCGCGAGGCTTTCGTTGAGCCGACGATAAAGGGCCGCGAGTCGGAACGAGATGTCGTCCATGGGGAAAGTGAAGCATAAATTCGCCGGACCTACCCTTCGTTCTCGTTGCATCTCAATCGCGGGCTCTTCGCCGTGGAAGTTTGATTAGAATCGCGAAGCCCCGTCGCGAGAAGGCGAAAGTAAAAGGCGACGGCGATACTTTCGTATTCCCGGTACGGCCGGGCGCGCGAGATAAAAACGTCCCGGTCATTTTAATGGCGCTCTTCGGATGCAAAGTGCGGCGGTTCCGGCGCGGCCGGGCCGCTATTTTCCGAAGCGGCTATAAAGGCTGACAATGTTTATCGCATCACGGGCGAGTTTTAACCGGTTCTCTCTATTCGTGGCGTGCACCAATATCCTTGGAAAATAGGCACCGGAGGATGCCGTTCCCGGCGTCGGGTATCGCGCGCGGCCATTCGCGCTGCTAATTTTTCGCGTGGGCATGCTATCGCGCCGCTATTGTTAGTAGCCGTTAAGGAAAACGGGTTTCTTCAGGTGAAACGCGACCGTCGGTTCATTACGGCTAATCCATTACGGCGACGCGGTGGAACGAACATAAGCGGCAGCGAGGTATCAAAACAAGTCGCGCCGCGAGATCATTTAGCTGAGAACTGAAATGACTTATTTCTTCATTCCGAGATCCGTTCGCAGGCTTTCCCTTAAAACGATTCCTTTTTTACGGCACGTTCTTTTTCTCGAGTAACAACGGCGTTTTGATCGCGAATGATGGAATCGCGCGCATCGGCGCGCAGCAACGGAGGCGGATCGTACGATAAATTCCACGCTGGATTATCCATTTTAATGCACCGCGCGCGTACCGGTCTACATTTGGTCCGTGCGTCGGACGGAGCACCTGATTCCGAAACGGACATCGCCGACTACGTGACTTCGCCCTCTGCCCGCATTCTCTCTCGGAATCGCGCGGGGACGCTATTTCACACGTCCCGGAATCCGATTTAAGTCGAGCGCGCGAGGTCGCGATCGCGCACGTTTTAGAATTGGAAACCCCGCACGTCGGTTTCTCTTCGCCGCGTTTGCCGTCGCTTCGCTCCGCGCGATGTAAGTCGATACGTGAGATGCAGTAGGCGCGAGTTCGAACGGCTCGCCAACTCGACCGTAAGTATTTCGAGCACTAGGCCCGAGCCGGTGTCGTTAGGTATGAAAGTTAATCACGGTGATTCTCTCCCGCGGGAACCGTTTCGCCGTTCGCGACGAGAGACGACGTCGGGTCGTCGACATCCATTCGGCGCTTTGTTCGACCGGGCGACTCGACGTGGCGATTACTTCTTAGGCACGACCAACCGCGCGAGCGACATAATTACAAAGGCGCGCACCGCCCGCTCGGCCAGGCGACGAAAGGCGTGGTACTGCGTTTGTAAAATCCGCTGGCCTCCGCGAGCGTAAGTCGCATTACTTTCACGTATGTAGGTTAATGTCAAGGAGGGGGAGGGGAAGGCACAATAATTCGCTAATATATCTTCGGCGTGATTGATGACGCGCCGCGATCGGCCATTCTTCCGCGCGGAATTGAAGACGCTGGCTTTAATTTACGACGACGAGAAGGAGATTCGCAAACGTGTAATTTACGCTTTAAAAGGACAGCCGGCGATCGCGAGCCGAGGCGATTCATCGGTGCGAGAGAAACATTTTTTTGCCGGATCTCTCTCTTTTTTTTTTTTCTCCGCCAGTTTATCGTCGAATTTTTACGCGCGAATCGCTTCGTGACTCACTGAAAATTCGCCTATTTACTTCTCGCCCGTCCGAGACATTAAGTAGCCGCCGGATAGAACTAAAGGGTGAATTAACGGCGCAATTAAACGAGATGAGAGATTAGCGGTGCCGTCTCGCCATTAATATCGCGAGGGCGGCGTTTTTAGACGTTCACCGTTGTATTTACAGCCACCTAATCTCCGGTTAGTGAATTTCATCACCGGCAAACAGTCGTGACATTTCACCTGTGCTCCGTTGGCCTCGATAGTCAAGCGACCACATTCGCCGCTGCAGATAAATACGTGCATCACTTCCGCGTTACCTTATGACCTACCTTAGTAAGAAACTAGCTACAACGAATACGGGCCTCTCTATTACATTTTCCCTCCCTGGGTGATTAATATATTTTTTATAAAATTATGCACAAAATTCTCCGTCCGACTTTGTTAAAAATAAATTTTTTTTTTTTATCTGTAATTTTGAGAACGCGTTTTTTTTTTTGCCAATAATAAAAAAGGAACGAAATTGGTTAGAGAAATCTTATTATCCCTTTTACTTAACATACATCAACATTTTTGAAAAAGATAATTACCACCAGCTGACGCAACAGCTATTCGATATCTAGCCTGTGCTCTTAGCGGCGCGAATAATTCAATCTGAATAAAGTATTAGCAGCGACGCAGTAGTAAGCCCTACAATCTTGCACAACTGGCTGGCTAAGAAACAATGGGTAAGAATAATATAAAACTTGATCGATTGGGAGTGGCGGGTCGAAGATAGCTTGTTGCCCGAGTGCGATGCAATGCTTCACCGCGTAGAAAAGCTTCCTAATTATCATTAAAACCGCGCCGGGTGAGAGCGGACCTGCCGCAACGAGCGCAACGCGAGATTTATTATATCTGCTGCAGGGCCGATCTCTTTCGGTCCGACTCAATTACGCCATTATCCGTCGTGATCGACGATGAGGCAACGAAAGCCTCAAAACTGTACGTTTCGCACGTAATGATACATCTCGGCGCGAGTGTTACGTACGAGAGATCAAGCCGCGAGATTTTAATAATAAACATTTTTTTTTTTTTTCTTTTTCACTAACTATTAAGACCGCTTAGATGTTGTTCGATTACGGCGAGGTGGACGGCAACGAGCGGGCCGGAGCTTGCAAAACGGCGCTCTCGTGTCGGATGCGAGAGCGAGCGGCTGCTGCGCCCTTATCGCCCGGCGAACGAATGGTATCGGCGTGTGATGCAGCAGCGTCGAACGGCGGAATCGAGGCTACGAGTCGATTCTCATGGCCTCGGCTTATATCGTCTTTCCGGCGGGCGAAAAATCACACGACCCGTGAGGTCGGGATTTAAATCCGAGCGCGATCTAGTCGTCTCCGTGCCGCCGCTGGCGATCCCGACGAAATTTAATATCACCGTAACGGGGATTCGCCGCGGCTCCCGCGACGAAAGGAGGAAGTAAAGAAAAAAGGAAAAAAAAAAAAAAGAAAAAAAAAACGATCCCGGGCGCGTTCTACATCATTTCCCTCCCTCTCTCTCTCTCTGTACCGATCTCGCAGACGAGGGATTAAAATGCCGCGCATTGTTACGCCGTCCTCTTGATACGCCAAGCGGTTGTAACACGAGTATGTAGCACGAGAGGGATATATAGCGCGCGGTACCTGCATCGAGAAACGATATACGAGGGGGCCTCGGGATGGAAAGTGGTCGGTTTGTCACGCTGCACCGTACGATCGTAGGCGATACCACCGTAGGAACATCTAAGGTCGCGCGTTATCGCGAAAATGAATTTTCCCGGCGACATGACTTCCACGGCGACAGGAGAAAAAAAAAATGCTTGACCGCGATTTCATGTGTATCGGTGACGCGACGAGAAACGGCGACTTACTTTTTCGCGTCTTGCGACACGATTATCCACGTAATAACCTCGCCGCGTATTGTCTCCGGTAATATATTCGTTCGCGCATTTGCGTACATCTAGAAGCATTGAGGAGCGCAATTTGCGGATGCACGCACGCCGCGTATATGTGCGTGCACGCGTCTCCGCGGAAAGTTAAGCGGCTTACGTTCGACGGATGCGAGAGGTTAGAGAAAGTTTATGCCACACTCTGTTTCTCATGATATCGCGGGAATACGCCGATGTTTTCGGCGTTACGCTCCGTTCGAAGACGACGCCTTACGACGGCGTCTCGTTGCGTGATCGAGGACAGGCTACCGAGCCCATGAAAGCTTTATTTCAAGCGGCGGTTAAATGCGCAGGTATATCGCGACGTGTCGTCATTCACCACCTGCGTGGGACCGTAGGAATTCGCGCCTAGTGACACCACGTGCGGCCCGTGGGCGTCTTGTAAAATGCAAGTTATTGAAAAACTGGGTCCTGCGCGAAAAACAGGTACTACCCTCCCCGAAGCTTTAAAACCTCCCGCGTTCATCGTCGAACGCAGCTGCGTATATACCTTACACTTTTATATCTCCTTATATCTTTTAACATAAAAGCCTATAAAATATAGCTACGTCCGCGCGATAACATGTACGTTTAACGACGAACCATATTTCTAAGATTACATCCCTTCTTGATTTCGTAATAGACAGCGAAAGACGCTGGTCCGCGGCTTCAATTAAAAAATTTACACTTCAAACATCGTAATAGCAGGCAAAAAGTTCAACCCCGAGAGATTCTCTTTGCGTCGCAAATTGCTCGACGGCGCTTCTTATTTGCAGACCGAATACTCCGTCTCGGCAAACCGGCCGATGTTTGACTTGGCCTCGGGCTAAGATCATTGCGATGTTCGTCACCGTTGACGAGCGGCGTGCACATTACCACGACCCGGATTCGATTGCTGGAATAACTTTCGGAAAGATCATAGGCGCGGCTTTTTCGTAACGCGTTGTCGGAGTTTACCTGACATTCCGAGGTTACCTTGCCTGTGATTAAGCTACGAAGCGCCTTCCGAAAAATAATACCCGGCAGGAGTTCGTATCTCGTTGGATAATTGTGCGGCTTAATTTTCCGAACGACCGCTCAGACGTAAACGTACATTGCGCGCCGGTGATCCAGCGATAATCCGCGAATCGTGGCGGGCGAGTGTCGCAACTTGGATCCCGACGTGGGCGCGCGTTCGAATTTAACGAGTGCTCCATTTCGTTTCGACCCGGTACGTTTCGCGGCGTGAAAGGGGAATTCACGGGGCGCGTTTCACGTCGGGAAAATTTATTTCCGACGTGGCGGGAGCCAGAACCGGAAAACGCTAGGCGCGACCGCGTGTCTACTTATTTATAATTGACTCACGCCTCTTACGCAATTGCATTCCGCTCGCGGATAACTAAACGGGCGGGCTAAGGTACGGCGAGATTATTGACCGCCGACAGGGATGCATAAATCCGGCGAGAACGTACGAGAGGCCTGGTCGTGCGAATCAGAACCAACCACACCTTGTCCGAAAGGACTGCTGATTTTTTTTTTTTCGCGAACTCGAAACACCTCCCCGCGTGAGAGCTCTACTATCGACTGCCATCAAGATTCATTTTCACCGACGTTGACTTGTCAAACGTGTTAACAAACGCGCGAAAAGAAACTCGCTTCATTCACTCGATCAACTACGATAGAATTAACCCTGCCACGACTACCTTTATGAAAGCTAATTCACTTCTCGATTTTTTTCTTTTTTAACGAGCAAAAACTCAGGAACCAAATTAAACCTTCATTAATTTCAATTAATTTTAATTAATTATTTACGGAGTATTATTTACGGTGACAAATGCGAGAGGAAAGCGTTCAGTCTCATTCAATCTTCCGGCGCCTTTTTCAACGGGGGAAACGGCAAAGTAGTTTCCGCGGTGCTGTCAACGCCGTTACATCGATCGGCAGTCTAACGTGTGATTAATCTAACGTGCAGTTTCCGTATTTGCTCTCGCCGACGCGATCCGGCAAAAAGAGCCCGGCGTAAGATAAACAAATGGGGGGAGCATGAGTCGACGTGTAGTCGCGGGTACGCGGTCTTAAGGATTTACATATAATCAGCGAGCGGGTAGTCGCAGGGATTCGCGGCAGGTACGATTCAAAGGTCGCCTTGTTACGAGGTGATTCCACGAGTGGTCTTTGCCATTTCCCATGAGCATAGCCGTAAAGGCGACGGAGGTCGGCCGATCGACCGACCGGCCGGTCGGTCGGCTAACACGATGGATTACAGCGATAAGAATATATGCAGCGCGTTTCTGCCGCTTGTACGGTACACCGGAAGTGATCCCACCGCGTTTCGAAGAACGGTACGAGAAGTAACCGGTCTCTCGTCGTTTTCCCGCGGCCACCTAACCGTCCCCTGTCTCCACGTTTCCACGTTCGTCTACTGCCCGCGGTGATACTCGCCGATATATTTTCGCGTGGGCGCGGATCGGCCGAATGCCAACCCGGCTCTGCCTCTTACTTCGGAACGACAAACGTACACTTGCCTACGCGGGCAATAACGCAGCGGTATTATAATAAAGTCCTGTGGAATGATAGAAAGGTGCAGGATGCTAATAATAGCCTTTCGCAGGGTCGCCGGGTCGGCAGGTGTGCTTCGCGGTATCTACCGTGTCTCGGATCGGTGTCGTCGGCTTCACCTCGTTATTGCAAGTTTCGCGACGTGGCCGTATCGCGGAAAATTAAGTTTATTCGAGAGAGAGAAATTTTTCTTGCGCGCAAAAAAAAAAAAAAAAAAAAAAAAATAAAACTTAATCAACGCTAAGACGACTCCCTTGTCCCCGATCCGGATACCTCATTTTATTTCGAGTACTTTACATTCGGATAATAAGAGCGGCTTTGTGCAACGAAATGACATTGCAATATCAAGATCTGCGATCGGGAGAAAGCCGCGAAAGGATAGAGCGAAGGCAGGCAGAAATCGAAACCTGCCGTCGATGCGGGATCAATTCTTTTGAGCTCTGCCCATAGGCATAGACGAGTCGTAAAGCGTAGCCTAACAAAAATAAGACTAAACCGTTAATGGCCATTTGCACAACCGCTAGTTGGGTGGTAAATGTCCATCGGTCATAAATCGTCCCTCCCGATCGGTGGCGCAGCCTCATATCTCGTGCTGCACCAGCATTCGAACAAAACGACAAATGGAGCGCAGTTTGACGCGTGCAGAACGCTTTGCGGAAAATTTATGACGCGCGTCTAATTGTCGGTGTTCTCGACGAACACCTGAAATTGCACGCGTACGCTTCGACAGTTTAATTTCGAGAGCAAAACAAGGCCGGGGAGATTTTACCTGACGTTATCTAATCGCGCGTGAAAAAGGAAGATCGTTCGAAGATGGGAAACGTGTTTCTTATCTTACTAAAGCTGTACTAGATCGAATTCATTGTTACCGTTTTATTGCAACGCATTAAATTAATTTTCTCGCTTGGCTTACTTTGCCTTACGATAGTGATTGTTGGTTTAATTATTATTATTTGGTTTATTTTAATTTTTTTTCTTGTGTCAATTTCGGTTCTATTTTTATTGCGAAAATTTTATAACGATTGACGAATTATTAAATAACGATTTTTTTTTTACGAATCTGAAAATAATCGTCGGGAATGTGGACTGGACTACGTTCAGGTAGTCGGGAAAGACGAAACGTCTTTCGATTTTTAAGCAAAACTACTCAAACTACACTACTGCTACTATGGAGGCGACGAATCTACGAGTTGCAATGTTATATTATATGTTATATTATATTAAATTAAATATTATATTATATTAAATGTTATATTATATCAATGCAAAATGTTGTATTATATCAATGCAAAATGTTATATTATATCAAATGCAATATGTTATATTATATTCAAAGATTATTTTATTTATTATATTTTCTCGTAGATTTGTCGTCATGTTAAAAAAAACTTTGGACTCACATTCGATGCGACGCGGGCGGAGATAAATGATGGTATTCTGCAACACAAAAATAAAAAAATTATATAAAAAACATGTTAAAATATTAATTGTTAATTTCAAATATAATTTGTACACGCGACTTTTATTTATTTTTTGAAAGAAAATTTTTAATAATGAAATTATTAATTTTTCAAGAAGATTTTTACAAGAAACAGTTTTTCTACAATAAAAAGTTTTTTTTTTCTTTATAACTATTTTTGTAATTATTATTAAATGATAAAATAAGCCGAAAAAATTTTTTTTTATTCGTACTTTTATGTAAATGAGAAAAGATATTTACCCAAACGGTGCTCCGCCGATGCCCGATGTCCATCCGGGACCTGGTCCTCCTCTCAGAACTCAGTTCCATCCACATGTCACTCGCGACACTCGCGTATACGCGCGCGGATTTTTAATTAAGCAAAATTCTCCGCGCGACCCTGGCGGCACTCCCGATTTTAAGATCCCTAAATAAATTTCGGTCGCCCGATTACTACTTTTTGCGGTTGCGCGACGAACCCCGACCGTGGTTCGTTTAATTAATCGGCGGCGACGACAAAATCTTAGGACTATTATACTGAAACAGTGTATTAAACAGCACATTAATATAAATGAAATATATAAAAACTACTATCTACAAATCTATAAATACTACTACTACTATTACTATGCAGGGTTTGTTTTACGCGAAATACGCGCCGCGAGTTTTTTTTATAAAAACCTATTTCTCCGCGTTCTATATGATTTTCCCACCCGAAGCTTAATGCTATATTAATATAAAAAAAGAAAAACCTGGAGTCATTCATGCGCTGCAGCGGAGTATATGATAATCCTGTAACATACAACAATAAAATTTAATTGTAGAGATGTTTAAAAAATTGTTCTTTATAAAACAAAATTTTTAACGCGTCTTTTAATTGTTATATTGAAAGAGCAAGACAATTTCAATGGATAATTTTAAATAAGAAAAAAAGATTCTTACCCAAGGGTTGCTCCGCCGAGGCATGATGCCTTTTCCGAGGCCTCCTCCTCCTCTCAGACTTCTTTGGATTTGGACCTAGACAAACAAAGAACAATAATTAATTTTTAACGCGTCTTTTAATTGTTATATTGAAACGGCAAGACAATTTTAATGAATAATTTTAAATAAGAAAAAAAGATTCTTACCCAAGGGTTGCTCCGACGAGGCACGATGCCTTTTCCGAGGCCTCCTCCTCCTCTCAGACTTCTTTGGATTTGCGTCTAGACAGACAGAGAACAATAATTAATTAGAGAGATTCTTAAATGCGTAATTTACGTTGTGAAAGGATGTACAGGTTGGATACGCAATGAATAAAAACTACGACAATAATTGTGTGTAGTCTACGTTACTACACATTATTTATTTGCGTGCTCTATGCGAAGGAATCAGTAGTCGGTTACATAGTGCGTAGGAATAAATCTTTATTCGTTAAAATGAAGTAATATTTTGACCACGTACAGCGCTCGAACTTGTTTACGTATTGCGTAGCCTCGGGCAACTCGCCGGCGGCTGTGGAATGCGATGCGCGAGGCTCCGTACAATGTTTATGTATTTTACCTCGCTCAGGTCAACGCGTGATAAAGAAACGTATATCGAATAGAAAAAGATACCCCACCGAATATTACAACGAATATACTGAAATATACTGAATATCATTTTCAACGTGTCCATACTCAATAGATCTGTACTTAATATCTATCTGTACTTAATAGATCTAATCTGTACTTAATAGATAGACATGTATATCAATTAGATAAATTACTTATTTCCGTAATCATATATATTTAAAAAAACGAAGAATTTATGAACTACCCCGTAAGACCCATACTGAAATGATAAGGCTATTAGTTTTATGTAAAAGAAAAAAAAAGATCTGTACCTCGGGGTGGCTCCGACGTGGCGAGATGCCTATCCGAGGCATCCTCCTCCTCTCAGGATGTTAGGACCGCACCGGATCTTCCACGTCGCTCGCGAAACCGCATTCGAGTTAATTAATAACGCGACAACGAATTATTAACGAATTATTAAACGCAGGCCGTCGCGCCGACACCGAGCGGCAGTCGCGCAGCGCACGTGGCGACGAACCGGAAGTGATTCGTATAGTACTTTGACGACGAATATCAGCCTCGCGGATGGGTAATTAAGACCGAGAGACACCGCCCGACGCTCTCGGTTATCAAAATTAACGTAATAAAGTTCTGGCGATTGTCCCAACACCCGACGAACTGACCGGGATTTATTTTATTCGACATCAGCGACGTAGGTGGCTTCTTTGGATTTTTATCTAGACAGAAATAACATTTCTAGTCAGATAATACCTTCGGATGAGATCTCATTCGTGGGTGGAAGTGCTTTATGATGTAAAATCGAGTAGTCATCGATGTACGAGATTATAGATAAGTTGGAAAAGCGGAGTTACAGTAGAGATGGTTATGAGTACTTTAAATGAACTATTCGCTTCGGAGATACTTCCACGTGTATAGAGTATAGATTGTGGAAGTTGATTTGCATGGCCGACATCTCCGTTTGTCGAATATAATCGCTTTTCGACATGTGCTCCATACGCTTACTACTACATGCCGTGTGAGGTCTACCTCAAGACTGCCGCTACGTACTTACGTGCGCCGCACTGAGCGCGCCCCACCCTCACCGCCACCCCCACCACTACTCCTACGCCAAAAATTTTTACGCTGAATATTTTATTTCGACTATTTTATCTTATAATATAATACGAATATGTAATCAATGAATACGCCGCGGTAATTATCGACTGAATCAATCACACGTATGTTCCGTAATCACCGTCACCGAAAAGATTAATATAATTAACGTACTTAAATGCGATTTATATATACGAACGTATATGCAATTCCAATTCAAAGCGCCGTGTAAGAAGCGTACATCGATAGTTAATTACTGCGAATTATCGGACGTGAAATAGTTTTCTTTAGGAGGAAGCAAAAGTATATGGCGCGTTTTGCAATGTCCAGCGTTTCTGGAAAGAGACGTGATAAACGAGGCAAAGTTTCGCGAGAGGCCTTTCTCGAAGATTATATCGCGACAGATTCGTTTGGTATCTCGCAGATCTCTCTAATTTGAAGCGCGCGCGCCGATAATGAGTGTCAGATAAAACGGTGGACACGTTCGAGACGAGATTCTCAAGAAGACTTGGCGCGTTTACGGCCCAGAAAGCGTATCACGTTGCACGAACTCGCTGGCCTCGCCACGACGTCCGTATTTCCGCCTGGCGTTGACAAAGCTCCTTGAAAATTGCGAAACGCAATCGTGGTACACGGCTCGTTTTCTTTGCGATCTCCCGACGCGATGACGTAGATCACGGATGTTTTTTTTTTTTGCTTTTTTTTCGCGTCCTGTTTGCGAGATTAGATCTAGCTTCGCGAGAATGAAACCGAAACTGGCCGCTCCCGCGTGAGAGCGCGTTGAGGTGCCGCGCGTTAAAATCACTGTGCGATGATTTAATTGACCGCCGCGGTCGCCGTAAGAAGGGACGCAAATGAGCAGTAATGCCCGGAGCCGAGATAATCGAGATCAACGCTCTCCCGATTACCGCAACGTGTTTTCTCGTACGCTTTTGCAGCGCGCTGAACAACGTGGGTTCGAACGAGGTATCGAGAGCGCGGCGTGCGCCAGAAATGAATATCTTGAATGAATCGCGTCATTTTATTCCATTAATTAAACTATAAACGCCGGGGAATCGTGAAACGCGTGAGAATAATTTCGTCCAACATAAGTGGCCGGAACGCGCGGAGTAATCCAAGACTAAATAGGTACCTCCGTATTCAATGAGTATCGAGCGTGAGAATGATGCTCGAGACGAAAGTGGAGGCACGCCGTGCAGCTTTTGCATATGACCCGGGTTTACGAGGCACGAATCAAGCGGAGATAGACGTCAGCGTAGAGGCGGACAGCGGGACAACTTGTCGGCGGGATACCCCGAAAAGAATGAGAGCCTAGGAAGGCGGACTTGCTCGGCCTATTTACGGCAATTGTTTAACGGGAGCCAGGCGTTTTCTACGCGTAATTGGAGATCCGCTCTTTTCCTGCCTTGTCCCGTCTCGCGAGTAACAAAGGCAACCGTTGACAGACGTGCGGAGGGAAATTGCAGAGCTGCGCCCCGGCGAGGGCGGACCCGCGATCGCCCCGACTTTAAATAGAGCTCCTCTCTGCCGGCCTGAAACCTTTAATTATGCACGATCGGCGGAGCAAGTGGCTTCGCGAGTGCATTGTCGAGCCCCGGTATACTAGCCGCGATTACACCGATGAAAATATTTCAGCGATCCACGAGTACCGCACGGCGCACGTCGGTGCTCGCCTGCCAGCCAACTTTCCCGTGCTTCAAACGGAGCTTCTCTATCGGCGGAAACCTTTAATTATAAGCGATCAGGCCGGCGATTTCACAAATAGACGCGTTTCTGCGCCACATTTTCTGCGATCGGAATAAAATATTTTATTCCGCGGATGATATCGCTGATACGCAGGCGAGCGCGTTTCGCGCTGGCATTGACTTTCTCCGGATCGGCTTCGAGAGGACATTAGAGATTCGTCGCACGGACGAGGCGCAGGAATTTCTCGAGGTCCTGGCCCGACTCCTAGAGTTTAGAATAATCCATATTCTTTTTGTGGGCGTGAACCAGATGTGGGAGACCACGCAGTCGCGGTGTCGCCAGGTTACCGTAAAACGTGACTTGAAAAATAAAGATTTCGATTCTTTCGTAATATCCGAATCGCTGCTCGCCCGAGCTTAATAAATTCTCCGTCCTTTTCATGTTCGCCGATCGCGTCTGCTCCTCGACTTCATTCGTGGAAGGAATTCGATTAATTTGTAATTGGAACGCGACAGTATCCGTCGACGAGACCCGCGATCACGAACGCGGCATAAACTTCAGAACGGCTCCTTCCCATCGTCTTGTGTTTTTTAATGAAATACTCGGCGGTCGTTACGCGTATGGAAATACTAGCAGCCTCGCTTCTATCTATTACAAAAATATTTTTACGCGGGAGTATTTCAAATTTGTACGTGTTACTGAATTTGTAGAACAGAATGGGCATTGCGCGTGCCACCGGCGACTTTAAAAATTAAATTACGTAATTGCGTCAAAAGACAAAGAAATGCAGGAACGATAATAACATCAATGGAAAGATGTAGAATTTACGGCATTACTTTACTGCTCATTTTATCCCCGGAGAGCGCTAATGTGACGATCGTAAAGCCCGACGTGCGGAACGATAACGGTGCAAAATTGGCATTCGAGGCATAAAGCAGGTTACGTAAAATGACTCGCCGGGGCGATAGCCCGCCGTTCAATTAATTTGTAGAAAAATAGCGCGGTGTCTCGGGCTGTAGACGCTGGCGTTATTAACCTCGAGTTTCTTTTATTTTACAGGCGATATAGAGGACTGTCTGGTGGCTCCAGTTTCCCAAGGTCAGTTCACGCCGCTGCCGGAGGCCCTGTGCTGGGCTATACTAGAGCTGACTTCCCAGAGGCAGGCGGCGACCTTGGACACCCTGAGATCAGCCCTGAGGAATGCCTTCCCGGCCATGCAGAGGCCCAGCCGAGAGCTCGTTTACGACGCGCTCGCCAAGCTCATGCAGGAACGAAAGATCTATCACACGTCTCAGGGCTACTTCGTCGTAACGCCCGAGACCAAGAGGCTTAGGCGCGACTCCGGTAGCTCCAGGCGATGTTCCAGGGACGTGAACGGGTCCAGAGGTCAGGGTAGCATGCTGATGAGCAACGACGAGGCGGTAGCGCTCGTGCACGGCGAGATGCTCACTCTGCGAGACGGCGATGTTACGCATCAAGCTGTACAGACGAACCTGGCGGACGTTATTTGCGGAGGTAGAGTCTCCAATTATTTTCCAAGCTCGACTTCACCTCGGGCCGTTCTCCCAATAGACAAAGTCCTACTCGTAATTACCGACCCGTGTGCACACGCTGGATTTTTTTTTTTTTTCCTTTTTTTTTAAATATTTATTAAAACGAGAAAACGTGGAGTAATGTAAACGCTGTTAAAGGAGACAGGTTATTAATCACGGGAAACACAGATATACGTTATGCACTTCTAGGAAGTTGTCGTGCGAGATACTGTGAAAATATCGGCTATATGCATCGCGCGAAAGATAGTGTCAGGTGACGACGCGATTAACGTGCTTTCGTCTTCATTCGGTAGTAACCACGGCGTTCTCTGCATCTTATTAGAGTGTCCCGTTGTCTCCCGCGGAGATCGCGAGAGTTATCCGCGAGGGAAAGTTTCCCGTGTTCATCGTCGAATCGCCTACTCGCGATATCAATCGCAACAGTTAATTTATAACGCGTTGCCGATCAATTTAACGCGTTAGCACCGTTTTCACGGCGCGGCATTGCGCTGGACCGAAATTATGCTGCAGGAAAGTATTAAATATAGCGCGGCGGAGCGGAGAAATTCTCATTATTGAATAATATAGTCGAGGCACCGCGGAGAAATTAATAATGCTGCGGGCGTAACGTGCTGAAATGCGCTTGCGATGCTTTTACATCGCGGCGAGTTTAGCGACGGGATCCCGCGACGGCGGAGGGTAAACGACGAACGGATGAACGCGCAAGGCTGAGATCGATTTCGTCGTGTCTCGCGAGAGGATGCGCAGGAAGCTGAGGGGCCCTCGTAAAACCCGCGAGACCGGTCGGCCCAGGCAAACTCGTTCGGCACGTGTTCGGGAAACGTTCCGATTGTGTCCAGGAGGAGAGCAGTTCGCTAAGCTGGTCGCTCCGCGAGGCCTTTTTCTGCCGGCGACTCGACGGACGGGTCGGGAGGAGCGTTTATGTTGTTGTCGTCCTTGGTAGCCACGCAGGCCCCGCCGCCGGAAGATCGTCAATTCCTCTCTCGGCCGCGTACGAAAAATCAGCGCGCGATCTTAATTTCGCTTCTTGCCGGGTTCGCGGAAATCTCGGGCGGAGATAACGCCTCGCTCTCTGACATGCCGTCCACATCCTCGTTGATCGCTGGCCGGCGTCGCCGGGCCGAGAAACCCAGCATCGCTGACGCCCGATGCATGAGAAATCTTGATTCTTTCACTTGTCGCCGCGACGGTTCTTCCACCAACGGTTTCTTTTTTTTTTTTTTTTTTATGCCTCCCAACAAAAAGTTGTTCTCGCGTTGCGTGATATATCGCTGGTCGAGACCTTTGTACCGCACGCACGCGGAAGCTTCTTGCGGCGTATTCTCTTTTTTTATTTTATTTTTTTTTTTATTACGTGCGTACGCGAAGGCTGGAGCCGCGATTGCCGCGAACATCATGCACGAGAATCGGGAGAAACAGGGGAAAGAGGAACGGCTTAGCGAAGCCGCCTGGAAAGCGTTTAGCACAGCCGATATATTAGCTATTGGTCACGACATTGTCTACCGTTACATACGCTGTCGACATCGTCGCGGAAAGAGGAGGGAAGAAAGGACCACATGTATATAATCTTCCTACTTTTCTCTTGCTTGTTCCCTGGCCGATTCTCACGCTGGTAACCCACTCGTCATCGGCTGATACGTCGGCGTACGCCCGTGGCTATGTACCAAGATGAAACTCTCAGAAATGAGGGTATTCCACTTTTTTCTCTCCTTTTTTTTTTTAAGCTACAACATGTGGCCCGGGCGTGATATTAATTCTTTAAACCGAAACGCGCATCTCTTCTGATATTTGCACGTATATGATTCTTCTCGATTGAGTAGATTTTAATTTTTCTGAGACACGCGGCTTTCTACATTTATTCGTGCTTTATTTGATATTTTTGATAATATATTGTAAATTATTCTAATTATATTATGTATTATAAATTTATATAATAATATGCGGTGTAGCAGATATTTATTCGCTTCTTTTTCCAGGAAATCCGAATGACAAAGTCCTGTTCGCCAGGTGTCGGTCGATGCCCGGCCGTCTCGAGAGGCGACACTCTCTGCGGCTTTGGGGCTCGGCCAGACGTCTACACAGAAGCGGAAGTTCACGATCCCTACCGCGAAGACCTGAAAGGAGCGACACGTCTTCCAGCGCGGAATACGCGAGCACGGACAGCGCGCCTCACAGTCCAACCAGTGAGTCTAATCGGGAAAGGGATTGCGTGGTGATGGGTGACTGTTTTAATGATGGGTGATGGATGAGTCAGTCTTATTAAAAATGCTTTCGATTGTGCATAACTGTCCTTTTTCAAGAGCAAAATTTTCCACCCCTTACATTGCAACAAAAAGTTTTATGCGTAATTATATTTATATTCGCAAAGCGGAACGCTTTAAATAATTTTTATCCATTGAATTATACTTTGAGAAATTTTTTTTTAATAAATTACTTTGCAATTAATTAATGTTTTAATAATATATTAATTTTTGGACAATTATAAGCAATTGTAATCGTCGCGAACGCCCTAATAAGTATAGATTGTATAATATTGCAATTTAAAATGCAGCTTCTTAGTCACCCTGTAGCTGGCAAGCCCTTTCTCGATCCTCATTGTCTTTTAACAAAGCGCAAAAAAATCCAAATCCTTTCCTCAAGGCTTTTCTGGGATTTTTTCAGAGAAGATAGGCCTGCTCTCGCGGCTCTTTCGGCGGAGTACAAGGAGGAAGGGTGCACCGTTAATGGGCACTTTCAGTGCTCAGTATCCCCCCACCGAGTGGTTTAATCCGCGCGTCGTGCATTTGCATAGCGTTGCCACGCAGACAAGGGCCGCCAGCCCTTCGGTAAGTTGCATACAGGCACTTCCCAAGAAGGACTAGCAAAATAAAACTTCTTACACAGTACTTTTAACGCCCGCAGGGCTAATTAACCGGTTTAGCCTGGCAATTAATGAAAATTCTTGAAGCGACAACGTACCGTGACGTTAAACTTGAAAATTTAATAATAATAATAAACGGAGGACGATATAAATAAATGTCGAATAAATTAATTAGAATTGAATAAAAGAGAGAAAAAAAAATTTAAATGCTCGGATTTTATTATCAGATGATGGAGGGTCTGGACCAGTCGCAGGCCAGCTTCCAAGTCTGGGACGACTCGAGCTCGGTTCGATCGGCCACTTTGCCAAGGAGACACCGACGACAAGCTAGCGGCGATTCCTCGAGTTTGCTGGCTAATTCGACACCGAGAAGTTCCCGGAGGCATCGATCACCGTGCTCTACTTTACCGAGATCCAAGTGCTCCAGCCTGAGCAGATGCACGTCCAGAGCATCCGTTCTACCGCCTAGTACCACTAATCAGGAAGGCTATCAAACGCGCAACCAGACGCAGAACGATAAAAACTCGACGAATTCGTCGCCCAGCAGAAGCGGCGGTAGCTCTGGTTCTGTTAGAACGATGAATGCAAGCCCGGCTAAGACGACTACGTTGGGAAGATCCAATGCTAGACAGTCTAATTCCAGAAGACCGAGTCACGATTTTAGCAACAGCGGCGCAAAGTCGGCCAACAATTCTCCTCAACACAAGGTAGATTTACAATATAAATATGTAATGAAATGTTTGCACGAGCAAACACTTTCTGTTATAAGAAAACAATTAAAACGTTACTCGAAAATGAGTTAAAAAGAAAGTTGAAAATGTTTGATATTAAAAAAATTAATATTAAAAAAAAAAAAAAAACAATTAAATGATTAATCTTTATTATTTCAAGGCTCTGCAAAAAACTTCGTCAGGTCATTCGTCTCACTCTAGTGGCAAGTCAGTTTCTAGTACGAAATTAACTTGTTCACCACTGAAAACGGCCACTCTGTCGACAAAATCGTCACCGCTCAAAGTCGTTCAGCAAGGTTCGCTGACTCCTTTGCAGGAGGCACAGAACTCGATAACCCTTCAAGTATCTACGAACCTAAGCCCGTCGTCGCAAGAGCAACGGACGATACAGAATAGCGTGACGCTAGCTTCCAACACGACTAGCACGACGACCATTTCCGGCTCGCCCGGCACGAAGATCTATGTTCAGCAGAATAACTCACCGATGAGGTCCGTAATCACTTTCGAGAATGGCACGGTGAAGACGAAGATTGCCGAGAAAGAAGTCATCGACTGTAAAGAAAAGCAGGAGAGAGAGCTAGTGGCCGAAAAAGCCTTCAAAACCCGAGTCGACGATGAAAAGCTTTTTAAATCGAAGCTGGACGACGAAAAGCTGAACAAACCTGTGAAAGCCGAACGTCCGTCGTCGCTTTACGCGTCGAAAGAACCGAAAGCGAGCCTCTTACTGACTGAATCCGATAAAGAAAACAAGCCGAAAGCCGAGGATGAAGTGCCTAATAAATTGAAATTGACGAATCGCTTGAACAATAGTCAGGCTCACCTGATCGACGGATCAACTAACAATGTTGATAAGAACGCTCTTGTACAAGAGGCCACCGCGTTATCTACCACGAAGAACACCAACGACGCTATGAACAATTCGCGCAAGCTTAGCTTATCGCTGTCGAAAGACGCACTGAGTTACCGCAATCTACTTCATCCTGGCTCGAAAAATAATATCGCTTCGAACCCGCCATCACCCACCAAATCGTACGACGGTTTCGGCGGCTCTTTCAACGACGTCTACATCGAGAACCTTGAAACGGCGAAGCAACAGCGAGCTCCTCAGGGTTCCGAGCCGAATCTGGACAAGACCGTGAGTCGGGGCTCGGATCTGCACTCTTATCCCAGTCTCAGCGACATGCAAGTGCAATTTACCAGCCTAGCGGCGCAAAAGATCCTCAAGGGCTGCCCGATTAACAGCGTCGACACCTTAGTGGAAGTCAACATGGCAGCCGCCGACAAACCTAACAACTGCGACGTCACCGTTCACACGGATTTCGGCCTCGTTTAAATTTCATCCTCCCTGACCATCTGAATTATTGTACAACGAATGGGATGAAGAGAGAAAAATTCTTCACGTCCCATCCGAGCATATTGCGTCCATAAAAAACAAACGTGCCTCGAGGAGACCAGAAACTTCATTAACTAACGCCTTGCTTCTCATACATGAGGATTAGAAAGCTATTTTTGTCTTTTCTTTTTTTTCTAATTTTTTTAGTAAAAAAAAGGCCACGGCTTGCGTAAGAATATTGCATACGGAATATTTACGTAACAGTTACCAGTAATCTGTCGCTTACGTACATCTCTCTGTCTTAAACAGATATTCGTGGTTCCGAATAATCGCTGTGCCAAGTTTTTTTTATATTATTTAAATCAAACTATTTTTTTTCTTCGTATTAAAGTAAAACTCCCTTTTAAAAAATACTATTGCAATACTATTGCAAAAAAACTTTTATATAATCGAATTATTAATTTTTTATACGAAGACGTACGCGTATTATTGTAACGTCAGCAGTTTTGCGTCGCTTTACTCTAGTTAAAGTGATTTGTCAAAGCAATATCTCGCGTACAATGATCGCGTGTGATCCATAAACAAGAACAAAGTAGGAAAATCTTTCCGAATCAAAGCACTGCCACTTTTCTATCATATATTGAAAGTTTAGACATTCTTTGTATTAATTGTTACTTCGTTGCGGCAAGGAAAAGATTTTCAGACGTAGCAAAGTAAAACCAATTTTATTTCTATCAATCTAGATTAATTTTTTTTTCTTCGTTTAAAAAGAATTAATAAATAATCGACTCTAGTTTTATTCCATTTTTTAACTTTCTCTGAATCTCAAAGTTAAGAAAAGATTAGGAGTAAGTTACTGAAATTAAAATCTACATTGGTAGAAGTGAACACGAATGGTGCAGCGAAGTTTTGTAACGCGATGCGTAAGCAAATAGATTCTTGTAAAATTTCTATCGAACGACAATGTCGTGACAATGTAAAGAATGCCTTTACCGCATGTTATTAGGCGCGTTATTAAGCGCGAGCAATTGACAAACTCATAGCAATACCGTCCCTAGAGAGCCCGGATAACGGAGGGGAAAGATCGAGATTGATCTTGCGAGGGTTGCGCATTTTCGTTGCGCCGCACACAGCGGCGATTTGATATCAAATATATACATATGTTATACATAGCGTAGAAGAAAGGCGTTTTCTCGCAGCGCAGCCGGATACCGTTCGCAATTAGTGCAATCGTATGAATCTGCAAGTGCCAAAACTTATCGTAGTACTTAATGACGACCGCCTTAACGATTCCGTTCGCGATTTCGCGGCGCTCCACGTCGGCGACGACGGTGACGATTTCGGCAAGGCGCGGACAAACGCGCCAGAGAAAAAAAAAAGAAAAAAAAAAAAAAATAAGAACGCGCCAGTTGCAAAGCCGTAGTCTTAGAAAAAGAAGAAGTAAGCATTTAAGCGAGTTCGGCACGGGAGAAAAAAATGCCCGCTTTGTACATTTCATATTCTGTACCGCAGATTAACCGATCGATGGGGCGGGTTCAATACTACCGTTCGCTCTACGTTTTACAAAAAAGCGCCGACCTTTCTACTTATATCATTTTTTAATTAGGTATCAGTCGAATGATTGTGAGTCGTATGCCAATTATTGAGGCATGAATGATTGCGAATTATCATTGTCGCTAAGCTATAACAATTTATTAACGCTACTGTAATTTATAAGATTTATCATTGATTTTTTTATAACGGGATTTTATTTTTTTATAATGGATTTGATAAATTGAATCAAGGTTGAATCTATATTGATCAAAATTAACATTAAAGGCAAATTCATGGCTCGATTAGCTTAATCAGTGATTAATTTGTCAAATGGCATTGCGGCACATAGATAGAATTAATGTTTTGTCAATTAATTATGATCTTTAAAGCAAAATGAGATGGCGAGATATACGATTAGAAATTATACACCGGAGGACAGATATTTTCTGCGGCGACAGCGGCTAGTGTACGTAATCCTAGGCGGCAGAGACAGGGGATAAGAGAACGGGGAGAAATCAATCATCGGCAATCCGGCCGGCGCGGTATATACATGCGATGCATACATGTAAATCTCGACGCACACGACGTTAAAGTCATGTTCGCTAGCTGCCGTCGTCTTATCTGCTTTTCAGCGTACCTGAGGCAATTCTGCCGATCGAACTATTAATGTCCATTTCTACTAATGTAGATCATCTCGGTTTACTTTAATTTTTTCCTTTTCTAATCCTAAGAATTGTGTCGGTAGGACATTAATCGTTCAATCGACTGAATTGCTTGAAGCAAAATTTCTACTTGTACCTCATCGTCATTCATTAATTTTTTTTACGAAATATTAATTAATAAACGATTGTTGATTAAATTTTTTTAATAAATTAAAAAAGAAATTAAAAATTTAATTTCTTGCAATTAAAGTTGATTTGATGGAAATGTAACGAAAATGAATAAAAGCCGCTGGAAAAATTATTCGGAAATTTAGTTAAATTTGTCTTTGAGACACAAGAATTAATTATATTCTTTCGGAAAAGTCGGCGTTTGCGAACGGCAGAAACGAATCCGCGCCTCTTATTTCTTATCAAAACTAACTTGTAGAGTATCACTTGTATAATCCCATGTATCATTATAACAACGAAAATATATGAACAATAAAAATGTTAAAAAAGGTGTCTTGTGTTCTCACTCACCGTTTTGGAGTATGAAATCATTTCTCAATCGCAGCTTCTGCCATTATAGTAGTTAACTTCGACGACCGGGGGCTGTGGAAAATCCGCGTCGAATATCTCTGAAATCTCGATCCATCGTGTTCTAGAAACTAACCGAATGCATGCTGCGAATTATGAGGAACATAATTCATTGAATATTACGATAAAATTCCGCTTACCTTTTATCTTTTCGACATTCAATTTACGCCTTTTGGTGAGTACAAACCGCCGCTGGATCCGTTGCCTCCGAGAGTGAGAGAGAGAGACGATTCAAGTGCGCAAAGAAAATGGCCGTTGTCAGCACAGGCAGCGCGGCGCTGACAAGTTTCCTAGCGAGTGACCAATGAAACCGTTCGTGATGTGGCGCGTCCATTGAAATCGTTCGTTAACGCGGCTCATCCAATGAAATCGTTCGTGACACGGCGCGTCGAGATATCCCTAGCTTCGACTTTAACATACAAGAGTTGCTCTCATCGTCACTAATATCTGCCGTATTCACGTTTACGTTTTGTGACTCAAACGCATCTTGTTCTTTTATTTTCGTTAATATTTAAATTACGAAATTATGTTGAGATGACAGAGAGTAAGTTCTTTCGTTAACTTTCATATCAATATTGTATCCTGAAACCTTTATAATTTCTTTCAACTTTACATTCATATATTTCTTTCGTTGTTACGAGATCAGCGTCCTAGAATGGCTCATACGTTTTTAATGAATCAAATACACAGTATATTAATTAATCATTATGTACGTTTGTTGCACGAACACAGGGTCAGATGCTATGTTTTTTGTTAATCAAAGTTAGCAATTCAAGTGTTTCTTAAAACAATTTATACTTGTATATTTTAATTTGATAACTGACTCTATTTTATGTAAAGCTACAAAATGTAATATAACATTAGATTGTAAATAGAAACGTCCAACAATTCTACAAAATAAAATTTCCATTTTATACCTTGTATCCTGTTCCCTATTAGAATCAAGAATATAATTCACTATGAACTAAAGGAATAGTTTTCTGAATCTAAAACAAGGGCTCAAACTTATTACATGTATATTTGTAGATAAGTATCAAGTAATTCAAAGTGCCAATATCTTATTATGGAGAACACAATGAGATCTATGCAAGAGTGCAATGCCATTCGTTATGCATCTTATAGAACTGCTGCAAAGATGCAGATATTACATAAAGAGTTGAATAGTAAGTAAATTCTACCTTACCTGATTGCTTGATCATTAAATTATGCCAATTCTCAAATTATTTTGTGTTTGCTAGTGACATATGTGCAGCTGGAACTAATAGCAGGAGTGTTTGAACGTCACAGGCTATCTATTACTGAAAATTGTGTCAATTTAGACCCAAGTGAAATTGAAGATGTTCTCTCTGATATTTATTTTGCAGCACAAAAAGAAAGTAATTTCAATTTTGATGTTGATCTTGTGACTAAACTGGCCACAAGTTATATTCTAAATACTTTTGATAAGTAAGTTTTATTTTATTATATTATTTGTGTCAATGTACTTATAATCTTAATATAATTTAAATTATTTTTCTAACTAATTATTAATAATAATTTAACATTGCAGACAAAACACTGGAAATATTTTAGTGTTTTCTGTAAAAGTTGCATTGGTTCTATTAAGCAATGGTAAATTACAACAGAAATATGGATATTTGTATCAGCAGTTAGCAAATCACAATGCATGTTTGTCTCGCGCTGGTTTACATACCTTATTAACAAATATCTGCAAAATAACAGAAATGTTGGGAGAAAGTGCAGCATATGGATATGACCAAATTCAGTCACACATTGATGCCTGTTTTGTAAAGGTACAGACAGAATTAATTTTCTGTTAAAAATGAATATTATTTAATCATTTTGTCAACGAATTTTAGTCTCAAGGTGGCCTAGGAGTTACTGAAGCAGAGTTTGCCGCGTGGATTATGCAAGAACCTCCATTATTAATCTGGATAACGACGTTTAATCGAATAAAATCTGCAGAGCACAGTAAGTAACAAAAACGAAATATCCTGTACTCAAATATGATAATAAATAATTATTATTCGCAGTTGTACATAACGTCAGATGTTCATCGTGTAAAGTGACACCAGTACAGGGGCCAAGATATACCTGTTTGAAATGCACAGGGTATCATCAGTGTCAAGAATGTTTTCTCTTAGGCAAAACGTCAAACAAGCATAAATTAAAACATCCAATTCGCGAATTTTGCGTAAAGGTATAATGTTTAGATTTTCATTCCGTAATATTTTAAATAAGTTACTCATAAATATTTCTTTTATAGACTTCACATCGTGAAATTACAAAGTTAATTCTTGAATTAATCCGAAATAAATTAAGATTATGTCCTACCAGAGCGATCACGATGGAGGATTCAGTTGCAGACGCTGTTAGGTTTGTCAAATATAAACCGCACTTTTATAATTTTACAAAGAATGTTTAATACAAAAACTTTTTTTTTATAGCAACGAAACTAGACGAACAGATTACTCTTTGAGAAGCACAGTTAAAAGAAAAATTTTGACTGATCCGCAAAAGGAATTACAAAGTATTATAATGCACTTAGACGAAGAAAATCGACAGTTGCAAATCGAGTTACGAGATATACAAGGCAGCAAAGCAGAGAGGCTACAACGTCATCGAGCGACTATCGAATCTCAACTACAACGATTGAAGATGCTTAAGGTACATTAAATTAAAAAAATTTAACTGTAAAGCTTTTAATTGTTTACTAAATCCAGTAATTTTAATAGAAATGTTTATTCACCGATACGGCACAAGTACCACAAATCATCACTCGTATGCAAAGTACTCCGATGCTACCCCCTTTATCGTCCAGATTAACGGCTTTGCCTCTAGAATTTGAATTGAGTCCAATTATCAGACAAGATAGCACAAATCAACAAGGAACTACATTGCAACATAAAAAAGATAAATTATTGATGAATACTTTTAATGCATCGTCGCCTATAGAACGCACGATAGAAGAGAATAGCGCTAACACTCTTCCTTGCACCGAAGAGGCTTCTACAAGTACTGGATTCGTTAATACACCAGAAAGCAATCGTATAGAATTAAGTACTTGGATCGGAGGTGAGTACCAAATATATTAATGCAGTTAGTAACAATTTGTGAGTTTGCAAATGTAAATTCTTGTTAAATTAGGAACAAGAAGAAGAAGAGAATTAAATCAAACTGACAGTGGGTTTTCTCAATGGTTGGCCGCTGGAAATTCAAACTGCAAAGAAGATAATTACGCGACCAATACGGCGATTAGTAGTACAGACAACGACACATCGTTAATAGCGTCTCAATCTCCTACTGGCATTCATAGAGACAATACGCCGTCTTCTCTGCAACGTCCTGACAAACACTCGCAGCATAGTAGTTTGCAAAATATTCAAGGAGATCTTAACGATATATTAGACAGACTACAAAATATGGTCGCCAACGACTGCTTTGACGGTAAGTTATGCAAAATAATACAAATATGTAACTTACCTAATACGTGTATGTATTTTTTATAGAATCCTACGATGGCAATGACAACTGTAAATTGAAACGTGCCACCACAGAGATGGAAGATTTATTGACTGGTCTCATTGAAGGTATGGAATCTCGTAAAAGTAAACTTACGACTATCGTTTAAAGATGCGTAACGCTTAAACATATACTTTAATATCGTTTTATATATATATATATATATATATATATATATATATATATATATAGATATATATTGGCCTGGTTCTATTTAAAAAAAAAAAAGAAAGTTTTTAAAACAGTTTTTTTTTTTTATGCACAAGTAAATGACGCGCGCGTACTTTGTAATGTTTATATATAAAAAGTGCCATTATATATGACATTACATATTATCCAAAGAAGGTCAATACATTATCGAATTATCTTAGACAATTACGAATACGAAAATTGCACTTAGTATTACTCGATGATACTCAAACGAATTAGCAATACTTAAACAAAACGAAGCATGAGAAGGTATTTTTATATTCGAAAGAGTATTTTTTACATATGTATTTATTGTAATATCTGTGCAATCACGAAAAAAATTATCTATTTTGAAGATTTCTATTAATAATGTGTAAAAAATGAATAAGTTTTATATTTAATATACATTATTAAGAATTTTCAAAGTAATCTTAATTGTTCTACGGTAATTAGAACAAATAATCAATCTTGCTGTAGAGTAGAAAATCATATAAATTCCGTCCATTAAAATTCCAATATAACGAGCAGTTTTATTATCGCTATTTGCACATATGCGCCTTGTACAGTGAGGCAGATTTGGCATTTTCTTCCGCGACATCGGCTAGCGTACATAATCCTAGCGTGGTGTGCGTCGAATCAGCGAGGAGCGCTGAGGATTCACATACACTAGCATATAGACAGAACCGACGTCGCTGTAGTAAAAGACCATAACTGCGGTGTACAAGACTTCATAAAATAAGTGCCTTATAATCGACGTTAAATATAAGTCGTTATGTCATTATTTTACGACCCGACTAGATAGTTGATACGTTTATAATGTAATTAAAAGTATAAAAATTTGTACGTGCACATAATGCCAGTATGGTACAAAAGTCTTTGAGATTTAATACTGAACAAAAATATATGGGACATTACTACATGTCCTTCTCTAGATGTAGCGTGTCAGTTAGATAAGTAACTTTGAGGAACCTCGAGAAATGCGTTTTTTCCGATGGTCGATTTACCGTCCATGCCATCACGCGAATACCGCGTTCACGCCATCGTTCTATTACACGTCTGAAAGAAAAATTGTGCGTGCACATTCGTTCTTATGAATATACGTGAAATATTGAAAATCTGACTTTACTTACGGATTTACTATATCCTTGTGCAGTAGCACGGCGGAAATGCCGACGATATAGTAAACAAAACGCGGTAGCAGCCACTCGTAAAAAATCTCCAAAATGCAAGCTGCCAAATGTTTAAATGGATTATAATATCGCGCCGGGCCAAGTGCCTCTAGGCCGGCATACGATGTTCTTGAAAAAAAATATGGTCTCCAAGCGAGACTTGAAACAATGCGTGGCTCTTTTTTCCTAATCTAAATATAAAATTAAGAATATATATATATTATATAGATGAATCATTTAAATTAATCAATATTTAACACGTACCATATATACAATTATTGGATTGAAACTTGATACAACGCCTCTCTGGAATAATTTCGGGTACTTCTTGTATGCGTCCAAAACGATTTGTACGACGTCCATTTTCGTCTCTTTTATATCTATAATTACTCTTTGTTCGCTGTTAAGACACTCCTGTAGTGCATCGTCTAACAGTGCGATTTTTTCCCCTTCGGAAAATTTGTTCCTTTAACAAAGAAATTAATTTTTCTCTGTTAAAATACTCTAGTGATGTCATAAGCATGAATTTTACAAAACTCGAATTATATCGAAATATGTATATCGTACTTAAGCGGGTGATTATAAGTTATGTCAAATTCCCTTAATTCTTTCCAAGTCATTTCACTAATTGTACCTATCTTGCCTGTAAGTCTTTCAATTGTGGGATCATGGAATATTATTGGAATGTTATCCTTTGTTAATCGTAAATCAAGCTCTACTGCAGTACAGCCTTTTCCTTTGCTCTGTAAAAAAAATATAGATAATGTAGCAAAAAAATAAATTTTTTTAAGAGAAAATGTTTATCAAACAGATAAAATTAGTATGTTTAAAACTGCAACAGAGATATTTAACGATTAAATAGGACAAATGCATTAATATATTATATTTTACTAGTTCTCTTCCGCCTTACCTTACTAAGCAACAAATAAATGTTAAACAAGCGAACAAAGGAAAAATTGAGACACACAAAACTGTTTTAGCTACAACAAATATCTTAGATACTATAATAGCTAAGCTATCATCCAGGTGTGTAACTTTACATTTCGGAAAGCCAACAAACTGTTCTCAGGATAATCGTATCCTCCACCACGGTGGGCCACCACTCGCATGCAATATTGCTCTCCGTTACCGTGGTTTTTGGGCACGGAGTGATCCTTGCCCAGGAGGAGTGGGTTCACGCCGAGCACCTCCTGGATGGTGTCGGCGGGCGGCGAGGACACTCGGACCATCCTCAGCGTTACCATGACAATCAACGAGCCCCAGACGAGCCAGGGAACGCAAAACTCATACAGGATAGTGACCAGCACGCTCATCACGGTCTGCAGGAACACCCACAGCAAAGCGCTGTTTACGATCAGCTCGACGAAGCGATGCATTTTAATCTTTCCACCGAGAAACTGAATGCTTTAGGAAACTTCTTCGCGCCTTGACATGCAGCGAAAGCGAGTGTATTTCTCGGCGCGTCTTGTTTTGTTATCTCTGATAAGATTACAGCTTCATAAGTCACGGCCAATCGTAAAAAGATGCGCGAACAAAGCTCGCGCTAGCAGCATCTTGACAGGGCGTGTCATCTCTTCCCTCTAGAGTTGACAGATCAATTTGCGGGGTCAACTCGTCATAAGCAAGTTTCGTGTGCTCCGAAGAAGTATCAGCAGCTCGCTGAGTTGTCATTCACTGAATATGAGTGACACTGATAAAACACGTTTCTCCTCCTCCTTTCTTATTTTACTCTGTAATAGATTACTCCGTGCGTTCTTATCTCGATGAATTATCTCCAAAATAACGGAGATAACGTCAAATCAGTTAAATGCCGAAACAAAAACACATGACGCGAGAATACATAAACTTCGGGCAGGTTCTTATGCAATGAACGCTGATGTATATTGCGCGAGTTCGTTGTTCGCGAACATCGACCAATCGCGGACAATGATTATTTGCAGATCTTCAGGCTGATTGTGACAAGCTCCGTAAAACGGAGTCCGTATTGCTCCGTTTTCTCTCTACCGCGTAGAGCAAAGAGCGGTGAAGCGGAGTTCGATTCATATGGTTCATCATTTAATTATATTTAATTATACTTGCAATTTGTGTATGTACCATCCTTGTCTATATAATTAAGGTAGATTTTTATTTTGTTTAAATGCATGCGTCTATATTTTTTAATAAAAACGAAAGTAATACATAAATTATTTTACTACTATTACTAAAATTTATTTTATTGTTAATATCATTTTTATTTCATTCCAGAACTGCTAAATGCACCGGTATTTATAACCTCCCCAGCCGAATGCTGAGTGTGCATATATTGAAAGGCAAGAGAGTTGCTCAACGAATTACAACTCGAAAAAATATATTTCCTCATTAATAATTAAGTGATACTCGATGACGAGCACCGTATAAGTTACAGTTTTTGTCACGTGCATATTGAAGAGCACTCACATTCTTTGAGGTCGGGCAAAGGTTCATTGAATTTGACCGCAACGCTCGTCATTTAGCTCGAGAGTGAGGTGGCGACGGTAGCGTTCGAGAAATATCTACGTAGACATGGCCGGAACGAAATCCAAAAAACCAGGTACATTCGCGAAACTTTACCTGGTGTCGTACAATCTGGCCCAGACTCTGGGGTATGTCAATTTGCAAACGAATAAATAATACAAAAAATTTATAACTATATTATTTTTTATGTAATACTGTGTGGAAAAAAAAATCTTTTTTATTACTCCGTTTATCGCTCCGTTTATTATTCCGTTTATCGCTATTTTTTCTAAATTTTAGAATAACAACTTTTTTATTTTAGATGGAGTTACATATTATACCTGATTGTGCAACATTACATTCAGCCTTCTTCAGGTAGTACCTTATGGGATAAGACCAAGCTACCTGTAGTCGTCTTCCAGAATGCCGCCTTATTAGAGGTATTTAATATCGGAAAACCTAGTTGAAAATGGCCTAAAACAATTATTTAGTGCTTTAAATTTAATTTTGAGATATAGTATTAAAAATATCAATTAGCAAAGTATGATTCGTTGTTCATCAAAGTATGTCGGTTGTGTATAATTTATTATAGAAGCTTCCTATTTCAGATAATACATGCAGCGATCGGAATTGTACGCTCCAATGTTATAGTCACGACATTTCAAGTTTTCAGTCGTGTTATGCTCGTAGTTGGAGTAATCCTGGCTACTCCTTACACATATGCTGCCGCATCTCCAGGTCTCCCGCTAGCTCTCACTGCATGGTCCATTACAGAAATTATTAGATACTCGTATTACTTTGCAAATATTATCGGTATTGTGCCTAACATTTTAACTTGGCTGAGGTAAGTTTAATCTTTTCAAATCTATGTTTTAAATTATTTTTACTTATGTAAGATCGTATTGTAAAATGGACATGCATTTTAAGATATACGTTCTTCATCGGGCTGTATCCATTGGGCGTAACAGGCGAGTTATTGTGTTTCTACGCTGCTGTAAAATATGCTAGCGTTAATCCGGATTCCTGGAGTTACGTTCTACCAAACAAATGGAATTTCACATTTAGTTACTTATATTTCCTGATCATAATTATGTTAGTTTACATTCCAGGTAAGAATTTACCATTTTTCTGATAAATCTAGCTACCAGATAAACGTCTATTGTTAACTTTATCTTTAAGTAGATAAAAATGAACACGTTTATGTTATATGTAAATTTCTTAACTAGCTAAAATACTTTAAATGTCAAATACATGCGTCTATGTTAAATCATGAATTATTTATTTTTTTTTTATTTTAAATATTTTTTTACTGTCTAGGTTTCCCACAACTTTATCTGCATATGTTTAAGCAAAGGAGCAAAATATTCAGTCCAGATGCAGCCGCAAAGGAAAAACGTACTTCGTAAATCTGTATAATAATAAATACATAATTTTTTTGGGGGTAGTTCTAATTTCCATGACTTTGATATTTGAAAAAAAAAATTCAGGGAATTTAATTATAAAATATATTGTTAATGAAATGGTTGTTTGTACGATGAGACAATAAATATATATCATTTTATACAAAATATATAGATACTTTAAGAAATATATTTTTATTACACTTTATTATGTAATCAAATCTAGTTTTTACTATCACGCACAGTGATAAAAAAAGAACGATATGAAAATACAAGGATATCTGTATTACCGATGTAGTATTGAATTGTTAGAAGCCGGAAACTAAGTTGCACTTGGAAAGTTTTACAAAGTTTAGAAAAGAAATACTTAATTGAATGCACTATAAGCATTAACGTAAGTACTACCACTAACTACTGTAATTTTATTTTTAATATTATTAGAAAATTTTTGCCGATAAAGAAAGAAAACTTCTTTAGTAAATAATATAACCTTTAAACTTATTAATCTCATCGTTTCTTTTTAGGTAAAATATTATGAAGTTCACGCGAGTGTTGTACAAGCAGAATATAGGTAGAAATATTGTAAACATTTGGTATGTACAGCGGGAACGCAAAATAAGATATGATAATGCAGAACACCATTTGTCAAAGTTTGGAGTCTCTATAAAGGAGGCCTCAGAAGTAGTTCATCCAAAATCAGAACCTCCTGCAAAGTACTTTTTCGAAAATTTCATTAATTACAAATTATGTATTTTATGTATCCGATATTAATTATAAATTATATTTTATATAAGGTTGAAATTTGAATTTTTGAGGCCAAGAAAAATAGAGTTCAATGAAACACATCCTGATTGGAAAACTCAACCCTGCTTAGTATTTAAGGATCATAATGTTCTGCAAGAAGGATTTTGTCAAGCACAGATATTAACGAACACTGTGTGCTTGCCGGACAGTTCCTCAAATTATATTCAAGATTCATTTTTGGATCTACCAGAACATGTAGATGACATAGTAAAAAGGTATATTAAATTTGTTTTTCTTTGGATTTACTTATTTATTGATTATTTGCTGTTATTTTTAGGATAATTTCTACTTCAAATATATTTGATGCCCATCAAGAACTGTTACCAAAAAAGAAAGATCCTGAAAGACCAGCATGGGTGTTTCCTAGAGATTATGGCTTAACTGACTGCAGAAAAATGTTAGTGAGTTAAGATTTAAATACATATAAATAAAGAAAAAAATTTATACATTTTTTTCTTAACAATATCGAATATTTTTACAGGAGAAATTTGTCGAAAAAACTGTTACAACTTTGTGAGTCTTTATCAGGTCCAGATATTGCACAGAAACGATGTATTTTGTATGATGGAGTTGTACAATTAAATTTAGGTTGGCTTAGTTTAATATTTAAATATATTATATATTAATGTTCCATTTAATTAATATAATAATATTTAATTAACTGATATTACATAACACATTTTTTTTAGATAAAGAGTCGAATCTTATTCAATTTATTCTAAGATCAGATGTAATGATTACATCGAAAAATCCTCTGAAACCAATAAAAAGTTCTAGTAGCGGTACAGAAATAAATCTTCCAAATATGTATCCAATGCATTACACCATTGGTTTAGACAAAACTAACGTCTACAAAAATGAGGATATATATCGTAAGTTTAATGTTTATTATTTTTTATTTTTTATATACGAGTTTCTGACATAAGGTGTCTCTCCAATGGTGCTTGATTTTTCATTTTGTATTCACATTGCCTACCTGCAAACTGCGATTTGGAGAGACACCTTATGCTAGACATCCTGTATACATTTACAGTATATGTTTTTAATGCCATATACTTTAATAACAGCTATTAGTTCGACGTCGCCTTGGAATAACGTCCATACCATTTTCGTGCACTACGATCCTGTGGAAGTAAAAAATAAAACAGAATTACCTGTGACAGAGACTCAGATTTTTAGTCGTACGCTGATAAAAACGTACACCATAGCAGCGTTCTACGCACGGCAGAAGTTTGGATCATCAGTGAAGAAACTGCCGGAACCAGTGACCATACAGTGCATTCAGTCTGACGGAAAGAATTATCACTTTTTCGTATTTCAACTTAATTCATTAGATGTTAATGACGTCAATGTAAAAAATTTCTGGTGCGCTCTATCACCGTTGACGCTTTATGAAAAAGCTGAATATGATAACGGACGGCCAGTAATTGAAGGATATAACCCAGAGGTATTTAAAAGAATATTTGCATTTTACAAAAATGGAAATTAAATAAAATCTGTTGAATTAAAAAATATTATTAACGGATTATTATTTCGCAATTATAATTACACAATGCTTAAAAGATTTTCGAAAAGTATGCTTGGCTGCACATTTGGATCGATTTCTTTTGGTTTTACACGAAGACGATGATTCGATGATGGTTTTATTAGATTCTTCATTGAGGGATACGGTTTGGAATAAAAGTATATGTGGCACAATGCCTGCAAAAGTAAGATCTTATTTCTATTTTCGTACATATTTGTATTTTATATTACCTGTTCAGCAGTGAGACGATTCGACGAATTGTAAATCAAAATCTGCCGAATTAGATCAACAGCGTCTGGCGGCGCGTCTTCAAGAATACTTTCCCATGTTGTACCTTTGTTATAAGAAAAAGTGATTTTGTTATAATCTGGTAATGAAGTTAATTCGGGCCAAGATTCAGACGTGGGAGAACCCAAATATTTCAGAACGATAGCCAACTGCTCGATGTCAGTTTCTCCCTGTAATAACAAGTAACAACGTTACCACATAATTTAATAATCTATTTCAATTGAAAACGAATTATTTACCGGAAATAGCGGGGACGTGTTTAACATTTCACCAAATATGCAACCAATTGACCAAATATCAATTGCAGACGTGTAATAACGTGCTCCATAAAGCAGCTCTGGTGCTCGGTACCATCGTGTGGCAACTTGATGAGAATACGGTTTTGTACCGTCCTTCCACATCAATCTACTCAAGCCGAAGTCCGCAATTTTCAGAATGCCTCTCTCACTGATCAACAAGTTTGCGGGTTTTAAATCCTAAAATATTTCGAACTCGTTAGTACTTTGAATTACACACTTCTAATTTTTTATTTTATTTTTAAGGCAAAAGTCTGAGAATACTCTGTGTATTATATTCTTGCTGTGTACATATGCTATACCCTCCAACAACATTTTCATATACGTTTTAATTTGAGTCAGCGTCAATGATATCTCGGGATCTCTTAATATTTCCCACAATCCTGTCGGCATATATTCGAACACCATTACGAAGTCTAAACCATTCGGAAATGCATCCAGCAGCTTTACAATCTGTGAAAACAAATGGCAAAATAAATGTTACTAAATTGATGCGAAAAAAAGCTAGATAAAAAAGAACGTACGTAAGGATGCTTGAGTTGCTGTAAGCTTTTCACTTCGCGTATGATGGACGCACATAATCCGCCTTCGGATTTTTTAATTAGAATTTTTTTCAATGCCACTTCACGATCTCTGGATGGATCATGGGCTTTTAAAACCAAGCCTTGCGCTCCTTCGCCAATCTGCCCATTGACGACATATTTCTCCATATTTTAATTTACTTAGAAATTTATATTATTGAAATTATTTACGCACAGTACATAATTACTAGATACTTAATAAACAATTAAGTTACAGATAATTAAATGCAATTATAAATTTCATACTTTTTAAATAAATAAAAGCATAACTCAAGACACAATATTAATGCAATCAACTAATTATACACCTAATTAAAATGTATGTAAAAATAAATTAACAATTTGCAAAATATTTTTCCGGCAACACGAAATATAGCAGCAAGTGTGTGTTCTACAGTTTCCATAGTTACCGGCGCGATTAACTGTGTTTTAACGCATGCGTGAGTGTCTGTCAAAGAAATCATATGTTTTACTATATTTTGTGATACTTGCCAGTAACCAGTTAGCACTCATCAGCGTCACATAAACACACGTATACACGCGCACCAGAAGAGTTATTAATTTCCTTCAATTTCCTCTTAGCAAAAAATTACCTGTGCGTTCAACGTACTTTCCATAAATGGTACATGTGTACGAGTCAAGCCACGCAGGAAATATTACGTAGCTGGAGCACGCAAGCCATTCGGAGCAAGAAACGGAATTAACATCGAATAGCAACGATGAAACAGCAGATAGCTGATTCTAAAGCGAATCCAAGCGCAACCGGAGAAGCCGACGACTGCCTTTTCGAGTACTTGCACGCTGAGCTGGTTAATTATGTTCTCAGCAGATCGTCTAATTCCGCGGTGAGTGAATGATTTGACTGCGAAAATATTAATATGAGATTCCTAAGCACCGAATTCCGTTGTTAATAAAAGAATTTTTTCAAAAAAATCCTCGCGTTATTTTCAACAGGAAGGCGAGGAAGAACTTTCGCGTTTGGAATGGATGGGCTTCAGCGTTGGATACAGAATTATCGAACGATTGACGAGAGAATGGAGTAGGTTCAAGGACGAGCTGGACATGATTAAGTTTATCTGTACAGACTTTTGGTCCAGCTTATATCACAAACAGATCGATAATCTCAGAACTAATCATCACGGAGTATATGTATTGCAAGATAATGCCTTTAGGCTGTTAGATAAAGTTGGTATGAGTAGCAGCAAACAATATCTTAAGGAAAGCCCTCGTTTACTGGCTTTTACTTGTGGTCTTCTCAGAGGTAGTCTAGCAAATCTTGGCATTATTAGCACTGTCACAGCTGAAACTACTACATTACCAAGCTGTAAATTTCACGTTCAAGTTCAAAAAATCTAATAGCCATTTGAAAACTTGAAAAATAAAAAGATATAGTAAAATCTTATATAAAATGAGAAATAAACGAGGTATTAATATATATAGATACATATATATTCAGCACAATTTTATAAACCTTGTATTTTTTATTTAGTTCGATATTTGTGTACAAAGATTTATAAAATTGCTATGCAAATAGAAAGTATATAACAGATTTTATCCATTATTTTGCGTTATTACATTCATTGTTCTTCGTAATAAAATTAAAAATATCGTTTTGGTTTACCAGTCCTATTAAGGTTGAATCATCGCTTACAACCACAGCATAAGATTCATTCTCGAGAATGCGTGACACTTTACCAAGTGTAGTTGAGGCTTTGACTTTTGTAAATTGTTTGATCATAATTTTTTCAGCGCAATCATTACGATTTACTTTACCAGAAATTAAATTAGATAAGACCGCGTCCAACGTAACAATGCCTTTCACATACATTTCTTTCTCATCAGTTACTAACAATTGTTGCGTATCTTTAGCGGATTTCAATAAATCCACAGTATTCTGACAAGACATTCCTTTCGATAATAAAGGCTTTTTTAATGATAAATTTGATACTGGTATTTTCCACCACCATTTGTTTGCTTCTGTCAAAGGTTCAGATGGCTGAAAAAAAAAAGAATTACATTTAATTAAATAATTAATACGATTTAAATTAAATTTAAATACACAATAAATACCAAAAAGTCTTTAGCTTCCATCCATTGATCCGATACAAATTTAGTTATATAATTTCTTATACTGTCTGGCAAAAGAGTGACCACATGTTTATTAGCAGGAAGGTTTTTCGCGACTTTTAACGCCGCAGCGAGTGCCGCTCCGCTGCTACCACCGCATAACAATCCTTCTTGATTTATTAATTCGCGCGCCGCTTTCAATGATTCACAATCTTCAGTTTTTATCCACAAATCGATTACATTTCGATCTAGAACTGTAGGTATGAAGTCATACCTATACGTAAATAAAAATTTTTTTTAATTTAATAATGGCAAAAGAATTATATTTGTACATGTAAAATATGCACGTGTGTACACAGACATTCACGTTACATAATAAAACTCACTAATGTACGTTTTAATGTAGGTGTACTTAATACACGTTGAAACGTACATTAGCAAGTCTTACGTACAAGTAATTCACGTTTAAACGTACGTTCGGAAACGAAGTAAAACATAGTTCTATTACATACCCAATTCCTTCTACTTCATAAAAACCAACGCCATTATCATTTAATATAGACGGTTCAGCCAAAATGCTGCCTTTAGGATCGGCTGCAATAATTGTTATGTTAGGTGACAATTCTTTCAATTTTCGTCCAATTCCTGTCGCAGTGCCTCCAGTACCGGCACCAATTATTACATAATCAATATTGCCATCACATTGTTCCCAAAGTTCGGTCGCAGTATGGTCATAGTGTGCCAATGGATTGCCGGAATTAGTATACTGTACATTATAATCTATTAATACATATATCTTTTTTTTTTTTTAACCTTTTGCACTCACGTTTTATAAAAAAAATCTCCAAATTATTAGTTTCTTAACAAAGAATTATTGAGAGCAAAGGGTCAAAGATAATCGGCATATATATTAAGATAGAAAACATACTTGATCGGGGATAAAGCTGTTGGGTATTTCTTTTTGTAATCTTTGAGCAACAGCGATATGTGCTTCCGGAGTATCCCAAGCAGCCTCAGTCGGCGTTCTAACTATTTCCGCACCTAGTGCACGAAGCACAAAGACTTTTTCGTTCGACATTTTCTCCGGCATTACAATTATACATTTGTAACCTTTGACCGCCGCGACCATCGCCAGGCCGATACCAGTATTGCCGCTGGTAGGCTCAATTAATGTATCTCCTGGTTTAATCAAACCCTTTTCTTCCGCGTCTTGAATCATCCTATACGCTATTCTATCTTTCACAGATCCCCCGGGATTAAAAAACTCACATTTGACATCTGTTCAAAATAAGAAAATTGTTTAAGTCACATTTTATATATTAAAAAATTATTATTCTATAAAATATAATACTACAAATTTTCTACTAACACATTTCACACTTAATTCCATAAAGCTTAGGAATATTATTAAGCCGAATTAACGGCGTTTGACCAATCGCGCTTAAAACATCCGGCAGTACCTTTTTACGGTTGTGCGTTCTAAAATATGATAAAATGCAATTAATACAAAGTTAATAATCCATAGAATTTCACATAAAGTCGAACAAGAAATTTAAAAGTGGTATTAACATGTAGATTCGATAATAAGCCTTGTGCATTCTACTTAACAAAATCTGCAACGTTCTTTTTTCTCTTATTTCTGCAATTATTTCACAATGTTTTCCACGTACGTAATTCACTGATGACTTTGATATCTCGAAAGATATAGCAAAATATTTTTTGCAAGACTAACGTATTGCATGCATGTATAAAAGCATATCAAGAACATATAAATAATATAAATGGGACAAAAAAATTAAAAAAAGCTTTTTACTGTAAGCCTACCAGTTAACTTACTCTACTCGTTTTGTATGCGGCGAATTTTCCGCGTTTGCTTTCCATGTGCATTTAGGTGGTCGGTTAGGGGATATTATTTCCATTATGCTTTCTGTTATTAATTAAACGAAAATTTTAGCTGAAATCAATTATAACAGTTTTCAATTAATAAATTAAATATATTTTAAATGCTTAAAAATAATTTAAATATTTAATTATATTTTATATTTGCTAAATACTTTAATTTCTGAAGAATATATTTGTATGTGTTTCGTTTTAAAACTCACGTCAATAATTGTAAAAAATGTCGCAATAACTACATAAATAGCGAACGACACAGTAGTGAAATTACCTTTTTCGCAATTTTTTTTGTTTTTTCGCAACCTTTTCCCTTCGTAATTAGAGCCGGAAATATTTTAAAACGATGAAATAATCCAAAATATGGATATTCGAAATATCTGCAACAAGTTAAAGTATTTTAAGTAAAAATATGAACATTGATAACAGCGCGCGATAAGAAGACACTCTTTGTTACTCTTAGCTATTATTAAAACAAAATATAACACAATACATAATCTCAAGTGGATAATTGGCGTAATAGTGTGTCAATATTTTGATATTTCGTCATCGAAAGCGTTTACGTCAAATGACGTTGAGAAAATTTAACTTAATCGCCTCGGGATATTACAATAATTTTAAATGATATGCAAATGTGAATTAATCGTGCGTTCGACTTACTTGCGGCTACGACTTCTCGCCTCAAAACTAATCTGTGAAATTAGACTGTGGCGTCTCACCTGTGCAACAAAAATGCGGTGTATTATAGAAGTATTATACGAGTTTCGCAACCAAAGCGCGATGCACAATGCTGCATAATCACAGGATAAAAAGGTGGAACAAACACAAGATCGGCGTATCCCTTAATTCGGACGCGCAAACGTCTCGACGAAAGCAGTCACCTCGATGCACTGAAACACACTGAAAGCCGCTATGTCGACCACATGTTTTTTGTGTCGCCTGTATCCCCTCTTACATCACCCTTCTTTGAATTCGGGATGCATTCTACTAGGATGTCAGTAAACTCTACGTCGGATCTGAAAGTACCATCGAGATTAAATCAAAAGTCCATTAGTTAATATCTAGTTGAACCAACATCTGATTCAGCCAAGATTACCTCGACTCGTTGAATTTTAATCTAATCGCGATCTGGCGATCTGATTTAGGCTATCGTCGGTATTTGGAAAAACAGACGGCCGCTTTATCTACGGCCACCATCGCGATGGGTTCGCGCCTAATGGCGCTCGGAACGTGTCAGGAATCGGAGTATTCGGACACCGAATTTCGGAGCACTAGCGAGGATACGCTAATGCACGTCGACGTACCATGCCGCCGAAGAAAAACGCCGGTGCCGCGAAAAGCAGCAAGGGTAAATCCTCGGAGGACGGCGGCGCCGGGAAAGCGGAAAAGAAAGGAGGGAGCTCGGTGAAGGTGCAAACATGCAAGCATTATTATTTCATTAGCAACGCGTTTTTAATTTGTCCGGCAAGATAAGGCACGTGCATATGTCTATGATGCGGCTTACGTTTTATTCGTTTTTGATCTTTTTCTGAGAATTGAGAAAATAATGCTGTATGAAGGATCAAGTTCAGTCATAATGAATAGAAGTTACCAAGAAGCCATTAATCAGCGATTTATTAGCTCGGTCGTTATGCCGTGTGCAAATAAACTACTTTTTTTAATGGCTATCTTGGAGATTATTATATATGTATTGTTCTTTTGAGTGCAGGTCAGACACATCTTGTGTGAGAAGCAGTCTAAGATATTAGAGGCACTGGAAAAGTTAAAGGCTGGTCAGAAATTTAATGAGGTTGCAGCAACTTATAGTGAGGACAAAGCCAGATCTGGGGTAACACTAAAGATATATTCACATTATCATTGTGCATAAGCTTAGAAAGAAAAATACATGTTTAAAACTGCATTTTATTCAATACTTTTAAGGGTGATCTTGGCTGGATGACAAGAGGTTCAATGGTAGGACCCTTCCAAGATGCTGCCTTTGCATTACCAATTTCCAGCATTGCATCTCCAGTTTATACAGATCCCCCAGTGAAAACAAAGTTTGGGTATCACATCATAATGGTAGAAGGTAAAAAGTAATTAAAAATAATTTTTTTCAAACAGTTTTGTGAAATTTGTTATACATCCAAGTGAGAAAATATATATCATTTAGGTAATAACTTATTTAACATCTGTGATATCTATTGTATTTTTTACCAATTCATATTAAATTAACATATAATAAGTAAATGTTGTTTAATAATGAATACATTAAGATATATTATGAATTTATTACTATTTGGATATATGTATATATTTATAATTAGTATAATTCTTTGTTTTAAGAAAATATAATTTTTTATACATATATATAATTTCTCATAAAATAATCTTCAAGTTCTAAACTATGTTCTCTATATATTAAATGTAACTTTCCAGTGTCTGTTTATATCTAGGGGTATAAATAGTGATGTTTCCTGAAAATAATAAATGCATAAAGCTTCGACTAAATAATTCGTGTTTTTCGGACAATTGGGAGTATGGAGGTATTAAATATTATAGTAGTAATAAATAAGATGTTCTATATACTATTCAGTCACGTCCACTGGCATGCCGTATAGATACGTTGTAATTTTATAAGATGCTAAAGCCCGTTCGATTATAGGATAAAGCTATTGTTCTTTCAAGTTTCTTTTTCATTATACACGGATATTGGGATTGGTGAAGCGAACGTATCTCAGAAGGGACTCATTGTCCTCGCAAACCCATGGCTTCTTATGATGACACGCTACGTCATGCCAGTTCACTCCATCATTGTAGAATTGATTGAGGACTGCAAGACAATTTTCAGGAGCACCGCCTTGAATAGCTTCACGATTATCAGGTTGTGGCTTGCCAATGCTAAAAAAAAAAGCACATATTATCTGATAAATAATTTTCGCAAAGTGCACGCATCCTTTTTATCTCGCCTATATACTCGAGAAACTTGAACCTTGACTACTGACAACGTGCGCGCATGCAAAGATAACTGATTACAGAGCAGATAATAACAGATTCACGATGAATGGATAAAAAAGAAGATGCAATTATGACCGTTCACCATCCTTGATCTCAATAATGAAAATAGTATGTTACACTCTCAGTTTTAATATCTTGATATAAACGTTCGAAATAGAATGTATTATATTCATGTATAAAATTACAGGGCGCTGCGGACATTTGATATTATACTATAAATAAGAAGTCTTACCCTCCGCTCTCGGACCAATCGTTCTGAGTACGTTCGTTGGTAGGCGCGAGCTTCTGCAATTCAGCGGTCCAAAACCAACCATTAATATGCAGAGGCTGCAGATCTGGGCGGTCGCATCCTTTGAAATCGCAGAGGCGACCGGAAGTCCAAATGTATTTTACTTTATCTACGAAAGAAACGTTTCATTTTGTCATCCTTTTGTTTTGCTTTCACAAACATAAATACAATTTGCAGAATCATGCATACTTCTAACGATGTGGCTCTTGATAAACTCGTTCTCGGCGGAGGTTTCCAACGAAACTAGGTCCATGCAACGTTGCCGGCAGAAGTTTCTACCCGACAGCCAATCCACTTCCTGTCCAGTTGTCCTCGGATCAGCCCATGAGAAGTAATAGCCTTTTCCATTGAATCGTTGATGGATGATTCCTGCAAAAGACCATAATTAGAAGATGAAACGAATCAGATAGCTAACAGACAATAGGCTGTAATGTTTATGAATATCTTTGAACGCGAGAGATATGGTTATTGGGAAGAGCCGGAGGTCTCTCGCTCATTCCAGAGTGAAAGTTGCGAAATTAGTGTCAGTCGTGACGGCGACCTCAGCGACCACAGTCACGACCTAGACATTGGCACCCGCGTAGTATGCTGATTACATCGTCACTTTCTAAATAAAGAAAAAGAAAGTTTTTTTTATAAGGCGTGTCCCGAAACGTGTAGACGGGCTACGCCTAATGAATAATCGATTATCGGTTCCCCGCGCGTGACATATTTTTTAAAAGACATAAAAGTACATCGATGATGTTTCAGCCAATAATGTTGTATTAAAATTTAATTCTTTTATTAGACGATAAAATTAATTAAATTTTTCTTAATGGGAAAAAAAAAATTAATTTTTTTAATGAAATCGAGAAAGCAGGAAAACTCGATTAGATAAGATTCAGTAACATTTCCTTAATAGTAAAACTTATAAGAATCTGATGAAAGATTTCTCAGGCATTTTTCTTTCAGATCAGATAAGAAGCTAACGTTCTAACAATGAAACATCGCTGTTTCGGGTCGGCCGAAAACGATGAACGTGAAAGTGCCAACCAGCATTCCGTACTACTTACGACGGATACGAGGACATTTCCAATTCAAATGCGTTCGAGTTACACCGCCGTTGGGTGTCATCGTCACACTTTCTATAACAAGCGTCAAGATGCGTGGAAGATGCGCAAAGTATAAGACTTGGATGATCACGTATAATTAGAGACGATATCGATGTAAGAGAATGCGATAGACGGCGATGGCTGAAGAGACAAGAGTAAACAATGACCTCGAAAGCGAGGCGGAGGAGGAAGTGAAGAATACAAATGAAGAAAGAAAATTCCGTCATGGGATCACGGGTCACGGCCTCTTCTTAATTACAAATATTGAAAATACTTTCTCTAGTTCGTGGTTTCCTCAGTTTGCGGGTAAGCACCGAACGAGGAAAAACTCTTTGTCTTTCTTTCTCTCTGTCTCCGGTATGAATTTTATTCCATGAGAGACAAGTAACATGAAATTAATAGTAGTAATAATTTCCTACCTCAAGCGAGAGAATAATAACGGCATCGCGTAATTACCTTTAATTTTTACAAATAATCTTTCGTTACCTTTATGTTTTAAATAATAATGTGATTAAGAAATTATTTTCCAAGGCTATATTTTTCTTCATTCTTTGTTTAATTTGCTTTCTTTTTTATATTTCTTAGATAAATCTTGATGACGATATTTATATGCGAATAGAAAAATGTGAGACTTACTTTGTGCGCAAAGTGCTGGATTCGGAGGTTCCAAAACTCGACCGCTGGGTTGTGCTTGGAATTGGGCGGAGGACAACGTCACCAAAGCAGTAACTAGCACGTACCCTATCATTTTTTACGCCGCTAAAAAATGCACATTAATGTTATGTAATCACTTACAACCGTAGAAAGATTTACTTTAACTAGAAAGAATTATCTATTGTAACCGTAATCGTTAGTGCTTTCCTCGTTATCTGTGGATTTAAATGCCGAACTTTCGTGAAGAAGCAACTCCCAAACCGGTTCTACGATTTCAGTGTTATATACTTATATAGGGTGGCACCTTATGCCCAGCTTAACTCTTCGTACAGATTACTTAAATTGTATTGGTAAAAATATTTTTGCTTGCTTCTTTATACGCTTTTCACAAATATTAAAATCTAATTGGTGACATCTATTTTCTATATTTTTACACTAATCATTAAATAAATTTAATCACTAATTTATAATTTAAAAAATTAACTTTTAATCTTTTTAAGATTTTGTTTTAGTTTAATATTTTTTCAAATTATTTAATCGTAAATTTAATTATATAAAGTCACTGAATTTATTGAACCTACCTAATTTAATTCGCTGCAATGGGGTATTTTTCTGTTCTGTCTTATCTATTTCTCTCGTAATTGACCTTAAGATTGCGTCTTCACGGAAGTAGCGTTAACAGAATAAGTATCCACTAATGTTATACTCTTGCAGACGTTCTACGAAGAACTGCAGTGCCTTCTTGGCAGGCACCCCTATATATACACAATGAGGACACATCGTGTCAGTACTTTTACCACCCGGCGGACCATGAGCGGCAAGTATTGCCCGCCACGAAGACCTCGGCGTTTCGTGGACCGTTTGCCTCCTCCCTTCCTCTTCTTTTCCTACAAGGAGGCCTGTGGAACCACGTATTCGACGATACTTAAAGTAATCTTCAAAAACCACACGTCCTCTTGATGCAGGAAGATTTCTCCGAAAAATGCGGAACATCTAGAGAGCCTTATGTTAGAAGGAAAAAAAAAAAAAAGATTGACTTTCCCGCCGTTTGCTATGCATCAATGACCGTCTTGAACATGAAAGCGGAGAGTACACGTGATGACATTTCGGTCGTAGAGCGTACCCCTGCAAAATTAAATGAATGCAATAGTTATTGAAGCCATGGAACATTAGCATCATAGTTCTTTGTTTAATATCTCACTGAGAACACACTTTCTCGAATATCTTGGAAATCTTAGAAACAAAAATGCTTTACGTTTAACGTTAAACGAAATTTTATGTACACTCTAGCTCGATAAGTGAACAAACTTTTAAAGAGCTTGCCTGAAAGAACTCGACGACAACGCCTTAAAAATAATTCGAGGGAATCTATTGCCAAATCACGAAAGCAGGCATGTTTTCGAATTTTAAAGATTTCTTTAAAATTCGATACCTTGGCATGGATTATGTGAAAACTGGAAAGTAAAATCTCTGTTTGCCGATGCCGAGTGAAAGGGGAGTACACGAAAGCATGGAAATTGAGATAACGTCGCGTCAAAAGTTCTCGGAAAAAAAAACGTACATTCCGCAATATCCGCAAATGGAATGGATTAACGGCGTGTTCGACGATTGTGTTTGACTGTTTGTTCAAGGCGGCCGTTTGATTGCGTTTGACACATCGATGGACGTTGCGACTTTCGCTAACACGCCCAATGAATTTTAAGCGGTTCGTTTGGTCATTTTTATAAATTCATACGTCTAAGTTAAGTTGACAAAAACGTTGCTTTAAAAAATATAAAAATAGTTTAGAATTATAAGCTACCTAACTTTTAAAATAAGATGTGACGAAAAAGAAGCGACTATAAGAACAATGATAATTATTTCATAAATCTCTTTATCTCAGCAAAGTAGATTTAATCAAAATAATGAAATAGAAGATTTGCTTTTTTATTCATAGAAATTAAAACAAAAGGACGAGAACAATGGAAGGAAGAAGAAACACTTCCGCCAATTGTATATCTGTTTAAATGGAAAAACTTCCACATTTTATCAAAAATTTATCTCTACTTGAATAATACTTTCCACTAATTTTGTATGCCGTTCGCGAGCTGGCGTATAAATTATTTATTCATTTATTTTATTGTATCCGAGTAATCTTGTCGTGTTCAATTTTTTAAATATCGCGATAGATCCCTGCACTTCCGATCATGGTCGGTGAATGTGGGTGTCGATAGTACCGATCATGCTAATCGACGCGCGTGCGTTGTGAGCGCTCGCAAGTCAATGTTTTTTTTTTTTTTTTATGCTCCAAACAAACGCTTCAACGAGCTGGATCGTATGTACAGATTTTCGTGGAATCGCTGCAAGTTACGCGAGCACGCGCGGCGTCTCATCCGCTTCGCTTCCTCAACACGAAGACGAGGTAACTTCTCGTATGGTTCGGCCGGGCGTGTGATCGATTGGCGACGGAGTCGGCGTCGGAGCAACAAGTCGCCCGCCTCTCTCCCGTCGTCAGCGCACCCCTTTAACTAGCGGCGCCTTCGTTCCGCGAACGTGGAGTACGTGGACTCTAAACGACGACATCATGTCCACCTCGGCTTGGACCACCGTGTCCAGGATTTTATACGCGTGTAACGCGATGCGATGATGCGCGCTCGACGCACGCGGCCTTAGGAGGAGAGAACGCGATGCGTCCACGCGCGACGTCGACCACGGCGTACGACGATCTCACCGACGACGATGACGGCGGCGACGGGCTCGCACCTCGCACAGCAAACGACAATGACGGAGCCAGATCTCTGTCGGCTGTGTGCTGAGACCAAGGAAAACCTTATCGGAATCTATGATGCCGAAGGCCAAAAGCTTGCGATCGAGACCAAGATCGCAAAGTGCCTGCAGATACAGGTATCGCATCGACAATCTAAAATTCTGCTTCTGTCTTATCTTGTCATTTGTAGAAGATTGAATTTTCCTACTTTATGACCTAATATAATTTTTTTTCTACGTCAATAATCGTTGTGATTACTCAGGTTCTAATGACAGATGGCTTGCCACTAGCAGTTTGCATTGACTGTTGTGATTCATTGAACCAATGCAGTGAGTTCTTTGAGAAGACCAATCAAGCACAAATATCTCTGAGACAATTGCTGACGAATCCAAAGTCCGAGCCACAACCGGTTGAGCCAAACATAGATTTTATAGAAGAGACCATACCTTTTCCAAAAAACGAAGTTAGCAATGGAGAGGAGATTGCCCAGTGCCAGTTACCTAACAATTACATCAATGACACAGTTAATATCTTAAATGCATCTTATTTCATCAAGGAATCGAATAAAAATGAAAACGATAAAACTCAGGATAGCACTGCTCAAGATAATGCAAAGCAGAAGAAATGTAATAAAATGCAGATAAAGAAAAGTTCTCTTAAACAGACTAAGAAAAGATTGAAGAAAAAAGGCCAGATACAAAAGATTGAAGAAGAATCTGAGCTCCATATATCGTCTCAAATAGATAAGGAAACCGAACGGGAACAGAATAATGTAGCTTTGAAAGATAATATTATAATCGTAGATAGTTATATTCCAGGTTAAGTATATTAATTAAAAAAAAAAATATTTATTTTTAATTTTTATGTATGCATATATATCGTTGCACTCACGTCCGCGGATCTTTCTCTTTCTCTCTTTCTTTCACTCACCCTCTGCACTCGTGCGAGGGAAATAACTGTATCATTTTTTTACGAAAGAACTTTTTATTAATAAATTAAAAAAAAAAATTTAACCGAGTCTCAGCTGTCTCGGTAAATAGATCGAAACCAGAGCTACAAAAAATCGGGAACCACGTATTTAAAGAGACGTTCACCGCGGGCGTAACAAAATTAATTAGTAACTGTAATCTGTAAACTGTAAATCTACTATATATTTAATGTAATATATATTTTAGAAATAGAGACAGAATCAAATTTAGAAATAAGAGAGACTCGAACGGTGGACGCAAAACACGGAAGAAAAAAGTTCGAGAATTTAGAGAGATATCCTTGGTTATGCACAGATTGCAATGATAAATTACCATCTCTGGAAGCATTAGAGGAGCATCATGAAACGGTGCATAATCAACAAGCCAAGTATATGTGTGTGCAATGTTGTAAGGTTTATGATAAGTATTATGGATTCCTTACCCATGTTAAGAGACATAAAAATAAGGCAAAGTTTAGGTAAAAATTATTACTTATACCGCTGCTGAAATATCTTTACATACGATTACATAATTATTAACAATTAAAATTATTTTCAGTTGTGAAGATTGCGGAAAATCGTTTGTACATAAAAAAGTATTAGATTCTCATAAGACTATTCACAGCGAAGAACGGCCATATGTGTGCCAAACTTGCGGCAAAGCTTTCAGACAGCAAAGTGCTTTATGTATCCATAATCGATGCCACTTGCCGGAGACGATGAAAAATAGATTTCCTTGCGATCAGTGTGATAAAAGGTATATTTTGCTATTGTGTTAACGTATCGAGCTAATCTAAAATTACATTTTACGAAATTTTTGTGTATTAATTAGAATATTAATTTTTTTAGGTTTTCGACAAAACCAAATCTTGTAACACACAAACGTATTCATTCTGGTGTTAGAAATTTCACATGTGATCAGTGTGGCAAAAGTTTCATACAGAAAGGAAATTTAGAAGCTCATTTTTTAACTCATTCGCTAGATAAGCCATACAATTGCTCCCAATGTACAAAGGCGTAAGTATCAAATAAAAATATAATATTCACAATTCTTTGATTTCATACTTGATCTTTTATAAACCGATAAGATAAGAGATGTGTTGAATTACCTATTTTTACATGAAGGTATATGTCATCTGGAGGTAAAAGTATAATAATAAAATTGCAGGTTTAAAACGCCTTTGCAATTAAAAAAACACGAGACGGTGCATACTGGTGCCAAACCCCATCAGTGTGCTGTATGTGGACGAACTTTCAGAGAGAAAGGAACTTTAAGAGAACATCACAGAATTCATACCGGCGCAATGCCGTTTACCTGTGAATTTTGCGGAAAATGTTTTCGTTTTAAAGGAATATTAACTGTGAGTCGTCAAATTTAATCTCATTTTAATCGATTTAACGCGATTTATAATTATTTGCAAAATTACTTTACGATCGCAGACGCACAGGCGACAACATACTGGAGAGCGTCCATACAGTTGTTTGGAGTGCCAGCATCACTTTACTAATTGGCCAAATTATAATAAGCATATGAAACGCCGACATGGAATTAATACTTCTCACACTAAGCATCTCACCAATACTCAATCAAATGCAACAACAGTTAATAGAACAATAATTAATCAATTGCAACAACAGACGACTGAGCAAACGCAATCGCCTCAGATACAACAGTCTGCCGCAGAAGATGCACTTTCTATACCTCAAACCGAATCAACGACAGTACAAGTAACTTTTTTATTTGCCAATTGCTCTTTGCTCCATTGTATCAACTTTAAATTAGTTCAAATTTCTAAATAGCATTTATTAATAAAGTATTTTTAACCTTTTCATTCTTAACGCTAACTTTTTATCGAATTAAAATATTACTTTGTTCTGTTTTATAGGTAATACAAGCAGTTCCTGCTGCGGTACAACCAATCGTCATTCAAACGATTCCTACACCTACAACTATTCAAACTTTTCAAACAGACGTCACCAATACTGTTCAAGAAACGGTATTCAGAGATCGAAACACCTATTTCAATACAGTGCCAGCATTACAGAACTTTTTGCCAACAAACTTGCCGTATAACTTTTATAGCATTCCTAATGTTACGGAAAATGATTTAATTCAACATAGATAAAAGTATTTATTAAAAATAAGCTTGAATAAAGACGAACATGTCTTTGTGCCAGTTTATTATAATCGGAAATCGATGAGACATCAAATATCGATACTAATATAAAATTTACCAACATATCCGGAGATTTAAAATTAAATAAAAAAAATTAATAATTTAATCGAGTATTTATTTTACACGTATGTGTAATTTAAATTATTTAAAAGATAATAGAAGGCACGAAAACATGAGATTTAGAACGTTACATAAGTAGTAAAAATCTGTATAGAAAAAAAACCCAGAAAAATTCATTATACATACACGTTTTATATGAACACCATTATGTAGTATTGATAACGTATTAGAATAAGAATTGTATGTACATTATACACGTACATATGTATAAACACCTTTAGCCACATATATTGTCAAATACACTCTTCGCGAATGCATTTCATAAAAATTTTTGTAATAAAAATGTATATTGTATCTATGTTATGTGTGTATACTGTTAGCATTTACATTATTATTTTGTGATATAAATAATTTTTATATAATCCTCCCTTTAATGCAATAAAACGTTTCTTTTTGCTTCATTGAATGGAAGAGCCTTCATCGATATAGCTGAAGCGATCACGCGTGCGATTAGTACCATGAAGGAACAGAGACATCTGGTATCGTTCAATACTGCGTCTGTACGGTAAAATCTACATCTGATTGCACAAGCATTAGTACTGATTAAGTTCCGAGTGTTCCATCAGTTTTATCAGAGAGTGGAAACTTTGGGGTTGCATCATATTGGTAACTCATTTTCACGATCAATTTTTTTTTTTTTTAATGATAAACTACCTTCTGTATTTTTCGTTATATAGATCCTTCCGGTAGCTCTAATCTTGGATAACCTAAGATAATCGGCAGCAGTTTAAAATGAGTTTTCGCAACGTTACTCACTGCATTTTTGACATGGACGGTCTGTTACTGGGTAAGAATCTTTTTTAGAATAATATTAATATTTTTATAAACATTTTTTTTGCAAATAATTAACTTCGATTTTTTTTTATTACATAGATACCGAATCCCTATATACATTGGCATACAGTACCGTCACTCAAAAATATGGGAAAACGTATAGTTGGGAGCACAAAGCGAAAATAATGGGTTTTAAAGGCAATGAGGCTTTCCAAACTATAATAGATATGTTAGAGCTACCAATTACAGCACAAGAATTTGAAGACACGGTTGCTCCTATTTATCAAGAATTGTTTCCTAAGTGCAATCTTCTGCCAGGTAATTTAAACAAGGTGAAAATATATAACTTGTTAACATATACCAATTAATTTAATTTACATGTAGGTGTGGAGAAATTGTTGCAGCATCTTAAAAAACATGACATACCTATTGCACTGGCTACTAGTTCAAGTCAGGAAAGTACTGAGATAAAAACTCAAAAGTGGAAACATATATTTGAATTATTTCATCATAGAGTATATGGTGGTTCTGACCCAGAAGTCAGTCAAGGAAAACCACATCCAGATATATTCCTGATTGCCGCAAAACGTTTCCCTGATAATCCTGATCCTTTAAAGGTTTGACATTTTTATAACTATATACAACTGAATTGAAAAAAATTATACCATTGCACAGTTTTGCTGCAAAATTCAGAGTAATAAAATTAACAGACATACATAAAATAACGATTATATATATCTGTTTGCAGTGCCTAGTCTTTGAAGATTCGCCAAATGGAGTACAGGCTGCTATCAGCGCTAAAATGCAAGTGGTAATGGTGCCGGATCCACAACTTCCTAAAAACCTTATTACAAACCCTACACTAGTCTTGGACAGTTTGGAAGACTTCAAGCCGGAGGACTTTGGATTGCCGCCATTTGTAGCATAAAACTACTTGTTTTAGTTTGCAAAAGAAAACGGTAGTTGCATTAGACTCGAAATATCATTTATATAAAGCAGATAATTGTCCGTAAAAAACACCCCCCTTAAAAGCCTGCAGGCAGGTTTTTTTTAGCATGGATTACTGATTAATGTATATAGATAATTTTATTATCTATTAGGATAAATATTATGTTCTGAAAATGTATATTTTCATACAGCATAGAAGTTGTCACTGCCTCATAATGGAAAAATTGTATACATCCAATGCATATCAAGAAATCTGATTATCACATTAAATTTATTAATAACTCCAGATATCAATATATTGATATACATTTATATTGATGCATTGAGCCTTTATTAGTTTGTCTTGCAATTTTTTTTTTTTTACACTACTTTTAAGTTAAATTTGTAAAAAGTGTTATAGACATTCTGCAAAATATTGTACTTAATATAAAACAACGAAAAAAAAAATGAATTTTGTATATAAATTCTTGCAACTTTGTTTTTGAAGTTTTAATAATTTTATATAAATATAAATTAATATTCTAGTCATAACCCATTAAATTTTTACATCAAATAAAATTGAATCAGCTGATCAATTTTTATGTCAGCTTTTATGCAATTAATAGAACTATTTTATTAAAACACTATACATATAATACATACATTTATTAACATAATAAAGGACTTCTACTTTTGAGAAACCAATTCCTGAATCTTCCCAAGTACTTCTTCAGACTTCAGATTCGATAAAGGAACGCAGCGTTCTACCCCATATTCTACAAAGTCAATGTTTATAAATTAGGGACGAATTGTAAGAATTAAACGAGTGCTAGAGCAGAGAAGAAAACCAGAAGCGAGCAATTTGTAAAAACTATCAGATTAAAATTCGATCGTTTATGCGTACCGTAACGCGCGTACAGTTTCGGCTCGATTAACGAGCATTCCCTAATTAAAACGGGAAACCTCGGATTATTTTTCTTCAGCGGTACATATTGCTGCTCGATAAAATCTCTGGAAGAAGTGGACACAAAATAAGACAACGTAAAAATTGATTCGAGTCGCAGAACGTTCGCATCGTTTTCACGGATTTGTTACCTAACACCTTGACTAGATTTCGACGTTTGACAGAGCAGAATCCTCATTTCCTTCAGATGCTTTCCGAATTTTACAGCAGCCATCGTTGAGTCACTAAAAACTTAGAAAAATATCGTTAAATATCGCTCTCATTACAACTCCGAGTCTCTAAAACCTGAGCAGGTTAAGTTAGTCGCTTGTAACAACGGTGGCGGTTCGTACCGGATTTCGATGGAAACTGAAAGTAATACTCCGGTAAAATGTCTGTTTCATCATTTCTATTACCATCGAGTAAATGCAATTAGTTTCCAACTATCAATCAAGGATGGCGTTGACGCAAAATCGGCGCCATGCTGCGAGCACTTCCTTATGTATTATGTACTTCTATTATTTCACGAACGTTTTCGATGTCTCGGTATCAAGATAAATCTCGAGATCAACATGGATTTATCATTTTATTTTGAATTTCTCAATTATCTATGTAAGCGTACGATTAGATTACTATTTTTGTGTAATTGTAATTTAAAATTAAATTTAAAATTAAGAGTTATTTATTCAATTGTTAAATTAACCTAGTCAAACATGCCTTCACAGTAAAAGTGAAATAATCGATCGAGAAATATTATTCGTCGATTAAATCACTCAATTATAATTTCCGTAATTATCTATAAAAAAAAAAATTAATTTAATCAACTAATGTCCGAATGTAATGACGCGCGTGTAGCGTGCGCTTTGTAATCTCTAATTATAATAAATATAAATGTTACAGATAACAATCGGCCGTCGATCTGGCTCTAATTCTCAGGTCAACGGACATACGTCGATTTTTTTTTACTCTCTTCAAGGATTTCTTGCTTTCTTTCTTTCTTTCTCTCCAGTCTCCTTAATGAAAGAAGAACCGCACCCATGACAAACATTCTTATAATTGCTTGGGTCACCCTGGCTGGCACCAACAGGTATAACGCGTAACAGGTAAACACACCTTCCCGTTTCTAGTCTGTAATATGTTTAAGGCCAGGTAACGTTAGCAAAAGATTCGACGGCTTCCAGAAATAACATTTTGTAATTGCAGATAAAGAAATCGATGGTGCAGAAAGGTCTGTCTTTGTGCCAATAAATAAAAAATCAACTTACAAAAAAAAAGCAATTGTTTCATCATTCAATCTGTACTGGACATGTCATTTAAATAACAAAAAGTTAACATTTAAAGTAATTAAACAATTTAACTTTAAACTATAATGGCATTCCTAGCAAAATGTGATGAAAGAATCGGAACGAGTAGAATGCGAATCTTACCGAAAAATCAATTAGAAATTTGTGGCAAGTATAACGTGTTGATATAAATTAATAATTCCACAAGTACATCGACATGTCTAAAAGGGAATTATCTATCATTACAGGTGACGGGAACCTTCTGACGATGAATAAAAATGAGATTCACATTCCTTTGTGGAAGTTCAGAAACTGAGGAACGCGTTCGTAAGAGAAAAACATTTCAACGAGATCGACGAATGTAATTATGGTTATTTATAAAATGTATACGCCGTTGGTGGCCGCCAAGAAGCAATTTAATTCGTCTGCAATTAAGACAAATATTGCCCGAGCTATCACGCGCGAATTGATTTTTCCACCTGACGGTCTCGCCAGCAGCTTTCCGACGTAATGGCAAGCTAATATAACAAATTAATTAAACAAATCTATCATCTGTCTCGTAAAAAGCGACTGTTTTCTTATTGTCGCGCGTATTTCTTAATTTAAAGTATTTGTTGCCACGCTACACGTGATTTACGCCGCGGTTATACACGAAGTTTATTCGCTAAAATACACAGAATTTAATATATGCATATATCTCTTTACGCGTTTACGATTTCCTTCTCTCGTAACATTTCTAATAGATAATTATTTTTGCAGCGCAGGTGCACTCATGTGGATGAAGACAACCCGCGACCCCCAATTGCGCGATCGGTACAGTAAGTGGGGCAGGATTTTCGGATCGCGCCTACTCGCGCAAGTAACGTAATATTTAAAGCGACGACGGCATCGGTCAATGTGTCAATCCATCGTCATCGACGAACGACAGCCCGAGGGAGGCCAACGACGTCTCTGTACCACCCACGACCGACAGTCGCAGATTAGGCTTCCCCGTGACCAAGTACACCGGTGCCTGTCGCAGCCGCTTTTCTGGCTTTCTAATTTTTTTGAGAAGCACCCTATCACTATGGTCAGCCGAATCTCCACCGTTTCCCTATCAATAGGTCAGTCTTACATCTCAATATATTTCCAGCTACAATATATAGAAATAGAATTGAAATTTCCAGAGGAAATTAATAATAACGTTCGCACTCTAAGCATTACATTATGAACTCTACCTTATAATCGTTTAAAATCTTGACGTTTTAATTTTTAGATCTAACTTGACTTTTAAATCGATTTTCTGAGACTTTAATACGACGGGGAATTTTAGAATTTTTTTCAGAGTTTCGCAGGGTGTTTGAACAAAGACATGGAAATACGTAATCATTTTAAGCTAATTTATTTTGAGCCTTCTACTTTCATCATCGTATATTTGTTGAAATAAAATTGCACGCAACATTGTGTTTACCTCGTGCAACAAGCATTATTTTCCGATTGTTCAATGCAAACGTAAATCGGCACGTTGACGCAACAGCTTTTGTGGACCACGCGTCTTTGTTCCGTTTTCTCGCAATTCAATAATTATTCTTTAAATATGAAACTAGTGTAAATTATCACCCTGTTGTTTCTCACGAAAAGTCGCTATTATATTCGTAAAATGTAAAACATTCCTGACAATAGCAATTCGTCACAGTAAATCCAAATATCTTTAAAGAGTTTCAACAAATTGTTTTAATAATTACTGCTTTTCTCTCGAAAACTTACATACGTAAATCCAACGTTAATTCAGCTTATTGTGTTACGTGTTATTGTGTTATGAATAAAATTGCAAAAACAGTAATTTACTAAATGAATTTAAATAATTAAAATAGCGAAAAATATTTTTAATGCAAGACAATCTAGTCAGAGTATTTCGGAGCAAGCATTTGAGAATAGAAAAATAGTGTGACAAGTGAGGGAACATACAGAAATAAAAAAAAATAATGACTGCGTAAAAAATTGGGGTGGGTGACGTCGAGTCGGGATCGTGTTTTGAATTCGCGTCATACGGAATAGGTGAGATTTCATTAGGCTTCCGAGTGATGACGTGCAATTAAACTTTGTCGGTCGATATTGCGTTCAATTAACGAAGACGGTGACGAGTGCACGCACTTGTGTAATCCGTCGACTATTGATGCTCACCTATTTACTTAATTTCGGTCTGAATGAAAAGAAAGTCGGTATAAATAACTCTCGATGTTTTCGAAACCTCACGGCGGAGACGCGCATCTTTATCAGAAAAATTGCGGCTAAATTTAGCAAAACGCACGTGTGTTACGAAACGCACTACGCGTGCTTTTAGTTTCATAATTTCGCGTGAATGTCGAAAAATTTTGACATACGTAATCATTTATGGACGTGACATATCGGCAGGTTTCACCGTCTTATCGAGACAATGCAGGTGAATATCTTCTTGCCGAATGCACGAGGAACTATCTATTTTGTGCTCAAATCAGACATATTTTCACGGCACGAATCGAAGATATCTCAGCCCTCAGTAGAAAAAGTCCAACTTTACACGTTTCATAAGTTAATACTTATCGTTATGGAAAATAATTATTAGGTGAATAAATATCGAGTAATACATGAGGAATTTTTGTTTCAGAAAAGGAGACCAAGGATCATGGAACGAAGGAAGGTACGATGGACTTTGAAAGAGCCATGGAGATATGTGGTAAGTCCTAACGAAATACATACGTATAGAAACGTAACGAAATAACGCTAGAGATACATGCGACAGTCGCGTTATTTTATTTCGTAATTTTAATAAACTAGAAGAAACTATGCGCGCGTTTTTTTTTTAAAAGACCCCAATTACAAACAATTACGAAAAAAAAAAAATTATGCGACTTACCAATCTGCATCAGCGGAGTTTTAGAGTTCTGCCGGTGACTGTAACATAAAATGGAAAATATTAATGTAGACATGTCAGTATATTCGTTAATAAGATTAAAAAAAAAAAGGTAAAAGTTTTTTTTTTTTTTTTTTTTAATAAAGAAATCATTAAAAAAAAATTTATGCTTACCTAAAAGTTGCTCCGCTGATGCAGGATGCCCATCCCGAGCCTGCTCCTCCTCTCAGATGGGACGTGTCGAGTCATCCTTCCACGCACTGGACACTCGCGAACACCCCGACCGTGATTTTACAATCGCGAAAATTATTAATCACTTTCGCGCGTTCCATGTTCGACACTCGCGTTTAAAAGAAAATCGTATGTCGAAAAACTACGTCCGAATACTTAGCGGAACTCCCGGAACGGCCGACGAACCGGCTACGGTTCGTATAATTAATAATATCGGCGGCAACGACACTTTCGTTGACTAGCAGTGGATGTAGCTGCGTCGATCTGTAACAAAAAAAAAAAAATATAATTACAGAGATGCTTCAAGTATTCAGTCTTTAAAGAAAAATGCATGCGCTTCTAATCGCCAATTTGATAGCTGACACATTAATGCAACTATTAATTTATCTGGAATAATTTGTAGGAAACGGAAGGTATCAGTACACGTTCTTGTTGGTCTGCGGCGTGATATTCATTTGTGTCGGCTGCCAAAACGGAGTGAACGCGTACATCTTGCCGTCAGCCGAGTGCGACTTGAACATGAGATCCGAGGAAAAAGGGCTGTTGAACGTTGCTTTTCTTATAGGTAAGACACACGTCTGAATGCCTCCGAAATACTCATGCATTTACATCTCCAGCACGATTCCACGTTTCGGATTTTACGTTCCTATATGCTTGCTTTAATCAGCGTTGAAGTCTCTTTATTTTAACGACGAATAAAGCCTAACAATATTTTTTTATTGTTTCAGGATCAGTAATTAGCGCTCTTTTCTGGGGAGTCTTCGCGGGTGCTTACGGAAGAAGAAATATCCTATTGCTAAATCTTTTTGCCGATAGCATCGTTACGTTAATCGCTAGCTTCTCGCAGAGTTTTACGCTGCTGCTTGTATTCCGAGTTATAAGCGGATTCTTGTAAGTACAAAAAACGAAATAGTCGACGTGCGATGTCGTTTTAAAATCGCGTCATTGATACAATTTTTTTGTAACTATTTTTAGGATAGGCGGACCTGGGTCCTTGGTGTACTCATATCTTGGCGAGTTCCATGCGGAAAAATATAGGGCGAAGAGCATCTGTTACTTAGGCTTTTTTTTCACTCTCGCTTGGCTGATATTGCCCGGTAATAAGTAATTTTTTTTTATCAAATTTTAAAACAATGCCACAACACTGAAATATGTGAACTACTGCAATATTAATTTATTGATTGACTTTTTTCAGGTCTAGCATGGATAATTGTACCATTACCAATATCCTTTGATTTCTACGGCATCCGATACAATTCTTGGAGGATGTTCCTTGGCGCTATTAGTTTGCCAACTTTCGCCATCGCTATCGTAACTTTAATGTATCCGGAGAGCCCGAAATTTCTCGTATCGCAAGGCAGAACCGACGAAGCTCTCGCAATTCTTCGGAAAATCTACGCGGTGAATACCGGGCGCGATGAAAGCGAGTTTCCGGTAAAGATCCAAGAAAAAAGATTTTAATTTTTTTACATTACAATCATTAAGGGAATTAAAATAATGTTTCCGAGAGTGAGACATCTTTATCTCCCCGATAGAAATAAATTTTTTTAGGAATTATTTTACTTTTTTTAATTAATGCGATGTATTCAGGTAAAGGAACTTCTCTCTGACGCTATGTTCGAAATGGAAAAGGACAAAACACCGCAGTCCTCTACGGATGGTTTAATCGTGTTGCTAAAAAATATTTGGTGGCAATTGCGCACCATTGCATCGCCACCTCATTTGAAATACGCTTCTCTCTTGTGGATAATCTATTTCACAAACATGTTTGGGTAAGTGTTTCTTTAATTTTCTCTCTGGAGATATTCACATTTATATATTCTGTTTAAAAGCATTTAAAGAGAAAGATAGAATAAGAGTAATGCAATTTAATTAATTGTTTAGTTACTACGGTTTCAACCTCTGGCAGCCGGAATTGTTCAATCGCTTCGAGAATTACCACCAATCGTATCCGAATGCGTCCGTGACCGTCTGCGAGCTGATACACGACATGCAAGCGTTAAATTATACCGTCATAGAGGAGCAGTTTCTTTTGCCGAACGAAGTTACGACGGAGTGCAAGCCGAGCATAGATCAACGAGTGTTCATTAATTCTTTGACGATTAATGCCGTTTGTCTGTTCGGCAATGTTGCTTCTGGGTATCTGGCAAATCAAGTTGGCCGTCGAACAATGCCTGGTAAAGATAGAGAGCGGTTTTTTCGACGATACCGCAGCGTGACTTTAATATATTACCTCTGATTTATGTTTTAAATAGAAAATAAAATTGTCAACTACTTTCCTTTAGTGACCACCATGCTAACAGCTGGCATCGCCGGCCTCGGGCTCTACTTCGTAAGATCCTCGGTGCAGATTCTTGTGACCGCGTGCATATTCTCCTTGATGGCGGCTACGGCGAACTTTGTGATTACCAGCGTTGCGGTTGACGTCTTCCCAACGCACGTGTCTACTGCCGCGGTATGCATGATGGTGTGTTTGGGAAGGTTTGGCGCGGTGGTGAGCAATCTAGCGTTTGGCATGCTGCTGGATCTCACCTGTGAGATTCCAATATTTCTGCTGGCTGGTGTTACTATATGTGAGTACGACTGTTCATTACGAAATATCTCCACGTCATAAAATGAATATTGCCTTCCCTAAAACACCATCTTTATCTTTTTATTGTTTTTTATCTTCTTCAAAATTTTAATTTGACCAATGTAATTAATTTGTAAATTTAATGTTAAAAATAATAAAATATAAACGATTGATTATTTTCAGTTGGAGGAATGCTGTGTTTCCTGATACCGAGCAAAGAAAAGAAATGAATGGCAACGCTCGAGGAAGAGACTGTAACGTGTTAAATGTAGTGAAATGGAAGAGAACCAAATGTTTCGTGTTTTTTCACTACAAGTGCGGCCCATATCAAGTCTGGAACACGTACGAAGTATCTGTTGATCTGTGAATAATTATAAGTTTCGATCGACAAGTACTCTCAGCTTTCACACAAAAATCTGTATGTTTTTAAATCGTATCGTTCATTAGAACATCAACGATGGTTTGATTTCACCGATCGAACCCGCGTCATATTATTACAATCTGACACCGAGTGCTTATCGATCAAATCATTTGTAAATAATTATTTCAATATGTATTTAACCATATTATATATGCGTGCGGCATATAATGCACCGTGAAAGTGGTCCTTCGTTGTGTCAATACTAGATTGTCTATTTATTTTAACGTTTTCTTAAAAAAAAAAAAATTCTCTAATTAAATATTTTGTTTCGATAAAAATTATAAATTCCAAAGATTAACAGATAACGCTGCGTGTATGTGCGAAAGCTCGTTGTCACTAAAACATTCGAAACAGGACATTGATTGACGATTAATAACGCAAAAGAGTACAAATCCGCAATTTCGTATATTTGTTTTATTTCTTTTCCGTAAAAATGAGTGGAGAGAACTTTATTGATCCTCGATACACGATCACGTTCGCTCTGTAAGCGTGTTAACTTCGTCTCAGAATCGAATATAATGATATTGAAAATAATATACTGTGAGTCCTCGAGAGTTACCTAATAATATCGTTATCTCGTTATGCTATTCGCACTTACTCTCGGTACCTGTTTTCTTTATTAATATTCGTTATTACCATTCGTTATTATCGTCGTCGCCAACGATGCAATACATAATATATACATAATATATATATATGCGTATGCACACGCGTACACATCTTATATACAATATATACAACAGCGTTCATCTTCGTTGTGCACTCCTTCCATACCGATTACATGTATAATATTATAATATTATTATATATATATATTTTTTTTTTTGTTGCGTATATCTTATTGCGCGTGGTTTGAAAAAAGGAGTCGCAGTGTTCGATCAAAAGCTCTTTTATCCATAAACGTTCGATGAACATCAAAGCGAAACGATGCTCGTCTCGCGGTCTCGCCTCGAGTCCAATAACAATCTTCACGTTGACGAATTTCGAAATACAGAAATTATATTGCAAGAAATAATATGATGTACAATCGATACCCGTACTTTATATTATCTGGCATTGTTTTCTGTTTTTCTTACTTTGCTCTAAATTCAAACTTTTAAAATCAATCCTTTCGGCAATTTGTTTTAATCGCATGCAAGCGATTAGAAATGTATTTTTTTTTTCTTTTTCTAGATTATTTTCTTTCTCTTGAATTTCAAAATTCGTCGACGTCTGGAGAAATAATCTAAGTCTCTCGTGTTATAAAGCGCATCTCACTAATTCCCAACTATTTGAACTTTCGAAAAGCGCAATATCTCATGGTAAGGCACTATTTGTTTATTCGTTACATCCTAACTCAGGACTTGGCAGAAATCGTTCAAGTTCGTCTAAATACATCAAAATCTTTCTCTCTTTTCATTTTTATCAAAATTTAGTCCGATGCATACTTATCGTTAATTTCAAAGAGAAAGAGATGGGATTCGGAACAGGAGATTTTCTCTCGGGGGGGGTTTTTTTTTTGGCTTTTTTGTTATCTGAAGACAGCAATACGGTATCGATGCTGATTAAGCGCTTATAGTATTTAACGGTGATGTTCACCGACACATGTGATAACCGCTAGTTGTCCCTCTCGTTCTAAACACTAATTAAATGTAACAATGAACGGCTATATAAAGGCACTATGTTTCACAGACGTAGGGTCCTTATAGAGAAATCAGCTGCCTTCATTCGTACGTACGCGCAATTTTACCTTTGGCTCGTCGTTTTTCTGTTTCCCTCGGTCCCTGAACAATCTCCCCGGTTTATTGTCACGCACTTTCTTTTCGCCTCAGCGCAATAAAAAAACGTTCTTTTTTTTTCTTTTAACGAGCTCAGATCGCAATGATAAACCGTCAATTAATGTTAGACCCGCGACTCGAAGGCATCTAATCTCACTAACGAGGAACTTTCGTATTGCATGTTTATGGTTTTAAAGATTTATTTAAATCTGGCCCACGGACAGGCGCGGAGTGGTCGGTCGACCGAGAGCTGTTGTGAATTAGTAGACGCTAGGAGACGGCTCTAATTGTCGTTCGGTCGTTAACATTAGTGTTATTACTCTCTCGTTATATCTACTACCGGATAATGGCACATCGCGTCGCCCGAGAGAAACGGTAACTCGTCGAACAAGTGGCCGGCTCTTTTATTGGCGAAAGCCAATCGTTCCGTCCGAGATAAATCTCACGCAACGGATAGGCGTAAAAATAAATTATTTTTAATCGGAAAGCTCAGTCTTGCTTGACGCGCCTCGAATAAACAGTCATTTGCCAATGTAATAATCTACATCGTTACGAAATAACGACGGCAAATCGTATGTATATGATCCGTACATAGTTAAACTTTTACATTTTACAAGAAAATATTTTTTTTTAATATTGGCAAAAAGTATTGGAAACAAAATAAGTGTACGAATGTCAGTTTAAAACAAAAGTAAGTTGTACACCGAGAGGCAGATAATGGCATTTGCCGCGACGACGGCAGTTAGCGTATGACATTATCGTGATGTGCGTCGATCCTCACATGAAACCTATAGTTAATATATCGCGAAACGCCGGCCGCTGAGAATTACCGAAAATTGAGAAAGAAAACAGTCCTACTACTTCTTTCCCCGTTTTCTCAATCACCACCCTTCGGGTCGCCCATATCTGTCTCGCAGTGTACTACTAATAATTATGATAATAGAAAAGCACAAAAAAAAAAATAAAAAAAAAATAAGAAAAAAAAGCGTGAAGGATAATATGAAAGGAAGAAGTACACAAAACGAAAAGGTGATGTGAAAGAAGACAATCATCAGAAGAATGCATCAGACGAATCTATGTTTCAGTCGAAATGCAAAAACGCTCCACGCAGTATTACGAATGTACACAACAGATGTATTTAGTCTTTCTTATTTAAAAAAGAAAAAAGGATTCTCAATGTATATTACATTATTCGCATTCTGAGCTTTCTTTTTTTTTTTTTTTTCTTTTACTTAAATTAGCGTAGACTCGTACTTTCGATAAATTTTACGAGGACTACGAAAACTCGCGAAAATCGCCGAGAAAAGATTTCTCTCCGCACTTTTATACTATGTACAGATACAATCTACAAATAACATTTTTGTATCTACGGATATCTCGAAAAAGACAAAAGGCAGAGTGTGAAGAACGTCGGCGAGATTGACAATGATATAAAATATAATTATAACGACACAATTCAGGCAAAAGATTTGGCAGAAAAAAAAAGAATATTACTATGAAACATACACTTTCTCGCCTTATTTTTTTTTTTTCGGGTAAAATTAGAATTATTATTGCGAGTGTAGATTTTTTATGAGCGTAAATCTGATTTTCTTCCTTCAAAAGTTGACATCATTTTTGGAATGAAAGATATATGTTACATAAATTTTTCGTATTTTTGTGATTGTTTTTCTCTTTAAATTCCCGAGACAGAGGAGAAATCGCTCTCGCATTTATTGCAACGAGGCATGTCACAGGGGAAGAATCTCGACACGTTCCCCGTGACGTTATTTACGTCGTAGGGCTGTTCTACCATTAATTTTAGAATGTGCCTTCGTAGGTTCCTTTTTGTCCCTAACGCACGACCGCGTTAAAAAGGGACCGCGAAGAGCAAATCGAAATCATCCAAAGTGAATAATCTGCCGGTGGACGTCCCTTTTCGTTACAATTATTTTCGCCGATGATCCAACCCTGCCGCACTTTCTTTCTTTCTCTCTCTCTCTTGCTCGCGCTACAGTTAGCTACCTATGAACATTTTTTTGTATACGTCTTTATATACATATCAATATATAACATTTAAGCGGCGTATACGCATCACAATATATCGTTTCTCGTAGCTCGCAATCCGTTCGATCGTTATTACGAAGTAACGGCCACTTTTACGTCCGATAAAAGCGGTGGTACGAAAGTAAACTAATGGTCGAAAAAACCGTTCTACGCGTCGATCAGTCGATTGTGTAAATGTGTACGTGTGTATGCGGCATGCGTGCACGTACGCGCGTGATGAATGAATACGTATGACTGGTACACGTTTACACTGTATGTATTGTAAACACATTGTTCTGAACACCGTTTCTTGGGCTCTTTCCCTCTCGCAAGTTTATTCGTACATCTACACGGCATGTAAAAAAAAAAAAAATGTTTGCATATACATGTGCATTGTCTCGCGTACAATCCTCCGCGGGGAAGCTTCTACGCATCGGAATCCAGAAGCGTTGAGAAATAAAGAGCGATGCAGAAACCATCCTTCGTCTCGGTCAAAACGTTTCGACGACTAGCGCGGCTAAGCCGAGATACGTGGTTCTCGCATAATCAACAGTACTCCACGTTTCCGATGCGTAGAATCCCTACCGTCAATTAACAATTACACGCTGGCGCTCGCTTTATTACTCTTTCTCTCTTGTCTCGTTTACTTCGCAACCGTAAAAAAAAAAAAGGGGGGAAGAAAGAATAGACTCGCGTCGAACTCTTATCACAGTACATCGTATTACTGTAGTATAAAGCTCCGGACGAGAAGGAGGTATCTTTTTTTTTTTTCTCTCCTTTTCTATTTTCTTTTTGTGCAAAACGAACTTGGCACGTGGCGCACTTTTGTTCCCCGAGAGCACGCGTTGCACCAAGGAGGGAAGCTGGGAAGGCACAGTGTATGTACATATACTTATACGAATGTACAAGCACCGAGCGACGATTGGAGATAGCACAATCCGGGGCCTCGTGGCACATTGCCTTTTCGGTTTTTGACCGATCGCGTGACTATTTGATTCGGTACTGTTTCCTCGCAGTATATAGAATTTACGCTAATACAGCAGTCATAATTTTCAAATTAAAATTAATAAATAATACATTTAATTCGATTATCAAAATCTTATTTGATAACCTTTTTAATATTTTTTTTAATATAAATAAAATGTCCATAATTATTCTTATTAAATTCTTAGTTTTTTTTACGTTAATTTTTTAATAACTCGAGTCCTACGAAATGTAACAAATGTGTAGATAAGTTTATGATAAGTTATAATTATTCTATCTTCGTTTAATTAATTTTTAGTTTTGTCGATGTTACTCCTTAATTCATGCTTCATCTTAACGAGATAAAAGAATTTTCCCTGCCATGCTGAATTCAAAATCCACGCGCGTGAATTCGCGAGCCGGCGCGCGTAGACAGATGCAAGTGACTAGACCTACCGGAAGCTCGACTCTCTCCGCTTCCTCTGTCGGAAATTCGATCACAAACCTCGGGAGTAGCATCAACGTCCAAGCGATTAAATAATAAAATTAAAAAAAAAAGAGAAAATTACGAATCAAACGTACGCTTCATAAAGACTTCAAGTCCCATTCGTGTGAGTCCCGATGTGAATCTCTCCGCTCGTACGCGCTCGATGAACACGCTCGCGAACGATCTCCGCTCGTTCTCATTTCTCGTTTTATCGACAAAAACGGAACGTGGCGACATTGCTCTTAAACGTACTTGACGGCGTGTACTTTGGTAAGACTGCTGGGGTTGCTGGGGCGATCCTGACAACGCGCCGCTGAGAACTGCCCCCGGCGCGTATACACACACTCTCACTCACACACATACACACACTCTCTTTTTCTCTCTCACTCACACTCACAAACACGTGTTCTTTTTAACTTCTTTATCATTAACACAGCTCTCGCTAGGACGGAGCTAAAGGCCACGGTCGCCGTATCATTACCGCCGATCCTCCCCGAGAATGACGATGACGGTGACGACGAAGAGGAGCATGAAGTGTGAGTTGAGGACGAGCTTGACGATGCTTTTCGGCCCGGTTAGCCTTGGTAGGTGATCACCTACACGGCGCTAGGAGCACCTCAAGCCAGCACGGGCAGGACGTAATCTCCTGCCGCATGTACTTCGGTCCCCAGCCCTTGGCGAAGCTGATGCGGACGGAGTTAATGTCGACGGGGCCGGAGGCGGTAAATCCGGCGGCGGCCTGGCCGACACCACCGCTGCCGTATGGAAGCTGCAGGATTTTGGCGCGGTCAAAGATATTGAGGCAAAAACCTGGCGGCACCCGGTAAACCAGCAACGTCCTCGACTCCGGATCGTCCAGGGTGGGCGAGTTAACGAAAATCGGACTCTCTGATCGGTTGTACGCCCATACACCGTCCGCTTCTTGGCTAAGCGTTAATCCTGTGAACAAGAAGATCAAGTTTCTCTTATTCGTCGTCGTATTCTCGGAACTTCGCGCGTCCCGTGCCACTCTATTTTTTTTCAGACGGAATTCTTCGCCGATGAACTTACCGAGACCGATTTTGCTGCGCGTACGCTGGACCGCGGGTGGCGCATTGTGATTTTCGGCCAGGGTCGCCAGGCAGAGACCGTCGCCGTCGCGAAGAGAGTCGAAGACGTTCACCGTCGACGGCTCCACGGGATACAGACGGCCGACCCGACCTCCCAGTTCCCAGTACGCCAGGGTGCACCATTCCCTCTGCGATGTCTCACCTGAAAGAACGTCAAAATGTTAGAAATTATATCACATACGGTTGCTTCAATATCAATTACACTTGGATCTACACAATTACCGATAATATTATATTATCATATTTATTAATTCCTACAAACTATACAGTAATAATGTTTTGACCCATTCCGTGTGGAAAAAGAGTTTCAGGCTCTTTCAGCGGTAGGCTTATCCGCTCGAAAGACTTTTCCTCCGCATTGTCGGGCACGTGAATATACTCGCGGCCGATTCAGAGTTACGGATTACGGTCAATCCACTCTAATCCCTCGCCTAATGACGTTTAAAGTATAATTGCCGAGAAGCCTTGATTTTTCCAAATTGTTTATCCAGCCGGATGTCGGCGGGACGATCGCTCACGGGGTCATTCTTTGTCAACGAGCGCTTTCTTTTCCGTCGGAGAGGTTTACCGCGGGGAAGAAGCTGCGGGCGATGTTACAAAGGAACGCCGGCGAGTCCCACGCTCTTCGTCGCCGCGTCTCCGGCGGCGTCGTCGGATCGGCGCCAGGAGCCCGCCGCAGGCCGGATGCTGCGCGGCCGAGCAAGGAATTCAGATAAAGGAGCAAGGTGCGCCCCGCATGGTGGTGCAACCGGTCGACTTTGTTTCCAGAATACAATGGCAGAGATTCACGTTAACACCATGGGGCTAACGTCTTGGCGTTATCTAGAATTTACGATTTTTTTTTTTTTTTTTTACGCTTATTTTTTATTTTTTAAGATTATTTTTATTATGTAATATTTTAAATTTAATAAATTGCATTTCTTGCATTATTTAATAATTATTGTTATATTAATTAAAAAGAGTTAAAACAATTAAATATAATAACGTCTAAGTTTTTAGTTCGCGTCCTTCCTTCTACATCGGATGATCCGAAAGAGCGGTTTCGCGTCACCTAGCGCGCGGCACCCAAAGACGGCCCCGCACGTTCGCGATAACGTTTGCCGATGATCGGTAAGGCGATCGACGTCCGGGGTGATCTCTAGGAGATCTCGACGAGAGACGGGAGGCTGGCGGCCAGGAAAATGTCGCGACCGAAAGGCACCGTCGCTTCGCGGACACGAAAACGTGCGGTACGACACCGAAAACAGTCTTATCGCGGCTGCAATAAACATCGTTCGATCTCGAGGCCCCTCGGACGCTTCTCGGGGCTTGGCACGACTCGGCCTGGCTCTCTTTTTCTCTCCCGCGTTGACTGCACGTCGCGAGCCGGCCGTCCGTGCGAGCGGCGTCGCGCACGAGAAAGAGAAAGATGAGGCGCAGGCGGCGACGGCGGCAGCGGGGAATCGGGGCAGGGCCCCTTGCGCTTCCACCGGAGATAAAAATAGATATTACGAGTTTACCGCGGCGCCAAGATTGCGGGGTATCGCGACGATTACGTCATCGGTAGTAGCGCGAGCGGTTGGCGCAAGGACGCCCGTCGCGTCGCCCGCCGTCGCCGTCGGCCGGCGACGTCGTCGTCGAATTTTCACGCTGGTCCACGGATCTTCCGAGCAGCTCTCCCGGCCGCCGCCGCCGTTCTCGCTTCCCCGTCGGGAGAGTTATCGCGGACCAGAAGCGCGAGATCGGCCGCGAGGTGGATATCCCTGGGTGTACGGGGCGTCCGCGAAAAACGCTCGCAGCATCGAAATCCCGAGAAGCGTATCTTCCAGGCTATCGTTTCCGATTAAAGCGCGCGCCGGAAGGCGACCGGGCGTGCGCGTTAAATCCGTCGCTCGAGGAAAAGCGCATCCCGATCGCGTTCGAAGAGGAGAGGCCGGGAGTCGCGAGGTGCATCCCGCGCGTCTCGCGATACAATAAACGCAGTCACGAAATGTAGGCCGCGCCGCGCCGGTGCGGCGCATGTGACGCGGAAAATTGGAAGCAGACCGAAAGCCCTGTAATAAAGCAATTCTGTCGGTTCTCTGGAGATCACGATAAAGAAGCAATTACGGAATTGACTGCAGCTTGCCGCGGCACTTAAGTGTCCTCATTTCTCTACGCTGTTGCAGAGGCGAGGAGGACGGGGGGAGCCCAGAGACGGACGTATTATTTCACGTCTGGCTCTCTGAGCGAGTCGCACGTCCGCGAGTCTTTTATTTTCGTAATCGCTCTCGTTTCCAAGGATCTTGGCGCGATTGAGAAAAACCTCAATGAAACCGGCGGCGCGCGAGATTCAACCGCCGTCGAGAAGAAGTTTTAATCGGGAAATAGTCGCGTATTTTCATCAGCGTTTCGTTATCAAATATATTATACATAAAATATGCCTCTCGTATTATTTTATAAATTGCATTTCTTTTTTTCTTCCTGGCGGTGCATCCGCGCGCGATTTCGTCGTCGATAAAACCGCAGGACGCGAATTCTCGCGCGATCAGAAGGGATCCGTCTAATGGCCAGGAGGCGTCGATCTCTCAGGGATATTTATCGTTCGCGGCGTACGCTCGAGCGGATCTCGAGTGTCGACCTTCCCAGCCGCATACCGATCGGCCGCGCGCGGAGCGATACGGGCAAGGTGTTTGCACGGGAGCGGTGTGTAAACACGGATGGAAGGAAAAATAACGCGCCTCCACCGTTCCGAGACACGCGACAGCGTCGGTTAAAGTGTCCGCAGCTTCGTTTGGAATGCGATACCATCGGCCGCTGCCGTCTCGCCATCGCGTCCTCTCCCCCGCTTCGGTTTGACGGAAAGGCGCATATCTCGCGAGATAAGGCGCGCTAAAATCCTAATCCGCGGATGTAAAATTAATTCAGCGGATGTCCGCGAATTCGTCGCGCGTGCACGCTAATTTTCGCAGACTGCATTGTTTCGGCCTCGCGTTCGTCCAGCGTCGCGGTCGGCGTCGCGACGCGCCGGAAATAAATTCAGACGCCGGAAAAAGCGGCGCGTCTGGAGGAGCGCGGGCGACCGTTTATAAATCATTGAAGGGGGAGCCGGGCAATAAATTTCGGACGGGGGCGAGAGAAGGAGACGCGGAAGAAGTCGCGGCCCCGAAAGCAAATTCCATTGAGATCAGACGCCAATTACTTATCGGCGCGCCGCGATCCACGAGAATAATGCCCGGCGGCCTTCGCTCTTCCCCGATTGCGATTAGCTCACGCAGCATCCCGGCCAGGGTGTTGTTTTCTTCATCGGGCCGACGCTTGGTATTCGTAAACGTCGGCATAAAAAAAAAAAAAAAAAAAATAACTTCGAGACTAATTAATTTCAATTTTCGACCTAATAAATAAGATAAATTTTTGAAAGATGTGACGTCGACGTTCCATTTACGCTCGGCTCTGATCGATGAGAGGAGCCAATTGTGTGCGGCGCTTTAAGCGGACCGTCGCGTAGCCGTCGGGAGTGCCAATGTGTTTTTCCCAGTTGGGTCAAACACCCTGAAGCTTAGATAAGGTTCCCAACCTTGGCATGGCCGAGCCAAGTAACCGCGTAACGTAAGTACGCGATCACGCCGCCGTTTCGAGGCGTAAAAAATCCCGCGCGGAACGAGATAAACCGCGTGCGTTAGTGCGAGGCGAATAAGTGGCACACGGGGAAAAGAATTCAAGCCGCGAGACTCCGATCTTTCGTTCCGCGCGACGAAAAAGCGCGGATTGCAGGATCTTAGCGTGCTCGTTCGCTCGCAGATCCTGACCCTGATTCCCGGTCATCATCCACGGCTATCTCTGCCAATCACTGGCAAAAGGAAGGAAAGAAATCCGCGAGACGCGCGTAAGATCGTACCGGGGCGAGGCCAAGGAATACGACGCAACGGGGTCGACGGCTGTACGGTAAAGGTAGTAAAGGCAGGCAGCGACCGTCTCGTATATATATCGAACGGACGGAGAGAGACGTGACCCTTGTCCTTCAAACGGCCTTTCTACGACCGCGCAGCGCCGCATAGGTGCGCGTTGCATACCTAACGACACGCGCTCTCGCCAGGAAACCCGGCCGCCTCTCGTGCTCCAGCTGCAGCCTGCAACTCTCCGCCAGGGACGCACTTGCCAAATTCCTCACCTCCGCGAACGCACCGCGGAGTCGGTGGAGAACACGTCCGAAACGCCTCAACGTCGCGTTGAGCGAGATGGAACGGCTCGACTTCGCCGGACACCCCGTATATCGCGTCATATGCATATGCCGCGCCACGCACACTTACGCACGCGGGTGTGTGTATCTAGTTTGATAGACGAGAGCGAGGCGATAGGAACTACGAGTTCAGCCGAGCGGTGTTTGCCCGCGATAAGATGCACCAGTCGCCACTGGCGCCTGTGCTGTGTGCCGAGACTCGGGAATTTCAGCGCTCCGCGGGCCGCCCAGCTGGAGGGTCGCTCGCAGGACGAGAGCCCTAATCCTGCGGCGACGGCGGCGGCAGATTAGAATCACCGGGAGGCCGGCGATACCGAAGAGCAACACTTTTATCTCCCGGTTTATCTCCGAATTGTAAATACTATCTGTCTAAAAATAAATCCCTATCAAAAATCCTTGGTTTCTTTCATCAAAAAAAAAAAAAAGACAATTTTTCTCTTCCTTTGGTAGTTTTCAGCCGAAGGCAAGGCACAATGAAGAATCGCTTTCAACCTAGCGCGCGCAATCAGAAAAAGGTTCGCTCTGAGGAAGAGACGCGATTTCAGAAGATCAATGAAGATGTACCACCCGCGGCTATCCTTCTCGACCCCTCGTTATCCTTTTCTCCCGCAGGGAAACCGCGAGAAACCGGTGTCGCAGAGTTCGCGGGTCTCGATAGTACCTCTTTGTCGTCAAGAACATTAATTTCGAACCGGACGCGATCGTGATCCCACCGCCGAGAAACGTGCCGATCATTGGAACGCCGCGAGAAACGGCGCACGTTCCCGTCGATTAGCGAAATTACAGAGGTGGCGGCCGCGCGCTTTATCACCACCTCGTTATACGTAATAATCACAATTTTCCTCGTTTCCACGCACGAGCATTGTTCTGGCGCCAGCTATTGGCCAAGTGTTAATTTCGAAAAAAAAAAAAAAAAGGTGGGAACGGTCTCGCGTGTGTAATAATTGTCAAAGCCTATGAGGTCAGATAACAACGAGATATCCCGATATCGCGCGGTTTTCACGAGGCTTTCTGGCGCCTTTTCCGGCTATCTGGCGGCGCACCGATATCCGAACCGTATAGATACTCGCCGCGGAGACGCTTTAGAGATCGATAAGAGGAAAGAGGCTCGCGCCGAAGATACAGGTGTACGGAAGTGTAGAGCTCCGGGCTCTGTCAATCAAAGCGACGACGACGCGACGGTGTCGACGGGAGCCGCACACGTCAGAGAGGCGACGGATGACCGCGTCAGCGAGTCGCCAAGTCGAGGACAAGCGCCTTTTAAACGAGACCGGGCGAAGGATCGGCCCGTCGCGCCGGCGAGGCGCGCGAACGGCTCGACTTTCACGTGGGATCCTCTATCTCCGCGCGAGCGAAAAAAAAATCGCACGCGCTCGCGTGCGACGGCAGGAGGAGACGGCGACGACGACAACAAAGCCATAAACCGCCTCGCTTCCTGCGTCGCGCCGCCCGTCCGGTTTCTGAAAGCATTACGTCGCCGTCGCTCGTCCTCGTCATTATCGTCGCTCGCCGAGCTCGTGCACGCAAACCTGACACGCGCGGCATAAATATCGGCGAAATAATATCCGCGCATTCTGAGAAAATGAGCGTCTCATCTCCGACGAGAGCGAGGGCGAGGGGCCAGGACGAAGATCGCGCGACGTGCGCGTATAAAAAAAAAAGAGAAAAAAAAAAAGGAAAAGAAAAAATAGTTACGTTCCCGGTGATTATCTAAGCGCGAGTAACACAATGATATAATAATGAATGCGATTAAATAGATGTATCGCCGCGAATTATTTAATCGAAAGAACGGCCGCGCGGGTAAAAATAGATTATCGAGGCGGCGGCGATGCAGCGGTTTCTCGAGACTTTGATCGCGACCGAGTGTCGCCGCGAGTCTCGCTGAATCGACGAGATAGATCCGACGAATCGAGCTGAGAATTTCGAAAGCGGCATCTCTCTGATCGCCTTCGCAAATCCCGCGGGGCACTTTCGGAGTCATTTAAAAGAGAGATAACCAGCAGAGCAAACTGAATCACCCGGAGCTGGAAAAAAAAAGCTACGCGTATCGCTTCTTGCGTTCCTCTTGGAGAAAAAAATCGATCCCAGAAGATTTTTGATCGTCGGGATTTAACGGGACGGAAATCGAACGCCGCGCGCATACACGCACGGGACACACGGCTCTCGCGAAACGCGTACGCGCCTTGCACGCACGTGCGTGTGTGAATAGTAAGCGGAGGCATAAAGTCATCGGGTGTTTGCTTAAGCGCGTGTCATATTAGAGAACGGTACAGAGAATATCATTGGCGCCCGCGCGGCGCGTGCGGATGGAATCTGAATAAAATGCAGGAGAAAGACGTCACGTGTGTACATAATACATCTCGATTTATATATGCAAGTAGTATATCGGGACACGAGGCATTGTGAAACAAGTAGGCGGCCACGCCGCGAATAGTATCGCAATAAAATCGTTCAATTTATTTCGGTTCTCCTGCGAGCGGAGAGTGTCGGCCGCGGTACGAACATCTAAAAAAAGAACTCCTCGCCTCTATTATGCGCGAACGGACGGCGGCGGCGGCGGCGGCAATGCTCGATTAAAAGGACACTTGGCAGGGCCTATATTTTCGTTGGCCCTTATCGATATCACGCCACAGCATCCGTCGTACTTGCGACGGCATCGCTAGGCCGCGCTTTCGGAGAGCTTTATTAATAACCGGCGAGTCTTTCGCCCTTCCGCCGGCGATAATATTAAGAAGCTGCTCCCCCGAATACGAGTATCGATTAAAATTAATTGTAATAAAAAATATTTTTTTTACTTTCAATAATTAAATTATTAAAAATATGAGAAGGGAAGAAAAGTTCGAGTTTTCTTTCGAGCGGGGTGTCTATAAGATATACGAGACTGCGGAACTTACGTGAGACATATGGAAGAAAAAAAAAAAAAAGAAAAAAATGAAAAAAAAAAGTTTGACCGTGAAAGAATCGGGACGTGGGAAGCGAGAAAAAGCGCGCAGACCTAGCGCAGCGTTCGACTATCGTAAAAAGAATTGGCGCTGTGAGATCATAGTCACGACCCTCTTAAAGCCTCGAGGCTCGCTTTCTTAAGAGTGCGTATCGCAGGACACATGTTGGATCCCCGAGATCGTGAGGAGAAGAAAGAGGGGGAAGGGGGGAGAAAAAAAAAGGGACGAGGGACCCGTCCTTCCTAGACGATTCTAAAAAAGGCCGACGCCGGGGAGGCCTCGGAATCGACGTCGTCGTCGCGGCCGGGCTTCCTCGTCATTGTCCGCGAACAATGCGCCTGTAAGGAGATACGCGCGTAATGCTGCGCGTTATGCATGGGCGCCACGTGCGCGTGTGAGTGCATAACGTTATGCCCGCACACACGCGAGGAGATACGTGTTGACGCTTTGTAATGGTAGAATAAAAGATGGCCCGACGCCAGTGAAGGCGCCACATACCAGGCGCCGCCTAACCGCTCTTTTCCTCCGTCCTGCTCTCGTGCGTGCCGCGGTCCGTTCCCGCAGCTCGTCCTCTCTCTCTCTCTGTCTCTCTTTCTCGCTCTTGTCGGTGCACGTCCTTCTCCCACGACAGCTGCCTCTCCCTCGTCTTCTCAACTCGCCCCGCGACAGTCCGACCGTTCACTCGCATTCTCTCTTTCTCTCTTGTGCTACCTTATCCGCCCCACGCTATTTCTCGATCCCCCGTTCCTCACTCCATTTCTCTCTATCTCTCTCCCTCTTTCTTTTTCCCGGCCGATTCTTTGACCCTATACAAACAGGGCCGCGCGTGCAGTATGCACGGAGGAATGCGCGGGGGCTTCGCGCGCGTTTTGCACGCGTGTACGTGCGCGCGTAACGATCATCTTTATTTTTTTTTCCGCCCGTCGGCACCGAGGCAAGCTTCACCCCCGCGGAGGGTCCCCCGATTTCTTTTCCTCCCTCTGCCCCTTTTCTCGCCCGCCTCCCTTATCTCTCGCTCTCGCACGTATCTCGCGCGAGATACGCGGCGTCGAAACTGCGCTCGATAATTTTGCAAGAGCGCTCCGGCGTACAATGGCGCCGGCAGCGCGAGGAAATCGGAATGTTGCGCTCCAGCGAAATTCCGCGGAGAAGACAAGACGCGCGAGCGTTGCTCGAATCCGCGAAGCCCGTCATTAAGTCTCGAACGCGCGCGGCCCATCCGCTCGAGGCAAACCTATCGATCCTGGTTAAACGAACGTCCGCGTGTCATTGCACCGGCGGAATTCCTGAGTGCGACCTTCAGACCCTTTTTTTTTTTTCCATTCGGCGCGTATTCGCGTGCGACACGCGTATCGCGTGATGCACGGCATGCGCGTTGCGATCGCGCGTATCGCTCCGCTCGACGAAAACAAAAGGGCCGAGGAGATGGGGCACTAAACGAAGTGGAAGTCTCCGGCGCGCCTAGAATCTTGACGTCCCGGCGATTTCGAAACGCCCCGGTGTCCCGGAGACGCGGGGAGCAACGTATTCCCGCGTTTCCTCTCCACGGGACTTCTGTCTTCTATTAATAGTCGCGAGGCGAGTCGCGCGTGGCCGCGATCCTTTAATCCTTTCGGCGCTGAACGGCCCGACGAGGCGTAACTTATGGCAACGGTAGCAGCGCGAGCGAACGCCTTTCTATCGATCGACAGGTCCGATGTCGATAATCGCGCAACACGTGTAACTTGACGACGACACGCGATTAACTGCGCGGTACTTGGCCGCGTAGCTTTTGCTATCCGCAAAAATTCGGTAAACGTTGCCCGGCGAAGGAACGGAAGGTTCATCTCCTTCGACCCGCGAACGAAGGTATCAACGTTCCTTTGATCGAGCGGCACTCTTCCGTCCTATTAACGACGCCGTGGATTATTTTCCGCGCGAATATAATCGACGATAAATGGGAGACGAAAAGTACCGCCCGGCCAGTTTCGAGATGCTGCCGCGTGCCCGACTTATCTCCTCGCGATTTATCACCGCGCTTGAAAAATGACAGATAATGCTAAATGACTTAATCGTGACTCAGAATGTATCTATTAAGCGCGTTGAATAATTTTAAAACCGTGTTTGCATTTTATTCATTCATAGCAAAGGACGGTAATCTTACTCGTCGCGATCGGGTATCCGTATACAAAATGATCTTTGCGAGGTAAAAGTACGTGCCTTGTCTTGTAAAATTAGCGACGGCTTGTAATCGCCCGTAAAAACAAGATGAAAGAGTGAATCGAACGGGTAATAAATGTGTTTTAAATTATCGCGAATCGCCACTTTAACTGTCTAATATTCGTCCGCGCGATTAACCGCGTCGCTGATTTTTCCCGCTTTCACGGGAAGAGGTATCGATTCGGGCCGAACGTAAAAAAATTGCTCGCGTTAATCGCGAGGTGAGAGAGCTGAAATATTCTCGGACAACCACTCCGTCCGCGTCGTCGAGTCTCGTTCGAGCGGGGCAATTGATGCGCGTCTGAAATTACGATGGCAAAAAAATCTGGGGCACACATAGCGAAATTGCCCGACAATCATTAGCGAGCGTAAGAGTGTACGTTATACGAGACTTAATTCCCCAGTCTGCCTCCACGTTTCCCCTCTCCCTATCTCTTTTCTCTGTCTTTCTCGCTGCTCTCTATTTTACCTCCCCCGTCGTCCCTCGATCCCTCGATCGCTCTCTCAAATCGCTAGCTCCTACTTGTTCCCTATATCTCTCCGCGTTGCTTGCCCGCAAACACGCGCCAGCGGAGCGCGAATGTCTGCTCGCAGAAAGCGTTACGCTTCACGAGAGGAGATAAAAATGATTTCCTTTAAATCTTTCGAGTGTACGACCCTCATGAATGCGAGGAGCGTAAAAGAAGTACGGCGCTATATCGTAGATTTTTTTTTACGTAATCCGAGGTCCTAGCGCGGTTCCCGGATAGCGTCAGGCGCGAAATAAATGCATCTTTTTCCGGGCATTTTCGTCGGTGACGCAAGTGCGCGCACCGACACGATTTCGCGGCGATCGCAGCATCGGAGGCCGCCGATTGAAACGCTCGGCCGGGCGCGATAGCGAAGAAGATGCGGGATTCTCGGAAGAGCGGGCGAACTTTGACAGATGGCCTCGTGCGCGTATCTCTTTTCTTTCTCCCTAGAGAGGCCTCGCCACGTCTCGCCGGCGGCTGGTTCCGCCGCGGTATAATTTAATTATTAATTTAACGACGACAAAGTAACGATCGGTCGCGGACAATGAGCAAGTCCGATTATCTCGGCGCGGACGCGGCGCGGCAGTGGTCTCGTAAACCGGGCCTACCGCGGGTTGCATTGTAATTTACGCCGATATTTATGCGAGATGCGCTTGTCGGCGGAGTCTCCTCGTTACGGAGAGTTAACCATCTCGCGGAGCCGAATGACGACTCGTCCCGTCTCTCCTCGGCGAGTGCCATGCACGCGCGGCCGCGCGGTATGCAAATTATTTCTCGGAGACGCTCGTCGTAATTATATGTAGGTCAATAATGTTATCGATAAAAATCGCGATCACGTACGCCACGGTTACGAGCACGCGAGATGCCGATGGTCCCTCCAATCAAGGCCGCGTAGCAAAATCGGCGAAATGTTTTAATAAATCTGTTGTGTAATGGATTCTTCTTTCATTAAGATATTTGTATAAATATTTTTTTTTTTTAAATTTTACTTATGAAAGGAAAGAAATATCTGCACCGCTGCGTCAAAATGCAACGCGTCCAGTTAATTATTCGAGGGTACCGGGGAGATTTAACGGGCGCCTCGGGATTGTCGGGAAGCAGCGATTTGGAAGTTTGCGTTTACGCGAATGATACCGCGGCACAAATATACAGTTAACGAAGTGCGCTTCTGGATCTATTTTCGCTCGATCGAAAGATCGAGGCCGTCGACCCAAACGGATCTCACGAGAGCCGAGAGAAAGAGAAGGAGAAAAAAGGAAGAGATAGCGAGAGGGACACCGAACCGCTTTTGCGATACTTGCTCCTCTCTTTTTCTCTCCCGTGCTCGAATACGACGAGGACGATGACGACAACGAGGAGCAATCAATCCGTCATTTTATTAAAAGGCTTATTTCGCGCCGCGATTTCATTCCCTCTCAAGTGGCCTGATCCAATTCGAATTCATGTCGCTGCATGCGTCGTCGCTAAGCTCTCTTCCATTGACCGGCTCGTGTGCGATCGTCCCCGGTATCTCGGTACGCGAACCAAGTCATCTCGTAACCCTTCAACTGCGGCACGCGCGAGCGAAATTGCTGGGGCGAGCCGGACCGAGAGAATTCGCGACGCAGATTTATCAATTGGAGTGCGGCGACTCCAATGCCCTCCAATCGACACGACGATTCAACGAGTTTTCATGAGGGAGAACAGCGGAGACGAGGAAGGCGAGCGAATACTAGAACCGTTTAGCGAGAGCCGTGCTCGCCAAAGGGAGCCGCGATGATGAACGAACGAGGAAATCGCGTCGAATGAGTCACGTCAACGGCGAGGACTCGAAATGATAGGCCGCGTACACCGAGGCCGCTAATTGATGCGCTTTAAAGTCGTCCGCTTGTTTTCCCGCTTAACGAACCGTTAACTCTAGCTAACGGCTGCGTAAATGTTTCCCTGTCGGATTCCCCTCGTCGCGACCTGCCACCGGAAAAGCGTGTCGACGCAGATTTTTCATTCACTACCGCGAAACGTATACGTAGATCTGGAAACGTCACGCGCGAAGCTGTAACGAAACGGCCGGCGCACGCCGGCCCAGCATCCGCTCTCTCCCCTTTAAAATCTTCGATCCGGCTCCTCCGCCAGATTGCGACGACCTTGATTCTCTCGCACGGTTTAACCGTGACGTCCAAGATACAGCTATTTTGAAACCGAGACAAAAACGAGCACTGTAACGGGTAATTTTATCGAAAATCCGGCCGGTTTGTTGTGGCATGATGCAATACCGATTAACCGATTAGGAAGAGTAAAAAAAACACTAAATTATCGTATCTACAGAAGCAACGACAGCTCGGCGATATATATACATTCCACGTAAATGCGTCCTAAGCGTTTCACGCTAATGAACTGATACAATGAAAAAGTACAGCGGGGGATAAATTTAAAACGTCGCCGAGACGTGAACGACTCGAGCTAACGGGCGCCAAGAGAGACGTTCGGGTTCGGAAAGCGTTTCTCGAAAGGTGATTTTCCCAAAAGGTCCGTAAAAAGTTATACGAGACACGCCACGCCGCTTTTGTTCCCGAGAAAGACCCGGCGCGACCCCGGCCCGGGAGATCCGGAGCCGGGATGAATGGGGTGCTCGTCCGTTTACCTCGGTTATCGCGCCAAGGGATGGCGCCAGTCGGCGACCGCCCCATTGAGAAGGGATGCGGAGAAGGGTTGGACCCGGCGACGTCGCGCCGGCGGAGAGGAAACGGACACGAGCAACCTGTTGCTCTTCGGGATGCAAGTCCACGTGGCCATCTCCTCCGGGCCGGCTCTCCCCCCGGCACCCACACGCAACATGTTGCAATCCCCCGAACCCCACGGGCGTCGTAAAGTATTCGCGCGACGACGGATTATCGCGCGCCGCACGTGGGTGGACCATTTATCTCGGTAGAGCCGAGAGGCGCTGGGCGCGAGAGATAATTGATGAACGCGTTTTTACCTGGCGCTGACGGTTTTTGCGAGAAACCACGGGATGGGTGGACTGCGAACGGCGCGGTGGAAAATACGACGACAGTAATACAACGGGCACGATAATAACGTAAGAGTTATGTAATGACAGAGCGAGGGAACGTTGTAAATCTTATTCGGCTTATTAACGTCGCGTGATGTGTATATTAAAGGCCGTGAATCATAAAAATTTTTTTTTAATGGAGTAATAATGGTTTTAATATACGCGGCCGGGGTGAATCACTGACGCGATATATGTGAATTAACTCGTGTGAACTGAGACACGTTTTTATGTATGCGAGCTTTTTCAAATATTATTAAAAATTATTGAACACTCGAGAGGCTCAAGTGTATATTATTTCCGAAGTCAATCCCGGCACCCGGGGGATCATGCGTCTTCCTCATCCGCGATGAAGATTCTCGAGAGGCGAGACTGACGGCGCATTTCGATCGATCGTCGGCCGAAGGCGGCACGACGACGGACGTCTAAAGCAAGCAATAGAGAGAAAGACCGAAGAAAAAGGAAGAGAGAGAGAAAGAGAGAGGGAGAGACCTAGCGCCAAAATAAATCAATAAAATAGCGAACCAAGTCGGGCACGTAGGCGCATATACGTGCATACAACGTGCAGACCGGCACGTATGTGGACAAGGGAAGCGGGGCCGAGGGAAAAGAGCCGCGGCAGACGGGCGAAGAGAGAGAGAAAGAAGAGAGCCAGGCGAGCGAGGTCGAGACACGCGGCAGCTGTCTGGCGCCAGGGGTCCCCCTGTTCCCTCAAACAGTCGCGCCGAATGCCACCCACCTTAACCGACCGACCTATCGTGCCATTCTCAAACCTGCCTGCATCCCGGGAGCCGGCTTTTCTCCCCGCCAACCCCTCTACTCTTACCCCGCGTTCCAGCACCGGTCCCTACGGTCCTCCGGATTTCGTCCTGCGCCAGATGCAGCGGCCCCGACGACATACGGCACCGTTTGATGGATCGGCCCGTCGGCCGTATTCCGCCGAGTAGAAACTTCCGATCAAGCGAGAGAGCCCGACAAACAAATCGTTGAAACTGTCCAACCGCGTTGATAAGCGAATAAATGAATCTAGCCGAGCTGACCGGGAGGGACTCGACGATCGCGCCCGACCGGCGGGAAACGCACTCGATCGAACGATATTTCTGTTCTCTCCCGGAAGCGCCGTTCTATCTATAACCGGCTCAAATAAAAAGGCCAGCCGCGCTGCGTGTTTATGATTCCGTGTCATCCTCTCCGGTGCTCGAAACTTGACGTGTCGCGTATTACATCGCCGCGTTTTACGTCGCGCGAATGCATTCGTTATGCCGATGAAAGTGCAATCGCGTCGGATGACTCCCGTTTCCGGTGGAAACTTTAATCGAGAATTCGAAGACACGAGCCTAGCAATAAATAAGAGCGAATAAAGAGCAAAATAATTTTTTTTTATTTAAGATACGTAATCAAAATGCAATTAGCAGAAATAGAAATAAAAAAAAAAAGTCCGTGGGGTTTTATTTTAAATTGTCACGAGCAACGTTCTCTCAAACGGAAAACGGGCTGGAGCCGGGGATAAATTGCGTTCTACGCGATTACTCTCGGATTAAATGCATGAACACACGCGTCGTCTCTTATTCGCTCTTGTAAAATATCGCGAGATCCGCCGGACAGACGCAATTTGCTGTTGGCTTAGGAATGCGACGTCTGCCGACGTTGGAGCAGCGGCCTTTGCATTGGCAAAGACAAACACTTGCAATTAGTAACAGCAAAAACCACGAAAGACAAACTCATTGCGACATCACCGTCAGCACGAAAATTACAATTACTTAAAATTGCGACTCGTTTTTCTCCTCTACGATATGGAAAACAATCTTCCCACAAAACTACTCGTTTTTTTTTTTATAAAGCATAATTTACAAGTCTATCCAAAATTTTTTTCTCCTGTACACTCAATTGTAATAACTTAATAAAAAAAATTCCCAGTTTAACGTGTCTACTTTTTTTTTCCCCTTTTTTTATTTACGCAAATTATTTCCCGTCGTTAATAACTTGCGAATTCGAGCGGTTCCGACGAGAAAATCCGGTGGCGCAATCGCGGAAAATTATTGAACAACGTTGCGGAGAAACGAGAGTGATCGTCGCGCGAGTCGGCGCCGAGCGTAGCGCGCTCACTTTCCTGCTTCTGGCCGGGGCCAAAAGCGTTTCAGGCGTTCCACGAAGCGGCGGGCGCGAGACCGGCCCGAAAAACGACGAGTTCGCGATCCGTGCGGTGCGTCATGCGTGAAAAGCTACGCGCGCGTCAGCCCCGCGGAACGCGCGTGCTGAGGAAATTTCTTCGACGACCGCGGTTCGGGATCGCGAAACATTATCCCTACCCTCCGAGAAATCTCCCTCGGGAACGCGGTGCTCTTTGCACACGGCGCGGTGCAAACTAAACGTAAACAAGTACAGCCACACGTAAAAAAAACGTCATTTCTTTAGATAACGTAATGTGAGAAAGAGACTTTAATTTATTTTTGAAATTTACTTTCGAATTTCAACCTTATTCTCGCAATTCGAAGGGGCAGGCTCGCCTAAAATTGAACTCGTTTTCATTTTTCTCAGACGAGAATTAACGAGAGGGAAATCGATCAACGTTGATCGTGTAGACGCAGTCATCGATCATAGGCGTCACGGATCCCCATTGTAGGGATCTCGGATCGACCGTGAGATCCAAAGATAAGAAAAAAAAAGAGAAAAAAAAAAGAAAAAAAAAGAGAGAGAAAAAGAAAAGGAATGTACGTGACACGAGAAATGGATCGTCTTATTTTTCCCGAAATTTTACGTCGACCGAGGTTTGGACGATCTATTATCATTCGAACGACTCGACGTGGCATCCCGTATATCTCTCGTTGCGGGGTCGGCGGTCATATGGGGCCATGCATAACCTTGAAGACATAGTTACCTTCTCCGTTGGTGGTAAGCGAGCCGGGAAGTGGCAGAGGCGTGCTGTTTCTGCACCGACGTTGATCCCCTTCGCTGGGTGCGCGATCTGAAAATAAACGGGCAACCCCTTGAGATGCTGCTTTCCTCGCGCGAAGACTATTTCTTCCTCTCTTAATTCCTTCCCTCCTTTCGCGCGCCGCTTTTTTCGCTCCCGCACATGTTTCGCTTTATATCCAGAGCAGAAGGAGGAGAGAGAGAAGAAAGAGCGACACGCACACACATCGTCGTTGTACTTGCGAACCAGACAAAAAGAAAACCGGGGAATGTAAAGTGTGCAGATCGCAAACGCATTTTCGCGAGGCGGACGCGTCGGAACGGCCAGCGTCCGTGTATCGCGGTAGGTTCGGGACGAGTTTTCCGTGGACCGGGTAAGGTAGTTCGCGGCGTTGCATAAACGGCTTATTGTCGGTAAACACCGGCGACGAGGCTCCACGTAACTTCATATGACTGCACGTTTCTCCCGCTAAGCGACTAATTGACGCAACACCCGGTCTCGGATTTCTCTGCTTCAACAGAATAAGCGCGTCGATTCTGCCGGCGCAGGTGCGGCGCGCGAGATGCGTCGTGCCAAACGACGAAGCGATTCGTCACCGCGTCTTAATGCGAGAGACGCATCCGAGAGAGCGAAATGATCCTTCGTACCCTCCTCATTTGCGGTCGAAGGGTGATAAACGGTTCCCAGACCGTTCAGCTCGCGTCGAAGCTGCGCCATGCATCGACGGCTGCTCGCGAGAATTCACGATCGACCGCGGCAATTAAGCGCGACAATTTTCGCAGGGCCAGAGGAAAGAGAAACCGCCAAGGTAATCGCCAGACGCGTGATTCATAGCCCCGCGGGAAACCGTCTCTTTTCTTTTTCCCCTCCCGGCCTGCCTTTCTCCTTCGTGGCGGCACAAAGGAGGTGACAGAATCGTCCAAAATAATTATTCGCTCGAAACGGATAATTTATTCACGTGCGCCGTGGCAAAAGTCTCGTATAGCAAACGGAACGGCCAATTATAATTTCCAACGAAACAATGCTAATCTGCCTACGAGCGACTGACTTTTAAAACCTTTTTTTTTTTCTTCGCTCGTGGTGACTTATTTGTCTTCTAGAATTTATTATTTCGTTAAAAAAAAAAAGTGATTTTATTCAGCTTTTACTAATTTATCGGACCAGGAGTCTATACAAGTTTCCAGCTTTATTGAATTTAATTCGATAAAATAATTTCGATAAAAAAATTCCAAAAGATGAAGACAACCCGTGGCTAAAAATAAACTACTTCAGGGCAGCATTATTTTTTCTTTTCTAACGCGAATTGCACGTGGTAAACGTTTACGACTACGTTACAAAAGGCTTCAGGCCTGAAAAACATGCTAATAGTTTTAGGGATAGACCATAGAAGGCCAGGGCCCATTCACTGAAAGAGAGGATGACGTCAGAAGAACAAGTCGGAATGAGGAGACGGTCGCATTCCTTTTGGATTCCAGAATCTCGTTCCTACGGGGTAAGCATTTCCTGCCACGTCGCACACGAGAACATTAAAGAAAGCGGCGAAGGCAAAGACAAGAGAACCGGGGACCTCAAGGATATCACGAGGATAGAAGAGAGCCGTCTATTTTTAGGACGCAATTATTTAAAAATCTGCTGGGCCTCGCCCCCATCGCTGTCGCGTCGCGCCGAGCGAATTCCATAGAACTCCCTTACCTCTCTTTCACCGAATCCTCATCCTGTCTCCCACGCGAGAGGCTCTTGTTACGTAAATATGTATAGACCAAGGTATAGACTGTACCTAAAAATTGCTCGTCTTTCCCGTCAAATTATTTCTTATTTTTTATATTTTTTTTCGCTTATCTCGATAAAATTTAATACGGCCGATATTTAATGAATACTTAATTCTGTTACGCAAATTCTGATTAACTAATATTTTTTTTCGATTTTTCTGTCTTCGACTTTTGTGTATTTTACATCTGCGTAGGTTGACGCGTTTTATAAAGGAATTTGTGTCAAATGTTATATCACAAATTATTATATGTAAAACAGTTTTCTGTAACGTTAAAGAAGCAAGAGTAAATGACGCGCGCTCTGGAAATATCTGGGTTAATGAATAAAACAGTAATTTTTTTTAATTACTAGACTTGCGGAATGTAAATCGCAATGTGCCGAACGTTGATTATTTTTCAGGTATCTTCGACGATTGCACGATTTTTCAGATACGCGACAACGTCGCGAGACGCGGTGAAGAATCAGTGCGCGCGGGCGATTATCGGTGCAAATATTTATGCGGCCGATAAGAAACAAATTGACACGCGAGACCGTGGTTTATTATACGCCATCCACCGGTCGACGTCCAACACACAACGTCATAATGTCGGGCAAACACAATTTATTTACAAAGTACGGCCGAACAGAAGAAGCTCGCGGCGCGATTTTGGCACGCGCGTCCACTCCACAAAGGGAGCGTAAATATAATTCCGCGAATTACGCGTGTCACCGTAAGCCGTTAAGTGCCGCGCGAATCTGAGGGATAGTGTCACCGCCGAGTTTGCAAAAATATATAGCCTGCACGCGGAAGATTCGGGGCCGGGCGGCGCCACCGCGCGCCCGCCTCGGTCTCGCTTCCAAGGTGAGCGGATTCGTGAGTTATGAGCTTTGGCTCGGGAAGAGAGTCGCGGACGAGAAAGAGTTTCACTTGCGAGACGACCGAGAGCATTGTTACCGCGATTCCCGAGAACGAGACTCCGCAAACGCTCGCGTAACTTTTCCCCCCCGAGATTTCCGCGACGCCGCGAATCCGCCGCGACATTGGGAGGCTGATCGACGTCACGTCGCGTTGCAATGCCGCGCTCTCGGCGTTACCGAGCGGGCAAGCTGCGTCGAATTAGAATCTCGCCGGCACGGATCTTCAAACGCGGCATCTCGCCAGGCTCTCGCGATCCGGAAATCAGCGCGCCGGCCGCTCTCGAGGTCCGCAAACGCCGGCGGCGCGATCGGTACGGCGAAGGAGGCACCGGAATGCGAGAGAGCCACTCCCGCCGATCGCGGGTTGAGCGGCGAAACCAGAGGCGAGCGAGCGGAGGATGGAGCGCGGAGAAGATGAGAGAACGAGGGAGAGTTTCGTCATACCGAGCGCACGCCGGCTCCTGACCGCATAACCGATAACAGATTTCCTCGACGGATCTCTCCGATCAACGATAAATTCGCGACGGCTCGCGATCAGCAGTGTTCCGCGCGTTCTAGATCAACTTCAGCTTCGGGGCGAGAGCGGGAGCGAGATATCGCATTATTTTAAAGAGAAAGGATTGATTGAACGAGCGCGCGGAGGGCGAGCGAAGACGCGATAAACGAGGAAGAGTGGAAAGAAACTCAAGGATTGATAGAGAAAGGAGGAGGAGCAAAGTGCGCCGGTCGAGTTCGCTCTTTCGACCAGAGCGGGTGAAAGACGGAGGGAAAAATCGGGCAGAGCGACGCGAGGCAAGGCAGAAAAGGAGAGACAAAGACCTAGAGAAAAAGGGAGAGAGGAGGACGGAAGGAAGCAGAGAAGGGATGTATTCAAGGACGTCGCGGCGAGTGAACAAGAGTAAAGCCAGGGCGACAGGCGCCTCCGTTCTCCGGGATCTCCGTCTTATTCAGCCCCACCCTGCCGGCCGGCGCTAAAGTTGCGGTGGCCCTACCTGCGCTCTCACCGTGCCCTTGCCCTCTCGCGGGAATTAGCAGCGGGATTACCGGCGGCCGACCCGAAAGCCCGCGTACAAAAGCCCGCCGTTCCATTAACGAAACAAGCCCTCGCCGCAGGGAGAGAGACCACTTAAGGGATGCGAGATGTCCCTGCGATCCCTTTCATCTCAATATTTCGCCCTCCCCTCCTCACAATGACTCGCTCCGTCGGTGAAATAACAAAGCCCAGCCCATTTTAAAACCGGTTATATCCACTACCGCGTCGTACATTCTTTCGAGACAGGTGGACCGTTAGCGAATGCGTTTAGCTGCACTTTCCACGCTTTCTTGCAGCTTCTGCGCTTATCTCTTTTCGTTTAATTTGCGAACGTATCCCCGGGTCGCTCGCCGGCGCGGATTATTTTCGACGTTTCGGCGCCCGTCAAGATAGACCGCGAGATTAAACGCCGCCGATGTGCAGCCGACGTGGAGCTCGACCTGCGCGAAGAGCCGTGGGAGGAGAGCAGAAATCAAAAACGTCAAACCGCGTAAACGCGCGACACGCGCATGTCCTCGCGCGTTTGAAAGGGACTGAGCGGCGCTACGTCCTTCGTCGTATTCGTTGAAATTTGCGCAACTGCGCTGGCGGAACGAGATAGCACGTGCGAAAATCGAGCGGCTCCGCGACGAAGTTTCCGACACTCGCGCTCGACGACACTTTTTTTTTTTCTTTTCTTTTCTTTTCTCGCGGAGAACGTACAAAAAAGAGAGGGAAAACGCTGGTACCGTGTCGTCTGTCACAATCTTCGTGTAGGTGCGGTCTCTGCTTGCGCAATGTTTTAATTAAATAAGTGCTACGTGGAATCGCGAATAAAACGGTCTGATATCATCGTGGGGAAGCGAAACGATGCCGCTCGATGGGGAAAGACTTGAAGGCGATAGCACGAGCGGACGCTGCCGCGTTCTTTACCACTGGCTCATCCCTTTACTTTTCCTCCCACGGTCAACCGGATAGCGCGCGCATCTCCCCCGCAGAATCCCACCCGCGGGTTCCCGAACCTCGAGCAACAAGTGGCGTACTTTTATCCGGCGCGCACGGTGGCCCAGTTTCCGCGACGGGGGCATAAATTCGCGCGGCCGCCGAAAGACAGATTTACGACGAGAGGCGAGGTCCCGCGCCGTCCGCCGAGAGGAAACCGCTCCGCTTCAACGCCCGCGCATTTTCCACGCTTATCGCATATCTCGACGCGAGCGTGGCCCGAGAATTTAGCCGCTCTTGGACCCATCGGCGGAATTCCTCTTTGTGCAAACGCGAGCCGCGAGCCGCGGCATACGATACACGGTCCTCTCTCTATCGACAGGAGATATTGACCTCAGGCGATATACGCGGAACACGCGCCCAGCGGTATTTCTCTCTCTCTTTTTCTCTTTTTGCTGTATGTAAGTGCGTCCACTATATAATCTATAGATACACGCCTAACGTCACCGCAAACGCGCGACTCTCCTCCAATCTGCGGCCGCTATTACTTCGTCACACGTCTAGCTCGACACACGTACGTACGTACACGCCACCGCTCAAGTAGCACTTGTAATGGTATTTATTAATTATTTCACGTCGTGTGCCGGAACTGCGAAGCCACGCGGGAGATTTCTCGGCGAGACGAGAGGCGAATCTATCAACGGATTCACGTGTTGGGCGCTCGGGCGTCCGCATTGATCCCGGGGAGAACCAGTTTAGGTTCGGCCGCGGTAGGAGAGACGAGAGAAACGCACGGGAGACGGTAGTCGAAACCAGAAGAGCACCAGGCAGAAAGTATCGTTTCAGGGCCTTTCCGCGGCTCGCGGAAGGCGACTTCGCCTATCGCATTATAGATTCATCGGCGCTTCGCGATTGAATTTAATTAATTTATCAGGGAACGTAATCGAGAAATACTTAACGATGTAGTTTCTCGCATTAAAATTGTTTAAAAAATAATGATAAATAAATAAAATAAAAAAAAAAAGCCAAATCGCAGGTTTGCAATTACAAGTATTTTTCCGTCAACTGTTAACATCGGCGTTTTATATTTGCAACGATGCAAGCGAAACCACTCGGTCTGCACCTGGTGGAGACCAGTACAGCGGATACATTGATCAACCGCTGAAACGGCGATATCGTGAAATCTATCGGCGCACTGCGATCAACAAGATCGGTTTACAGCACGTTGTTATGATCATAAAGAAGTGAGCACGCATTATTTCGATCTCCCATTTGGCTAGGATTATTTTATTTCTACATTTATCTCAATTTATGCCACGGACATACGCATATATATGTGAAATAAAAAAAAAAAAAAATATATATATATAAAAAATGAGTGGGCGTGCAATAAATTATTTGCAAAAATTGGCAAGACGGATCCTGTTCACGGAATAACGCCACTTCGCGTTTGGTTGAGAACCCTCGATGCGTGTGACTAGAATGCTATCATAAACCGACCTCTATGAATGCTGCGCGTCTGTTCTTGCTCAACCTCATCTAATAAAATCGTCGGTTTTATTCGCGACGGAACGATCTATTTATCATTTGAAGAATCCACGGCCGCGCGTAGTCGTGAAAAGTGTGAGAACCTCTGACTCGGACCTCGTGCGATCGGAATGCCACGTATTCGCCGTCCTCTCGATTGCTTTTCGAGCACCCGGGACACAAAGAGAAGTATATCGATATTATGGTTTTATTAATTTCGCTCGTGACTCGCGTGCTTAAAAAATTTTTTTTTTTACAATTGTACGTAATTATATTTAAAGGTAAACTTTATTTTTAATTAAAAAGGACAATACAGAGCGTTATTTGCTCTTGCTTCTTTTACGTCAATCAAACTGTTTTAAATTTAAAAAAAACTAAATAAAAAAAGTAATTAAAATTAATTTAAAAAAAAAGAATGAATTAAAGACGGATACCGAGTCATAATGTATTAAAATCTCATTGCATATTGTTCGCAATTCTCGAGCGATCGCGGACCAACTGGCGCGATGTTCCGAAAGATGGGAACGCTGCCACTCGTCCCGGATTATCTCCAACCTTGCTTTGGGCTAGGTCGTGAGACGCGACACGCGCGTTAGGAAAGACGAGCCTCGCCGCTTGTACGGTAAACGTTTGCAAGCAATAAACGTGAGTTATCGCCGCTATGGGTGTGAGAAGACAATGTACGCGCGCACGCATTTGCACACTCGCTGGCGGGCATTTCTGATTACGGCGTGAAAGATGAAACACTTACCTTCGGGTCTCAGTCTGTCGGCGATAAGGCAATACGGGGGTGGCGGCGACTCTGCAACAGAAAAATATATCACCGTGTAATAATGTACCGTTGTATAAAAATATTTACGTCTATTTTAAATATAAAAAGTCAAGCACGAATCGAGAGCTTATCTTCGTAGTTACATTTACCATCTAAATAATTAAAATCGATATTAAAATTGATAATGAATAAATACATCAACAAGGCTGGGATATCTGTTTATTTTGGCCGATATCGGTGCTCGGGGCATCCGTATCGATCGCAGGCTATTGAAAAACCGACTCCTGGGGCTCTCGATTAAACCAAATTGATGACACCGAACGGCGACGACGACGTTCGAAATATCGTGACGGCGGGCGCCCGTTAGAGAAGTGCAAACCAAAAGTAGCAGGTTCTATTATTGGCGCGGAGCGCCAGCGAAACCGGTATGCCGTTTTTCGTCCTTTTATGTATCGCCCTGAAAGTAATAGAGGACAAACTGCGGCGCGAGTATCTCGTCAAGGTAACCCGACGCTCCCCCGTGTCTAAGAGATCGAGACGGCCCATCTAAGCGCGAAGGCAACGGCATTCTCGAAAAATTCTTGTCGTCGGGAGCAAAATTTCTTCAGGTTATTATGGCCCCGAACCTGAACGCTGAATTTAATATGAATAACACAGAAAAACTTTTTTTCCGCATTAAATTGGGGAAAAAAAAAGAAAAAAAAAAAAATGTATTTCGCAGAAATTATTCTACGATGACGAGATATGGCATTTGTCAGCGGAGTCTTTTTTTTTTTTTACCCTAGCTGTTTTCAAAGTCTGAAGCGTCATTTGAATATCGAGCTCTTATCGGTTTCCTAAATAAAAATTCGCGAACCGAGACGATAATAATATTACGTAATGGACCGATTAAAATCGCAGATCGCAATCGAGCGCTGACGCTGCCGTTTGATTGGCGTATCTATAAATAACATCCGTTTTGAATTCGGCTTTCCGTGCAGGAAAGTGCGTATCTGCCGGTGGAAAAGCTCCGAAATTCCTAGATAATAAGCGCGGCGCGGCGGCGACGTGTAATGGCCGCCCGTCGCGCCTACACTCGGATCCTCCTCGCGACTCCGCTTCTCTCTTTATCGTCCTCTCCTCTCTCTATCTCTCTCTCTCGATTACGCCCGGCTCTGATCCCTCTCCAGAGCCGGCCGCCGCGCCGCCGCCGAGCTTTAATAAAGCCGGCGCGGCGTGTCACTCATCGACGCACTTCAAACTTCGGACCGCAGTTGGCACGATTTAAATAACAAGATGGGAGCGCGATTTAAACGGCGATATTTCAGCCCCTAATTAAGGCACTTATTATAAACGCGCGGCGCTCCCGCGAGGGTTACGTAACTCCCGAGGCGTCTCTCTCCTCCGGCCGGGGACGCGCCTATTTCTAGGCCTGTTTATTCGATTGTCGGCCGCGCGAGATAAATTTTATTGCATTCGTTGAACCGGTTCGGAACGCTCTCGAGAGGGAAAAGAAAAAAAAAAAGAAAAAGAAAAAAAAATTTGCGCGCGTGTGCGTTTGTCGAATGCCTGGCGGACCGCGCCGAAAGAGACGGAAGTCGCCTCGCGTTTTTCGGACGTGAAGGAACACCGAGCTGAGGAGAAAGTCGCGGTGATAAAAGAGCCGCGACGATTTGCGTAACGACGACACGCCGCCGCCGTCGCCGCCGCCGTCGCCGATGATAATCGATTCGCCGGCGTGAATTATTAACCGGCCGCCACGGCGGCCGTCTGCGCGAGAAAAAAAAAAAAAGACGTAAATAAAAAAAACGGATAAAGACGGCGTTACGAAAACAAGGCGCCACCGCGGGAGCGATTCGCGCAGCGATAAGCGATCCGGCGTTAATTAACACACGCTATCGATCGCGCCGACAATGATCGGCGAGGCTGCGTGAGAAACAGACTGGGGAAAAATAGGATCGAACACGCGCGTTATTTCGAGCTAAATAACGCGTGCGTCACGGTGCGCTAAAATAAACGGGGATACATAAAAAAAATATATATATATATGAAAATATAAAAAAGTATTACCGAGATGTCCCAGCGGTTTTTTAAATGGCTAAGAAGCTTCTTACAATGCGAATAAGAGACCACTTTTTGTTCGTCACAAGCTGCGTTTTGCCGTTACGTATCATACATCGCAAAATCGTGATTTACGCGCCGCGTGGAGGATAATAATGCGAATGCCAACGCTTGGCCGAGCGAGCATCACCTCGGCGCGTAATGTGGTCTTTGTTTTGAACAACGGGCCGTAAGTGCTCTCGGAATGCTCCACGGCGGGGGAGAGCTAAAATTCTTAGGAAACCTATTCCCGATCCGTCGAAATCATCAAACTATCAACGCGCGTACCAGAAATCGAGAGTATAATAAACACCGGCACCGACCCAAGAGTCCCGACGCCCCCACGCTGTCCTCAATTCCGGCGGATCGCAAAAATTTCAATCGACGAAGGTCAGCGTCGCGAGCGGACGCGTTTTTACACTTGTCCCAGAAAAAGACGGAAAGGTAATAGCATCGAATGCTGTCACGTTTCCCATCGGGGAACTTCTAATCATTGTCAACAGTCCATAAAAGACAAATGCATTTCTATAAGAAAACGGAGGTGAAAGATCTCATTTTTCAGACGTTAACAGAAGTTGATTCGACTCCCGAGACCGTACCTTGGAGACGTCGGGTTCGTCGCCGAGATCTCCGTCCCAAGACGAGCCCGAGACGAATCGGTGGCGCGATTTTTGACCGCCCAACGCGACCCAAGTCGAGTTGGGTTAAAGCTTTGGGTAGCCGTCGTTTGCCTGCTCGCCTGTCTGCCTGCCTGCTTTGGTGGAGTTCGACTCAGTTCGGTCAGCTTCTCGGCTAATGCCGGCTGGCCTCGACAATTAGCTGGCGCCAGCAATGACACGCAGCGGCGCCGGGCTGCGGTCCCCTCTCTCTTCGCGGCTGTCGCGGTCGTCGCGTCCCACCTCGTGTCCCCCTTCGGCCCCTCTCTTGTGCGATCCGCCGACGGTTCCGCCGCGACGGACGGTGGCCCCCGCGCGCCGACCCCCTAGCCGTCGGTGCCCTTCCTATCCGCACATGCTCAACGCGGCGCCCCCGTTCTCTCTTCCACCGTCGTCTTTCGCTCTCTCTCTTTTTAACTCGCGTACCCGAGAACTCGCTCTTTCCTCGTCGGATCGTCGCGTCCGTCGCGTCTGCTCGCGCTCTCTTTCTCTGCCGTGCCGTCGCCGGTCGACCAACCCTTCCCACTCTCTCGCGTCACCGTCTTTCCGCCAGCCGCGCGACTGACTCGCCCAATATACGTTTTATTTTTAGACTCATTTCCTTCTGGCCATAACTCTGATTGTGTGGCCGTTGGGAAGTGCCGGCTCCTCCCGTTTTTTTTTTCTTACGGCATAATACGGGCTCTATCTACTTTTCGTTCTCTTCCCGACGCGCGTCAAGGATCTATTTTTTCCTCCCCGTCTTTCCTCGTGCATCGAGAAGCTGACGCGACTATTTCGCCGCTCTCGCTCGCTTTCTCCCGCCTCTTTCCCCAAACGCGCCGCCGGCTTCTTCCTCGCGCGTGCATATGCGGCGCGGCCGCGGGGGCCCCGCTATTATTAGCCGTGGAAACCTCAGCGTGGAATCCGAAGGATCCGCTTGTTTTCCTCGGGCGTCGCTCGCCCCGTTAATTACGAAACGTGAGATTTAATCCCGCGAGCCTTTTTCCGCGATGATGTCGCGGGCGGATCGCTCGTGATTTCCCGGCAATGTGCGCTTATCGATAAAGCGCGCTCGGCCGTGACGAATCGACGTCGTCGCGATTAGGCCGCCGGCGCCGGCCAGGGCAGTCCCGCGGCGGCAATCAATATTCCGGCGGGCACAAAAATCGTTCAATTTATCGTGAGAAGTTCCCACGATTGCGGGGAGGCAAAGGCGCAATTAGCCGGCGTTTATTTATCGGCTTAATTAACGCGGCCCACGTGCGGATGCCGGGCGACGCACGCGTTTATCCGCCGTTAATCTCGCGCGAGCTCGTTGTTTGCAGAATATTTATTATATAAAGTTTCCTATTTATAATTTGGGCCACATGGGCGCGCCCGAGTACGTGTTCGAGATACGCAAATTAAAATTACAGAAAAAAAATTTAAAAAAAGACGCAGGCTTTCCTGTTTTTTCAGCGGGCCTCAATTATTAAATCATTAAAATTAATTTTATTTCATACATATATCTACGAACCAGTCGTGTATTTTTTTTTCTCAGTTAAATGTAATAAGATTCGGTCGAAACGACGCGCTGAAACTCCATGCGGTTCGCACGATCGAATTCGCTCGACGGCGGCGGGTTAAACGATCGCCGGGGTTACGTAAAGGCGCATTTTGCTGGCGCCTACTTGCTCGTTTCCTCTCTCTCTCTCTCTCTCTCTCTCATCCCCCCCTTCCTGCTTTGTAGGACGCGACGCTTTTTTGCGGTCGAAGTCACGTCGGGCGACGGGCCCGGGTCGGAGTCACGGGCCGGTGCCACGAGGCCCATAAATTCGACGCTTTCTTTAACATGACGAACAGCGAGTACGTGGCGTCAACAGCGAAGACCTGCCTCACTCCAACACGGCTGCTATTATTATTGCTACGGTCCAGACGCCGTTTCGAAAGACATTCCTTTGAAGGAATTCGAAAAGTCGAAACCCGATACGCTTTGCTTTTTACCGGGAACAACAACGATCGTAACTAACTCAAAGCTCACTAAAATACGTTTTAAAGTTAATTGCTTGCATTATTCCCGACGCCTCGCTTCCACGAGAATGCACGAGCTGAAGTTTATCGATGACTCACTATTGGCTCTCTTTCCCATCGAGCACCGATGAATGAATTCCTTTCAAGCGCGCCCGTCTCGTTCCCTTTTACAATCTCGCAGAAAATTCCCGTCAGGTATGAATAGATAATGACAAGTTTGGACATGGCGGAGTGGCCGCGTGCGTAAAATAAGATTTAGGACCCGGCCCACCTTCCGAGAAGGTTCACCTGGTGGGAATCTTAAGTCGTACTCGAGGAAAGGAAAAAAAGGCTGACGCCCTAATCGGGGCCTTGAATGCTTACGTACATGTCAACGTTTTCGAAAAGAAAGACGACGTCGAAAGAATACAAGCCCCGACGTTTCAATCGTTTCTCGGCCAGAATTAGGGTCGAAAATAATTTTACGGTTTAATCTCATTAAAGCCGACGTCGCTTTTTAATTACCAATATTTTATATCATAAAATGCCGTCGATTGTCGGTCCCGCGAGACTTCGCGTCCCAGTTTCACGGCGAAATTTTTGTCCCCGGGGAAGTAACAGGTGTTTCTATTTCTCGTTTATTTGGCCGACTCTTCGCGGCGGGAAATCGTCGGCTCTTTTCTCGTATATTGCCCATATTTATTCACAGTTCCGAATGCAAGCAGGTAGACGTCGACTACTGTGCCTACGTTAATAAATTCCGCTTTACCCTGGCCCGAGCCTTTGGGCTTGTTAACATCAAACAGGTCTGAGCAGGTGACGATTGGCGCTCGGTTTGCCTAGAATTATAATGTAGCTGCACGTTACGGCGTTTAAATTATTCCGTCGTTTAGACACCGGCGGCGAGAGTTAGACATGCTCGATACGGAAAATTTACCGGAGAAGATCGTGCATCGTTAACATAATTTTTTACGAGACTCTTAGTTGACGCAGATTATTATCTATTCATATAAAATAACCAATTTGAAGTAAAAACTCACCGGGTCTGCAGAGCCGGCTCCAGTGGTACGGGTTGCAGCATATGTATACGGGATCTTTAGCGGAATGACACATAGGTAGTCTCTTGAGCTCCGAGGGGTGCTCGAGATCCGGCCATCGCCAGATCTGGCAGCAGAGCAGGTGCGGATCGGCGGCCGATCCTCTCGGCGACGCGTCGCCGCCGCTGTTTCTCACCGACCTCATCGGCGAGGCGGACGAGGAGTCTTCGGACGCGGAGCAGCAGCTCTCCTGGTCGTCCTCGACGGAGGACGAGCGATGGTGTCGGGTGGACCGGTGGTGCCGGTAGTGACGGTAGCGGCGCTGCTGATGAAGATGACGAACGTGATGACGGTGCGGCCTGGCGACGTGGTACTGCTGCTGCTGCTGCGGCTGCTGCTCGAGCTGCTGGTCGTACGGATAGTCCTCCGGGCCCTGCTGGCGCGGTACGAGAACGCACGAGCCCAGGTCGGCGCCGTAGCTTTCGACAGCGGTCAGCAGCATCTCCAGTTGGTTCTCTTTGAGCGTCTTGAGCAGCTCTTTGCACCTCAGCAGCCGGCCAGGGTCCTGGCGCTCGTCGTCATCTTGGCCGGCGTCGCCGCCGCAGCAGCCCTGGTGCAGCCGACTGGACGCGGCACCGCGTGCCCCGTACCCCGCCGCTACTCTGCTCACCTGTCGGCCCGACCTGTCGTCGTTGCCGCGCGCCGCGTTGTTCCCGTACTCGGTGCCGGCGGCGGCGCCGCTCGCGTTGCTGCTGCTGCTCGTGCGGTGATACGTGCGTGACGATGAATCCTCTTGAGCTTCACACTCGGTTTCATGCTCCCCACGGACCTTGGCCTTCAACAGACGTCTAGTGAGCACCGTCCGTTTGCTCCAGAACATCAACATGAAACAAGATTTGCGGTACGCGCATTTGGTGGCCAGTCCTTTTCAACGTAGCCGCCGTGAGAAAGCTGGGGGAGACCGGACCGGGCGAGGGGGCGGCCGGATCTCTCGCGCACATACGCACTGGCGCGCACGTGCGCGCACACGCGACTTCCTCCCTCCGCTTCGCTCCTTCGCGTCTTCTTCTTTTTCTTCTTCTCCTCCTCCTCCTCTTCGAGCATCAAATACGCACTGTCGACGGGAAACACCTCTCGGCGCACACGAAAAATCACAGACGGTGGAGCCCGCACTCTTTCTCTCTCTCTCTCTCGCTCTCTTTTTATCTCACACACACAAGAAAAAAAAACCACAGTCGCGACGCTGTATTTATTTATGTTTCGCGCGCACTTCGGATCACGGTCCCGAAATAGCGTGACAGTCCAAGTCTCTCTCTCTCTCTTTTTCTCTCTTCAGCTGGCGCTCGTTTCCCGATGATATTTCAAACGGGCGACGAAGAAGGTCCAGGTCCGACTGGTCCTCGGGATCAGTTCCTCCGCGTCGAGTCTCTTGACCTTGGACTCTCATTCACTTCCTCGTGCTCGCACCCCCGCCGTTATCGGACACCCCGCGGGCGATCTGCGCGACGACCGTGTGCGCGGGTCACTGTCGGCATCGCGGCCGGCCGCCGAGATTGCCGCCGACGGGCGCGCGCGCGCCACTACTGATAGACTCCTTATCCGTCGCGCACATGTACAGGGGACCGCGCGAGAAGAGACCGGGGAGAAAGGCGAAGGGGGCGGCCCCGGCCTTTACTTTCCTCGGCCGTCGCGTATCGAGGGCGACGCGGTGCCTTAACCCCGCGACCCGGCACACCGACGCGCGCGTGTTCGTGTGCACCTTGCGCGGAAAATCCTCAACGGGCGACCGCCGCGACTGTCGGCAGCTGTCGGCGCGGCGGCGACAAGCGCGACGACGACGACGTAGCCGTCGCGCGACAACAACGTTCCCGGCGCGCCGGCGGCACCGCGTAGCGACGATGACCACGTCGGCGGTAACGACGACGACCGCTGCCACCACCACCACCACCGCCGCCGCGGCGATACTCGAACAACCTCGGACTCGCGACCGTCGCTCCGTCGATCACTCCCCGTCATCCGTGCTCGCGTATCACCGAGTGACATTTTCCGCTCGCATCGTCTGTCCTTCTCGTCCGCTGCCGCTGGGACGCTCTCACCGTGGCGCGACGTCGCGACGACGACCCCCGACGATCATCGTTGTACTCCCCCGGGAACTGCTATCCGCCGCTCGTCAGTCTCTTCGAAGCTCGTTCGACCGCTCAACGTCCGTCCAACCGACCGCGAGGACGCGCACTGTCACATTCTTGAAGCCACTGGCCCCCGCGGCACGCTCGCTGGGCCGAGATGTTCTCGCTGCGGCAGGCGGGCGCGTGAGAGCGAGCGCCGAAGGGCCAGGGGAGAGGGAAAGACCGGCACGGTCTCCGGACGTGCGGCGCCACGGAGAATGGCGCTTCCACGACGGCCAAACGATATCGGGGTCTCGCGCGCACTTGAACCAAGTCCTCCGCTTCTCCGGCTTCTCTCGCGAACTCGCTGGATCACCGCGCGAACTCGCGTCACGTCCTTCTAGCCCGTTCCTTCCTTTCCTCGGCACCTTGCCGTTGCTCGCCGCGATCAAGTATCAACGTCGTAGTCGACGAACTGTTGCGCGCGACTGACCGACTGACCACGACTGATCCGAACTCCGATTCGGTTAAGCTCGGCGATGCGACTGGCGGTGAACGAGCCGGCGCTCCGTTGAGAGAGCGCACGCGCGCACCAGGCTGCTTCCCACTAGCGACCGTCGTCCCCTCACCACTCGAGAGCCTCCACTTCTCGGCGTTTTGCTGTCCCGGCGGCTAAAGCGGCTTGTTCTATCGCTCCCGTGATCCCGTCCCGACGGCGCGCCGAACCGCCGACAAGCCGGTCGTAGCATACTAAACGCACAAGAACGAAAGAGAGACCATCAAACATGGCAACCAACCGCCCTGATGCGACTGCCGGTCGCCAGGTGGCAGCGCTCGCGACTCGGCGTTCTCCTCCACCTTCTCCTCCCCCTTGCCTCCTTCACCCCGTCCCGCCCGCCCCCGCGCGCGAATCTCGGCCGCGAAAGCTCTTCCACCGGCTTCGAATTCGAATCGCAACTTTTACGGCGCGTTATGCAAATGCGCGTGAATCAGCCGCGGCGTCTGGGATTTGAACCTCGAAGTACCGAGTTCGAATATGCAAAATTATTCCGCGCCTTCTGTTTATTTATCGCGCGGCCTCACGCGCGTGGACGTCGCCCGTTTCGGCGTGGCCGAATTTAGAAATGCACTTGGACGAAATCGAATCTCGCCTCCTCCCCCGGCGCTCGGAAGGGGGGGCGGGGGAGGGCCAGGGCGATCGCGGATGCGGCGCGGAGCCGGAAAGATGTGTGCGCGGCGACAGGAAATTATCGGCCCGTCGGAGAGCAGACTGACGCCGGCGTCTCCGCAGCGCCAGTCGTGCACTCCACCTCCGAGGTCAACATTCCAATTCCAGGACAAATTTCAGTCACGATATCGCCCGCCGACGGAGATACCGCTGTCCCTCGTCGAAACGAGCACAAAGGAAGCCCGCTGTATCGAATGACAAAGGAAACGACCGGGCGACGTCGTGGCGCGACTGACGTGTCGACTACGAATACTTCGAAGGCGCACGTTGCCTCGCTACCTTTTTAAATTATCGTCGCAAAGTACTTTTCGCAGCGGCACGAAAGGCAATCGCATAAACGAGAGACGTTCCCTGCCAACTTTCATCTCTTCGCTGCATCTCATCCAAAGATCGTACTTACCGAACACTCGCTCAAGTTCCGAAAGCCGGGTCGGTCGTCAACGTTCTTCGATGTAAACGTCTAATCTGAAATAAAAAAAATTTATTATGCACTTTTATTGTCTGTGTATATTCTTTTACATTAAAAAAAGAAAATGTAGCTTTAGATCGACAGGTGGAAAGATCACTTCTTTTTAACCAGTTGCCTAATCGACCGTTTAATAATCCACGTATATATATAAATCTCGCAATTTATGTGCGCTACTCGAAAGAGAAATGTGCCGATGCGCGTTTAATTGGGGTTGCCGTGTCGGCCAATATGAGAACGAGGCCGAGTAGTTGGCCAAAATGCTAAAAAAGCGATCGCGGAATGGCATGCCATCGCGCGGAACCGAAAGGATCGTCGCTCATAAATTGTCTAATTTTAGAAACTCGTTTCGCGCGAACGTAATTTTGTAACAGCCCGTGTAACTTCGCCCCGGCGACGGGGGCTTTGTAGTTTCAGGAGCCTGTAATTTCGATTTCTCTCTTTCTGCTTTTTATTTTTTATCTTTTTTTTTTTTTCTATCGAAACGCCCCGTCGTAACGTAGCGTAACAAGCGTCGGGGTCTGCTTTTTTCTAAGTGTCATTATGATCCTTCCGATAGTCCAACGTCCACATTTTAGGGTCGCCGTCGCCCGGTAGCGACGTTTAGAGAAATGAGCTTGCGTCAAACTCGCATTAAAATTGGAATTCCTGGGCGAACGTAAAGTATCGCTTGTCAAAGGGTTGGCCGAAGGTTGAAATTCATAATTTGACGGACGTCACGATTTGCGTAATAAAAATAAAAAAAAAAAACGAAGCGACTTGCACGATCGGGCACCTCAAAGAAAAAAAAAAAAATCCGATTGCATAATTCTATAGTACTGAAGTAATAAACGCTACAGATTAAGAAATTAACCTAGTTGCAGAAAATAAATTAAAATGGAATCGCCATTTATTTTACATAGAGTGTACCAATTAATGGAGAAAAAAATATGTGACACACGCGTGCATTTTCCTTTTAACTTTAATCGACTACGACGGAACGAATCACGGCGAGCAGTGACAGCAATCACATTCGCCAGGCTCCAACACGAATCTGCCACCACCAACCCTCTCTTTCTATCTTTCGCAACGAGTCGCGACGTGGGTCTAGACGCGCTATTTCACCCGTCGGTGCCTGTGCCGAAATGATATAGAATTTAGGAAGTTATTTAGTTATGTACGTCTGGCGTCCAGCGTTGGCTAGTAATCAGACGCCTGGCCTCCGCGCGAACACAGCCTCTCTTCTCGTTCTTTCTCTCTCTCTCTTTCGTTCTGTCTTCCCTTGCCGCCTGTACCTCTTTCTTCGCTCCACATCTCCTTGCACTCTCGTTCTTCGCCCGGAGAGAGGAATCCCCCTCGCCCTCTCTTCCAGCTGGTAAAGCTCTTTTAGTAAACTCTTCAGGGCCGTCTGAGTTTCTCGGTGCCTGGATGTCTCGGCCCAATTAAATGTCGATCAAGTCGGCTCTAGCCCGAGACACGAGGGCTTCGAGAACAAAAAGATTTTCGCTCGTAACGCCGAGAAAGAAACGGAGAACAAAAGAGAAAAGAAAGCGGGTAGATGAGGACGAGGATGAAGAGTGTCCGCGTATTCGCCGCAGCGAGACGCACGAATTATTCCGAGGACACGAGGCGCCTCTTCAATCCTACGTTTTACTCTGACAAATAGATTTTGCGGGGATAAGTGGGAAGGGCAAACGGGCGCGCCTGCCGGCCGAGGAGATGTCGTCATTTAAAATAACCATTATGGCAGATTCTTAATTAACTGTAACATCGAGGGACGCCGGCAAAAATCGAACGCGCGATTGATTTTTTCATTTAACGTACAGGTGCAAACTGACGCGACGTAAAAACGTTGATCGGTGGTAACATCGTCCAATCGCCGGGTCCATCGCCGTAGGATTGAACAGCGAGCGTGCGGACGTAGGACTTCGCGCGATCGTACTTTTATTTCAATCTATTTCTAAGCGCGAAAATGACTCGCGTGCTCGCCACCGAGCCGCCCGAACAGGGCGCGATTCTTGACATATCGCACCGATGACTTGATCTCCAGCATCGCCTTGTCGCTCTCGCGTCGCGCTTCCTCGCGGTCGGGATGGCGCGACGTTTTACGTTAATTTTACTTGACCGAAGGCGGCGGACCTTTTTTCTTTTTTTTTTTTCTTTTTTTTCTTTGGCCCGGCGTCCTGGACCACAAGTGTCTAGCCGCCTGGTCCGTAGAGGCGCCGATGTCAACGCTCCAAATTCCGCGGGAGAGCGATCGTCGCCGTTCTTCGAAGCGGACCCCGCTCACGATTCCGCTATAATTCATCTTCCGCGAAGCGCGAAGACGTTTCGGGCTATTCTTGGTGCCGGCGCGAAATCTTTTTCAGTAACTCCTCCCTTGCCCCCAATGGACCGAGGCGACGTGTAGGAACGCACGTCGGAGATGACCAATCATTCGAAGCTCCCGACTGTTTATCATTGCGCGCCGCGAGCTTGCACGTTTCCGCGTGAAAATCGCGCGAATGGAACGCGATAAAAAAATTGAACGAGCCTTTTAGCGGCTGTAAGCAGTATATTATTTTATTTCACGCCACCGTCGGTTCTCGTGAAAATACATTATTTCCCGAGGAAAAAAAGAAAAAAAAAATGCACGCGGCGCTAAGCGATTAAAGAAGCGACTCGGTATTCTCGTTTTGCGAGCGGTGATCAGTCTCGTCCATAATATCGTCTCGTTTGCAAGTGAAAAGCAAAAAGTAAAAAAAAAAATAGAGGTATAAATGCTTATTGTAATTGACGGCAGATTTACAGAGGATAAAAAGCGCTAGACCGAGACGGCGCCCCATTGTTCACGCTCGCCACTGACAGCGTTTTGTGCACCTGTCAGTCAGACAACGCCTGGGCTCTCCTTCTCTCTCTCTTTGCCGGTTATGGAAATTTGGCCGGCATTAACGACGTCTGTTTGCAAATGGAAAAACCCGGGCGACGCGACGCGACGCGTTGCACGCTCGACGGCCTCTCGGGCGCGCAATCGTCTGCATCGCCTGGCGCCGTGTTCCTACTTAACTCCGTGGATTTAAATATGTTCGATCAACTGGTCGTGCATACGATTAACGATTGTTTCATAAAAACGAGGGACGCGGGCGTGTACGCGGCGGCGGAAACCCACCGGTACCGGCTCGCCTCCGAGATATTTCTGCCGGTGGTTGCCACGAGGAAATGCGCGCGGCCGCGGCAATAAAACGTAACTCGATTTAATCGGAGCCCAGTGGACGAAGGGGGAGGTCAAGACGCGCGGAAATGCACATGCAACAAATTTTTCCATCGAAATTCGTTATAATCCTCTCCACGTGTTGTAATCTTACAAGAGTGCGATAACAATGCTTCGTTCTTAGTCGGATCTGGTTTCGCGTCCCTCTCCCTTTCGCCGTCTTTTTTATATTTTTTTTTCTTGAGCCGGACGCCCCACCGGAAGCCTCCGTTTCAACGCGAAAACCGCCTGACGGAACACCTGCGTCGACGTGGTTGGCGGGCGCGAGAGAGCGTGGCCGACGGCCCTGTCGGCAAAAGCGACGGCCGGCAGAGGCGAGGTGGAGATGAAAGAGGGGAGGTACGACAGGACAGGTGCGGCCTGCAACTTCCTGGATGATATCGGCCAGTCCGGACGCGCGTGCGACCGGCGCTAACGTAAGCGTTAGCGCTGGCGCCACTCAGATCCGCGCCGTAGGCGCCCGTCCGTCCCGGCTGCTTCCCCCCGTTCCCCACTTCCGCTCCTCGTTTCTCCCTTTCTACTCTCCTCTCCTCTCCTCTCTCCTCTCCTCTCCTCTACCAAGCGTCGCCGCGCCGCGTCAGCATCCGTACCTCTTTGGCCCACTATAATCCGCACACGAATGAATCCAGACTCGTCTCGCTCACCTACCGAGATCTTGCATCTCGGCCTAAGGTCCAAGTTTGCACGAAAACCCCCCTCAGCGAAAATGACTACCTTTTACTCGCGCTATCGGGACGGAAGACGCGCAGAGAAGGGAAAGAAAAGGAAGGTATTGTACGCGCGGCATCATATCGCGATGCATCTAATCTCTTGGCCGTTGCCTCGATAGGCATTTTCACGGCGACGACTGCACGCACGTCGCGCATCGATGGCGCCTAAACGAAGATAGAAAATATATACTATACCTATGAGAGGATAGATAAAACGGTTTACACGTCAGATAAGAGGAATCTCGTATCGCCTTCGAAAATAGGAGAGAAAAATAAAGAGCCAGGCGCCGTGCCTGGAAAAGTATCGTCGCGTCGGATGCTGCGGGATAAGCCGCGGTCGCGGGATAGTTTAAATTCGCACGCGCCGAGTCTAAATACAGCGACTCGCCGCGGTGCGTAGATAACAGGGAGAAAATTAATTCTTCCTAGGCGGCGATATTTACAAATCGCGTTGCGGCACTGCTATATTTACGCTCATGCGGCCTGCCAATTAGCGGAAAGTATGCAGGTAACGATTACATCGCGCCTCCGAGACGCATTCCGCAATCGCGTCTGACGCAACCGGGCGCGACACCGAACGGATTTGAAATCCGACATTGTCGAGGCGTTAATTTATTCGGCGGCTCCTTGCGCAAGCGGGAGAAGAGAGATGAGACGTCCACGGTGTAATTGCCGCCTCCCAAACGCGGTAAATATTTGTCGTTCTGGTGCGAGCCAAATTTCGCGGCTCGTCGTTTATTCTCCTGGTCAAAGAATCTTTTGTGCCACGCGGCAATATTTCTCTTTAGCACGACAACACGTACGTTCATGGATCTCGCGGTGGAAGCAGTAAAAAAATTAAGATGTTCCCCTCAATCTGTCTTGGCACCGGAAAAACTTATCCCGCTTGCGCTCTGGATATTTTTTAAAATTACACGTTGTCTCTTACCTGTTACAGATTCCTATTGTCGCTATTGGCCGACACTCTGCGCACGTTCCACGCCGGCGTACAGTACGAATCTCCGGAGGAAGATCCCACGTGGAACACGAACTTTATAAGGGTGCTCTTTACTCCGTTGCTTCTGCGGGGACACACGTACCTGAAACACACATACATTGAATTAGAAATGATGTAAAAGTACCGCTAGTAGTACGAAAAAAAAGTCTTAATAATTTATAATTTCTGATTAGCGTAATTAAGAAGCAAATCAATGTTTTTTTTTCCTTTTTTTTTTTAATTAATTCTTAACATAATTTATCATATGCATATTCGAGCGTTCATATTTCCCGGCGAGAATCATGCAAATTGTCACAATCTCCTGCCGACCGGTACTAAAAAGCGAGGCTTTACGCCCGCCTATAAATAAACTTGAATATGAAGAAAACAGGTAGGATTTCCTCTGCAATTTCGAATTCAGGTTTCAAATGTCAGATTCGAGTAACGATTTATAAATCGCCGGGTGAGTGACGGAACCTTGGATTTCGGATTAACGCGATTCCGAGCGAGCGGAGATTCCCCGGCGATGGTCTCGCGCGAGTCGGCTCCGGGCGGGCGGCGCAGGGAAGACGGCGGAGATGATCAGCATCCGGACTCGACTCCTACGATCGCCGAGCGTCGACTGGTCGCGACGCCGGCCGGCTGTCGCGCAATATGTAGCAGCAGGTACGGGCCAGGGCGACACGAGGACGACTGGAGCCGCCGTCGGTCTGTTCGCCACCCCTTGTCTGCGGCCTGTCGTCGTTTCGTTCGCCTAAGGGCGGACGACGCGGCGCGGATCCACGGCGACATGGCGAGCGAAACGGCGGCGCGCCAGCGGCGTGGCGACGCGGTTCCTGACGCCGCACGGCGGATGTGTAGCAATCCCTTCTCTCTCGCCCCCTTTCTCTCCCTCTTCGTTGCCGATATGTACACGTACGAGCGGCGAGGATGTCGACGAGGACGACGTTCCCGGGTGCCCGCGGCCAACGATAGTGTCGAACACGAGCGGGGGTAGTTCCGACGCGCATGCATAGCCAAGAGAACGGGGGTCGCCGCGTGCACCCCCAGGGTGCTTGACCGAGTCAAGTCGAACGAGCAGCGACGTCTCCCGCATACATACATTTCGGGCAACTTTTCTTGCCTCCGAAGCGGATAAACAATGTCATTTGTAGCGTCGACGAGGACGACGGTGACGGGGATGTGCGATTTCGCCGCCGCTTTATATTCACGCGCCAAAGTGTCGGAAGAGTCGCATAATCAGTCGGGGAGCTTTTAAATTCAAATCAGCTCGCCGCTGCCAATGATGTAACAAATACACGTCGGGCGTTCAAAAAATTAGCTCCTGAAAAATCGTCTTCCCGTTTAATCGAAATCAGTTTCGTATCGCTTAGTATTTTTAGAATAGGAAAGAATGGTTGTTTTACTGCCCGAATGTTTTTAACGCGGCGCCGCTTCCCTTCCTTCACTCTGGCGTTTACGGGTTGCGATGCGATTCGATTCCGGCGACATTTGGGGTGACTCCCGATTCGAAACCGAGGTGTTTTACGACGCGCGAATTAAACGGGCGCCCGCACCGCGATTTCCCGCGCCTTAATGGCGAGAAGCAAGTAAACACCGGGTGCCATTCTCGTTTTCGTCGCGTTGCTCGCCCGCAGAAGCTGGAGCTCTATTTCCGTCGAGTGTACGCGCACCCAGCTTTCTTCTCTCTTTTCGCGAGAGAAGGAATGCGGATAGCGAAGAACACGCCTCTTTCTTGTCAGACATAATATTAATAATTTGTAACGAGAATAGAACTTCTCGAGAATTAAAAATCTCTCACAATGCAAGTAAATGACGTCCACGCAATCTTCCTCCCAAGAATTTCCATTAACTATCTCTTATTCATCAAAGCGGTACGCTTTAATAATTTATTATCCCGCAACGTAACCGGAAATTTTCGATGGCGCGAGCGTTCGAAAGTCGCGTCGGCGGCGCCCCGGCTAACGATGGGCGCCCTCCCGCCCTTTCATCGGTGCCCGCCCGGGACAACAAGCTAGAAAAACGGAATGACGCCGTGGTGTGTCAGGATATCAATTCTTTCGTAATGACACGGGCGCAGCCAGTCGGTCGGACGTCCGCGAGGCCAGGGGGGGGTGAGAAGGGCGACGGCGATGATCCGGCCCGTCCGGCTCCGTTCCCCGTGCCGTTGTTTATCAAGCTTCCCCCTCGCATAACAAGCATCAAAACACTTGGCGCCCCACGCTGGAGCCGTCGTAGTCCGTCCCCCGTCTCGCCGCCCCCGCGGCGTGCCAGCCGCTTCTACTACTTTCCGCGGATGTTACACCGGGGGTAGGCGCTCTGGCGCGGGTTGAAACGGTCTGCACCCCCGGCAACGAGAGGGGACGTCTCTCTTTCTATCCACGCGAGGCGCCGCGTCTATACCCGTCCTCGAGAAGAAAAAAAAAAAAAGAGTTATCGCGCTATACGTAGGAGTATCGGTGGCGATTGCGATCGCTGGGATTTCGCCCCCGCTGCAAACCACGCGCGATCAACGGGAAATTATGGGACCGCCGCTTGAGGGAAATTAATCGGCCTGAGGGTTGCCTCGCGCGAAGAAGACGTACCGCTAGCCACGCTGAATTATTTTTCATTTAATTATTCGAAGGAAACATTTACTCCCGCTTAAACAAATGAATTCAGTTTCCTTGCGTGAGAAGCTCAGAACGCGAGGGAAAAACATAATTCCTTCTAATTTACAATTCTCCTCCTTCAATTAACTTCGCACAGCGGTGTTCGTGACAGTTGTTGATGCGCCTAGAAATCGGAGATTCCTGGTGACAATACCTAATGGGGATGAGACTGAGTGCGCCGCGAGAGATGAAGGGAGAAAGGGGGCCCGGGGATAAGGGACGGGGCGTCCGTCCGGTCTTGGCGTCCGACGAGCGCCGCTCATCTCACCCCCGCGCGCCGTCGCGGTGCCAGAAGAAGTATTCTTGCATTGGCCGTCGCCGTCGTCGACATCACCGTCGTCGTCTTCGTCGTCGTCGGTCGGCCCGGTGGCGACGACGTCGGCGACGCCGCTCCATGCTTTGGCGTCGAGGTTCGCGCCGGCCGGTCGCTCGGATCGGCGCCTGGGTGTCTCTCTCCCTCTGTCCCTCTCCCCGCTCCCGCTCTCTCACTCTTTCTCACTTTTGTTTGTCTGTAGCCGAGAAGAGAGCAACCGTCGTTCCGCCGCCGCCACCGCCGTCGTCGTCGTCGTCGTTCGTTCGACGGCGACGACGTGGCTCTGCCAGCCGGCTGTCGCCGTCCGCGCAGTCCCCCTGTCCCCCCCTCGGCTCAACCCTTCGCTCGGTACTTTGGTCCTTGATCTATTCCGCGGCGTGGATGCGTTTACGTGATGAAACACCCGCGAAAAATTGCCTCTACGTTCAGCAAGCCGACAACAGCCACGATACCGTCGTTAGCGAGCGTTGAAATTACCACCGCGCCGGTGTGTCGCCCGCGCGTTGCTTTAGCGGCCATCCATCTGCCTGCCTCGCCGTCACGATTCGTATTAATTAATCTGTATCGCGCGCCAACGCGTATTATCACGTTTAGCGAATAAGTCTATTCTATCGCGTCCAACGGCATGGTTTTTCCCGAGTCTGATCGACACGTTAATGATCGCGCGCACTCTTGTTTTTCCCGACAGCCTTCTGGCTGTTTACCAGATTCCTCCGAATACCTACTGGATGTTTTCCCGCAAAACGGAGGAAACCGATTACATAAACTTTACGAATAATCTTGAAAGATGCTTGATGCGCTCGATCTTTCGTGCCAAAGTTTCAATGAAACCGGTGCATTCGTAGAGTCGTTTTGCCCCACCGAAGATATGCTTCGATCGAGATTCGAAGGTTTTTCTAGCGCATTCTTATTCTCTGCTTGCTGCGGCGGGGTCGCGGCGCATCGAGTCGAGGTGCTTGGGGCCCGCGGCGAAATTCCGGGGCTCCGACGTCATAACAAACAGAGCATCAGTCCGGTAACCGATGCTGTGGCGCACGTCGCAACTCGTTCACGTAATTAGATCACGTTCCTGCGGCGTAGCAGCCGAGACCAAGCGCGGATCGTTTCGTGGCCGAGGGTCGAGGTAATAGGACCCGGCCGAGCCAGCCGAAGGGCTCGTCCCGATCGCCGTCGATCGTCGCCCATCATCACGGAGGTATCGGCTCTTCGAAGCTATCAGGGGGGGAGAAAGAGGGGGAAGGACTGTATTTTACGAAGGGGGCTTTGGTGCCTTTGGTCCCGGCGCCGCTGCCGGCGACGCGCACACACGTTCCTCCTCTCTGATTTCTCCTCTCTTGCCTCGCCCTTCCTCTTCTTCTTCGGCTGGCTCAGCGCCGATCCGACGTGGCGTCCCTCGGCCCAAAACCATTACCCGTGTACCGCGCGATTATAGGGCAACGGGACCGACAAATAGTCGCGGGGTGTGTCCATAGGCGCCACGAAGGAGGGACGGCCTCAACTCCGAAGACGCTTTCATTTCCGCCGATAAGCCTACGCGTTTATCTTGCGGAACAAACATGCGGGAGGCCCGAGGAAAATTAACTTAATCGCCTCAGCTGGGTATTTTTCAAAGATCAGGAAAGATCTTCGAGCGCCTCGAAGAAACGCTACAGCTAATTACAGTTCAGACAAATATTCTCCTACGTTATGGCGAAAATATAAATACTTGTATTGTTTCTTATACTCACATTTGAAAGAAGTGTGCATCCTCAAGAGATGAAAGCCCGCACTTCTGCAACGAGACGGCCGAATGAAGATTCTCCTCCAGACACTCGGCGACTCTTCTCGAGAATGCGACCTTTGGCGCCCATGTGGAGCATCCCCGGCGGAGATTCTTCTCCGCCCTGCGGAGTCGAGCACGTACGGTTCTTCGCTAACGCAAACAAACCCGCGCACTTGCGTGCATTGGCTAACAATCCTTTTCTCCGTCTGTCCGTTTCGGAATCTCATTTCAATACGCTCGCTACGCGTCGGCGAGACTATTGACTGCTGACATCGCCGCGTCTTGGACCGCCCTTAAATATTTAACTTTACTGTCCTACGTTTGCTACATTCTTACTTTTACAAGAGAAAATAATAAAAAGACATACGTACAATTTAAGTAGACAAATGCGTTCTTCTTAACCTGTCCCTTTCCTCGCAGCTCTCCCGCTTTCATCAAACATCTCGGCGCGGTTGAAATCTGTTGGATTAAAACAATACGAAAGAATTCTAATCGCTCTCGTAACATTTTTGAGACGTACCATTTCTTAATCTCCTCGCGTGCCACAGGCATCATCTACGTGCACCTCCGCGATCGAAAGAAGTCAATCGCAAATCTAACGGCGTCTCGGGCGTCTCTTCCGCCGGCCATTTTTACCCTGCATTATCGGCCTCGGATAATAGGCGGCTACCTCGCGGCAGCAGGTGCAACGCAGGTGATGTCTCGCCCACGCTTCAAAGCCCGCCGATAAAGCAGTTCGCACGAGTTTCGCTCGTCCAGGCTGTTATGCCTGTTATCTCAAGCTGATCTTCCGACGTTGTAACGACGCTCGCTCTGGCTCGCTCGCGATCTCCGAGCCGAGCGGATCCGGCGAGAGCGCGTTGTGTTACGTAACGACGCGCTGGCGATCCAGATTCCGGGGTCACTTACTCCTCCGGCAGCGGGAGGCTGCCCGCGCGAAGCATAACACGCGGTGTCGGTGACGTCGGCGTGCCGACGACGTTCCAGGCAGTCCCGTGACTTCCCCAAGTGCGAGGATGGAGTGGACGGACCGCGAGAGATCGCGGCATTAGTCCGACGAGCGGCGAAGCGGCGAGCAGGCAGGTCCATCTTCGCCCGGCAGAAGCGAGTAATCGCGACCGCGTCACCGCAGCATGGACGAGCAGGACGAGCCGCCGACGGCGACGTACCTTGGCCTAGACCTGAGTACTCAGCAGGTAAAGCAAGATGCAGCGCAGCCGAAAACAAACGGAACCGTCCGGGAATAACGCGGAAGTTTTGTCACGACACTCGGGGCCTACTTCATGTTTCTATCTATCTCGAATATCTTCAATCACGCGTACCTTTATCAGCCCGCAAACTGGTCCAGCTTACTTTCAGCCTTTTCTGATGTTTCAAACTGTAGGAAACGGGTAAGATTGAAGCTAGTAATCCGCGTCAATAATAAAAGACCATTGGATTTTAATAACAGCATGTAACTGCTTCTAAATTCTCGTTGAAATGTACTATTTCATTAACGGTGTATCTACAAAAAAAAAAAATATGTATATATATATAAATTATAATAAAAGCGTGGTGGTTTAAAGGCGCGCTAATTGCGCTAATTATCGGGAGACTCTCCACGTGTAACTTAAACGGGGACCTCCAAAAATTCGCTTCTGAAATTTCTCCGTTAGCCACCGGGCGATTCGGTTATTAATATTCGTTACTTTATCCGTCAATGCCCTCATTGACTCGGAGAGTGATAACCCCACGAAGTGTTTATGAGTTTCATTAACGTCGAATAAAGATGATGACCCGACGTTGCTCCTGTCCAGAACTATGTCAATACAGGCGAATATTTCGCAAGATGTTCCACGCGAGAAACATGCGAGCGCCTCGAAGTAGACATCGCGAGGCGCTTTGACGTCTCCGAAGGGGTCAGTATTATCTAATAGCCCTGATAACGCGAACCCGTCGGCAGATAAGACGTGTAAAGTAAAGGCGCAATTTGCGAAATGGCGAAAAAGCTCAGGGGGAATATTAAGGCCGATGACCAACACCACGAGCCTGATATCTAACATAAATAACTGCGTTACTTTATTTATTTTTTTTTTATATTTAATTTTTTTTTATTTTTTATTTTATTTTATTTGTTTAACGCACTCGAATATCGCAGATGTTATTTATTCAATCACTTAATTAAAAAATTCAGTCTAATCGATTTTGATTTGATTTTAGTTGAAAGCAGTCGTGATCGACGAAAATCTATCCGTTCTTCACGAAACCAACGTTCAATTTGATAACGACTTACCAGAATTTAGGTATGATAAAAGAAATCTATCTGCATAACTATTGATATACATATAATAAGTTTGCTTATGATAATGAGAGTCATTTTTCAATACTTGCAGAACTTATGGAGGAGTTATACGAAAGAAAGAGGAGCCGCATATCGTGGTAGTGCCTTCTCTTATGTGGATCAAGGCCTTAGACATGATACTAGACAAATTACGCGTTTGCGGCGTCGATTTTAGCAAAGTAGCGGCTATTTCTGGCTGCGCGCAGGTAATATTTCTGATTTTGGCCGTAAAATTTATTATTATATGAAATACTTAGTGGAAACATATTTAAAAAATATTTCTATTCATCAATAGCAACACGGCACAATTTATTGGAGTAAAGGGAGTCGGGATCGATTGCAGCGGCTGGACTCTATGAAATTTCTGCACGAGCAGTTTGCCACGTCGTTCTCAGTGACTCACTCGCCCGTGTGGATGGATTCCAGTACGACGAAAGAGTGCAGAGTTTTGGAAGAGATCGTGGGTGGTCCTCACGTAAGCCTAGCATTCTCACTCGCCTATATGTAAGGACGGATTACACAACGCACGCGAGAAAATACACAGCAGAGAATATCGTTTGATATACGTTAAAGTTTATATGAACGCGCACATTTATTGGTTAGCGTTAGCTTTCGCAAGGGTTTATTTCCGCAATGTAAAACATTCTAAATGACTGACAGTTGTAACTATGCGAGAACGAGCTGGCTAAATATTTAAAGTAGCCGGCTTAGACTTTGGTGTATACACGTCGCACCAAGTCGACAGCGTTTATCCTCTTTGGCGTTGTGATTTCAGAAATTAGCGGAAATAACGGGTTCACGGGCGTACGAGAGATTCTCAGGACCACAGATAGCGAAAATAGCACGCACGAAGCCGGAAGCTTATTGCAGCACTGAGGTATTATCTACTAAAAACTCGTGGCTTCCTTCGAAAAAAATGAAAACGGCAATTCGACCGAGGTATTCGTTACGTATGACTATACTGATTGAACTTTACTACGATTGTAGATGGCTTACTCTATGAATGCATTTGCTGGTTTTTCAAAGTGTTTACTAATGCATAAATAAATGACATCGATTTTTAATTAACTCGCCGTTAACGTTTTAATGATTGATTATATTTTGATTTTCTTTTAATATTTTATTTGATGAAAGTATGCAATTTAATAATTTGTGCAACGTGTAATCGCCGTTTGATTCAACGCCTCTAATTGTATCAAGTTTGTCGAAGCTGTACGTCATACGCTTCTAAAAATTGTCTGAGCCGAATATCGTTAATCATTTGTGTTCCGTTCTCTTTTTAGAGAATTTCATTGGTGAGCAATTTTATTGCCTCTTTGTTTTTGGGCGATTATGCACCTATCGATTGGTCGGATGGCTCTGGTATGAATCTTTTAAATATTCGTACGAAAAACTGGGATGACATGCTATTAGAGGTAAAATAGCTTTGTATGTTTAACCCTCGCTGTATATTTTATATACTTTTATAACTTAATAAAACATAATTTATAATAATTAATAGACTTGCGCATCAGGACTAAATGAAAAGCTGGGTGAAACCGTTTCGTCATACAGCAATATCGGCCCTATATCGCCCTATTTTGTAGAAAGATTTGGTTTCAATGAAGAATGCAGAATAATAGCATTCACCGGAGACAATCCCGGCTCCGTTATAGGTACGTTCTGTGCTCGTGCAAGTCACAATATAATTATTTTAAGGAATAACTATTTTATAGCGAACTTGGTTGGATGCAGTAATGCATCCATCCGAAATTGCTATTAGAATAGTTCTTTGTACTCACGACAAGAATGACGTAGGTATGAGGCTAAAAGAAGGTGATATCGCTTGCAGTTTGGGCACAAGCGATACTTTATTGCTGTGGCTGAACGAACCTAAGACCATAATAGACGGTCACATATTGTGCAATCCGGTCGATGATCAAGCTTACATGGGAATGCTTGGGTAAGTTTTCTATGATTTTCGTGATATAACAATGCGTAATGATGATATAAAAACAATTTTTTGCAGCTTTAAAAATGGTTCTTTAACGCGCGAAAGGATACGGAACGATGCTGCACAAGGTAACTGGCAGATATTCAACGAATTATTAGACAGTACGCCACGAGGGAATTTCGGCAATTTTGCTTTATATTTTGATATGCAAGAGATTCTACCTTTCGTCGTTGGAGATTATAGATATAATAAAGCTAATGAAGAAATCTCTCGATACAGTTCGAAGGAAGTAGAAGTGAGAGCGCTAATCGAAGGTCAGTTCGTTGCAAAACGAGCGTACGCCGAAGATTTCGGATTTGTCATCGGTAAATAATTCTTTATAAATATCTTACGCTTTCAGGTCGCGGAAATTCCTAATAATTTTTCTTTTTCTTTTTTTATGAAGGACCTAATACTAGAATAATTGCAACAGGAGGTGCATCTATAAATAAAGCTATATTGCAAGTGCTTGCCGACGTATTTAATTCACCAGTGTATATCTCGGTAATTATACTATGATAATAATCTTTATTATTACTTACCATCGTATTTAATATGTGTGACAGCACTTTATACTTATCTAATTTTATTCGATAGGAAGTAGCTAATTCGGCTATGATGGGTGCAGCATATCAAGCGAAACATGGTTTATTGCGAAATAATTGCAGTTTCGATGAAATTACTCGCTGTTTGCCAGAATTCAAGTTGGTGTGTCAGCCTTACGATGATGCTGAATCGGTGAGTTACTACATTTATAAACATTTTATTATCGTAAGTAATAATATTAATTAACATTTTTAGATTTATAAACCCATGACTGCACGTTATCGAAAAGTTATCGATCAGATATTGAAGAAAAAAAGTGAACAGAAGCATATATAAATTTTGTATATAACAAAAAAGCCTCTTATAAACGATATTTCTCTAAACAGATACTAATAAGTAATAAATTTGAACTTTGTGAGATAATTTTTCTATATATATTTTTTAATTTTTAAAATTTATATAATGTACTTTTTTATTATATCTTAAGTAATATTTTATGTACAGGTGAGAATCTCTCGTGCATTTTGTACGAAAATGTAAAAATGTTCTTATACTCTCAGCTTTAAATCACACTGTAAATAATGTATTTTAATTTTTTTTTAAGTTAAAAAACAAAATTATTCTAATATACGAAATAATCGTAGAAAAATACATTCATAAAATATGTTGAAATAAATAGCTGCAATTATAATTTCAAGTTTGTAATTGTTACATCGTTACTGGAATAAATGCAATATATTTTGATCATATACATTACCTTAAAATAATTATAGCAATAAAACTGTTATGACATCGATGTATCATAATTATAATATATTTTTAATTTATATAATTATCTTTTTTATTTTTTCCTACCACCTCTCTCTTTTGGTAGTAGATTGATAACGTTACCCGAAGTTAAGTTATAATACGCAAGAGTATTGTTGTCTTTGAAAAACATTCCCTATAAACAGAATACATTATATTTAATATATTTATTCATATCCGCGAAAACTTATTTTAACGATCCTTACCTCGTATTGCAGTTTCTGTTTTCCAGGAGGCATGCCAATCTGCTCGTGAATAAGTGCTTTCATAGTTGCTACAGTGTCGCTTACTTGTAAGGTAATATTCAAAGTTTGCCCATTCAATTTCCATTCAGCCTTCTCTGTCATCATAGGTACAGCAATGTTAACTTGTACTGGACCCTAAACAAAAAATAATTACCTTTTAAAAATTTAGTCACAATTTAAACTTTTCGTCAAGTAAGATATTTTTTTACCTTATTCCTAGCAAGAAATTGTTGCTCTGGAATTAACGAGTCTTCGGTTCGCAATTTCTTAGCCTGTGGTTCTTCTTCCATCGGCTTACTAGCAGGATGTTTCAATCCAATCTTAAAAAAAAAAAAAAAAAAAAAAAAAATTAAAATAAATTTTAAATCTTAAAAACGATAATCAATAAAATTATATTTTATAACATTACTCACAGCGGACGTCATCGGCGGCTGTATTGGCGGTGGTGTTGGCATGAATGGTGACATTGTAGGAGCTGTAACAGATTATTTTATTTCAATTTTATCGATATGAAAAATGTAATAACAAAATTAATAATTTTTTAAATATAGATAAAAATATCTTACTCATCAAAGGTGGTGGTCTAGGCGCCATAGGCGGCATAGGTGCCATCATCATCATCGGCGGTTGTGGCATCATCGGTTGAGGTATGCCCATAGTAGGCATATTCATAGTCGGTGGTGGCGGAGGTTGTGCAGGTACTGGAATAGGTTTCGGTGCAGGAGGTTTTGGAGGTGCTTTCAATGTAGCTTGTGGTTTTGAAGCGGCAGCAGCCATATGAGAAAGTTCAGTCGCACGACTCACTGGTTTTGGACCGATCTTCTCCTTCTCTTCGTCAGGTAGAAGACCTTTGACCTTATGTATTTGATGAATCTGTTCTTCTAACGTAATATTAGCCCGAGCTGCTCTTGTCGCTGCTTCTACACTGGAGGTATGACCGTCCCATGTAACTTTGTCATCTTTTTTCTTGTCCTCTTCACCAATTTTTTTACCAATCGCCGTTTCTTCATCGCCTACACCAAATATATCGGTACGTCTCTCGGCGAGCTGCTTGAGACTTGCTTCGATCGCTGTGCCTGGTGCGAATACAGTCTCCTGTGCCAATTTATCTAAATGCTTATCTCTTTGCTCGACCCAGCGTGGATCCAATAATCCGATACGCATATGTTCTTGTACTTTACTAGCAGGAATACGCTCGCCAGTAATCGGTGAAATTAGATATTCATCCGGAGCCGCAGGACGAGCAGTTTTAGGCGCTGTAAAAATAAAGAAATAAAATAATAGTACATCAAAATAATAATTTTAATTAGTAATTAGAGATTATACGTACCATGTTGTTTCGGATCGTATCCTTTTTTGACTACTACGTTTCCGGGTGTAGGCGGTAACGGTGGTGGTTGCAAGTTCGATTCTCGCGACTTTTCTTTAGGTTTGTGAGTGTCGCCTGGTGGAGACACATCATCTTCATCACTGGAATCTTCTTCCATATCTTGCACCTAGAAATTAAATTATATTACACACAATACTCATACAAATTGACTATGCATAACATAACGAAATATACTTACTTGATTATTATCTTTCGCACGATCTCCTTTCTCGCCGTCCCCGCGAGTGTGGGATTCCTCTTCTGCGTCACTGTCAATTTGCATTTCCACATCCTCACCCTCCTCTATGCGTTCCTATATTTTTAATTAGTATATAATTAATTATCGTGTAGTGTAATATTTTAAACATTCAGTAAAATAATATGAATAATGTAAGTCATAATCATACCTGCATAAGAACGCGTGCCCCAACTTCATCCGGTGTCGTTGGCGCTGGGAAATTACCGACTTCGAATTGCTGATAATCGACTGTTTCAACCACGACAAAATCATGCCAATCTATTTGCGCATAGGCTACTCTCTCCCTTTCCAATTCTTCTTCCTCCTTACGTCTCTGTGCCTCTTGATATTTTAAATACTCAGCACGGTATTTTACTTGCTCCAAAATTTTGTCCATATTGAATGCTTCATCTTTAAGACGCGGTAATAAATCTTTCGGTGGAATTAATACCTATAAAAGATATTGTACATTAAAATATGTTGTTCTTTAAATAATAAAATTATATTGACACTGAAACAAGATAATTGCTAATTACTTACCTTAGTATACTGTTCCAAAAGTTTAGTAAAATATTGAAATAAAGAATGTTGAGGGCGTAAAAAATCAAATTGAAAATTCCTTTGCTCGCGATTCATTAGATTGGTTAAGAACTGTCTACCATTACGAGCAACAAATTGAGCAGTTAACTTTACAATATCTCTGAAAAAAAGTTAACAAATTTTTTTACTGTAATGTGCAATATATGTATATATAAATTATATATTATGTATTATATATAAAATTATATATGTAAAAAATGTATAAAAATTATATATGTATATATAAATTATAAAATACTGTATATAAAAATTATTACATACAGATCCAAAGCAGATATAGAAGGAGGATCTGCAATGAATTCAAATTCTGTTGGTGGATCCTTAGGTACAAATGGCTGTTCAACTTGCTTTAGAATTTCCTGTTGCTTTTGATGTGCAGTAAGATTAACAGTTTTTCCAGGAACTGAACCTACTGTAGGCTCCTGGCCTTTACCTTCCTTGAACTCCTTTACTTTATGCTGATAATAAGCATGGTAAGGGTCACCAAAATTCAAGAAATTGAATTTAGGATTGCCCAATTCATTCTGCCTGATCCTGGATTCAAATTCCGGTCCATTTCTGGCTACAAAGCTGGCAGTTTTGTCAACAATATCTGAAGTTCTATATAAGGAAAAAAAAAACGGATAGTTGAACGTCGAAAATCATACCAGAACTGATTAACACATTGTATAAAAAAAATAATTTTTTCATGATCGTTTCGTGGCTCTGTAAATATTCGTTAAATAAAATTTTCGTATTATTTCTTGGCAAAGGATACTCCTAACCTCAGGCGGTGGGTAAATAATGCCTACGATCGGCTGCGACGAGGGAACGTTATTCTCCTCGTTCTCGGTCGCCGGCGGCTGCGGTATAGCGACTTCTTGCGCAGGCATTTTACGATCGATGTATTTGCATAAAAATAAATATCAATGTTCTATTATACACTAAAAACCATTCTCACACCGCACTTGGAATCCTCAGAATTCGTTGCCGCTTGCCTGCATGCGCTTGTCTTGCAGAATGCAGCCGCTTTCTGCCGCCACAGACACCTAAAGATGAGATGTCCGACTCCCATTACTACCGACTCCACCGATTGGTGGCGGGTCGTAGCGGATTTTTTTCGAGATTAAAAATAATTTGACAGAAAATATATTTGAGATAATAAATCTTCAATTTTTTAGTTTCGAGCTCAATCTTCGAATAAGTCGTTAACAAATGAACTAAAAGACATCGTCCTTTTATAAGTTATACTTTGAGCGATAAAAAAGCTGAAAATTTTGAAGGCGCAAGAACATATTCAACACGTTACTAGGTCATTTCAGCAAACAAATATGTTTATTCTAAGTGTGGTAAACGAGTTTTTCAGTTTACCTTCATATAAAGCTCTAAGGATTAGTTCGAATTAGACCGTTGAAGAAAAACCATGTACGACTTATCTATCTCGTGCTGCCTCTAATTTTTTCATAAGGCATTTGGCTTTTCGGCATTAGTCATTTCTAGTACGACACAGTAATTTTAATTGATGTCTTTACTTTTATAATATTCATAATTTGAAATCATTTGAGAATATAACAGGTATTTGATTTATCTTACATAATATTCATATCCAGCAACTTTACACATTGCATGTTATATCTTATTCTATTAAATAAAATTAATTTATCGATATATTTTATTTCGTAATTTGTTGAATTTATTTTAATAATATATTTAGCATTATAATGCAGTGTAATATTTGCAATTTAAATTGTAACAAAATTAATTTTTGTACAGCTATCATGTGGAAAGTATTGTTGCTGATAGTGGCTGTAAATCTAACTATTGCCAAGGTTAGATACGATGGTCATAGATTGTTCAGCATCGTTCCTACAGAACTTGTACATTTTACGGCATTTACAGAATTAAACAATGAGGATGGCGATGTAAGTTGGTCACTTTTAGATGAAAAGTAACATTTAAACTGTTTATGCTTCTTCTATGAAGTAAATTAAATTAAGTTGAATTTTATTTATTTGCAGTACAACTTCTGGCAAGAACCAACTGTATTGCATAAGAAAATACTTGTTACGGTATCGCCACGTAAACTTTTCGAGTTTTACCAAGTTATGAAGCAATACCGTATTTCTTTTGAAGTCATAATTCACAATATCCAAAGTGTAATCGACAATACAAGTCCTCAAAGTCAATCGCCTTTTGATTTTAAAAATTATCATACTCTCGACGAAATCTACGATTATTTAGAAGAGCTATCACATATGTATGGCAAAGTAGAGGTCGTTGTCGGTGGCATGACATATGAAAATCGCGAGATCAAAGGTGTAAGGGTAATGAATAACGTGGATAACCCCGGAATTTTTATCGAAGGTGGCATTCACGCTCGAGAATGGATTGCACCGGCGACTGTTATGTACATCTTGCACGAAATACTTACTAGTACTGATCAGAATGTGAGACATGTAGCCGACAGATATAATTGGTTTTTTTTTCCAGTATTTAATCCCGACGGATACGTATTTGCGCATAACGAGGTAAGATAAATAATATTTTTTACATATTTCAATTATGAAATTTTTCGTATAATTTCCAGGATCGATTATGGACGAAAAATCGCAAAAAATCTAGTTTGCACTGCATTGGAACGGATCTCAATAGGAACTGGAATATTTTCTGGAATAGTGAGTATTTAACCAGCGAAAGTACATAATAAGTAACAAATACATATTTTTGGAAGTGCAGATTACTTTATCAGTACTATAATTTTGATGTTCTTAGTTTCTGGCACTAGCAACGACCCTTGCAGTGTTGAGTATTCCGGAACCGAGCCATTTTCCGAAATAGAAATGAAAACTATATCGGAATATATCAAATTTGTTCAGAATCATTTCTCTGGATATTTTTCATTTCATAGTTTTTCACAAAAATTGATGTTTCCATATGCCTATACGAAAGAGCATATTTCTAATTATAACCAATTAGTAAGAATTTGAAATATAATAATGACATAGTTTAAAACTATATTAATTACACGCGTGCCATGATAAGATATTGCAATAAAAATTAATTTATTATTTCAGCTTATTTATGCCGCAATAGGAACTAATGCTCTTAGTCAAAGATATGGTACACATTATACTACCGGAAGTATTAGTGAAATGTATGGTATGTGAATGTTTAATCTTCTTTATAATATAATATTAAGTTAATTATTTTGTTAGACATATATAAAAATTGTTTGCCTTTTGCAATAAAACGATGGAAAATTATTTCTAGATTTGACCGGTGGTTCTAGCGTAGATTATGTCGCAAGTGTTTTGAAAAAGCCCCTTGTATATGTTTACGAATTACGTGACAACGGTACATTTAGTTTCTTGCTACCACCTGACCAGATTATCCCGACTGGACAAGAAACATTAGATTCTCTTGTTAAAATACTTACACTATGGACAAGCAATTAGAATATAAAAACAAATGGTTAAACATTAAACTTTTATTGTAGTTTATTGTTAAATATTTTTATATGCTTTTATATAATTTTATATTTTTATTAGTTTATAAATGACAATTATACATATTACGATCGATATGTCTATCTGATGACACATGATATCCTTTTCAATTATATGCACACCATTTGAAATTCTTTATACTTTAATTATTATGAACAAAATTATTAAATAAAAATTATTTTTGATTTTTTTTTGTTTATTATTTATTTTATTTTTTTATTCTTTTTTTTTTAAACGTTTATTTTATAATATATTTTTTTTATTAGTATTTAAATAAAAAAAAGTAACTTTTTGAAATAATGTTTATAAATTAATAAATAACGAACGAAAGAGAGAAGGAGTATAACTTTTTTTTTTTAATTAATGTTTAATTTCAACATTAAAAATTTTTTTTTGCATTTGCTCATTGATGATTTCATGCTCGGTTTATTCGTGATATATCTTTGCATGGCAGGTAGGGTGACATCGCCTAGCAGCCGTGGACACGGTCGCCTCGGCAACTGCTATCAATTTCGTAAACAAAGGCACGCACTGTCGTGTTGAGGGTCGCATGGATAAAGGGATTTCTTTGGCCGCGGGGGTCATCTGTCTAATGTGCGAAGATGTGAATACGCCACGACGGTTCGCACCTTCCTTCACGACTACCCGAAAAACTAACCCACGTGCGATTGTCCTCGAAAATTTAATCTTATCTGGGGACTGCAATTTTTATAACTTACGAGTGCCGTTGACGCCGCTACGACGATGTCAGGAAAAAAGTTTGCGGAGAAGGTCTCCGAGATCGACGCTCATATCAGCAAGCAATACGACATAGTGCGACGTCTTGGCAAAGGGGTAATAACACTGATAAGAAATTAGTTGCACACTGCATGTTAATATGCATTATTTTTCAATTACAAGAAACATGCAATAGTAAGAAATGCTTGTATTAAAGAATCACATTTTTAGCTGTACAATTTAATGGAAAGCAAATTTCTTCACTACTAAAACAATTTTCTTTTCATTGTTTAATTAATCATCTAGATAACAAAAAATATTAATACTTGCGTTGTATACTATTAGTGATTTTGATAATATCAATAATCGTCACTCTTACTCATCGCATTAAGAAAAAATAAAGACCAAGACAATCAATAACGTCGCCGTCGCAACGACAGTAAACGGATTGTGGTACCGCAAGGCAATTTTTGTTTGACATCTATTTGCATAATTTAATGTGATGATAGACTGCAAGATAATTCATTTAAACACTGATAAATGCAAATAACAAATTAATGCAATAATCATATATTTGTCTTAGCATGTTTCTGATTCATATTTGATAGTACCGTCAAAATTATATTATTGCAATTGTGAAAAGAGAAAAAAAATAAAAGACTAAAAATTTGGCTATCTAAAACAGCTATGTGCAATATAAATAATGCTGATATTGATTAAAGCTTCCTCATTTTTTGGGGAGGAATGTTTTATATTATATTAACAGTAACATTATTTAACTTTTTTTTTTTTACAGGCTTATGGTATAGTATGGAAGGCGATCGAGAAAAAAAGGAAGGATACCGTCGCGGTGAAGAAGATCTTCGACGCTTTCAGAAATCAGACGGACGCGCAGCGTACGTTCCGCGAGATTATGTTTCTGCTGTCATTTGCTAATCATGAGAACATCATAAAGCTAATCGGACTGCACAAGGCGGACAACGATCGGGACATTTACCTCGTTTTCGAGTACATGGGTGAGTTATACGCGGTCCGAAGAAGATTTCGCACGCAATACGCACACGAAAGTCACGCTATGTGCGCCAATTCTCAGACTTTTGGCCTGAAACACGTTTCGGCCCGTTTCCCCAGAAACCGACCTCCACAACGTCATCAAACGGGGTAACATCCTTAAGGACATCCACAAAGTCTTCATCATGTATCAGCTTTTCAAGGCAATCAAGTACATACATTCGGGAAACGTTATCCACAGAGACTTAAAGGTAACGTTAAGCATAATGATTTGAAAGCTTTGATTGATTGAAAAAAACTTTTTTTTTTACTTTGCACTGGTTTTATATTGCAGCCATCTAATGTACTTCTGAATGCACAATGCCATTGCAAGATCGCGGACTTTGGTTTAGCACGTTCGGTCACACAAATCGGGGAGGGTGACGGCGAGACAGGAAGTGATCCAACTCTGACGGACTATGTCGCAACTCGGTGGTACCGAGCACCAGAAATTCTTATTGCTTCGAAGAGGTACGAGTTTACTTGTAACTCTTAATATTTATAAAATTATTTTATTAAATTATGAGTGAAAATTGAACCATTGCTAAGGTAATAAAAATATTTTCAGATATACAAAGGGGATAGATATGTGGTCTTTAGGCTGTATTCTCGGTGAAATGCTACTTGAAAAGCCGCTCTTTCCCGGCTCGTCGACAATAAATCAAGTTGAAAGAATAATGGCAACTTTGCCGCCACCGACGGACGAAGGTAATCTTTCTTATGACTGTTTTATAATTAGTGATAGTGTTTATAATTTTTTTTTTTTTTATAGATTTAATGTCGGTTAGTGCCGGTTATGGAACTAATTTATTGGAAAAGACTCCTAATAGACCGAGACGAACTTTGAAAGATTTACTGCCGGAAATAACAGAGAAAGCCTTGGATCTTATAAGTAATTTGATAGTTTTCAACCCTACGCAACGACTTACTGCAGTCGAAGCACTAGAGCACCCATACGTCGCCGAGTAAGTTTATTTTTAATATTGCTTTTTTTCTTATCGCATTTTCTTTAGTATTAAATTTCTCTTTATCAGTTTTCACAGACGGGGAAACGAACCAGAGAGAGGCTCCAGTGTTATACCATTATTAAGTGATGACGTGCAACTCTCAGTCGATGAATATAGAAATAAGCTCTACGCGATGATGGACGAAAAACATCGGAAACATAAAAATATGTGAGTCTACATAATATTAATTAATAAAGGTAGATATTTTATCTGCGAACGGTCTCGGTATTTTCTCACATCAAAACAATTTTACAGATCAAAATCTAGATTACGGCAATTGTCTGAAAGTCTCAGAAAAGAAACCAGTAAAAATAATCTGGTGATCGGTCAAGGTGATACGATTGTCGGTGAGAAGAACGAATTATACTAGATTTTTTTACCTCTTGCATTTTTTTTTACTAATTCTTAATTTATTTTTACGTAAACTTTTCAGCGTGCTCGTCCTTATCAAATAAGAAGGTAATTAGACCGTTTCATGATGACAGTATTCTGCATGGCATTACAAGAACACAAACGGTGAACAATTCCGTAGAAGTTTCGGTGCAAGAGACGTTTACTAATACTCGTCATAATGGTAAGAACGATTTTGTTCATAAACTTTAATTAATAAAATTGAGAATAATACTCGTAAAGAAAAATTTTAATCTAAAATTGAACAAATTTTAATTACTTGCGTTTATAGTTAGGAACGTGGCGACACAGTATAGTTGTAATTTAACGAACGGAAATATACCCCCGACAACGACCAAAAGCTGTTTCTACTTCAATCAGCAACGACAATCGCAATTGTCGAAGTCTCAACGTTCCATCCAATCTGATCAGATGGCTATGGTGAGCGCAACATATTTTTAATTATTTTACTTCCCAGTTTAATCCGCCGCCCTCCCTTTTCGAGTCATTTTACGCGGGAGCGTAAACGGTAAATTTTATTTACAGACTGCATGTCGTGTGGAATTTGCATTTAGTAGGTACTGTATTCGCTTTTTTATTTTACGTCACTTAGCTGATCGTGTTCAATTTTTACGTATACACGTTACGTTTAAAATATTTTTGAGAGCGAACACTTAGTCCCGTCGTAGTGATAAGTCAATTAATACAATTTCAACAATTATCAAAAATAAGAAAATTTAGATATTTTAAAATTAATTTATTTATTACTACGGTCATTACCACGAGATTAAACTTTTTTCAGTTTTCATAATGTACAATTGTCATGCATTAAAATCGCAATTGACGCAACTAATTCTTTTAATTTCAGTACGGAGGCGGTAGATCGAGCCAATTAGCAGCGACAGCACAACGTACAAAACCACGAAAAGTCTACCGACAACAAATCTTTACTCAGGCATCGAGGCCCTTTACTTCAGTGTCCGCTAATTGTCGCGGTGATGACCGTCGTCCTAAAACAATGCCGGCGAAATTGATCAAGATCAACGACAGTCCGAGCAATATCAGACCTACTAGCGTCACGAAGTCCGTTGTCCGGACCACCGGGGGTAAAGCCAACAGTCCGGAATCGCCGCGCGTCAATTATCATCCTCAAGTCGTTCGCAATTATTTAAATCAAACGGTATCGTTATCTACACAGCAACGTCCACGAGCACAAAGTCGCACGTTTTGTCGCGATAGAGATAATCTCGTTAGTAGATCATTCGTTGATACTGTAATGACTAACAATTGCGGTAAAAATGCAGCGCGCGATCAAGGGAGATTAAATGCTCGGTACACCTTTGACGTCGATGGCATCGGCCAAAAGAAACTACCGACAACATACGACAAGTTAAGATTCCTGAACAGTCACAGTCAGAGTCATGGTGTGATAACGGAATCAGTTTACAAAGATCTTTTTAACGGTACTGTAGAGTGGTGAGTGCGCGATGGATCAGTTTAACGAGGGACGAAAAACCACGATCGAGAATAGCGTTGTGCGCCGATCATGTACGCGAGCTCCTTTCAGCTAAAATTTTTTACATATTTTTTTCTTTTTTATTTTTTTTTTTTTAACCAGAATAAAAATGCAAATTTCATAGAAACTTTTTTCGGAGTGCAGAAATCATCTCGTGGCGAACAACGTGGAGACTTAAACTGTAAGCGATGCAATTCGTACGGGGCCATATTAGCGAAAGGAGCATACATATTTTTCTATGACATTTTATTTATATGGATTATATAGACGTGCACGCAACACTGACAAGTATCTATCACGAATTACAAATGTACAAATTTCATTGTATCATACATTATGTCATGTCTTTGTAGACTCACTCATTGCGCTTTATACTTATTGTGAAAATAAAGTCTTAATAAAGAAAAAAAACAGGTTTTTTATTAAGTGCAAAGTTAATCACTAACAAATGTTTATTTTCAAAGCGATATTTTATAGAAACTAGAATGAACCATGCACACGATTCGTGTGCACTATTTTTTGAAAGGTTCTTTTCGTGCGCGTCCTTATAATTGAATAATCTATAGTCGACGTGTTTTGGTTTAATACGCCCGATTATGAACTACGAAAAAAAAAAATTATTTGACTTACCAAGCTTCAGCGGAGGTGTAGAATGCTGCCGGTGGCTGTAACATAAAAAGAAATATTAATGTAGACATGTAAATTATTTATAAAATTAATTTAAAAAAAGTAGAATGTTTTATTTAACAAAGATTTTATAAAATAAATTTATCCTTACCTATGAGTTGCTCCGCCGATGCAGGATGCCCCCCGGGCCTGCTCCTCCTCTCAGATGGGAGGTCGTCGTCGTCGTCGAGTCATCCTTTCACGCACTGGACACCCGCGAGATAGTCCACGACACTCCCGACCGTTTCAAATCCTCGAGTTCGACACGAAAAACGGGCTACGACGCACGGATGCCTCGACGTTTTTGTTTCGAACTCGAACTGCGTGCTCGCCGTGTTCTCTAGTAGTACGCAGCAGTGGTCGCAGATTTTAGACGGGCAACATACGCACAATAGGCCGTGTCCGTGTGTGCCCGTAGCGCCTGCTAATGCCTCGGACGCAGAGAGCCCAACTCGGAATCGCGGCTTCCACGCGACAGATACAGAGGCTCGTCCGTGTGAAACCAGCGTTTCGGCTGCCGTCGGATAGAAGAACAGGCCAGAGCTATACAAAAAAAAGATTTTGTAATGATTTAATAATTTACTAAAAGAATCCATGCGCGCGTTATTTTTTAAAAGACCGCAATTACAAACTACGAAGAAAATCATATCTTACCAATCTGTATTAGTTTCAGCGGAGTTCTAAAGTTCTGTCGGTGACTGTAACATAAAATAAAACATATTAATGTAGATATGTTAGCATTTAAATTAATGTAAAGCTTAATTTTAATAAAGATTGTATAAAAAAGAATTAATTCTCACCAAAAAGTTGCTCTGCCGATGCCTGATACTCTTCCTGGTCCTCCTCCTCTTCTCAGGATGTCTGCGGAATGTCGGGTCGGTCCTTCCTTCAATGCTAGAGTACTATCTGAAACAGAAAAATTACAATTAATATTCTGTTCCGTTCGATGTCTTATTGAGCTATCGATTTCTTGAATCAAAATCAAAAATTTAACGAGAAAGGCGATAACGCGTTCTAAAGCGCGGTAAAAATAAAACGCGGGATAGTAAAATTATGATTAATATTCTGTTTTATTCGATTATTATTGAGCTATCGATTACTCAAGTCAAATTCAAAAATTTAACGAAAAAGGTGGTTGCGTGTTTTGAATAACGGTAAAGGTAAAAAGCGGGATAGTGAATACCCCCCGGTGGGGGTAACACAAGGGGGTAAAGAATATCTCGCGCGATAGTAGGGAAAACATTGAAGGGGTTGGGGGAAGTTTTCGCGGTCATTCTACCGACGACTTTTGACCGCGCAACAAGGTGACGTGGACCTCGCTTGAAGTGACAGTTAGATTCTTGTGTCGGGATTCAAGGTTAATAGGAAGTGTCGTGGACTATCCCGCGAGTGTCTACCGCGTTAGGAATATTTTATATCGCGGCGCGTTTTATACCGGTGCTTCGTGCAAGTTTTGTGTCGTTCGTTACACCGACCGAAGTATTAAAGTGACAGTTAGACCGCGCTTACGTCTCAGGGTCGTGTTTAAAGATTTAACGGAAGTGTCGTGAATATCCCGCGAGTGATCTAGTGCGCGGAGAACGTTATTTTATTATAAAACAAGGATGCTTTTTCGTGATCGGAATATTGTTTCGCGCTTTCGGGATATAATAATTCGCGTTTCAATTTATTTTTTAATTAATCGTCGTACAGCCAGAGTACGCGTTATCTCTCTCGGAGTGTCGATTTTCTGTCTGGTAAGACGTGCTAATAGTGTATAGTGACCGGCAATGATGACCTGACTCACTGTGGTGACAGCGGCTAACGCGCGTGAGCTAGGGTGGAGTGCGTTAGGCCTTACCGCGGATCGTGTACGTGAACCTTGGAGTATCGAGAGAAGCGAGAGAACGAGGGAAAAGTTGGAGGAAGGCATCTTCATGTTCTGTTCTGTTCGCGACCGTGCGTGTGAGAGAGAACGCATGAGTGATCGCTAAGAAATCATTATAGGCGCCTCTAATGATTTCTTAGCGATCACTCGTGCGTTCTCTCTCACATGCACGGTCGCGAACAGAACAGAGCATGAAGATGCCTTCCTTCAACTTTTCCCTCGTTTTCTCGTTTCTTTCGGTACTTCAGGACTCACGTACGCGATCCGCGGTAAGGCCTGACGCACTTTACCCTAGCTTACGCGCGTTAGTCGCCGTTGCCGCAATGAGTCATGCCGTTATTAAAGGTCACTACTATTACATGCAATTCGGGAAACGGCATCTTCTGCTTGAGAGATTTGCGTTACGCCGGATTGTGCGATGCGTATTTTAGTATTTTTTAATTTCTATTTGAACAATTTTTCCTTGTTTTATGATAAATTACGCTCTAAGTGACAATGTAATAAAGTGCGCGGTGAATATTATGTGAGTGAGTGTGAGTGTGAGTGTACAGTTTTGCGTTTTTGTATATTATACGGGGTGCCGTGTTTAAGTTATTATGTAATGAGTGATAGTGTAATAAAGTGCGCGGTGAATATGAGTCATAGTGTTATGAAGTGCGCGGTGATAATTATGTGAGTGAGTGTGAGTGTGAGTGTACAGTGTCGCGTTTATGTATATAATACGGGATGCCGTGTTTAAGTTATTACAAAACAAGGTCGCTTTTCTCGTTATCGGAATATTGTTTCGCGCTTTCGGGATATAGTAATTCGCGTTTTTAATTTATTTTTTAAGGGATCGTCGTACAGCCCGGAGTATTCGTCGGTCCCTCGCGGAGTGTCGTTTTCTGTTTCGTTAGCCGTGACTGATAGTGCGTGCGCTACTGCACGCAATTCGGGAAATTGGCATCTGCTGCTTGAGAGATTCGCGTTACGTCGGATTGTGCGACGCGTATTTTAGTAGTTTTAAAGTCCTATTCGAATAATTTTTTCTTGTTTTATAATAATTTAAACTAGGTATGAGTGATAGTGTAATAAAGTGCGCGGTGAATATGAGTCATAGTGTTATGAAGTGTTATGAAGTGTTATGAAGTGTTATGAAGTGCGCGGTGAATATTATGTGAGTGAGTGTGAGTGAGTGTGAGTGTACAGTTTCGCGTTTTTGTTTATAATACGGGGTGCCGTGTTTTAATAATAATTTAAACTGTGAGTGATAATGTAAACTAACGAGTGATAATTTAAATTATGAGTGATAGCGTTAGGGGTTAATGACAGTATTTCGCGAGAGTTTCCAGTGCGCGAAAAGATGACTCGACGACGACGACGACCTCCCATCTGAGAGGAGGAGCAGGCCCGGGGGGTATCCTGCATCGGCGGAGCAACTTTAAGGTAAGCATTAATTTTTAAATCAAAATCTTTATCAAAAAGAAACTAACATGTCTGAATTAATATTTTCCTATTTATGTTACAGTCACCGGCAACAACTCCGCTGAAGCTCATGCAGATTCGTGAGTCGCATGCTTTTTTTTTTTTTTTTTTTACAAATTTCTTATTTAATTGTTTTTATTTCTTTTTATTTTAATTGTTATATTACATATGTTTTATGTATACTTATATATTTTTATATGCATATGCTTTAATATATATTACTTTCAGAGAAATAATGCTTTTTTTACAAATTCTCTATTTAATTGTCTTTATTTCTTTTTATTTTAATTGTTATATTACATATGTTTTATGTATACTTATATATTTTTATATGCATATGCTTTAATATATATTACTTTCAGAGAAATAATGCTTTTTTTACAAATTCTCTATTTAATTGTCTTTATTTCTTTTTATTTTAATTGTTATATTACATATGTTTAATGTATACTTATATATTTTTATATGCATATGCTTTAATATATATTACTTTCAGAGAAATAATGCTTTTTTTACAAATTCTCTATTTAATTGTCTTTATTTCTTTTTATTTTAATTGTTATATTACATATGTTTAATGTATACTTATATATTTTTATATGCATATACTTTAATATATATTACTTTCAGAGAAATAATGCTTTTTTTTACAAATTTTTTATTTAATGAATTAAATAAGACAGCTGTCTTATTTCCTTAAATTAAAATACAGGCGCGCGCCTGTATACATATATTGCATATATTTATTTGCACTAATATTATATTACTTTAAGAAAAATGATGTGTAGAATGCATCAAAAATTTTTAACCACACCGGTTGTACTTACAGAAAATATTAAAAGTATATATAACCGACAGTCCGCAGTCTGTTTAAGTGGGACGGAAAATTTTTGTTGCATTGTATATTAAAAACTTATATTACATTATACTTTAAAAATGTTGGACCGTACACAATTCGGTGACTCGGATTTCGTACTATTTAAAATTATTTAAGGATCCACGATGTTACCGAGAAGCGGATCTGAGATATCTGCCGACGACGCCACGAAAGAACAGGACAGACAGTGTATAGGTCTGGCCTGTTCTTCTATCCGACGGCAGCTGAAACGCTGGCTTCACGCGGACGAGCCTCTGTATCTGCATGCGTGGAAGCCGCGATTCCGAGTTGGACTCTGCATCCGAGGCATTAGCAGGCGCTACGGGCACACGCGGACACGGCATTGCGCCTAAACTAATTGAAGTGACATCGGGAAGTCGCAACAGTTGGAACTGTTGGATTTGGCCGTTCTGAGTTATGAAGGTTATACATAATTCGCGTGTGATTAATACCGAAGAAGAAGAAGAAGAAGAAGGTGTCGGAACACTTGGAACGTCGACTTTAAGGTTGGTCACATACCGTGTATTTTGTAATATCTAGTTTACTTATTTAATTTATAAATACGTGTACGTAATTAACTCATTTGCTGAAAATAATTTCGATGAAGTAGATTATTAGAGATGCATTGTACATTTTTTGTAAAAGTCTAACGAGATCTGCGCGTTATCCAGATGTAAATCACAGGATTCAAGATACTGTTCCCAAAAGCGAATAATTGAAAATATTGCCCTAGTTTAAACACAGATTGTCCCATCTTAGGTGATAAATTAAAATCTACAAAGAAAGCACAGAAAATTAGGAAAGTAATTCTTATTAGAAAAAAGCATGTATAGTTTTTTTTTATGAAATTTTGCGAGATACTTACTAAGCAGTCTTAGTATATAATATATATATGAGATAGTATTATAAGGTGTCCAGCACAGAACATAGAGTACTGACAAAACTAGTAATTTTAAGGCAATTTGTTTTCTGTTATGTCTTAAACTGTGGCTCTAAGAACAAAAGACAGCAATGTCTATTAAATTTGAATAGAGATCTTTTTTTTATCACATAGAAAAGAAATATTTAAATTGAATGTGGTTTCTATAATAATTCAGTTCTAACAAATTGTTATTTTGCTTCTAAAGATAAAAAAAATTATTAATCTTTTATATGAGTCAACCTGTTGTGAACTGGCATGTTCCCTGTCACTGCAGCTTAAGGGTGGCTTCCAAAGAGTGAAGCTAATTGTTACATAAGCCAGTAATATAACAAAACCTAAACATATAATGAAAAGAAGTCTACTTAAAAAATGAAAATATCTTATATATACAGAGACAGATAATTCTCTGAAGTACATTCATTGGAGTACATTTATATTAATTATTACAAACTCACATGGAATAATAGTGGTCAAGATGAAATCCATACTTATAAATGTCATATGTATCTCAGAAGAAAATGACATAAAATTTGTTGTGCATGTATAGGTCATATAGTATTCAAACTGTGAGATGTTGGATAAAATATTTTTTCTTTCTATTGAGTGGGTGTGGTTCCTTCAAAAACGAATATTAAACAAATTATATTTAATATATATAAATTTTATTGTAAAATACTAAGGAATTATCTCTCACTACTGTACTTTTCTAAGTATTCTGTTGTCTTATTGACAATGAATTTTTTCAGCACCTCTAATTTTGTCTAAGAAAAAAATGTTAAATATTAATATTAGTACTTTATAAATATAATATATATATATATTAATTAAATATATATATATAATTCTTTCAGTTAGTAACAACTTACATTTGGATAGAGCATAAAGTAATAATAGAAACTTAACGTCAGCCAAATGGTTGTGATAACCAAAATGATGCTTTTATAATTATATACGTTGCGAAGAATAAAAAAGGACCAAACAGGATTTTTTATGGCCATACATCTATCGATGCCGATAACCATAACAGTGTATATCGAGACGGTGATCAATGTTGCTGTTAAAAATAACACAGTTTTTACAGTTAGGATCTTTACACATATATGTTTGATAAGGATATTAACGCTTGTGAGATAAAGACTGTTTATCATAATTAATTACTTTAAAAAAATACATACATTGCAGACAACTCATAAATTTGCACAGGAATTCGCTGTAGTTCCATGATATCGAAATTTCATCGATGATCATTTTTGGTATACAGATTGTGACAATCAGTAAGTCAGCAATAGCTAGATTAATCATTAGGTAATTTGTGACGCTAAATAATAAAAAATACAAACGTTATTATTTTCCGCTATCAATTTAAGATATACATACCTTTTCGCGCGATATTTGCAGATCATTATGATCACGAAGATGTTAGCAATCACACCGATAACCGCGGCTACTGCGTACAAAGTAATTAAATAATAGTCGCAGCCAATAAAGTAATAACACAGACTCCATTTCTCGTTTTTTATGAGTTCAAATGTCGTCTCGTTGACAATACGAGTTTCTACATGGTCATTATTATTTTCATTCATGTTCACTCGCGTTTGTTACGTGCGAAAAACTCAACGCGAGGCTAGAACTTGCAATAACGTTTAAACAAGACTGCAAATCCAATTTAAATTATTATCATAGTAAATCTGCTAATAAAATTTAATTATACGAAACTAATGCTTCAAATATCTTATCAATCTTTTATACTATTAAACTTTTTAATTTTACTTTATTATATTAAATTAATTAAAATGTACTAATTAAATAAAGAGGTATTAAAATATTAATTAATAAACAAAATAATTATTTGAGAGATATTAATTAAGTAAAAGAATATTTTATAGAAGATTAAAGCAAATTAAATTAGTAGCTTTTTTTTTATCTGCGTGGATAATATTTTTTTAACGAGAATGGCCAATGGAGTAAGTGGTAATTTTGCGAACTTATTGCGTGTCATTTTGTTAGAATTAAGTTATAATGAAAAGAGAGAGAGAGAGGGATTCTTTTATTAAATTGCAATTAATAAATAGTTATCGATTAGCATTGTCTATTTGTGGCACACAAAGTGTTTGACTCCGGCTGGCTGGTCTCCAACTCATTTATATCTTTATTTCCCGATTGATTTTCTTTATCCTCGTTTGGAACGTCATAAACATTTCTCAGCTCGATGCTTTTATGCCGATGCGATCTGTTACTGCTGTTAATAAACGAATACCACTTTCGTCGTTGTAGATTAGCACGTCTGCGCATCCTAGACAGTCTTTGTAAGCATTGTGGAATGTGCTGCATGTTGCCATCGGTAATCGTCATTGCGTTCTGCAACACGTTTTCACGAAATCAATGAGCAAAATTGTATTTTACATTCGGTCACTGGTCAGTGGAATTAAAAGTGTGTACACGTATGTCGCTTACTCTTCGAGATGGATCATGATCCGACAGATTATTAAAAGTACAACTCAATAATTTCGCGAGATTCTGGCGAAAGCCACGTGTCATCCAACAGTAAACTATAGGATTTAAAGCACTGTTTGCGTGTCCCAAAAATAGAAAGTACTTCAACGTTTTGCCCGTTGATATCGTTCGATCTACAAGTAAGGTGTATGAAATTTTACTACAATTAATTGTTGTAGATTTATTCTTATATATCACTTTATTGATCGATGAAAAAAAAAATCTATACTTACCAATAACTTCGAGATCGATTAAACATTGAACAATATTATACGGTAGCCAGCACAGGGCGAAGAGTACGGCAAGGAATAATAATATCAGGGCAACTCGTTTTCTGTCGTGTCGTAATCTGAAACCCTATAAACATTAGGTTGCTTGTTAAATTTAAATTGAAATACATTATAGGCAACAAACAAAAATCGCATTTCGGGAATAATACCGTATTGATTTTTGCTTTGTATTTTAAAATTAAAATTTTTTTTATGGTTTTATTTTTTATTAAACAATTATTAATTAAAAGAACTTAATTTTAGACTGACTTGTCGTGAGCTGGCGCTATCTCTGTTATCGCAATCGAAGGGCGGCTTTCTTGACCAGAGGGTGAAGCCAATCATCGAATAAGCTAACAATACAACGAGACCTAAACGCATAACAAGAAAACGTGTAAAGGAAAATATAATAAACGTGTGAGAACTTTCAGAAAGGTAACATGCTGTTCTTAAACTGTACGATAATAATTGTTTAATACAATATGATACATTTATTTATAAGTTTACACGGAATAGCGGTGGAGAACAAGAAATGAACGCCTCCAAAGACATTTCGATGGATTCCTAACGATGTAAAATCCTCCGTACACATATAAAAATCTGGTGGTATCGGCGAAATAGTTTTTCGCGAAAAATTCTCATTCGCCATCAAGTCCAGAGTCTTGTTGATGATATCTTCCATCGGATTCTGGAGTTTCATCTGCAAAAAAAAAAAAATTAAATCAAATGAGTAAGTAAAATATGTAGCCTTAACGGATATAAAATAAAAGTTGATCATTTTTATCAGTTAACTTGTACATTTTATTAATTAATATTGCTGAGAACGTAATAAATTATTATTCTAGATTCCTAGTTCGGCTTACCGCTCTATAAATCATAAGAAAAAAAGCCATGGATGTCAACCAAATAGTCACGATAACGAGGATAATGTTTCTGTGGCTACATATACAGCGAAGAGCCATAGGATTTCTTATCGCAAGGTATCTATCAATGCTCATAGCCATAATAGTGTATATCGAAGCGGTAACGCTCACACCTGTTGCAAGTGCAAATAAAAATATAAATACTTAAAATGCAATTAGATTAGATAACGGTAATTGAATTCTTAAAGATTTTAAGACTGCAATAATACATACTTTGTAAATAAGAAGTCAGTTTGCATAGGAATTCGCTATGATTCCATGACATCGATATTTCTTGATTTATTGTCATTGGCATGCATATTGTGGCAACCAATAAATCGGCGATAGACAGATTAATTACAAAATAATTTGTAACGCTACAAAAATAAATAAATTATATTAGCTGTGTTTAAAAAGAAAAATACTTTGCACTTGTTACAAAAATTACGAATTTAATTAGTATGTGCTTTTGATAAATTTAAATCATTAAAACAGTTTTCACATTAGGTTTGATAGAAAGTAGAGATTAATTTTCAAACTCCAATTCCTACGAGGAAGATGTTGATTATTGTTCTAATAAAAAATATACATATATTTTAGTGCTCGAAGCTCAAGTGCTTTAATGCTCAAGTATTTCATGAGGCTGTATGTATCTATGGACCGTTTATTTCCGGATTATACGCAGCGTAGCATCGTATCGTGCAAATAAACCATCCGCAGTGCATTCAATGGTCGAACGCGTGTAGGAGCTGCTGATAATAGCTCTTCGATTATTTTTCAACCAGAAATTCATGCTCTCGCGTGAGACGCACCCATGAAAATCGCGAGCACAATAAAATTGCAATTTGAAGTCATTTTGTGCTATCTGCTCTTTAATTTTTCTAATAAATCTAGCAGATACGTTACTTATTAGTTTATACGTACGGCAGTTACATACCTCTTTAAATGATACTTGCAAACCATTGTAATCACGAAAATGTTGGCTATTACACCAATGAATGCCGTTGGCGCATAGAGAATAATTAACACGTAATCCTTATCACTTCCATGAAAGTAATTATAAAAACTCCACAGTATCTTGACCACGTTTTCGATTTTTAATGACGTAGTTTTATTCGTCATCATTACAAATTTTTTAAATATTGTTTAAAAAAAACCAAAGAGTTCGTACAAAAATATGAAAATACAAAGTAACAGCAGTGGTCCCAAATAGTGAAGAACTTTTTTTTTATACAAAAATGCCCGAATTTAAGATGGCAAAGATCCTCTGTGACTTGTCTTTCGAGGAACAAAACGATATTTCGGTTTATCTCAGTGATAACGACATGTAATTACGCGATGTGATGCATTTTCCTCGCACTTCCGACACTTTATATTTGCCGAACAGTTTTTATTTCGACGTTGAACTTTATGCGAAGTTAAGATCTGCGTGGTAGCACTCGGAATAGCTATCGACACCAGTTCACTGTCGGAATAAACGCGCAGACGAGACTGTTTAACGGTGGCTTTATTTCCCGTAGGTGCTTGTGCGAAATTCCGGCGACGACTGCAGCCGACGATGTTCGTATAATTATGCTGGACCAATGCCGGAGAAGTTCTCTTGATGTTTCTTACCATAAACGGCTTCCCCGTAAGTTTTTGTAATACTCAATCATTTTTGCTTAAAACTCTTTAATAAAATTAATTTAAGAAATATAAACGTACGTATGTTTTTTCCTAATATTAACTAAGGTATTATTTCTTTTTTTTAATTTTATATTTACTGTCGATTTTCAGGAAGCGACGCCGCCTAAACAAAAAGATTGATGATATGACGTTTAACGTTAAACAGATGTTTCTGATTGATCCACACGTTGCAAGCAATTCAGTACAATACCGTTCATTATTATTGAGATTACAATTTTAAAGGTATAAGTATAAACTGTTTAAAATTCTGCTTCCCGTTATTGATTTAATTGCCAATATATTTTTGACAAATCAAGTCGGTTCCTATCTAAGATATGTTAATTATAAATATATAGCTTTAATATGCTCGTAATAATTCTATACTGGAAGAAATAATACCGACGTTTTTTTTTAACATCCGTCATCTTTACTCGTCGGTTGTACCTTCATGTTCGATCTGCAAAAAACCAAATGCACAAATGTCTTAAGCATTTAATAAGTAAAAAAATACAATAGAAATTTTTTTTTATTATGCCCTTTCTTACATTTTGCATATGCTAGTCTTAATTTCTCATTGACTCCATAGCCGATTCGTAAAACCGCGAAGAAAGATGAAGATGAAATGAACGTGACGATGGACCGATTGATCGTAGATGCAGCGAAATTGAAGATCTACCTTGGATCATCGTTAAACGTTCGCTGTATGAAGGATCACCAGATACGTAGTTATACCAGAGGCTATCTATGAAAGTAATGAATGAAAGAAAATTATGGAAATATAAAAAATGTTGAGACACGTTTTATATTAGGAAAATTACAGATTTATTATTCTTTTTTTTTTTTTTTTAGGAACTCACCGAGAGAAGCAATGGAAGATCGATACGTATGATTCCATAAGAGGCAAAGAAATGTACTTGCCTCAACTGAAAATAGGTTACAGCTTCCACACTGCAATCCTGCAATTATTTATTTTAATTAATATTTGATAAAAGAAAAGTAACTGTTTGAAAAAATTAAATTAGTAAAAAGTTTACCTGCGTGAAACTTCTCTTGGCGAGAATAGCGGACGATGGAGTGAAGGCGATCTTACCGACTCGATTAGCCTTAAAAAAAAAAAGAAAAGAAGAAAAGAGAGATAAACTCGTTAATCACATAGCAGGAGAAAATAGATCATACTTGGCTCGCAGTAACGTGGCAGACGATGGTAATGATCAGCAGATTCGTCACGCAAGCGGACACCAATAAAATTTCCCTCACCATCAGCAGGGGTTGCACGACCGCGTTGTTATCGTTGATCGTATAGATACGAGTAAGCGTGTTGAAGGACATACTGGAGATCCATAGGAGAAGCTGCAACGCGTACACCGAGTTGATCATCTCGGTTGCGTTAGTGAGGCACGAATGTAGCCACCAGACTTCCTGTAATCGGAACTGCTTACCTGACCGGTCCACCACCATAATTTTGCCATCTGTTCAAATAATACAAGACTAATTACTTTCAAGACGGTTAAAGCCAATTTTTCTGCTCTTTATATTTAAAGACTAGACGTGAGAAGTAAATTTAATGAACATGAGAAAAAGGTTTTCATTAAATATCTTGAACGTCTACTAGACGTTAATTAAATTAATTTTTATTATCTTATCGAGAAATCTGCTTATTTGTATTTAAAGTGAGCGATAATTTAATGTCATTTATTTTCTAGGACTACGAGTCTCGGAGGGGGGCTGTCCTGTCTTCATCAGTCAAACTGCGTGGGAAAGCAAGCGTGTCGACAAGCTGATAGCAAACTGTTAATGACAGCTGGTGTTCCTACGAAATGGATAAATTAAAGAAAAAAAAACTAGCGAGAATGAGATTAAAGGATTTGAAAATTAGATTGTAATTGTATATTGTTAACTTTTTTTTTCTGGGAAAGTTGACAGACCGAAAGATTTGCATAGAATACATTTTTTTTTTTTCTCCGAGCGAATCTGTTTCTTTTTTATTTTCACGGTTTTCTATATAAACGGCGATTAAATTAGTGATTTAACAAACTATCAACAATTTGTTAACGCGATTATTTCTTGCAGCTTACCTTCGGGCAGCAGCAGTAGTTCACAAAGCCGGCGGAATCTTTCGTACAGGAGGGATGACAGGCTGGCGAACGTCATCAGTTGCATCGACAGGGTTGCGTTAACAATAGCGTAAGTTATCCCGTTGAACACGGAATCTTTGTGCTCGACGCTACGAATGTTATGTCATACTTGTCACATCATTCTTATCAACATACTTTACATTACTAAGTGTCGTAATTAAAAAAAATTAATTCTACGAATGTTTGCATCATTGTAACTATCGTTCTCTCTAAAAATCTGTTCATGTAAAAATTATTAGCACTTACCAGAACGTTATATATCCGACTATCGACCAAAACGATAAAATAGCGAATGCTAATGCCCAACAGATGTAACGGTTCCTGTAAGGATGTCGAGGCTCCTTGTATTTCGTCGCTCGGTCAAAGACGCGTAAGTGTGAAAGTGCGGCCCGTATCTTCCAGTTATACCAGAACGTCATCGCAATATCGCTCAAGATGCAGGCATAGATGAGGGCTGTTCTCACCGCGGTAAGTGTCAGCAACCTCGGCCCGATCACGTCGTCCCAACGAAGCATGTAAAAATTCGCGATGCAGAGACCGGCATACAGAAATGCAAACAGGGCCGAGTAAATAGCGCCGTACTTCATTATCACGATATCGTCCTCCCTGACGAGGAAAAGTCCACATCCAAACAGTCTCGCGGTATGCAAAAGAGGTCGTATGTCACTCAGGGATCCCATTTCCTACTATCGATCCTGATGTCCGAAAATAAAAAGAAAAGATAGACAACTTGTCTTTACTCGCCACAGTTCTTAAGCTCCACGTCGTGAATCTTCGCCGATATTCCTAATTAAAACACTTCCTAGGATAGCTATTCTTTTTTTAAATTTAATTTTTTAAATGAGACTCTTGAGAAATAAGTAAAGCGCGACGTTGCGGTATCGAAACAAATCACGTCGTTTTTTAACATTAATCTGGACGCGCAAAAATAAAAGAAATAAAAAAAACACTTTTTGTTACAACAAAATTATAAAATTCACGTCGCAATCTTAGCTTTTTAATTCAAATATTTTCCGGTTATCCAATTTTTCTGTTTCTCTACAATTTCTTTTAATTAAAATCCTCAGCAATCGCAAGTGAAATAGCGCGCAAAATACTTCTCGATTCAAACAAATTACATTGATGTAACAGTGCATTGCGTATAGATGTGAAATACATACGTTTTATCATTGCAATATTATAGAAAACGTTTTTCTTTGGAGAACCAGAAAATCTTTCACTCCCCGACACCTTGCACGACTCGCGTTTAGCAAACTACGTTACGAAATGCAAGGTGAGCGTGAAGCAGTTCGTAAAACAGCAGCTTTATAAATTAAAAACGAGGGTTTACACGGATATTTTTTTTTCGGGAATACACGAGGCAGCGTAGATAAATAGAGTGTCTCACCGAAATCAGAAGCGGCTGTCATACTGATAAATACACGTGTCGCGTTGCGAGTGACCGATCCTAAATTACAGCACTTGGACTTGAGAGGTCGATTTGGGGAAGGTTCCAAATTGCCGGATAATTGCGACAGACTTTGGGAAAACTACTCGTAAGACTACTTTAAACGGCGGACCTCGTCTGCCATCGATGCGAATGTACGTACTACTATCTGCTCATAAACGTAAGTTCGTCCACTTAGCTGCTTCAATAGTGATGTCAGTAAGATAAATGGAGAGCTTGCCGAGCGCATGGCTTTTCCAGTGCTTCACGCCCCGCGATATTAATCTGCCACCATGATAGTAGATAAATATTGCCATAACGCGCGAACAATTAACGCTTATTTCGCTCGAAAATTTTACGACGTGACAGACTGACGGTCACAGACCGTGTGTCTGTCAACGACAGTTCTTCGGGTCGCCGATGGTTGCTCGCAAGGAAAAAGGAAAAGTCAATACAATTTCAGCGTAGGATTTGAGTAAGCAGACTCGTTGCGACATTATCATATTAGACATTAAATATTCCGGTATTAACAATGCTGCAACGGGAGAAAATTGCATGCTTTTGCGTGGAATCGACTGCGAGCAGAAATGAAAGGATACGTGCAAAGAATGGCAATGTTATCTCTTTAAAGGGGTATAAAATTAAAAAGAGATTAGATTTAAAAGCAATGAAAATAAATCTTGCTTGCCGCACCGCGAGCGCGGTGTGCGAACAACAATTTTAATCAATGATAAGACTTGACGTTACTGATTTTACATGTAAAAACTAAACACGTGGCGTTGTAACTTAATATCAAGGGGTGTGAAATGGAAACTCCAATAGACTACGACGTGACGTCGCACAAATAGGAACGTCAGTTATTTTCTCCATCCGTGATATATGGCATAAATCAACATTTACATATGAAATGAAAAGTATAGGGCGGCAGTAACGTGAATCATTAGCGTTTAAAAGCCAATGGAAACGTTTGCCCTTCGTGTAATATGCATATAATTATTGAAACATATTAGATCTTTGAAAGAAAAAGAAGAAAAAAAGAAAGGAAATTCAGGAAACGCATATTTAAAAATACAAAGTTATAAATGGAACTCTATCCATGGAGTCTATCTGGAATATGTAGCGAATTATACTGTCCGACGTTCACTTTATATGATCTATAATTTGCGTTAGATCCGAAGATAGAGATCTTGACGGATTTCTGTAATTTTCTATAAAGTCGGCCAAAGTGAGCTTGAAACGAGCTACAGTTTGTAGTTGTACAACTTGATCGATACAATACGCATCAATCGTTCTTTTTCTTTTTATATTAAACTAAAAGTGTGTGCGGGATAATGATATGGGAGTAACTTGATAAGCGCAAATATTCTATGATTTTGATAAGCTCTAAAAATTGTCTTATCTTTAAAAACACCGTGTTAGATCAAATTGAATTTGTTACTGTCTCATTTCTGCGATGCAGATTCGTTTTCTCGTTTGGCTCACTTTGTGCCACGAGAGTGTTAGCTTAATTGTAATTATTTTATACGCTAATTGCTTTGTTCGGTATATATTTAATATATTAAAAAAAACAAAAAGGGTTTAAAGTATCATGTACGATATATATGTACAACTATCTGAACTAATTTTTTTTTCTTTTCGAAAAAAATAATAAGCATTGTTTTAAAATTTCAAGAATAGTCTCGGATGGAGGTAAACGAAAGCAATTGGTTCCTGCTTTGGATTACAGTACCATTAAAATTAAACAAATTGATTTTTATCACGTGATATATTGTACATAAATATAAGCAATATGTATGCACTGCTAACAGTAAAGATCTGGGTAACATATAATTCATAAAATGTTAAAAAATGTTCGGATTCGTTCTACTGTATGTATGTAATATTCATTTATTCTAATCATGTCGCAGCAAATATGTGCATGCAAATTTTCTTCCAAAAGTTCAATAACAAAAGCTTGCTGTATCACATTGTATTATGGATGTATAAAAAAGTACATCTCATAAGTCTCATAACCCTCAAGCAGTATATCAGATTACAATAATCTGATCTTTGATTTTAAAATGTTAGAATTTTTAAAAACTTGTTTGTTTCTAACACTCATTATTTTAATGTATAACACAAAAAATAAAAAAATTTTAAATACTTAAAAATTGATATATTAAATTCTGAGACATAAGAAAAAAAAAGTGGACAAGGTAAAGTACCGTTTGAGGGTTAAATTTTTTTTTTATATTAAATTGAAAATTATTCGAATTATACATATTCGTCCAATAATACGTATTCATAAAATAAGCTTGTAGTGAATCAACTTACAGCTAGGAGAACAATCTCTAATAGATCTATATAAAACATGCCACTAAAACTTTAAATTTTTCTTGGCAATGTACAAAAGAAACAGCGGTCAAAACAGATTATAGGACTTTACAATGTTATTAGTTTCCCGTACTTTCAATAATAAAAAAATACTGTATACTCTCAATGATTATGATCTATTAAATTTTCCTAAAATTATATGCACAAACCTCTCCTTAATGATTTTTGTCAGATTTTTCCTCGGCTTCAACTTTGTGTACTAATGTCTCCATTTTGCAAATCGAATCTACATCAATTCGATACTCATTACGTTGTAATATCGAATAAATCACAAACACCTTCGTTCTCACTAAGATTGAAATGATAATCTTTCTCTCCAGGGGGTGGGCTTAATCTCATCAACGGTCCATAAACTGCAAATGAAAATCAGATATTAAATGCTTTGTTATGTTTAAATATATGTATATTAAAAAGTTTAAAGATGATATTTACAATATCCGTTTAAAATATAACTTACAATCGGAATAAAGTTGATCAAGAAAATCCCAATCTTTTTGGACAACATCTGTGAATAAAAATAATTAAGAATGTGAATTAGAACTTTAATAAATAATATATATTTAAAAAGAATGTTAAGATTAAATACCTGTGGTGTTTACGTCACGTAGAACTATTTTAGCTTCTATCATCTTAGCATCCGAATCCTCTTCTTCTTCGTCATCCGTTACTGGGTCCACTTTGATGCTGTTTTTCGGTGGCCTAATAGTAAAATAGTAAAATATATTTAGTGTATTTAATGTAATTAAAATATTAAGGAATCGATGTAATTTATAAAGCTGTACATTTTGTATCAAATGAATAGTTCAAGCTTAACAACTATTCATCCCCTTTACAAAATCAATTGATTAACAATTTTATTATTTGCTCTGCGCAGATCAAGAATATTATTTTATTATTCCCGACACGATTAGAGCATATATAGAACTCTACAAATTTTTTTTTTTTTTTTTTAATTCCACTTACCGTCCAACTTTTCTCTTTGGTTTAACAATAACCTCTTCCTCTTTTTTTTCGGTTTCCTCATTTCCGCGCTTTATGCCTTTGGATTCTTCTTGTAATCTCATTTCTAACACTTTATTATCGTAAGTTTTAGCTAGTTCAGGTTGAACCATATATACTTTAATCTCTCCTGTATTACTTTTCAGAAGCATGTTATAATTTATCACTGCATCATCTTGAATAACAGTCTGTTAAATATATAAAAAATAAATAAATAGTATTAAAAAACAAATGTAAATCAGTATAATTTGCATTAAACATTTTCTACATATTAAATGAAAAATTTCGAAATCCAAGCTTTTATCTATCAAGTGAAAAATCTTTAAGTATGATAATCAGATTTATTTGATTATGTTATCTCTCAGAGGATAAACCTTCCTAATTATAACTACAGTAAATTAAGTTAAAAAAAAAAACAATTTTAATTCTTCAAAAATTGCAATTGCAAGCTTTCATCCTTGACAAACTCACAATAATATAAAACACTTTATAAATATCTTTTTGTGTACCTTCAATACATTTGGTACTGATAACTCCATGTCTGGTGGACCTTGTATCCCTAGCACAAACTCATCTGCAAAGTTCTCCTTAACATCCTCATACGTGATATATGCATATTTCCTATTTCCAATATCATTCTGTATATTCTTTATGCTTTGCTGTATCCATTGAGTATGAGTGTCCAATATTTGCTCGTGATCTTCCAGCTTGCTGATCTCTTCCTTGAGATCTGTTAACTTTTCGCCTACTTCTTGTGTGTTGCAGCCAGGCCCTGCACCTCTAAACATAGATTTGTAATATAAAAGTACACATTACATATCTGCAAAAGAAAGACGGTAATATTATAATGAAAGTAAAAGAGTGACACCTACTTCCATTGGATGCTGTTCTTGCTCTTTTTCTCTATGAGGCCGATACCCTCTAGGACGTTTGTGATATCGTAGATGCGACGCTTCTGGCGCACCTCCAGGAGATCTGCTGCCTGCAACGTTTATACGGAACAACAGTTAACGCATTAATTTCGACTGATCGCAGTGGCGTCCTGCCGTGAACCCCGTGACTCTTATAGGTTAGGGTGAGGTCGTAAGTTACGATGTTGTAATGTTGTCGTAGCGTCGGCCACGCCGAGAGTCGGCTTCTGGCCTTGTGGCGATTGGGCGTAAACGTTCGCGATACCAGGGTAAACGGCACCCAGATGCACAGACGTCGGTCCCCGCGCCCCGCGCACGTCTTTCAAAATTCCCGCAACCTAAAGTATGACGTGTAAGCCCGCGGTCACTTAACCTAATACAGGTTAACTTTTTCGGTGGCCTCGCGAAGCCATCGAGTGTACTCACGAGCTTTAGATCCAGCACGCCGTCCTTTGCCTTCTGAAGCAGAGACACGAAGCGGGTAGTCAGCAGTCCGAGCGACTTCTCGAATCGGCTCTGCTGATTATCTGCCATTATCTCGGTCGTTGCGAAAATTTTCAAAACTTGCTAGTCCCTTCGAAATTGCCGCAACGCCACGGACGCCATCCCAGCAACCGCACGTTCTGTTCAAATGTAAGCGCGCCTCTGCTGTCGGTAATAAACCTGGTAGTCGTGGTATCGGATAAACATCTCCACTCCCCCACTCAAAAGTTAAAAAAAAATTGCTACCTGTTCAGAAAAAAATTGTAAAAAAAAAATAATTAATCGTTATTGAATATTTATTATTATAAAGTACAATTAATCTCTTTTTATATTTATACGTATGTAATAAAATGTATTAACTTCCTTTTTACTTATTATGTACATTTACTACACTTATAATAAAATAAATATACATAATATCTACAAGTAGAATGTATATACATATATATTTTTTTTTATATGCATGTATATACATTGAATGTACGTACGTGTACATGCGTATATATATTTAAATCGCATGACGTACAAAATGTGAATTGCAGTAACAATAAAAAATTTTTTATGTATCAATAACTGAATGTTTTAAGGGAAAAGAAGTTCATTAGTGACGGTAGGTTCAGGGCTTTGACTAGAACTTGCAGAGCTGAGAGTCTCGTCTTTGATTTTTAAAACAGACGAATCTTTGTCTTTGTTTTTATCTTTATCTTTTTCTTTATCTTTGTCCTTATCTTTGTCTTTACTTTTATCTTTTTCCTTTTCCTTCTTCTCCTTATCTTTATCCTTATTGTGCTTGTGATCGTGTTTATGCTTATGCTTATGCTTGTGCTTCTTTTTGTCCTTCTTTTTCTTTTTACTCTGAAAAAACGGAAGTACGAGTTTAATATATATTTTATATTTCTGACACCTCAAGAATCGAACGTACAAAAATACTTATTAATATTTGAAAAACTTCGTGTACCTTATTGCTAGAATCGCTTTTCGGCTTGTGTTCTTCGGAATCTTTTTTAAACATCCCAGGTTCGAAACCTACTGGACCAGGAGTTCCCATAATACCGGGCAATGACGCGGAATTGTCACTGTAATATTCAGATTTCACTTTTCCTTCGCTAGGTATCGGAATTTCCCGTTCATCCTGTGAAAATTAATAGCTACGTATAGATTCAGTTCCGATAACTGTAAAAAAAAAAATGTAAAATAATTTTTCATACATTATTTATTACTTTTTGTCGTTTTAATTCTGGCCCGTGTTCTACTGAACTTGATGGACCCGGAAGATCTCTATTAGGAGATGATTTCCTCTTATTAGAAACGGGTGGATTTTCAACTTCTTCGATTGATTCGTGCCTCACATGTTGTACCGGCACAGCTTTTACCTAAGTAAATTACGCGTTAAAATATTATGAACTTTACAATCATGTAACAGGCATTACACAAATAAGTCTCACCTCACGTTCTGGACTTGGCGGGCCAGCTTTTTTAGGTTTCGTGATTGCTACAATTTCAGGAATGGGAAGGCAAAATGGGACTTTTATACCGTACAAAGAATAATATAAATCTACCAAATCGCAACGTAACTTCGCATCGTGCGACAGCATGCCACTGCAAATTAAATTGTATGAGTCATTAAATAAAAAATTTAAACAAATACGATTTATAAACGAGGATAGAGAACTGTCGTACTTAATCAAATTCCATATGCGATCAACTAGATCTGGTTTATCCAAGCGATGTTTATGAGCTCTTTCAAATGGTGGATTTTCTACCATCAATCGAACGAGTTTATGACGTACACCAGGGTGTGGATCCATTTCTGCCATATCTAATAAGAATTCCAAATCCTCCCATTTGCCGTCGACACGAGTAAAATCGACTAAGGCTTCTAAAGCTGCAATTCGAATATCTGAAAAATATTACTTGTTAAAAATTCTAGTAATTAAAAAACATCGATATTGATATTGAAAATTATGTAACCTATAAATTGTCCATATGTTGCATAGGCTCTGAAAAGATGAGGATTACTTGGAAGGTGGCCAAACTTTTGAAGAATACGAATCACTTTAAGACAAGCCACGCTAACTGTATATTTGTAGCACGGTAATAATTTCTCTAAGTTTAAGTTTCTCGTAACTTCTTCTAAAATAGCCTTTGTATCGATTGATAAAGATTCTGCTGTAATAGCCGTTCTGTAATAATACATTAAGCAATTTATTTTATCAAATTATTATTTATCTTGACGCAAATAAAATTTGAACGTTCATACCCTTGTTGTATACTAATGACTGGTGTAACAGTTGCACCAAGAGCTTCAATTAGCGCGGCTCTATAATAGTTATCAGAATATCTATTTTTACTGTTGTCATTATACTTAAAAAGATCCATTAAAAAGGCTAACACTTCTGGTGGACATATACCATGAGCATTGCGTAATCCCGCCATCGCAACTGGTATAGTCTATAAACAAATGAAAAAGATTTAAAACAAGAATATTAAATAATTACGATGCAATATAATCCGATATTAACTTATCACACTAACTTTTTGCAAAAAGTAGTGTTGAAAATTCGAAAAATTGTTTTGTTTAATAATTCGCCGACACGATGCGGATCCGAATAATTTTCTAAATATAGCCAACATCGCTGGTGGACCGGACCATGTTGCTACCATTGCGTTACCCACCTATAAGTATGTATTTATATATTAAAATAAATTAAATAAATCGACATTTAATAATAGCTAACCTTTGTTAAACAATGAGCAGCACGAAGTCTAACTTTATAATAACAATGTTCATTTTCAATTGTATCAGTCAAAGCTAATCGAGTAGCAGGCGTTGAATGATGCTGCAAAGCCTCGATCGCTTCCAATTGTGCGGTAACGTCTCTCTCGTGTCTCAGTTGGTATTGCCATTGATAATCGGGTTGTTCAATTTGTACAGCGCGCATGATTGTCATTTCAGGATCGAGTCTAATCCATAATACTGGAGAATCACTGTAAGTAATATTTCAAGATAATAAAATCGTTTTAATATTTAAACAATGTTGACAATTAGTTATAATCTTACTCCATAGCGGAAAGATCCATGTCGACTTCTTCGCCGGTACACAAAGGAATTTTCTTTTTCTTATTTCTACGACTTTTACTGTGACATGTGATGTCTGCTCTGGCCATAGTACCTTCAATTTGTAGAGTATGCTTGAAAGTGCCGTCCAGTTCTTGAATATTAACTACTAATGGACCTACATATTTCCTAATTCCTCTTTGATGAGTAGTATCTTGTCTAATTTCAAGCTCCACTGTATTTCTATAACGTCGTAATTAATTTTATTATATAAAATAATAATTAATGTATTAAAATGTTAATATTAACTCGAGCAAAAAAAATACCTTTTCCTATTAAATATAAAACTTAGACTAAATTTTGCGTGTCCTCCTGTTCTCACCCATTGATCTATAAATACTGACATATCTTTCCCTGTGACAGTAAAAATTGCTTTAGCAAATACATTTGTACTAATCAGCATGTGAGACCATAACCCAGATTCCATGTTTTGTTGTGCAGCATTAGCTGCTAGAGATAATTGTTTATTAAATACCTATAAAAAAAATTAAATATATATTTAGCAATTTAATTGATAATTAAATATACAGGGTATCTAAGGTTTTCGGAAGGTTATTTGGAGGGACTCTTTATGCCAAACATTTTGTGTAGAAAAATAAAATATTTACTTGAAGTAATAATTCTTGACCGATTCGATGTTCTAACATTCTCATGATTAAATGTGCTTTCTTGCGGAGAACTTCAATATATTTTGGAGACATTGTATGCAAATTTCTAATAGGAAAATAGAATCCAGGATCAGGCGCTCGCGGAGCAGGGGCTGGGGTATTAGCAGCGATAGGTAATGGTGCTGGTGCTTGGGATGGATCTAATATTATACCACCAAATTGTTCTTCATATTTTACAACCTCTTGTAATTCCTGTAAAAAAAAAAAAATATTAATCAAAATAATTAAATAATTTAATAAGTTAAAAAAATAAAATAAAAGCATATTTATTACTTACAGATTGAATCCATTCTCTGTATTCATTATTTCCGAAGCATTTCTTCGCATAGAGTCCCGTAAGGTATGTTGAAATGCCCTTAGGGAGCCACGTGTCTGACCAATTTTGCATAGAAATAAAACATCCAAAAAATTGTTCCGCGATTGCTTGTGCCATTGCTTTCTTAGTAATATATACTTGATCTATAATTGCAGTGGAATGTAGCAAATTTGTACTGAAAACAAACAATTCGTTAAAAATAAATACAGAAGAGAAACTTAATTATGTGTAAAACCAAAAAAAATAAAATTAATTTTACTTTAAAATGCTCATAGTAGCATAAGCATTAATGTCTTCGTCTATCTCATCAACGAAAACTTGCTTGTAACAGGAATATGGATATCGATTCGACAAGGTTTCTTCATAAAATTCGAATGCTTCGTGCATATATTTTGCAGATACTTTCAGAGATGGCAAAAGTTGCGGAAGACAAAAATGTGTTACCTCGTGCATGTAAGGATCCACAAAAATTTCAAAGGGTCTGTAAAAAAAAAAAAAAATCGTATTTATTTTTATATTATACTAGTCATTATAGAACGCACGCTTCGCACGCGTTATTTACTCTTCTACGTTAAAGAACTATTTTAAATTAAATAATTTTTGGCGACAAATTATAAATGTATATGTATTTTAAATAATAATAAAGCTCCATACGTGACAAATAATTATTATTAACATGTGACAAATAAAGCTATCGCCTATGTAAATTAATTTTTGCAATTAATGATTTATACGCGGAGAGTATTATATATGTATCGCGCAACGCGTGCGTAATACATTTAACAATTAATATTAATTATCATATTTCAATCAGCGCAGCACTCCGAAAATAATATCGAAGCGTCACGATAACTTTGTCGTTTAAAACATTAATTAATAATATGTTTTTAATCAATTACCCGACTGCTAATGCAATGTTTGGAGCACATGCTGGGGTGTTCAGCACATAATGAAACGTTTTTCTGCGCATGTCGGGTGTATAAACCACCTCAACTAAATCTCCACAAGAAATTGCAGTCATTGAATCATCAACAGTGAATTCTAATTTCCATGTACACGGTTCAGCAAAACTATCCACACATGGAAACCATAATCTAGATGAATTTTCATAACTATATGTATACATATGTGCACCTCTCTAGAAAAAATTATTAATACATAAAATCTACATTATAATAAATGTTTGCCGAAAAAAATAATTAAAAAAATTTGTATAAAAAAACTTTTTAGTTGTAACATATTGGTTTACCTCAGCTAAAGTTCCTTCACAATTTGGTACCACAAAATGTACTCCTCCTTGTGGCTGTTCTAATGAAAACTCAATACTAATTCTTAATCCTTTGCCTTCAGCAACCAAATGTGCTGCATCTGGTGGTATTTGAACTACTAATTCACCAGCATTATTGTCAGGATCAACTCTCTGAGCTGCAGCAAGGTGCATATTAGAGAAAAATTCCAGGGACCTTCTATAACAAGATTAAAAATTAATCAATTAATAATTTAATAGCATAATATTAAGAAGAGATTTACTTACTGTTTACTATCCCCTTGACAAATGTCCAGAAATGGATCAAAATATTGAAAAGGCGCTTCAAAGGTGTCATTTAAACATACTCTATATATTCTACATTGTTTGGCATTCAATTTTACAAGCCTAAGAGTATCTCTCTGAGGTATAATTGTCAGCTCAACAAAACCAATTATACTTTTTCTTTGAAAGCTTATCCCTGTTAAGCTTAATATTTGATGAACTGTAATCACATCAATTCCATTGGAATGCATTAATTCACTTCAGTAAAAATGGTAACATATCAAACACATAATCCTAACTTATAAAACATATCCTAAATAACCTAAAAACGTATACAAAGATAAAAACATAATTATTACTCATATATTGGGAGATATTAAATGCAATACTTTTCATTAGATAGCTGTGATTAAAAGTACAAAACAAATAAATAAAATTCCAGTAAAAAGCAATAAAAAGTTAAAACGTTCGACACAAACGTAACCGGCCAAGATAACGTCAAAGTTCGAAAATAGAACCAATTTTTCTTACTCAATTTGTATGGACGGCTATTATCGCCTGTTTTTTCTTTCTTCATGTTTCTTTTTTATTCATACACAATTTTTATGTATAAAAAAAATTAAGAATGACACATAAGCACAGAAAGCAAAGCCATACTATCAGTACTAATGACGCTGACGCTCACCAGACGCTTGATCGAGATGCTCACTTCACTTACTTCGCTATGCTCGACTGTTTGAGAGGTAAAAGTAGGGGGTGGCGACCATTACAAAAGAGGCGTGTCACAAATTGGCGGGACAACGATTTCAAGTGCAACCAACTTACTCTTCCTAAACTTTCCGAGCGTTTTCGGAACCGCGGCGTCGCGGAACTCCAGAATTGACAGGTTTATTATTTTATTTATTTTAAACTTCTCGATCATCTATATACGAGCGCATAATTAATTTATCCTTTTTACTTAATCGTAATTGAGGAAAAAATATTATTTATTCGACTGTTAATAACAAAAAAAAAAACGTTAAAGCAAGACTTTGTATTTAATAATTTTCACCAATAATCTGACTGTTTAAAAATGCCCATATCTGCCTTTCAGATATATTTGTTCTAATACAAGTCAGCTTGAACGTAAGTGTAAAAATAGTGGCGGTTCGTAGCGGATTTTATTAGAATTATAAAATTCGCCTGACTAGAATCGAGATGCACCACTGAAAAGGGAGGTCTGATTTGTCGAATGACGTACTCCAAGGACAGATAAGAATGGATTGACTAATTTCGTCATCGTCAACACGTGCTCCGTCGACGTCGAGAGCACTCGTCAGACTCGACCGCTGCCAGTCGTTCGCATCACGTTGCAGTAAGGGCCACGAAGGACTGCCAGATGCAACGGCTTGTTATATCCGGCGACGCATACGCACGCAACGACCCTGTCAAAATCGAACGCAGCGAACGCGTCCGCCAAGAAGCTATTCAGTGCCTTTGTCATTTCACGTGATACCGCGGAAGGTAATCGACTCGACATGAGACTTACAGGAACGACAACTGTGACGTAATGCATCCGCAATAATTGCAAAACTTCCGTACTGTATCCAAAAATATGTTAATTTTTTACTGACGTTTTAGATCGATGGTCGATAACGTCTGCATTCTTTAATTATCCGTGGATTCATTAGATTCTATTTGACGAACACGAAAGTTTATCTAAAATTGTTACTAATTGAAATAATAATTTATAATGTTTTTGCAGCTTAAAGACGTTCAAAATGCGTATCATATTCGTGAAATTCCGCGAGATCTCGCAGAAGTATCCAATTGTACGAGGCATGGCTTCTTATTCAATTATATGGCCTACTGCATGTATGTTGCAACAAAAGATAAAGGGAAATGAGGAAATTAATTACGCAGAAGTCGTACGATTTAGCTTATACGGCACCTTTTACGTAGCACCCACCCTGTATTGCTGGTTAAGATGTGCATCTTATTTCTGGCCAAAAACCGATTTAAAATCTGCAATTACAAAGGTATATTTAATGTAATAAGAATTATTTAACTTACTTAAATATTTACAAGCAATTAGGTAATCAACGCGAATAAAAAATAACTCGAGAAAAAATTTTTAATAATAAGAAAACAATTGAATTAATAATTTCAGGCTTTGATTGAACAAGTTACATACAGTCCAGTAGCTATGTGTTCCTTTTTCTTTGGCATGAGCCTTCTTGAATTAAAGCCAGTTTCGGAATGTATTGACGAGGTCAAAATTAAGTTTTGGCCAACATACAAGGTATCCTCATATTCTTACTTAGATATGTTCTTAAGTCTTGAGTTCAAATTAATGGGAAATTAATTTTTCTTTTTAGATTGCCATTTGTGTTTGGCCAGTTCTGCAGACCATCAATTTCTTTTTGATTCCGGAACGAAATCGCGTCGTGTACGTCAGCGTGTGCAGCTTGATGTGGACGTGCTTCCTCGCATATATGAAATCTCTGGAAGCTAAGCAAAAACAAGAAGTGGACGTTAATAACGTGAATTCCAAGACGATAACGGAGAGCAAAACGCAAACTAACGAGACGGTCGGTCATATTCCTCTACTACGATGGAAGTTTTAGGAAATTGACATGTTAGATTAATTTATTTGTACATAGAACTTGCAATTGGAAACATATTTATATTTTATACAGTATGACACGGTTCAGATGTGATTATCTGTGATATTCACAGTACAAAAGTATTTAAAATGTAAAATTATTTAAACGCAAAAGAACAAAATAATTATATTAAAATGCGTACTTCAATTTTAGAAAAGAATTTTTTAACGCATGAAAATAATGCGTACGAAATTTTTTTTATAAAAATATATTGTTTAATCGACAAAATAAGCCTACTGTCAGCATTGTTTAGAGGCCACACTTTGCTTACACCTTTTTTCAATATAGAATAATTACAATCTCGGTTTAATTTATATATTATATATTATGTATTATACAAGAGAATGTAGAAAGTAAATTAAACCGGGATTAAAATTAATTCAAACTAATGAAAATAGGTGGAAGAGAGTAGTCTTCCGATGAGTTCGTTCTACTCTTCCTTCTCTTTTTTACATTTACTGTCCCCCTCCTTTTCATGCCGCGAATATCCCTAGCAAAACGAGGTGGGGAAAGTTTTATATAAGCGGATGTTAGCTTGGTATACTCACGTCGACGGCACATTGCGCGAGATGAGTTGACACCCTCGCCATTGTCTATCTCGTAGGTTATGTCGCGCAGAGTGTAGCGCATCGTCGAACTTCGAAGTCGCATTAAAATTGGCACGTGGAATCGCGCGTAGATCAGTCTTGGTTTGCGGCTTCGCCAGGGAGGTAGAATTCGTTTTAAAATCAGTACTGTCCACCATTCGGAATCGTGTGCATATCTCGGTCTCTTACTGCGCAACTTGGACGCCGCTTATCGCCAACTGTAGCATTGAATATCTGCGGGGAGTTCTCTGTTTTTTCGCAGCGAACGTGATCGCGACGTCTTAGATAAAAGAGAGATAGACCGCGTGCAAATCGACGCAAAAAGGCGCAGAAATGTCGGCTTCTCCCATCGCCAGACAGGCCACCCAGAGCCAGAGCATACCATCCAAGAGGATCGTCATTCACGATCCTAATCAGCTACCGGCCGATTACTCGTCCACACCTGGAGGCACGCTCTATTCCACAACGCCGGGAGGTCAGTGTATTCGCCTTTGCGTATCGCATCTCCTACGATTCCCATCTTTGTTATTCCTTCCTTCAACCTGCGACCCTTCGCGACTGGGCAAAATGCACACTTACGAGTGTTCCTAAGGTCGTGCACCTCGGAGGAAGTCGCACTGAATTATGAGCGATCTGTAATTAATAAATATAAATATAATAAAATTTTTTTTTTTTTTTTTAATTAAAAAAAAAATAAATTTTTTATATTTAAAATCGTCTGCGATCTCGACAAAATGCACGTGCAAAACGCTACCAAGGCCATTAGTATTTACGCACAGCGCGATTATATCTCCTCGCCTCACTCTCTTTTTCTCTTTCATGCACGCATGGTCCGATAACGCCGCGACGATATTACGTAACGGCGCGTTTCGGCACCGGGTTCGTCCGTGGAAAATATCGGAGGCTTTTGCGTCGCATGCAAAATTATACCCCTCCCAAAACCGGCCGGCCAATTATCACTTTGTGATTACGCGCGACCTTGACGTTAATCCGTAACTGCAGAGCGACGTCCGACAAATTGCCAAATTCGCTAATTAAGAATTTTTAACAGCTCCCGAGCTCTTTGTTTTTCGATAATTTGTTAAACAGAAGTTATTTACTTTTAAATGCCTTTAATAAATTACAAATTCTTCAATGTATTACTGAACTCTTATCAAAAATTTTAATTACATATGTTACGGAAAAAGATAAAAATGCGCTAAATACGTAAAACGCAAAACGTTTCTCAACGTTTCTTCTATTTGCCACGTTATATTTTTAATTATTGCGCGCAAAAAAAAAACCTATAAAAATTTTGTTATTTTTCTTAGGAAACTGCGAATAAAAGTGAAGTATTATAGAAAAGTGCAAGTTCTTTTTTTCCTTGTTTAAACAAATTACTTTTTAAAGTAGCGAGTAACAAAACAAGCATGAATTAAATGACGTTCCTAAGTCGCATCTTGAAGGGTTAAACTTATCAAGGCTAGAAGTTCAGACCGCTGGGAGAAGAGGTTCAGCATTGAGCGCAAGATATTGAATGCGAGAGCTCTAACACTTATTGCGTTTTCAGCGAACGATAGAAAGGATAATTTATCGCGTTTTATGTTTACACTTCTTGTGCACGCGTCATTTCGAACGAGAGGAAGAGTAAAGGGGGAGGCAAGAAGGCGAGCCGCGAAGCAAATATGTCCGTTATGCAAAAAGAAAAGAAAAAAAAAAAAACGTAGAATAAATTTGTACTAAGTATTCCAGTTCCAGTTCCAGTTCCACTTCAATCTGCAATATTTTTCATCCCAATTTTGAAGCCTTTTCCACGGTGACTGTGACTAATGCATAATATCACTGTTACTGCTGCAAATAAAAGTTACAGCTTATTAGATAATATTTTACATGGATCTTATAAACAAAAATTTACTCTCAAAACTTAATGATTCAAAAGTTATAAAAAGATCGCATTATTCTCAGTACGATCGGTTTGAACAATTAGTCATTTTGATTTGAACAACTCGGGGAAAGTAAAACAATAAGATATAGGAATTTAAATTCTCAGACACTTCATTGTCGGATACTGATAAATCTCATGTACTTATCTTATTTGATAAAGAATTTATTTGTCAACGATATATAATCTTTACAATAATATTATTTATATGAAAATCGTAATCCAAATTCTACTGATATTTACATACATAAAAAAAAAATTTTATGTATGTAATGGAAAGGAACATACCTATATTTAACGTGAAGGTTTCGAGAAGTAAAATTCTGGCTTCTAAGTTTTTCAGAAAATATCCTAGTCTTTGAGTTGAAAGTCGTATCAATAAAAAAATCTGGTCGAGATATAGATAATTCACAAGTTATATGCGGTGAGATGGAATTGGCTGCTTCTCTTGGCTCCTCCTTTTTTTTTTTTTTTTCAACTTAATAGTCGCAAGTAAAGATAACTTGATAATAAGAGTGTTGACGAGTTCACTAGTGTGAACCAGGTGAGCCAGGTCGCGTGCACTCTACACGCTTTTGTCATGCGGCTCACGACGTTTCCTGCGTTGAACCAAGGTCGAATTAATGCGTGTGCACGCGATACGTACGAAACGTCGTCCGACGAGTAATCGGTGACGCGTAATGTTTATCACGTCCGTTACGCCAGCGCGGCGCGTAGAAAGTCAACGGTGATCTAAAAAACAAGGATACAGCATATACGAAAACGGTTGGATCTTCGAGATAACTTTAGCCGCGACAATAAGCGAGCCTCGTGAATCTCGTGTAACATCTCGACGCGTAAACACTATCGGTCAATAGACTACCGTCTGGCAGATGGACACATGTTCATATGAAAATATTACGAATCAAACTTTTTTCTTTTTCTTATTATTTAATCACTTGGCAACCGAATCTATCAGATAGAAAAAAAGCTACTCAATTCTAAATAATTAATTACCAATTTACATTTTCAATAAAAAATATAAATTTACCTCGTTTTGTATTTAAAGAGCGAAATAGATTTAATAATGAAAGTGAAAGGCTTTTGCGTACGTGCCTTATATACATTCTCGTGTCTCTGTAGACTTTGTTTCGTATATATCTTCGTGCTTTCTTTATATTTGTTTTGGCATCTTTGCCGACCCTTGCACTTCTTTCAAGTTAGAGAGAGGTAGGTGTCGGTATACTGAAATACACTTGTATAAATAGACAGTGTGCGTCGCTTTTCATGTAGCTGTTGGGCCATTGTGTCTTCTGTTTTCCTGTCACACTTGTTCTTTTTTGAAAATCGATTTATGACATCATTTTACTGTAGCAAATCTTATTTCCATCTTTTGAGACTAAGAAAAGAACTGTTTTTCTCATATTCTAGTCTGTAGCTGCAAAAATATACAATGACGTTGAACTTGCGATAAAACCAATTTAGCCTTGACTAATAGTAATTATTATCTAACGTATTAAACTGCTCTGACAAATATATTCTTAAGTCATTCTGTCGAGTTAATATTCATAAACGTATAATAAAAATTTAATACCCGCAGATTGTATATTTAATGTATCGAATCCTGCGTAGGTACTCGTATCGTATATGAACGCGCATTCTTGATGAACTTGCGGAACTCTCCGATATCGCGAACGCCGCCACGAAGCACGCTGACCATACCGTCGGATTTATTGAAGGGTAATGCACCGGCTATCACGAAGGATCCTGCCAAAAATATAAATAAAGGTCAGTTTGCTTCAAAGTATTTGTAAATAAATTTTTTTGAATTTTTCTAGTCCTGCAGAAAAAAAAAAAAAGACAGAAAATCCATTATTTAAAACATATTCTACATCAATTGATACATAATCTTAATTACTTTAATTACATATAGATTTTTGCTCACGTTCGTATGTTATAGACTCTTTGGTGATCGAGGAATCCGCGGAGCAGTTCGAGATGGATATGTGAGGCAAATGTAACGTGCCGTCGCTCATGACGATTGAAATGTGTTCGCAGCCATGCTCGAAAGTATTGTCGCTCAATTTTACGACAACGCACGAAGTACATGGTTAACACGCCTTAATTTTGTGCCTTTTTACCAATTGTCTTTTTAAGAATTATAAATCTTTTAAAGATTTTTTTTCCTCGACGAAGGGTGATATCTTAATCATATGTATCATATACAAATCATTTAATTTTCGACTCTAGTTCTTGACCAATGTAATACGTATATTTGCATATAAAGAACGGCTGTTGATATGAAGATACTTATGCCTGTGCGGCATTAGCGATCTGTTATACGTCTTCCTTCTTTAAAATGGTCAAATGCGATGCTTTGTACCGTGTTTCATAAGGAACTTGTATCTATGAATAAATGATATATACATTTTATACATATGTAAATGTTTTTGCATACTTTATTTTCTACATTGTACAAAAACACTTAGCACCTTATAAAAATAAACATTTTTTCGAGTAATGAAAAGTATTGTAACTGTACTTTAGAGCAAAATTAATTGCAATTAATCATGCCGTAAATTCTTTATAGTTATAATACTTTCCAAATATTTAAAAAAATCATCGAAAAAAATGTCGCAAATAAAACTTATAATTGAATATATTTTTCTGTCAATTTTGTGCAGAATATTTTATTTCGTATATCCTTTTTAAAAGTAATTTTGCAACATTAACTTTGTCTCCTTTAGCATCATAATCTTTATAATAAATTAACTCACATAAATTTTTGGTTTCTGGTTCACTTTGCAAAATTTCTTGCAGCTTTTTATAGAACGTCTTTATAATTTTAGGCTTATATTCTTTGTATGTTGCGGATTCAGAATGATTGTGCTTCAGAACCTCATAAAACGTTAACAAAGGCGTTGCACCTTCCACCACAATGTATACTGGATCGTTACCTGATTTTTTCCCGTCAGAATATATCTTGTAAACATTGTTACGGTAGATTCTGCCTATATTGCCGGCCCGACTGCGTTTATCCTCTTCCAACTCGCTTGCGTTCTCCATCCATTGGTAAGACGCCTCCTTCAAATCCTGTGAGATGTATCCAGACGATGGTATCAAAATAAATAATTTATGGACGGGAAAAGTGACGTTATGATAGTCCTCGAAATTTTCGATCTTTTCAATTATACCCTTTTTGGTAGTTTCGGTAGACGGTAAAGTCAGTCGCAGGTAGCCATAGTAAAAGTTGTATGCCATTCCTGTGCCATAATCTAAACCCTTCATGGCACTCAAATCCGACAGAGATCTTGTTTCCCAATCGGTCATGTTAGTCATCCTGAGCAGGCCAAAAGAGAATGCGATCAGCGGCACGCATACATAGGCCCCAAAGTCCCAAGCGTAGCTCAATGGGCACTTGTGAACGGTGACAGTCAGACCGAGCAACAGCAGCGAGCTGACAATTATAACTATTGCCGACGGGGTGTTAAGAGTGAAATAATACTTTGCCACGGACCAAAAACTTTCTTCGGACTGCTGGTCTATATCTGTGGCAAATGTAACAAGCATTTGGCAGAGACGTAATATCAAATCGCAGAACACTAAGACGATGAAGAAGACAGACGTGATAAAAAGACTCGTTATCAGCGACACTACCGGTCTGTCCTTCGTCAATTTGTACGTGGCGAAGGCGAATATAATGAAGAGAACAATGCCGTATCCCAAGTACGCCTTCATTTTACGAATAGTTTTCCCATCCTTGTCGGGGTGCAGTCATCTACTGACTACGATCGCCAAGCAAATCGCCGTTCGTTTTCCGCCTCAATGACTCGATCTAGCATAAAAAGAAAATTTACGATTAGACTTCGGAGAACTGTGAAATATAACTATGCTGCGCGATTAATGCGAGAGAAAGGGAAGGGGGACACACCCGTCTTCCGTGAATTCTATAGATTGAAATACAATATTGAAATATAAATACGCGAAAACATTTAAATGCTTATCTAAACCAAATTGCATAATAGTGTATAATGTGCCGCGAACAAGTCAACCAATGGCACGTCCACACGCGTCCAACATCACATTGCCTAGCGATGTTACATACGTGATTTTTTTTTTTTTTTTTGTCGATACATATGTATTATATTAGTGAATACGAATAGGTAATTAATGCTACATCGCGTTATCATAAATATTCGTAGCCTTTAACTAAATACATTATTTTCCTTAACTCTCAAATGGCACACTATTTCAGTTACTGTATTATTTTTATTTGTATCTATCAATTGTAAAGTTTTTTTTTTTATACAATAAATATTAATTTTTAGAATGCACAAAACATAAACGTAAAGAAATGAATGTGGAAGAAAAAAAAAAGAAAGAAAAATGCTGCGAAAGTAAGGGTTCCTGGAATAAATTAGAAAAATGTTTGAAGATAAATGAAAAAGCATGCTGTCTCAAAAAAAAAAAAAAAAAGTTAGAATAAATATATACAAACGTACATACACATGACATAATCGTGTTCTCCAGTTTCTGATAACCGCGTTATGTGAGGTTAGTGATAATCTCTAGCTCGTCCAAGAGTTATTAAATATCTGTCAAGTTCCAGGAGATAGATATCGAAGGTGGACACGTCTCATCAATGATTGTTTGATTTCAATATCCATGGCATATATAATCATGCAGTCATCAGTTCCTCGAGCCTCGGCTCGCAATCCAACGGTAAAACGATTGCATCTTACGAAACCGACGAGCGCTGAAATTCGGCGGGAAATTTACTTACTCGCAAAAAGATTTTTCTTTAAATTACAGTTTGATATCGCTCGCGATTAAGAAAGAGAACGGAAAAAGCGAACCTACGTCGAATCTGTCAGCTGGATCGAAGGACTCCCCTCGCAGTTTCACAATTTCGAGGCGATTATTTTGATAGTGGCTTTCAGGGCGCAGCTGCGGCTGGCTGCAGCTTCTCCAGGAAGGAAGCGTTCTCGATTCATCGCTTGGTAACGTGCGCATCGGAGGGAAGGAGAGAAAAAGAGACGCTGGAAACTTGTGGACAGCGGAGGAGGAGGACTGTGAGGCGGGGAGGCAAAGTGGCGCGTGTTGCCAGGTCGCGAGGAGCGCTGCTAGCGCGAACGATCCGATGGACCGACCGCGGCACGGTTGGGAGACATCTACGATCGATAAAGGCTCGTAGAGAGAGAGTCCGAAATCGCGGCGTCGCGCGACGGAAGATCGAGCGCGCTCGAAGGAGAGAAAGAAAGAGAAGAGATCAGCCGGCGAGTGAGATTTGCGAGCGATCGGCTTTCGTACGTACGCGAAAAGTCTTGCGATTTTACGGTGACACGGACGGACGGAGTTGCGGCGAAGGGTGAACGGCGGTGCGCGGCGCGCCGCGCGCGCGATCAACGCAATCGGCAGGTGATCCCCTCGTCGCTGATTAAAGCGCCATGTCCCGCGATGGACCAATCAGCTGCTTGGTGAACCGCCGCGATACGGCCGAGTCTGCCCCGCGGACGAATGACAACAAAAGAGACTGATAGAAGTCGCGCCGCGCGAAGAAGAGTGCCGAAAACCCGGAGTTTTTTCTCCCCGCACGCGAGTGTGTGCCCGTAACCTCCTCCTCCACCCCGTTCGCCCCCGCGCGCGCGAGCGCGAGCAGCCGAGAAGGTGCCCGTGGCCCGTGAGAGTGCATCCGCCGCCGCGGCCGCTTTTTTTTCCCCGCTTTTACCCCCCGTGGCGCGCGCGCGGCCCCGCGAGAAACGTCGCCTGAAAGCCTGTGGTGCGGTGGTGAGAGGCTGCCCCCGTGAGGAATATGAAGAGGAGAAATGTTGAGTGCGGTAAGCTTCGGAGGCCCTTGAAACGCAACAAGCTCACCGAGGGGATCTACGGAAGGTAAATTCTCACGCCGCCATATGCGCGCCGCCGCGCTTACACGCTCACGGCGTACACCTACCACGGGAAACGGCCGCCGTTTTCCCCGCGATCGAAAAAACGTAACCAAAACCTCCCTTCCCCTCTACAGCTTCCGCGTCCCTCCCTCCTCTTTCCGCGTCCCTCGTCACCGTCCGCGGGACGGGAAGGTGCGAGTGTGTAGGTCGCAATAACGACGACGGTTGCGGCATTGACATTAATAATGATAATGATAATTATGATTATGATGTTGATGTTGACGACGGCGGCGGCGGCGATCACGACGCCGTTCTCTTGTCTCGCTCAGCGATGACATTTACCTTCGAGCCAGATGCTCCTGGCCGCACTCGTCTTCCCTTTTCACACTTTTCTTTCTTCTCGTCTTTCTCCGTTTCTCTCTTTCTCTCTCTTTTGCGCCAAACTCTAAATATCCTGCGTGCTCGCTACGCTACACAGCATCCCGAACGATGACTACATGTGCGGCATACAGTTTATGGCTAACACCGCATCGCGGTGATTGCAAAACGCGCTGATAAACCTTCCTCTTTCTTCGTTCTCTCTTTTCACACCCGGAGATTGTGAGATCTTGGTGTTATATAAGCACTCCATGTGTTGTCGATAACACTTGTGTGGTGTGTGTCCAAACATATTTATCTGATATTTTGAAAGGGAACACAAATGACTTGCAAAGTTCATATAATGTAGATTATGTAAACAAATGTATAGGTACATCAATGAATTGAGTATAATTTAATAAGTATAGCTAATGTGGCCCGAGTCAAAATAATCACATTCATTTGTTTCAGCACCTTGCTTTATCTGAAGTTTCTTGTCCTTTGGGCCATGGTGATCTTGGCAGATTTTATTTTGGAATTCCGTTTTGAATTTCTGTGGCCGTTCTGGCTACTCCTCCGAAGCGTTTACGATTCCTTTAAATATCAAGGCTTGGTAAGTGTCAACGTCGTGCAATTAGACACTACTGCTTATTGACTGTGTAAAATCTCACTGTCTCTTCTTCATCTCTCTCCCTTTCAGGCCTTCTCTGTATTTTTTATTTGTATTGCACTTACATCAGACATGATTTGCTTCTTTTTCATCCCTGTGCATTGGCTGTTTTTTGCTGCCAGCACTTATGTTTGGGTGCAATACGTCTGGCACACAGGTATGTGGGAAATAAATTTATTTGACATATCCAAATAAATGTGCAATGTGTAAAATTGTATAAAATGTCTTATTGATATGATCCATAGCATGTTTGTAGAAATTGAAGTACTTGCTACTTATTAAATCCCTAATTTTTAATCGGTATTAAAAATAAATCAACTGTTCACATTTTATACAGATAAAGGAGTGTGTCTACCAACTGTGATGCTGTGGCTACTATTTCTATATATAGAAGCAGCAGTGCGGTTGCGTGACTTACGTCATATGCCATTTCACCTAGACCTCTGTCGACCATTTGCAGCACACTGGTAATAATTTTATCTTAATTTTTCCAATTTTAGTGTCAAAATATGTTATATTTATATATCTATTAGATTAGTAATCTATTGATATACATTGGCAGTAAATAAATTTATCTGTGATGTGTATTTTCAGCATTGGCTATCCTGTAGTTACATTGGGCTTTGGTTTCAAGAGCTATGTAGGCTACAGAATGAGGCAGGTTAGTCTTCAGTAATCTTTTAGTATATATACTAATTTATTAGAAATTTTATTACACATCTCTGTGCAATATAATTATGTAAAACACACGTTTATTTGATCTTTATTCGATTTATATATAATTTATTTTTGCTTTTAACAGAGAAAACAGAAAGATGTGGCAAAAGAGAACGAATTCTATCTACAATTATTGCAGCAAGCACTGCCTCTAGAGCAAAGAATTATGTCAATGCAACAGATCCAATCACAAGTGCAGTCACAAACGCAACAAGTCACTGCATCGTTAGAACAACATGTCAAAACTCAAACACATAAATTGAGTCCACAGTATAATCCTAGCCCTGAAAAAAGCAGAGGTAGCTTGTATTTATTATCAACCACTATCTCACAAAAGAATATGTATTATCTGTAATTACATACGTTTTAATGTTTTTGTTTGTATTTTTAGAGGGTAATAACAATTCCATAGAAACAAACGTACAAAATGGTGGAGTACATACTACTAGCCCGGTCACATCACAAACACAGAGTGCTACTACGAAAAGTACTCATAGAAAATCTTTAGACAAGAGTGAAAAGCAGGAAGAGCAGCATAATAAACACAATGTATCAAATAATTCACCATCGGACAAAAGCGATAAGAAATTTATGCACAGTAATGGAAGTACAGTATCGCACAATGACATACAACTCATCGAGAGGGTGGGGTACGATCAATTTTATCTAAAAAAAATATTTGTCTTTAGTTATATTTTAAAATACTTATAAATATTATTTTTTTAACAGATCTGTAAATGATTTTGACATAAATGAGGTAGAAAAGGATAAGTCTATCAAAGGTTGCGGACACACTACAATAAAATCACAAACGAACGGTTCAGTAACTGGTAAATGGAACAACGTAAAAGAAAGTCGAGATTCATCATCGACTACTAATGTCCAACGGGAACGTAAAACCCGACAGGTTAAAAATACAAGTGACATCACAGCAGAACAACAGAAACAGCAAGATGATTACTATCAAAGGTATATCGTACAAGGAGAATTTTTTTATATATATTACCGTAGATGTATTGTAGAAATTCTAATAATTTCACATGTTTTCGAAGGCACAGATTGAAACTCTAATGACAAATCTGGTATATTATACTTATACTTAGATATCAAATCCTATACCGTCTTATTCCTTTGGTAGACTTCCTATCAATTTCTTCAGCATGATTTGTCGTTGAAATAGGTTACTGGTGTGTCGCAGGCTCGAGGCAGACATAAAACGTTTGAAATCAGATTTGCAGTCAAGTCGACAAATGGAACAAGAATTACGATCACAAGTCAACGTTTTGCTCAATGGAGAGCGGCAGGCTAAGGGTGACATTCAACAACTCCAACATGATAACGATCAATTGCAAGCCAAGTAAGTTAATATTACAATTATTAATTATTAAAAAAAAAAAAAAAGTATATTAATATCTATACAAAATAAAATAAATTTAAATATTTTAGATTACATGGTTTAGTAACAGCACGTCAACTGGATAAACAAACAATGACATCGTTGGAAAAGCGAATTGCAGAAGAACGAAAACAACGTAATGCATGCGAAGCGTCCCTGCTTTCCGAACGAAGGGCACGACGAGCTGCTGAAGAGGCACGTTCTGCAATTCCACCGCCACCACCTCCGCTTGTTAGGCAAGAGTGCACTGACGCATGTAAAAGTCGAAGATCTCAAATGGAACAGGACCTTAAAAGTTTGCGCCGAGAACTCAAATTAAAAGAAGAAAGGTAAGAACATAAATTTATATAGGGTTTTAAACTAATTATTAAAAAATGAACAATGTAAATGTACATTTGGTACATTGATACAGATGTAATGCACTGGAAAATGATGCAGCGCGTTGTAAAGAAAACCACAGGGAATGTGAAATTTTACTTCCCGCACTCAGTGCGTTACAAGATAAAAACGCGCATTTGGAAAACAGCTTGAGCGCGGAAACACGTATAAAACTTGATCTTTTTTCGGCACTTGGCGAAGTCAAGCGACAATTAGAAATCCGAGAAGGTAAGTAATAATAATTGAAACATTCTTTACTCATGTTCTTTTATAAGGGTAACCGATTCGTTTTGTTACTCCTAAAATTTGTTTTTTTTCTATCGCGCTCACTCACCCTCAGTTTTTTTTTATCGCTCTTACGCTACAAATTTTAATTTTTATCTAAATGGTTACAAATTTTTTTAAATTGTACCTTATTTTTCGTCTTAAATTTCTACGTTTTGCTGCACTTGTTACTTCAACAATGTATGTACGATATATTTTCTGTTAATCAGGCTTAATCAGATCTCAAGAAAAAGAAATTGAGATGTTGAAAACAAAAATAGCGCAAGATTTAGCTGTGATGCCACAAGACACATTTGGTCCAGCGCCAACCTGTGCGACGTCCAAGCTTCGTTTAAATAGTGAAGTGAGAGTTGCAGGAACAAAAATATGTTCGAATGAAAGTCCCTGTCCGGGGTGTACCGTGTCGAATTTGGATCCGAATGCGACAGCGTACACGCCTAAAAGTTCCCTTGTAGCGTCGACTGAAGCTTAAAGAACTACAATTCTTTCATCAGCCCGATAGTAGGATACATTAATTACAAAAGAATGTTTCAAGTTTCTCTGTGAAAACGTTATCATTCAGTTTACAAGTACGGGAAAATACGAATTTATCAATATCAGTTGTTGGATCTTTTCCATATTCATCTTCTTTAAGACGAGACGTATTTTTATTATATACGAAATCTCTCATTGTAGAAAAACCTGGAAGTCTTCCATGAGAAACTTCGTGAAACATGTTTTGTATCGTGTTTTGTCGTTTCAAAAAGAAATGGAACCGTTGACATTACTTATGATCGTGTGACGCGGCACTGATTTCTAGAATGTCAAGGAAATCCAGTGACAGTCTTAATTTGTACATTATGCTGTAGGTCGATCTTACGGATATACAACACATTATGGACAACCAGTGAATCGTAACTATTTCTGTACACATACATAAATGTCGATACTAATACCCGGCAGTTTAAAAAATTATATCTAATCGTTAATTTATATGTAAGTAAAGGTTTTATATTTTATAAGTGTCGCAAAAAGTTTATCTTACATATTTGTCATATATTTAACGTTCTGGTATATATTTTTTATACATTTTTAATTATTTCAGAGTATTCTGGTTTATATGCTAGAATTCAAATCGATTTTTATGTAAAGTAGGAAAATAATGATAAATATTTTAAATCGCGGTAAAAAAAAAGCTGGAAAAATTAATATCCGTATTACGATCTTCCTACAGTATATGTTTAAACATACGATGACTTGTCAAAGATCCATTCTTATACAAGTCATATAACTGAAGCTAGTCCATCACACAAACTATTTAAATATCATTGGCTTATCAAGCCATTTTATGTTATGTGATTATCATGCAGGAATAGCCATTGACAACATAGAAATATGAACGTTATTCAAGAAGGATCAAAGTAAATGTCACGACGCCAAATTTGTTTTAGGTAATGCCCAAATGAATGATACTCTCACATGCACACATGCGCGTATATTTCCTATGTTTTTAACTTTTTCATATTTTTAGTTTAAGAATTTTGTTTTATGTATTGGCTTTCAAATCGATAAGAAATAGCCATTACATTTTTCATGTAAGCAAAAGTTCAAAAAAATGATGATAAAAATAATTCGTAAAACTGATTAGAAACAAAAAATGTGATGGCTAACTTAATCTAAATTAAAAAAAAAAGAACTTGGCATTCATATCATGCTGGTATATGAGACTGTAATGCCGTATATTTGATGATTAAGGGGGGAAAAAGTTTAAATACAGCATAATCATTTTATTGCGAGTACAAAGATAGAAAAAAGTTATTTTCATATTATAAATTCACTTTATTTAAGTAAGAAGGAAATATTTATTTCATTATTTAGCTTGGAAAATGTTGATGAAACTACATTGTGACTAGATATAAAGTTCGTTTTTCTTATGTGACGTCCATTAATATAATTTCAGAGTTGAAAGAAAAGTGTTCTTTTTTTTTTTTTTTTTTTTTTTTTAATAATTTTAATGTGTACCATATTTGTATAGTATGCAAAATATTACATAATTTTGACATATTATGGCACCATTAAAGGTATGGTACATAATGTTTGCAAGAGAGATCTGTGTATATTTACTCTTATAAAAATATAATTTATATATGGCGTGCATCTAGCACCAGTAATATAAAAAAAATCGATCTCTATCAATTTATTGATTCATTATGTTATTTGAGTGGGTGCTACATATTATAATTCTAATTTCTATAGATTTATGTACCTTTACCTTGAAAATTGATAAAAGTTGTTACTTTATTTTATTTTTAATTGGTTTATTTGAAGTGTTTGAAAGAATTGTTTATGACTATATGATGGCGTTACGGACTAATTAATAATGATCAAAAATTGTGTGTGTACGCGTGTGTGTGAAATTGATTGAATAATCGAAGTTGATAAAGTTGGCGATTTTATTCTATTCGCAAGAAAGCCGGTACTTGCTTCATTACGTTACAAATGTTGTGTAAACTTGTTTATTATTAGGTCATTCTTCCATAATTGTACATACAAAGCACTGTCATGACAATTTACTTATGGACACTAGTAGTGGATCATGACCAACTAGTCAAATGAAGAGAGGAAGTTCTACAAGCACAAATATTTATTAGATATTCAACATTCAAAGTTTTTCGCCTTTTGTGGAAAGAAAAATACAGCAACCTTTCATGTTATTAAGATTTAGTACTTGGACTCATTAAATAATATGAATGACGAGTTCATACGTTTCCCGGATGATCCACACAAAGGACGAGGTTGTAAAGGCTTTTTTGCACAATGTGTATATTTTTAAATTTTAAATTTGTCTTCAAAAGAGCAGTGCTAGTTTGTTACTCATAAGAAAGTTACGTAGAAGTTTTCTAATTTGCATACGTTAATGACGTATAAATCATGTATTTTAATACATGAAATAACTCCGACGGTTGCTAATTTATGGGAAAAGAAATGATTAACTATATGTACATTTCTATTTCCGAATTGTTTTCCCAGTGTCAAAGATATTATTTATACTTTGATTCTTGCGAATAAAATCGTTAATAAGTTTCGATTTAAATTTGCGTTTGGTTACACTTGTTTGTATACGGATGTAATTTATCAAAAAAACGATATAGACATGTAAATATTTGACAGAAAGAAACTTTGATACCGCTTCGTAATACATCGGTATAAATTGTTGGGGCACTTGCGTGGCATAGTCATTCTGCTATAAAAAAATCTTTTACTTTAATTTACGTTACAATTATTACGATTTTACCGATTTAAAAATTATATCAAAATTGAAATACTAAAAGAACAGGCTTGTCAGCAAGATAAAAAAAAATAAAAGAGATTGATTTTTGTTCCAAGAGAACGTGAATATGTGTACCTGACCAAGACGAGTGCTATATAGTGGGTTCTTTTTTTTAATTATTTTTTGTTTGCTTTTGGCTACTATACTTATCTTGGATTTTTCTATCAGAGAAAAGTCTGGTTTGATAAGCAATTAATATTATGCGAGATAATATCGTATATTGAGTTATTGTGATATACATACAAACACACAAAAAAAAAAAAAAATATTAAACGCGCGAGGACGCGCATTTATACACACATGCACACCTACACTTGACACTCACATAATCATATGTAAATATGCATTCGCTTTACATATTTATTTGTGTATACTCGTACGCACGAACATCGGAATATATGTAGTCGTTTACGCGCATACACATACATATATGTACATAATTATTTTAGTTACTATATAATGATGTTCTCTTATCATAATAAATTAATAATGAGATAATTAATTGATCGCTAATAAGTAAGTTTCCTATTTCTAAATGTATTGTTTTATTTTGCGTGATAAGTTGTGCATAATGAAAGTACTTAATTTTTAGATTTTGTTCAGCATTTTTTTAAGATGCGTGCGTGAGAGCGAAAACGAAAACGAAAGACAGAGAGAGAGAGAGAAAGAGCGAGAGAGAGAGAGAGAGAGAAAGATTAGAGACATGCACAAAACATAATTCAGGTACTTTTGTAATATCTGCTTCCTAAATAATTTGTAAGTTCTTTGATATTATATAACTAATTTATTAAGTTGGCGAGGACAATAAAAAAAGCTTTTTCGTTTTATAATGAAGTGTCGACGTCAAGTCTGATCAGCAATTCCAGTAGGAAAAGTGTCACAGGCGTCCCTTTTTTTTTCTTTCCTTTTTTTTAAATACCATTATTAGATATTAATGTTTCGTGCGCTTCCACAACATTTAACTGCGTACTTATTGTCATTTCGTAGCATTAAGTTTGCCGTCGTGAGCGACGATGGTAGCATATGATGCATAATTATAAATGCAACAACAGCAACACTGCTATTGATCTCATGTATTGCGCGACCGTACACGCAAATGCCCTTATTAACGATTTATCGCAAAGCCGACATGCGGGATTGTCGAGGGAAATTTTTAATCGATTGTAACCGGTTTCTGTTTTGAAAGATAAAGCAAGCAAGTGTGCGACATTACGCCTAACTGAAGAAAATCACGTGCATTTTAACGTGCTGCATATATCGCATTAATGAGGCAGCGTTTAAATGGAAAGAGAATAATAAGAATCTGGCTAGAGAAACTCTTTTACAATTGATCGTAAAGCTCATGAACCAGTATATATGTACGACACTATCATACATGCGTTTCTACTGTTAATTCGTAACCGAGCTTAAGAATCCCGTTTCGAACGATGGTACTTCTGTGGCCGGTGCTATAACAATCTTATATTTATAATGAATCTTTTCTTCTGCATATTTTCTGTCTATCAATCGGTCATCCAGAATATATTTTACTTTTGTTTTCATATTGAAATGTATATGCTTTATAAAATTTCCTTTTATCCTTTCGAGACCATACTAATTTCCTATTGAAAGATATGAAAACATTGAGATTCCTCTTCTTACAATATCTTATACTACAAATTTTACAGAAGAGAGATATCATTCTTCCACGATTTTTGTAGATTGATAGCGATATATAGTAATAGCTTTATCATACAGAAATCTATACTCTCTTTTGTTGTTAAAGATTTCTAGAACTATACAGGAGACAAGCAGAATTATTTGCTGAATAAGAAAGAATTAAAATGACTAAAAATTATTTTCAAATATACAGGCAATTTACTCAAATATATATAATTATACGAAAAGACCGCAATCTTAAAAACCTAAGGATGTGAAATTATTGACATTAATAATGGACGACTTTTTATTGTATATTACGTACCGCTATAATCTCTATAGCAATATTTATTAAAATAAACATTGTAAAAACTAATATATATTGGGTATAATTTATACATCGAGTACATAGACATTAATTAAATTTTAATTTACTGTGTATGTGATACGATTAATGTTATTTTTTATTTTTTATTTACCGCACAATTTTATTTTAATATTTATCTATACTAGAACAAACCATGCGTACGCTTTGCGTGCGCTATTTTTTGAAAGGTCCTAATTCGTGCACGTTATTATAATTGGGGGCATTAATTAATTATAATTTTTATTTAATAATTACAATTGAATAACTTATGATCGACGACGGGTTGCTGGTTCAAGAGACCTAATTACGAACAACGAAAAAAAATCATGCGACTTACCAATCTGCATTCAGCGGAGTTGAAGAATTCTGCCGGTGACTGTAACATAAGAAGAAAAATATTAATGTAGACATGTAAGTTATTTATAAAATTAATTAAAAAAAAGTAGAATGTTTTATTTAACAAAGATTTTATAAAATAAATTTATCCTTACCTATGAGTTGCTCCGCCGATGCAGGATGCCCCCCGGGCCTGCTCCTCCTCTCAGTTTGGACGTCGTGACGAGTCCTCCTTCCGCGCACAAGTCACTCGCGAATCATCCCGACCGTGATTCTACTGTCGCGAAATTTACTGAACACTATATCGCGCGTTATTTTTTCGCACTGCTGAAAAAAGAAAATCCTGAAAAAGAAGACAGGTTACAGGCTTACCCAATCTGCATACAGCGGAGTTGTAAAATTCTGCCGGTGGCTGTAACATAAAAAGAAAAATATTAATGTAGACGTGCCGAAAAATTAACAAGATTAATAAAAAAAAAGATAAAAATTTTTTTTTAATAAAGATATAATTTAATAAAATTCATGCTTACCTATAAGTTGCTCCGCCGATGCATGATGCCTCCTGGTGGGCCTGCTCATCCTCTCAGATGGGACGTGACGAGCCATCCTTCCGCGCACAAGTAACTCGCGAACGTACTCCCGTAAAAAATAATCGTATAAAAAAACGTCCGTAAACTAGCGGCACTCCCGAAACGACCGACGAACCGGCTGCGGTTCGTATGATGACTGATATCGGCGCACGGCACTTTAAGTTCTCATTAATCGATGCGAAGCAGCGGAGTTTCTCTTGATCTGAAACACACAAATTAAAGAATTATTTTATAGATATCACATTCAAAGCATTTTATTCCAAAGACAAATTTATACTTACCCTGGGGTTGCTCCGCCGGGGCAGGATACCCTTCCTGGGCCTCCTCCTCCTCTCAGGATGTCCTCGGGATGTTAGGTTGATTCTTGTGCTTGCACCAAGCGGCGAACGAAATACGGCCGCGATATGAAACGTTCCCCGCACTGTCTTTCTCTAGTTCTTTAAATTCCGCACTGTCTTTCTCAAGTTCTTTAAATCCCGCACTGTCTTTCTCAAGTTCTTTAAATCCCGAACTGTCTTTCTCAAGTTTTTTAAATCCCGCACTGTCTTTCTCAAGTTCTTTAAGTCCCGAACTGTCTTTCTCAAGTTCTTTAAATCCCGCACTGTCTTTCTCAAGTTCTTTAAATCCCGCACTGTCTTTCTCAAGTTCTTTAAATCCCGAACTGTCTTACTCAAGTTCTTTAAATCAATCACTCGAAACACGTTGAGAGTCTCAGCCGCGACGGAGAAGACGTGCGCGAGGTGCGGATCTCACGTTCTGACGATGGCGGATGCAAGATAGTCCACGATACTTTCGAGATAGTCCACGACACTCACGAGATAGTCTACGATACTCCCGACCGTCTCAAATCTTCGAGTTCGACACGAGAAACAAGCTACGACGTACGGATGCCTCAATGTTTTCGTTTGGAACTCGAACCGCGTGCTCGCCGTGACCTCAAGTAGTACGCAATAATTGTCGAGTCATTCTCCCGCGCACTGGACACTCGCGAGATAGTCCACGACATTCCCGACCGTCTCAAATCCTCGAGTTCGTCACGAGAAACGGGCTACGACGCACGGATGCCTCGACATTTTCGTTTCGAACTCGAACCGCGTGCTCGCCGTGTCCTCTAGTACGCAGTAGCACGAGGCACACAGTCCGTTACCAACTCACGATCAGGCGATCGATGGAGCGCTGTGATTGGTCGGCGCGCTAGGGAAACTACGCGTCGACCAATCACAGCGTTTCACTAGACACATACACGATGATAATCCGTAAGAAAACAACACGTAGATACCTCGACGTCTTCGTCTCGAAACCGATGCTCTTCGCGTGGCCGGGTGTCCTCTCGTTCGCAGTGGAATAAGTCATATAAGCCTGCTGCGAGCTCGTGATCAGGCGATCCATGGAGTGCTGTGATTGTTCGGCGCGTTAGGGTTTTCTATCGCCCGAAACGAAAAAACCAATCAGGGTTGGTTTTAAGAAGTAAGAATAAAATTGAGTAATGTCAATCTAATTAATCTATCTCTTTTTTAAGCAAAGTAAAATGTATGTATAGTAATTACAGAGCAATATAAAAGACAAGTGTTACTTGGCAATGTAACATAAAACACAGCAATATAAAATTTGATTTTAATATACTTTAATATTGGGTTATCTTATAACTAAAGCACAGTTGTACTTACAGGTTCCTATTATTAGTCTTGAGAGTGATTTTACTTTATTTTAACATACAAAAATGATTATTATAAATCTTAAAAAATCTGTACTACTCAACACGACTGTGACTGAATTTTTAATAAATCAAGAATGCATATACACAGATACATATACATATGTTTATCATATAAGTTTTTTTTTTACATTCTAAAAATATTTTATTGCCCTTTATTAAATGTGTCAATGCATCGTATACAAATACAAACGAATAAAAAGATTTAAAAACGATAAGAGAAATTATAATTAATGAGGGAATTATTTTTACCCTTAGAAATTTTTATTTTTTAAAGTAAATAAAATACATATAATTTCTGTCATATGTAATTACAAATGTAAAATATAACAGATATTTTTTCAAAGTAGCAGCCTTATTTATACTATACTTACAGTTTCTTCAGTGTCACATGTCTGTAAAGCACCATGTGATTTAAATTTTTCATATAGTGGACTATTTTTAAACAATACATAAGAAAGTACTGCTTTTGTATAGTAGTCTGGCATCAGTTCTAAATTTCTTATAACTGTCGATAAAAGATGTGCCTTTTCCACAAATATTCCTAAAGAAAAAATAAAATAATTACTTTTAAATTATTTTTAAAACATATTTTGTAAGTTTTATCAGATAGATTTGTTAATTTACCTGGCGCTTCAAACTTAAGATAGCAGAAATGCACGTGTAGATAATAATATGATGGCTGATAATGGAAATACATTCTGAGTTGTGAAGGAGGTATGTTATATTTTTTACTAATTGCTTCTGTTCCAGCATCTCGTATATTTTTTAATAAAGGAAGATGGGATCCATTCAATTCTCTTAATGATCTTATTTTTAGAAATGGCAAAGCCAATAACTTTAATGTCTCTATCCTTCCATCCCATTTTAAGTCTGTCACTAATACAAATCCTTTATTTTTGTCAAGATCCTCGTAAATAATATTTTCTTGTTCAGCTTTGTGTTCCAAAATATTAGTTATCCACTAAAAAGATTAATAATGTATAAATAAAATACATTTTGTATTTTAATAATTTTTAAATAAAGTTGTATGTTAAGTATAATACATATCTCAAATAAACTATACCTCTAAGCTCAAACTTGTTGATTCTATGTAAGGGAGAGTGACCTGCTGATAAAGTTCATAGGTTTCATCTATCATATACATTTCCTGTTTCTTATATTTGTCAATGTGAGCTTGAGTGGCAGGATATATTAGGGTTGCTTGCAGACCTTAAAAATAGGATAAATTAATTAATAAAATACAATTAACATATCCAGACACATAAAAAATTATCAGAGGCAGATTGATATACCTTTTTGGTCTTCAATTGGAAAACAATTGTAATTTCTATAGATATCATTGGTAAAAACTTTCTGATAGGTCGCATTGCCGTCAAAGTAATTTTTCTTTAAGAACTCTTTGTCATAAGGGAAACTTCGTTGCTCGAGCAAAACAAGTGCTGAGCCCTCACGATTCTCCAACGTTCCTGTCATACATATGAATTTTCGTGCGCAATTATTTTGTAGCACATTCGTCAATTTAAAACTTGATAAATCTAGTTGATCCTCGTCCGTGTTATTCGCGCTTGAATTGTTTTCATTTTTATTTCCGTCATCCACCTTAGCTTTTTTCGCAGGTGGATAATCTTCATTGTTACTCGCACATTTTTCCGCCATGATCGAACCTTAGTGTAAAACAATTTGCAAATACAATAAAATCGTGACCGAGAGCAAATAAATTGTGTAAAAATGATAAATGCTGTAATATTACTATTCGTATTTCACAAGTCTTCTTCCGCTTACAGAATAATCTGCACAATTTTCACCGATATAAACTGCACAAAAGTCATAGACTAGGTTTTCATCGAGATTCGAATCGTGTCGGAATCGAATCTCTAGCTGGTCAATAGATATGCTAGTTGTAATATAATTAATTTTATTCCCAATTAGTCATATACTAACGTGTGATTATTCGTATGATTAAACTTTAATTAAGATGTATAAGGAAAATAAAATGTCTGACTTTATCGTCCCTCGACTACCAGCACTACTTCCATAACTGTTCCATAACTTCCATTTGCCGGAATCTGCTGGGTGGTGTGGGAGTGTGGGGACCAGGGGGGACGGTCGTGTGGGGAGTGTGGGGACCAGGGGGGGACGGTGGCGGCTCGTAGCGGATTTCCTCGGCCGCCGAACGTACCGTGAACGGTGAGACTACTCTACGCCGTTTGATAAGCCGGGCGTGATCGCGTCGGAAACGTCAAGCACGCAGCCGAGATGTCAAGGAACGACGGCAAGAAGGACACCTCGGCGTCTGCGTTTCGCAAGATCGACGTGGACCAGTACAGCGACAACAATTTCAAAGAGGAAGACGCGGACGGCGGCGTAGGTGCTCCCACCGGCCCGGACGAGAACGAGATTTTAACACTACTTAGCCAATATCCTTTTGCAAAGCTGTAGTACCTCTGCTTTCTAATTTTTTTCAGCCATACAATTTTCCTTAACGATGTTAACAAGGGTAAGAACGCGGAGGCGCTTATATCAGTATTAAAGTCCGCACCGTTGGAGTGTAAGAACCAGCAAGTAAAGGTAACTTAACCTCATCATACGATTTTTGGCCTTCGTTATTATTTTCGTTGCACAGTATTTTGCTTACGGAGAGTGATATTCTCGTTTTGAATAATGTGTTGAATAATCCTGGAAAGTAGTTTTCTAAAGAGATTCAATTTCGGTTTTGGATCTGGGTATAATGCTCTGTTGCAGTCTCCAATTAATGAACCGTGTTATAGTTTATTAATAGAAGTTGTTTTGCAAAGTAATTTTATAAAAGCTAATTACACAAGGTGTTTGCGATTAAATAGAAATAGCTTGTCGAGATAAATAGGGCAGTTTTATATCGTTTTATAATTGCCGACCGTTATTAAAAAATAAAATTAAAATTTCTAGTGTAAGAGTGATAAGGAAGCTGCAGGCGAGTGAGTGCAACAGACGACATTTGCCTATCGCGCTTACTCACTTCCTTTCGCCGTTACGGCCGCGGACACTGTATATGTTTTATCTAGGTCAATATCTAAAACTTATTTTTTTGCTTGCAGGATAATGCTCGAAACTTAACACAGAAGGTGCTTCTAAGTATAAAGTCAAATCAAATGGATGATTGCTTAGCACAATTAGATCGGGACTTAGTGGATGTTCTAATGAAGTATATTTATCGAGGTTTTGAAATCCCCACGGAAGGTAGCAGTAGTCATTTGTTACTTTGGCATGAAAAGGTATTTAACGTAAGCGGTGTTGGCTGCATCGTCCGTGTATTCTCTGATAGCAAACGGGCTTGAAGTTTTGTACATTTCACAGTAACATGTTTATTATGATATAATTATCATTGATTCTTACTGTTATTCATCGTCATTGTTAATGCGATGAGGATGTAGATAGGCAAGCCATTCGCAATTTTCCACAAGGAAAATATAACAAATTTGTGTACATTTGTTATCAATAAAGTAATTTTTATTTCTTGTACATTTATAGGTGTGGCTCCTCCCATATTTTCCATAACGTTCTTATTCCATTCTAAAGAGTATAAATAAATATTTTGTCGAAATTGTACGAATCAAGAAAATCCCCCTTGAAGTGAAATATCTTTTACTCCAAACCTGAATGACTATTGTGATAAATTTCAACGTTTTTATTAGATATGCACGTTTTGCTAAAGTTTTATACTCTTTAGAGCTTTGAGAAGATAAAAGGAAATATATATATGTACCACATACGTTATTTTAACAATGGTAAGATTGTTTTCATATATGAACATTTTTTTATATTATTATTGACCATTACAATAAGAATTGACGACTATCATGACGTTTGAGTTGGCACAAAATAAAAGTATAAATATATAATTTGTGGAATAATATATTCCAACATTTTTATTATTTTATATATCTATATATATCTATATATATATATATATATATATATATATATATAACAAAAACTATAGTGCAACCGATTAACGGCAACATAATGATGTTAAATCCTCTATATCAGATATTTAAGTTCTATCATTGCTTGTTTAATAGAATATAGATGAGATTAAGATGTTATGCAGATTGTAATATTTAAAGTTTATCTGACTCTCGTGATATTATCACATACAACACTGAATATTGATTACAAAGTTATTTACTCACATTTGTCTTTTACTGTGAGCATAATCATATTTGTTTGATGTATGAGATACAGTGCACTCACAAATACTGCATTTGCTCTGCAACAAGTATGCATTTCATTAATGTACATTTTTTTTTAATTTCAGATTGCACATTAAATTTTGGTTTTGACCGAATATTCCAATAAGATTCAATACTGATGTACTTACTGCCCCTCTTTGAAGTACTCCTTTAATGTATTGCTGAACCTTTTACTATATTTCACAAATTCTCTCTTACGTTGATCTAAGGCTTGTTTACCAGTTGAACCAGGTATGAATGCAGTAACTTCATTCACAGCATCTAAAAGTTTTTTTATTGCACTTGCAATTTCTCTGGAAGAAAAAATATGGTTAATATAAAGCATTTTTTTAAATATAATTGCAGGTGTAAACATTACACACTTGATTGTCTCTAGGAAGGTCTTCCTGTCTGTGATTTCATCAGGAATTCTGCTAAGTATTCTTTTCAAGGAAGTTGATTTACGATTCAGTTCTTGAAATGCATCTTCTGAACGTGCTGAACGATATTCTACAACTGCAACCAAATCATGGTATCTAAAATCTTATATTAATTACAAAAAAAAAGTAACAAGATATATTACCGTCGTAATCAGAAGCTACACCTTGCAAACGCAAAACACTTTCATTCATATCAAGATTAAGCTCTGCTCTGCGAATTATACCCATAATTAAGTCATATGTAATCCCAGGGTGTGAGCTTTCTGCTTTTAAGAGAGCTGCACGTAGAGTCTGCGCTGCCATGACATTTTGTCTCTCTAGCTGTAAAAGTTCAACCTACCATTATCCAGTATCAATGACAAAAGCCTTTTTGTTGAAAATTGCAGCTCGGTATAACTTCACACAACACTTTGTACGGTCCTCAAAGACGCAGTATGCTGCGAGTAACATATTCGGACAGTACCTTGGTTAATATTGGTCTTAGTATGACGGGAAGAACCAGTGATGTAACTGGGGTCTCATCGCCCATTGTCATCCTTCACCGTGTGTGTTGTCGCGCGAGACGTCGAGAACGAAAGAGGATTTCGAGACGCGAGCTCGGTACGAGGTGCTAAGTCGGCCGCTTCGTAGGATGATCTTGGAGAAAGGGTCGTTTATGCGTGACTGGCACAGTCACGACGGCGCACCAGCATAACTCTTTCCCTATGATAATTGTCACAATAGATGGCGGACACGCGGAAACCAGGTTACTTGACGTTGCCAACATTACCGGACGCAGTGGAAAGTTGTCGCCATGACCCTGCGCCGCCATTGGTCGCGGCAAACCAATCCGCTTCTCCTTCTCACAGTTGAACTTTCTGTGCTAACGAACTTCCGCCTTCCTTTTCGAGCGGCTACAACCATGGCTTCGTTTCGGCTCCGAGGACTTCGTGAACTAATTTGAAGGTAATTAAGCCATCTGAACATTTACAATTGTATTTTATGTAATTATTGCTTCATCTTTATTCTCCGATACGAAATAAAAAATAGTAATTCGATCCATGTCAGTAAAATGGTATATTTTCGCATATTAATAATTCAAGGTTATACGATCGGAGAGCCGTTTTAAATTTTCTTGTCGTTTTTCACAAACGTAATCTTTACTTTTCGCGATTTCGCTTGTGCCGTTTGTGTGTTCTAGAAATGCGTACAGGAGACGCGGAGTAAGATTTAAATGCTATTTCCGCGTTGGAGAAGTCCACGGTAAGTGATTCGCATTTACGCGAAAGGTCACTTGTACTTGTTCTAAATTAATTCATGCCGAGAGTTTTTCGCGACTGAAACCAAGATATGCGATTTCAGAAAGAAATTCTGTATAATATAGTCGGTTAGCTGCGTTGCTAATTATTTCAGCGCTTCTGCTCTTTTTCCCGATGCGTTTCGCACGATTTCTCTTGCGGACAATTGGCAATGAAATCCGCAATAATTAGATTCGCATTGCGAATAATTACTGAGAGAGACAGAGAGTCACTCGTGCCGGTATTAGTCCTATTTTCCGAGCCTCGACGAAGAAAAGTAGGCGACGCTTGTAGGCGAAAATCGCGAGCAATCAATTTAACCTAACCGTGCAATTTACGACGATTTAACCGAAAATTCTGGCTTTGATATAATTATTCTCGAAATTAAAAATTAATTATTTATTGCGAAGAAATATTTTATTATTCTGTATAAATAATTATATGTTCTAAATTGCCGTTGAATAAAACGGTAAAATCGATTAAAGTATTAATGCAGAGATTTCTCGAATTTACAGGCATTTTCAGATTAGTGGTAGTAGTGCTAACGTCATGTCGAGTGCTCGCTCGTCAATGTTACCGACATTACGACGTCAAATGCGCGCGTAAATGACGCCGCCGTCATTGCGCTTTGAGTTGCGAACATTGCGAATGTGGAAGAACTACCGGTCCGCGATCACGGACCTCTTGTCTTGAATTCTTCGAGTTTACCGGAGGAGAGCACCGAACGCACGTCAGATTCGTGAGAGGAGCCGACGTAAGGTTGGGAAAAGCTGGAAACTGGCCGCGGATATCGCGTCTCGTTCGAGGTAAGGAACCTCGTCTCGTCGATCGCAAAATTGGAGCCGTGACATCACAATGAATCAGAAAGAGAAAGATAGAGCCCCTTGGACTGCCGCGTACCGGACGCAGAATTAAAGACGATGGGCTGAGGACTTTGAGATTTGACGCCCCGACGCCGACGCACACATTAATAATCGTGCATGCACGGAACAAGGTAAAAATTGTCGAATATTAATCGCATATATTCTTTAATTTTGAGCACAAAGATTTCCATGTATAACAAATCATCGATAAGTTGCAATAATCGGTAAACGAAAGCAAATTTCAGGCACTACATGTTTTACAGCGCAATATAATTTTCACGAGGTTGCTAATTTTTATTTTTCAGGAAAAGAACTTCCCGGTGACGTACGAGAAATCTTAACAGGTAATTTTTTGGAAAATTTATTAAATAATTAAGTGGAATGAGATTTTCAATATGACTAATGAAATATTTTTGATTGTAGGTGGTGAGTAATGCAATTGGCTTTTTTTTTACGAGGAAAGAAATTTTATTGGTAACCCAAGGACGCTTAAAAATATATAAACTGTATAAAAGTATAAAAAATAAATATCAACGGCCCGCACGCGCACCGTTATATCATAAGTCTTACGAATAACGCGAATTGGAATCGCGACACGTTCTCAACCACAGGATCAAGAATACTTCGCAAGCACAGTCAAAAGTACAGCTACGACAGTGATAACTGTTAATAATAATTTTCATAGCGATAGAGAAAATACACGAATCGTTCCCTTTGAAAAAGATAATACACTACTGACACAGTTTCAACAATCCCTTATTCACTTAGTTGTTTTTATGTGAATCACAGTATTTGTAATTTTCGCCTTTACAGCTCTTCAACGTTATTAAAAACACGAAATGGGATTCTCTTGGATCTCGTAGATTGCAAGTAGAAATTGTATATTATCGTAAAATATTTTCTTTGAATTTTATAACAGCGCGTTTTCTTTGAAGTGGTCGGGTTCTATCGCAATAGTCGATAATCGTGATTGTTATTTCGGTAATCGTAATTGACATTAATTACATTAATTTGCTATTAATTATAACGTTTTAACATATGCGTCTTCTTCACATGTACTTATGAATTGTACTTAAAACTAGATACTAACTACGCAACTATCTCTTGCGCGAGAGTTCGAATTATTAAATTAGAAGAATACTTGTAGCAGTTATTGCATATTTTAGAATTTATTGCGTATCCAATAATTAGGCCTCATTTTAATCCTATTAATGCAAATATGATATAAACATCTTAATTTTCATTTATAATATAAATAATTCTATATGCATATAATCTTTGATATATATTACATACAATCTTTATATACATTATTACAGTTTTATAAACGCAATGTCTTACAAGCCGCTCTCTGTAAACTCGGTTCTTTTTTATGAGCACAATGAAACTATATGTATTCTATTTAGATACAACGAACTCTTGCGTCGAGATTTCGTTGCATGCTACGTCTCGTATTTCGGTATTGGCACAAACGACACAATCAATTTAATTTGAATGTCTTTCAATCTGAAGATTTACATGGCACATTCGTCATAGCGTAATTGCGTCGATGCTCGCCGACGTTTCGCGTATTTGCGGAATTTAAATTTGCGTTAAGAGCGTATTCTCCGACAATGATCCGCGGGGCAACTCCGTAAATGCGACGTTCATTAACTTGTAATTAATCGCCTGCGATTTACCGCTCACGCAAGGAGTCACATCTGTCCTTCTTTGTCCCGATCAGTTAATTGCGCTCGCGTAGTTGTGCCGCGAAAACATTTACTTATCTTAAATTATTACCCGACGGGGATCGTTTACGGGGAAACGTCTCGTGTCAGTCGATTTTATATCTGCACTAATCGTCCCTAATTGACGGAGTCGATAGGCGATTGGGGCCAATCACATGCGACAATATCACTTGTAAAGTTCTCTTAATTTGTATATATAATGCTACATCTTGCGTGACTTCGTCGACCGTAATCGACAAATCGACGAGAATAGAAACGTAAGTTTCTCGTTGGGTGCATATACTAGTACGAATTTATTGACGCATAGTTTTATAAACGTAACATATATTTCTAAAGTATATAAAAGAGGGTGTTGAACGGTAATTCTGATTTTACTACTAAGTCGTGGGTTTGTTTAAGAATGGCAGTGACTGAATCGTGTTTTTAGATTCTATTTATGTACACGTAATTCGTCATTATTTCTACCTATCCAAACTATATATTTTTACCGTGTATGAGACGATCAACGTTCTCATAAACTTATTAGCGATTAAATTTTATACCCTACCTCTTGATTCGCCACTTTCCGCAGGCCGTTTACATTAATCATACTTTATTGCTTTATAATTAAATAACACATTCTAAAGCTACTTTTGTACATCAGTTCAAGAAATTTCTGAATGTGTCTTTTTTTGTAGGGTTGTAACGACGGCGGTCAAAACAACTGCGGCTTTCGAATGGTCTTTTTCAACCCTTCAACGTCGAACTTATCGGCGATTATGGCGAAGGGATCGCAAGACTGTTTCGTCTCAATCAACTGTCAACCGTCATCGGTCTACGTTAACAAGATGAACCTTTTCCATGTGTCTCGTTCGTGCTCCTACACTATCGGCTTGTGGATCGGTACCGAGATCACGTAAACGTCCAGCTTCTTGCCGGTCGTTTTGTCTACGATGTCTTCGTAGTTGACGGAATCGTAAGAAGGCGGAGCGAACAGATGATAAGGCGGTGGCGGCGACTCTGCAATCCTGGCTGTATTTATTGTATCGGCACGTTGCGTATAAGGCATCGCCAGAGGCCGACCGCTTCGTCGACAGCACCATTCAGAGCAGCTGACAACGAGGAAGAACAACACCAAACCGCCGAACGAGCCGATATACCAGATTATCGACAACGGATCCACTGGGCTCTGTAGGCCAGCGTGGACTACAACAAAATGGGAAACCTGTGAGCAAACAGCTCGTTAATCGTCAGAAATGCCTCGATTTCGCAAACTACTCTCGTGCGAAGAGATTACAGATGCGATCAGAATGGCATTCGTGTAATGAGCATTACGACAGAATAGCGTACAAGAACAATGAAAGAAAACAAAAAAAATACTCTACGTTTCCATCTGTAAATATCAGTTTAAATAACATAGAATTTAAAACATAGAATTTAAGAATTATTGTAAATTTTGTTGCATTGTATCTCGCATAACGGAAATGAATCACGAGATGTTTCTGACGTATTGTTTTCACTAAGTCAAAGCGGAAGCAACATCCTGAGTTGTAAAAGGCTTAAGTAGCTGAAGCTTTAATCATAAATTGCATTACTCTTTTATAGTCTATTATAAGGAGCCATAAAAATATGAGACGATAACCATTGAATTTAAAGTTTTATATTTCATCGTTTAAGTATTTGTTAAGTGCTAAAAGTTTCATTATTAATTTTTTAAACGTATATTTGTATATTAGATTTATAAATATTGTTTGTCATTACACGTGGCATATTTTTACTACTCCGTATATAAAAAAAGCGACAGGTAATAGTGTAAAAAATTAGTTAATATTCGTACGATCAGACGCATAATCTGCATTGTTGATTTTTGCGACGTAATTATTGTAAAGTTTTAAAAAGTAAATTTTTTTCTGATCGATAATGTGTATGCGCAAAACAGCATTCTTGATGGCTGTTAATATGTGATATGTACATACACTTAAAAGACAAATATGACGTTTGCTGCGACGACGGCGGCTAGCATACGTGACTTACCCCTCTCGGTCCCCTTCCTCAGCCGCCGAGGGTGGGGAAAGTAGTAGTGAGACGCGTTCCCTCTCAGTTCTCACCGTCCGGTGATCCACTTCATACGTGCTGCGGCGTTTCATGTGTGACTTGACGCACACCATTCTAAGGTCACGTACGCTAGCCGCCGTAGTCGAAGCAAATGATATATCTGCCTTTCAGTGAACAATACGAACTCAGAAAGGCGATGCAAATGAAGATGGAAACTACTACACATTAGCATAAATCCTTGGCGCGTACGGCGTGAATTGCGCGATTCGGAGAGCTCAATTTAAAATTTTGTTACTAACGGAAGCAATGTAGAATTTTGCAGTGATTATTTTCATTATCGCCTATACGTATTAATGTTCAAAGAAGCATTGCAAGTCACGTCTTGATTAAAATTAATTAATTAATGTTAATCTTTCCGTTTCCGTTGTGTGATGCCTCAGCTTGGGGCTCTTTAAAGCACCTGAAGAGATATGCGAGATTATGATAAGATTACATGTACGACTTTATATGTATACTTTATGTACTTTCTCAGAAATGTTCTCTATTTTTCCGCAAGTTAATTCTGTCTCGTTTCTAGAGAGTAATTAATAATTAGTTAAATGATATAATATTGAAAGAAGGAATGCGCGGAAACGTGATCTCGAGCTGCAAAAAGTGCATGATGATCCGTGATGACACGAGGTGCGCGCTGCTATTGCCACGAAGTTCTCTTTCGTGCGCTAGCAAACATGATTCATGTTCTTACCGCTCTCCTCCTCGTCTCTGTCATTCCCCGAGTATTCCTCCTTCTCCTTGTACGTAAATAAGTAGAAGTCGACGTCTACATCGTCGTTGGATTTCGAGTCGGCCGTGCGATGATTGTCGTTTGCACCCTGCGTTGCCTTATTACTCTCCATTCGTCTTTCAGCACCGATGCTGTAACTTGACACCGCGTGAGCTGCGGCAAATTGTGATCATTTAATTAATTGCACTTAGCTCTACGCGTATGTATTTATAAGTTCCTCTTTTTGAGTCGTTCCCGGTTATTTCTCCGGTTCGTTATAGATACATTTATGAATATAATGCATACATGTATGATCGCATTGCTACATTTACACGCATTACTTTTATTGTCTTCTACTTGAAAAAAAAAAAAAAAAAATTAAAATTGTTTTACATGTGATAATTTTTACCAATGAATGTACGTACTTGTCTTAAAAAGCGCTTTAAATACTTTATATTTTTTAAAATGGAAATCATATATACATTTATACACATTAAGTACAAATGATTGTGTTAATCGGTAAATGTTTCAATGCATCATTAGTTACAATTTTGGGATATTATATAGTTAATATTTTATTTTATATGCAACGTTATTTAACGTTATAACGTCTGCGATGCAATAGCCTTGGTACGGGGTGAGATATGTACACAAACAAATCCGGGCGGCATAGGCTCGCGCGCTCGTTTCCCCCACCACTCCGGTATTCCGTGACCGAGAGAGAGAGAGAGAGAAAGGAGTAGTGCGCACATACCGGAACTGAGCGGAGCTCCATACGCACGTGGTTACGAAGTAATTCGCGAATAAAGCTTTCGGTCCATGTTATATAGCTTTTCTAATCGGTGATTTGTACACGAATAGTATCTCTGTATCGGATACCTTGCCTAGAGTATTTAATACTTATGTATACGCGACGATTGTAACTTCCTCGTGTCCATCTACGTCTCTACACGTTCTTACAATATGCGTATTACTTGACTTTTTATTGTAAAGTAATTTTTTCTTGTGCGTACGGCTTTATCGTAGTAGTGGGGCTCTTAGTATGCTAAGAATAGAAGATCTTTATTTAATCTAAATCCCTTTCCTTTGTTTAAATAAAAATTCGACTAAAAACGTGAAAGGAGGAACTGGTTGGATTCATTCTGGACGTCTTCCCCCGTGTTTCTGAGAGGAGGAGCAGGCCTTGGAGAGGCATCCTGCCTTAGCGGAGCAACTGAGTGGGTAAGGATCATTTTTTTACTTTTATTAAATTAACGTTTTCTACTACGCCTGTAAAAATTACTTTTTTCTTAATGATTCTTAGTGATTATTTTAAACACCACTTTATTTAATTTTCTTATTTGTGTGTTTCAGATTAAAAAAACTCTGTTGCTGAACATTAGTGATCGTTTTAGCGTTTCCGTATCGCCGAAATTAGTAGATTAGTAGTAACGAACCGGTTCGTCGGTTTTTTTCGGAAATGTTGCTGAGTATTCGGTCGATTTTGGAATAGAAACGCAAGTGGCGTTTAGTCTCGTATGTAAAAGTGTGAATAATTAATTCGGGCGCGGTTTCGCGAGTTTCTTGTGCGAAGGATGGCTTCACGTCCCATCTGAGAGGAGGAGGAGGCCCAGGACGGGCATCAAGCTTCGGCGGAGCAACGTTCCGGTAAGAATCATTTTTTATTCCATAAGATTACCAATTTTTTTTCTGTTCATCCAACTTGTTTTTACGTTTCATTTATAATTAGAAATAATAAAGAACTAATTAGTAAGAAGAAAGAATTTTTTATTTTTGAAATGTTTAATCTTTTAAAGATCTTGTTCAAAAAATAGATAATTGTTTAATTAAATATTTAGTTTTGACAAATTAGTGACGCGTTAAAATTTTTCTTTTAATTATAGTCATTATCTTTAGCATCCTCCTTTAATTTAAATTTTATTTTTATGTTTCAGAATCATCGCAGCTATATCAAACTCCGCCGCTGCGCATCGACCGGTGAGTCTGAAAAATTTTCTTATATCATAATTATGGGGAATATATCAACATGAAAACATAATATAAAAACAAAATTAATTAAAAAATATAGATTAATTAACAATGCGTAATTAAACGCGGTTTTAATACAACGCGGCACTCCGGAGTGAAGTAAAACTTTCGAAAAATCGGTAACAACAAAGATCTTTACATCTCCTTTTTAAAAATAGGATTGCACGTATGGCGAACATTTTACCGCCGCTCTCTGCTATTTTTAGCTCATTGTTAGGCGTTGTAAAGTTGCGAAGCGTAAAATTGATCGAAGCTCGTGCTTTCCTTTTCAAAGAGAGCGAAAGAGAGAAAGAGAGAGAGTGTTAGGAGAGGAGAAGATAGAAAAAGAAAGAACATCAATATTGTTACTACAATTTCTTAAAGTGAGGCGTGGTTGATGCCTCTTAATTCTTCCAGAATCTCACGTCTCTACCCTGATACAATTATCCGCTACTTATATTAACATCGTTGCTCGACTAGATTTTGTCTCGGCTCTGTAACAAAGTTACTCGCGTACAAAAACGTGTAACGGACCTTAAAGTTGCTTCCACGTTAACTACAAATTCAATCTAATATGCTTATTTTATAATAAGTCGCGAATATATTTTAGTAAATTCTGATTAATTGATAATGATAATAAAAAAAAAGAAATACTCAGTATATGATCCCAGTAGACATAATTCTCCGTACCTACAATCGTTTAGTATTTCGGTTAATTTATGTAGGTTGTTATTAAAGCTCGTGCATAATTAAAGTCTAAGTCAGAAAGAGGGAGAGAGAGAGAGGAGAGATGCATCGTGATATTGTAACTACATATTATGTATATTCATCTATTAATTCTTACTAGTTTGTTCGGTTCGAATTACGAGTTACAAAGCTTACGTTTCATAAATCACGTACGTTTTTCCGTTAATGAGAAACGATTGCGAAAACGGACTTGTACTGGCAGAAATAAAAAGTAATTACAGTCATGACGGAATGGAACTCGTGCGATTTTTATAGAACGTGCATGACTGACGTAACCACCAGTAATAAAGCAGCCAAATCATATCAGAGAACCCGAATCTGTCTTTATTCATGGTTTTCAATCGCCGAGACGTCGGGCACGTGCATGTGGCAAACGGTATCATTAACGTCGTTACGATATTATGCGACGGGCATCGCGTTTATGTAACGGCCTCTTTCTGTCTCTCTCCCTCTTCCTAACAATTAACTATGATCACGAGTCACGTTCCACGCGATCGATGTACAAATGTTCGAACCTAATGTAGACGGTTACGCCCAAAATGTAAATCTTTCACCTATGACTAGTGACCGATAACCGGCGAAGCTCGCAAGACCTCGCGTTACGTATGCAGATTTGCAACGTGGAGTTATGTTTTGTAAAAAAATTACATATAAATTACTCGATAATAAATACGTATGTATAAAGTTGCACCGTGTGCGCTGTGAAAGAATTTCACAAACTTACAAAAATAATAATTGTCGGTATTTCATAATTAATTCTGTTAATGTAAAATAAAAGAATTATGTAATGTTGCACGTAAGTTTTGTAATATCACCGATTTTTTTTTTACATTCGCAGAATTAATCATGAATTTCTTGCAGCTATTATTTTTGTGGAACTTCTTTTGCTGCGTGCACTGGGCAATTTACATCTATTGTAATGAATAATTTATATTTGATTTTTTTGCAATGCATCTATGATCGCGTCACGTGTCGAAGCTCGATCTGCTCGTCGATTGACTCGCGGTATCGTTGACAGCCTTTGTTTGTTTGGCATGATAATCATACAATTTCTTATCTAATATGCAACGATACAAATGCAGTTTATCTCGGGAGAGGGACGCAATTGGAAAGAGACACCGCGACTTTGTTACTTATCTGACAAGATACTTAAAGCTCGTTAACTCCATTCCCGTACGTTTCTTTTTTTACCCTCGGCATCTACACTCTAAATGGAGTTCAAGACCGGTTTCGCGCTTATTTGTATTCATCCTTGAAAATACCAAACGCTAAACGTACACGAAAGATTTTAATTTAAGTGACGCGACGCGCTGAACTTTTTAATTATGATAAAATAAATAACGAGGAAATAATTGAAACGCCAGCGCGTGGCATTGCCGCAAGTTTATCGTGTAATTGTTAAGGGGCATTATACGTGCGTATAATATGCACGTCGTTTCGCACTGATAAACTCTTCACGTAAACTTCTGAGCTTGGCAACGAGGAGTCTGCTTAAAGTCTTCGTGTTCAAGCGTCTCCTTGTGAAAACGACTTCTGTCGCGTGGATGTTGTTTATAAAGTTTTACCTGACGCAAGTACTACATCGTGGTTACGGAGACACCGGGCTGATCGAAATATTTGCGAAACTTCGGGCAGCTACGAAATCGAGATAAATCGCTAACGGTAGCGACGAGTAATATTTTATGATATCCGCCGGATAGTCTCGCGAAGATCGTAGGAATAAACCGTAATAAAAAGAAAGAATGCCTCACGTTGCGGTTTTGCTGACTTAATCGATTGGACTCACTCGCGGTATCCTGGAAATTATGTTTTATGATATCACATATATTCGATAGGTGGAAGCATTACTAGACGAGTCGAACCCTTGAATTTAAGTTGCATATTATTTGTTAAGGGCACGCGAAATATTTTCTATTCGTCGCAATTCGAAGATAGCTTGAAGCGAAGTATAAAACTTGAAGTTGATTTAAAACTCTGACGTTATAAAGTGGAAAAATATTTATTAATTATTAGAATTTATTCATAACAATTTTCATTGTAATTAGATCGAATAAATGGACTCCTATAAAACGTGTCGACGGTTTCCGCGTTTCTCGAACATAGTTTCGATGGTACCCACCGTGATAACGTTGTTTGCTCCATCAACAGTTAAAACCCCCCCTCCCCTATTTTACGTAATCACTGAATAATTGAAAATCGACCTTTGACGTTTCATAATAGGCCAATTTTGCGCCTGTTATCGTATTAAAATGCAGTATATCATTATACAGGGTGTCACACGGTAAACGGACACTTTATCAGGGAAAGATAGAACTTATCGAGACAATAAGAAAAGTCCCATATCATTTTATAACATTGTTGATCGTTATTGAGAAGAAAATTAAAATGTCTAGAGTAAGAACGACGAGAAAGCTGCGGATGAGTGAGCGCGACAGGCGAATAGCGCTGTCGGTCCTTGCTCTTAAGCTAAACATTTTAATTTACTTCTTGATAATGGTGCAGGACTTTTTTTTTTATCTGTCCCGATAAGTTCTACCTGTTGATAAAGCGTCCGTTTACTGTGGAACACCTTGTATACACATATATGTATTTCTTTTCGTGCGTAAAAGGAGGAAAAACGGAAAAAACGGAGCAGGAATAGGGTCGTCTATACACGTGCATAATTATTTCTTACTAGGTAATCAAATCAGTCGGTGTAAACAAGTGACGTAAGAACCGAGATACGTCGCGGAAAACAGTCTGGCTGCAATCGCAAAATTCCGGCGTTTTGCATAAAACGCGTTGATTTAAGTTTTAAATTTTTTTTTACTCTCCCGCAGCAGCCTTCGGTATCAGGAACCGCTCGATTCGGTCTCCTGACCTTCGGAAGTATCGGTCGTGTTCAAGTTTTGCACAGCCTCAGCTTCTCGGACCTGTTATCTCGCTCGCGTCTTTGCCCGCCCGCTCCATTTTTGTAGACCGCGTCTTTGTTCCGTTAAGAGGCTGAGTCTAGCTAAAATTGTGACTCGGCAAAAAGAACGGCACGCGTACGTATAGGCGCGAATCGATCGGTATCGAGTAATCGTCAACGTCTAAATTTAATATCTTTCGAGATACAATTAGCAAAACAAGATCCCGCGCCGTGCGACGTCACCGCGACATTAATTGCATCGGTTCTTGCAAACGAAGTTTCCTTTTCGGCTGTACAAAATGTTATTGCCATTTTGTACTTTTACCTTGGATAAGTTAAAGTGGAATACACAAAAGTATGTTTCTATATTTAAGTTTACATGATGCCGTCGCCGCGATATCATATCAGTACTCGTCAACGGAATTCCCTCTCTGGTGGCATTACCATTTTGTAATTTTGCGTTGGGCGAATTAAATTAAAACGCATAAGTACGGTTTTGAACTTAAACTTACGACGCCAGAAATAATATATGAAAACGCGACAAACGAAGTCTCGATCGAATAGAAATATACAGAGCTGCATTTTTACCCTTATTGTTAGATTAAAAAATTTTGACATACTTCACATTTGTCGTTGATAGAAATAAAGTTCACCGCCTGCAAGAACGAACCTCCGTTACATTTGTAAGTAGAAAAGTTTTCGCGGTATAAAGAAAATGTTACGCTGAGTGCCGCTACCGTGATTCTACTTAATGATTCGATTGTGGTAGTTTTCCGAAATAGAACGTGGAAGCACGTTTAATTGTAATTGAAGAGTACAATTGTATCCGGAGAATCGCGAAATTATCCGGAACTTTATTCGCCCAGGAAGTTTTCGTGCTCCGTAACTGTACTTTTTGCGACCAAGTCCGGCGTAGTCTCCTTGGCAGCGTTTCAAGTTCCGTGATCACTGTGTATTATTATCGGAAGTATTGTTAGGTAGGTTTAAGAGAGTACCAAGAGCATTGTCAGCGAACACGTACTGACGAGTGTCATTCTCTGAAGAGATAATATCGGATATTGTCTTTTCTCTTTCTCTCTCTTTCTTTCTCTCCCTTTCATTTAAGTTCGTGCATACTTTTAAGATAGAGCCCTACTGAAGTATTTCAAAGTCAAGTGTGTGTAAGACATTGTACGATGCACGAGCAACTTTATACGACGCGCATAACTTCGATAGATAATTTACAAATCGCGATATCGAGACCTACCTTTTGCAACGACACAACATCTACAATGCACACACGGAGATAAATGTTACTATTCAACTAATCGCGTATTAATGTTAATAATGATAAAAATATCTGGTTACGGGTGGGCTAAAAAAGAATTACGCAAGAATTCGGTGAACATAGTTCGTTTTTACCGTTTTCAATCCGCGGGCCACGTTACCGCGACGCTGGCTTCGACGATAAATTCCTTACCGAATCCAGGAATGATTTTTTTTAGACAAGACAGCGAGAAAACGCACGTTTTCGTGCCTTTAAGCGTTCGAATCGCGATTGCATGCTTAGGCTTTACAGGATGTGTTCGATGCTAGAGACAGATATAACGGTTTCCTTGTCGCTTTTGTACTTCTATATTTAGTAACGCGAACGTTATGTGTGTGATTCCACATACATATGCCCGTACATCCGTTAACTAGCGTCTAGTCGAGTTACCTGACCGGTTGGATAAAAAATTTGAAAGATATTCTGCATACAGTTTGGATATCTTACGATCGATATTAGAAAGTTTTGAGCTGACCTTTTATCACACACGATAATTCCCTTAAGACCCAGTTATATTATTAATAAGCAGCATGCAATATTTTCGACGGATTTCACGATTCACGTCCGTACAATTATCGTGCAATAAAGAAAAAAATTAAGTGCGCCGGGTTAACAATAGCAAGATAAGGCAGCGTGTGGGATTTAAAATATTTGAGAAATTCTGTTGCGTCCGATCTTTTTATAAAAATTGTGTCACGACGAAAACGACGGCATTCTCTGGATACATACACGGGGCATGGATTATTCAGAACCCGAGTATCGAAAAAGTCGCCACATCGACATTGCTCAGACGTGTTAAATTATTACAATGTATTTTTATTAATGAACCACGGCTTTTATCACACGCCGCGCGCGTGATTTTTCGGCACTTTACACTATCCTCTCCGCGGAGTCTGTCTGTTTAAATCGCGCTTGGAGCTGCGAATCATTTTAATTCTTCAAAAAATTCTTCAACTTCTTTTGATAGAAAAAGAAACTCGGTTAGCATATGCATCGATTGTCTAATATATTCGCCGATTGATTACGAAAAATTAAGATTTGATAAGACGGATTAGACCCGAGTCGAATCACCGAGATCTTATAATCGTATAGATTACGTCACGCTTTCAATAATATATCGTTCTCTATATTTGTAGCTTAATCGATTGAGGCATGGTCCAACGAACCAGACTTCTTCGAACGTATTATAAAATCTTATATCATAATTTAATTTTTTTTTTCCCCAATCATGCACGGTAATTAATGTGCATGCTTTGCTTTCGACAGTTAAAGCGAGACTTTAAAATGCCTACTGTTAATTTTAAAGATAACATACGTCGCGCCGCGCAGTCGTTTACGGGTTTTAGCAATTTTAATTCGATCGCGTGATCAATATATAATGTCAATAGATAATTCGTACCGATACTGAAACTCGAAGTAGACCGTCATCTAACCGTCGCGGCTCTTGCAAAATTGATCCATGCCCTTGATGAATACAGAAAGCTAGAAACGACATTCGCGACTACGACTTCGATTCTCATCGTTAACGTGCAAATTCTTTGAAAACAACGTAGCGTCCGGTGCAAAAAAAAAAAAAACTTGCGCAATGAATGACTAGGTTTCGCGTTGCTCATTACGCGTCGGTTCGAGGACACTTCCGAATAAATACGTTGCGAAACTTTGAAGGTACATACCTGGTATGGGGGCATTTAGGAAGGCTTGATTACTCGCCACGAGGAACGAGACGATGGCGAAAAAGCTCCACACGAGAGCGATCATTTTGCGTCAAAGTGTCCTTTGGGCAGCACGCCGACGTGCTCTGTTGAATTTAATTTATCGAACTGTCCCGGCCGGATCTCTGCACTAACGTTGACGTTCACGTGGGTACGCGATTGCCGGGCATGAACAAAGCTCGCGCGACGTTGTTTATCGCGCACACGTGACAAACGCGGGAAAAATTAAGAGGAAGGATAGGGCGAGGGTGCGCATGGGTTTCCGTTTAAAAAGCGAACGAACCACACTTTTTCCACTCTTTTATTCCATAAACTCGGCGGAGACGCGCCGCGCGAACGACTCGGCCTCGCCGACTTCCCCGACCGGTTAGCCAGCGGTGAACTGAGTGAACTGCTCGTGTTCCTGCCTCGGGTATCGTAATATACATAAAGTCGCCAGATAAGCCGCGGCTGACACCCCACCACGAACGCGCCTCCGTTGCGGGACGGCCCGTTTCTGCTCGCTCTCTGATGCGCGTTGCTGCTAAAGAGAGCTTGAAATTCTCGCTTTTCGATGAAGCAGCGTGGCCCTCGCCTCCGCTGTCCCTTTGTCCCCACTTTTGTGGAACGATGTAGGTGTCACGCTTGTAATTCTTCATTATTCTCAATTCTCTGATCAGCACTATGAATAGAATTGGTATTTCTGATACCCTCGTTGATTAAGTCTGCGGTATTTAAACGGTATCGTAATAAGGCTCATTTAGACTTTGGGGATTTTTTTAATTCTTCAATAAACTCTAATTACTTGACGAATACGACATTGAAAAATAAGGGTCAGATTTAACGCGGATAATGTTTTAAATAAAAAAAAAAAATGTTCGAGATATTTTTAAATTATTTATATATAAATTAAACGTAAGAAAAATTAGAATAAAGGCAGTGTCGAAAAACACTTAGAATATATTACGTAGTTAAATTATTATTAATCACGTCCTGCCTTTCTATCACATGGCTGTAATTTTATTTTTATACACAAAATGGGAGAGACAACAGATATTTATGAATCTATAAAGTTGCTAGAATTATGAATGTTTTTTTTTCTTTATCTTGTAACATTTTGTGTAGAAATGGCGGAAAGATATTTAGAAACTTGCGCAGCAATTATAATAACTTCAACGCGAAATTTTGTGTATTTCGTTCTAGCGGTAAATTAGCAGACTTATCAGTTCTTGCTAAAGCCGGCGCTAGACTAATGTAAGTGATATTCGCGATTTGCATTTCACGATTCGTGATTTGTGGCAATTTGCCGAAAATTAGTTATTCGCTGGCGTGGAATTTCCATATTCGCAATTTGTATATTATTATTATTTTATAATTCGCGTGACGAGTCGTATCCTTTGATCTTATCGAAAAATTACTTTGCCGGTGAATCAGCGCAAATGACGAACCACGAGTGTGAATTTGGCAAATTTTCTCTCCACTATTCGCGAACTATACGAATCCTGGAATCGTAAATTGCGAATGTGTGCATAGTCCGACGCCGAGCTTAAGGTAAAGTTCTCGATGTTATACTCCTCAAAATAGATGTGCATTTTTAATTTTTTTTTTTTTTTAATTTTACGTAATAAAAACTAATAAACAAGAAAATTGAGGAAGTAATTTATATAATTTTTTTTTTTTTTAATAAGAATTTGTATGTTTTTATTGGTACGACGCAATGCGTTCGAGGTAATGATTAATGAGAATCATATGATCTTTCTGTTGATAAGGAAATCATTTAATCACGATGACGAAAAGACTATTATCTATTACGAAACGATAGACGATACGAAAAGAGCGTGAAAACTCAATGAAAATTCCAGCGCGTCAGAAATTTTCCTGGAAAGAAATCGTCGCGACATAATGACTTACTTGCGTGCGTTTTATTTTAATTGCCGTATTATTGATGTAAATTCGCGGCTCTACAGCGAAGGAAAATGTAACGCTGATTTGCGATAGGCTATTTTTATCATTTACGATAAAACTTCTTCCGTCAGTAATCGTGCTAATCTGGTTGTAAACGATCGAGACGATCGAGTAAAAATATCGATGTGATAACGACGTACGCAGCGTTCTTCCGTGTCACCGTCCATCCACGCGATAAGTTTTGCAAACAATATATCTTTTTTTACCGCGACGGCCTTAAAATTGAAGTAACAGACCTTGAGGCGGTATCTTTAGCATGATTTATCTAGTATTATTCTCAGATTCAACGATTGGGTCGTTGTCCCGATGCTATTTTATCCAAGACACGGTAAAACCGAAGTGTACGTAACCGCAGACGCGCAAGACTCGAATCGGTTTTGCATGTTAATATATTATTATGTTATCCATTTTCTAACGTCCTCGACGATTTTATTTCTGCCAATTTGCATTTTTGAAAACTTCGTGTTTTAACTAACGACACGTGGATAGGAAACGCTTGCATTTTCCATCAAATAGACCTTGACGAAATGCACATCTTTATTGTTGCGGCCGTTATGTCACTGTTGCGTTATTTATTGTGATGTCATCGCTGATCTAATGCCACGGCGAAGACTCGTAGGTCTGGCCTGCAAGAACTGATAAAGTATTTTCGCGTTTTTTTAATCGAAAGCCTGAGAAACCGCTCTTTGTTAATTGATTAAGGTGGGAAATTAATTCAAACGTAACAATCGACCGCGCGTAGCGTTATTTATTATAATTTGTAAGACTTCGATCTCTAGCGATCTTTGTTCGAATTTTCGTTTCTCCGAGTCGTGTTTAGTCATCCGCAAATCCGTACGTCACCGCACACCGGCAAATCACTGCCACTGAATTAGCATAATCTTCCCGTCTGCGTGCATATGCACAGTTGAGCCCGCACGCGCTAATTCCTAGCGCGCGCCAAGTATTTTCGTAACGAGTAAAGCCGGGATTTAACATTTCATATACCTTATCGCAACATCAAGAACGTAATACCAGGCTAGTATAAACCACTGCGCACAATGCGCAGTAAACAACGTATTCTTGTGTGCAATAATAATTCATAAACTTGCGCGTGCGGGTATACGCGTCGTGAACAAATGCGCTGCGCTATGCAGTCGCACGCGCATCGGTGTTTTCAGTTTATAACACGCAGCTACTTGTTGCTATTCCCAGCAGGCGACGAATGGATTGACATATATTATTGCTTACGCATACGGTACGAGATGTGCATTGCTAATAAATTGATTCTTCCGAGTTTTATCGATTTGTTGACGAGAAATGGCCGCGCGGAAACTTGCAGCGTGTATAATAAAACCGATGGCGGTAAAAAAAAAAAAAAAAAAAGAATATTTCCCAATAACGTGATATATTTTCGATATTTTTAGAATGAATAAACTCCACTCCAAAAATGAATGATCGAACGACGGAATATTTTTTTTCCTTTTTTTTCTTTTTTTTTTGTCGTGCTTACTGTACCAGGGGGAGAGGGATTTAAAGCTGTTCTTTAAAACTTTAGCTGTCTAGACCAATATGGGGAAATATGTCAGAGTCATATAGCAGTTTGTAATCGACGTGTCTCTTTCTCTCTCTCACTTTCTTTCTCGGCGGCTCCCTTTTTCTCCTACATTCTTTCATAATTCTTCCCGCTTCGCGCGGTATTACGCGAGTGTCACGCGTCAAGACTAACTTATGCGATACTTGACATAGAGCTACCGGCGGTAACGAGCCACCTAAAACGACACTAACAAGCATCTCATATTTCTACGATGTATCTTGCGGTGTTGGCGATACATCCGCGATGACTCATTACATCTTAGGGCTATCCGTCGCGATAACGGCGCGTTTCGGCAGCGCGAGAGATCAACGCGCTTTTTTAATCACGATTGTCCGGATATGATGATTCGTAGCGTCGACGATACACGTAGATTTCGTAAGAATCCATCAGCGAGCGAACGTCAAAACGCAATTAATTTCTTATTATTATATATATTTTTTTTTATTATCTATTTTTTATTATCTCGGTTCTATGTTTCATACTTTGTCAATTCGCAAATGCAAAACGAAATGGCGTGAACAATAGACACCAAATGTTAAGTACAGAATGACTGACATTTGTTGGGTGGAATTTACGATCACACGTATTGCATTACACAAAGTGTTTAATGATCGAAGGCGGATAGAAAAACATATTTTTTTTTTTTTTTTTTTTTTACTAACTGAACACAGGCATTGCGTGTTTTTTTTTATTTTTTTTTTTAATACGGAGATGATGCGCGTGTTGACGGACGATGAATATATGCAAGTTTCGCAACGTGTCGCTTGTCTGCGGCTGATTTTCTAACTGAAATCCAAACACGTGGAAGAAAACTTAACATGAATTCGCGGTGCTTCGCGCCAGGTTTAGTTTCGCGGCTTTCTTGTCGCGCATTGGACTTACGCTCGTTGGACCGCGGCGTTTCGGCTCTGCATCCACTGTTGTCTTATGCTAATCTGAACACCTGACATTTTCGCATTACGCAATGCTCGCGCACGATATCTGAATGCTCTCTCTCGCGTGATATATCGTATATTATCCGTCGTCATCCGATCGTCAAATGCACGGCCGTCAAATATATCGAGCAATTATATACCTCTGATATCGCGATACCCATTGTTCCGGAAGCTTTTGGGAGATTTATATGTTAAAAGTATCGCCCGGTATACCGAGCAACGTAAGCCTCGAGTTTTTTTTTCCCTTTTCTTTTTTTAGTATTTTACCTTACGTGCCGCGTTTGATCTCCGATATCGTAATGTATTTGCACTAACGACACTCCTATATCGTTCAATCGCTCGTATCTCAAAGGCGAAACGACGCAAGCGTCTTATATGTACGATAAAGTGGGACACGCGTATATTTTTTTTTTTTCTCCTCCGTTTAATATTTGCCGCTCTAGCGCCGGGCGATGTTTGCGGAATCGATATCAGCTGACGAGGATTACCGACTTTTTAATTACGAAGACGCCGCGCGCACATTAACGTATCCTCCGGCGCCAGCTCTTCAAAATAAGCACTCGGTATTTATTCTCACCGGCGGTATCCATAAGATTCTCATTAATTTTCGCGGAATTGCGCGTGCTACGTGTCGGACGTTATCTCGCAACAGAAAAAAAAAAAAGAAAAAATAATTACCCGCGTATCTCATGGGCGCAATTACAAAATTCGTTACTGGATTTCCTCGTGCGGCGGAGATTGCGATCTCGCATATGTTCCTCGATTGATACGATACGGAAAACGCATGTCAAAATGTTCGAGCGGTATCGAATCCGCCTGGGGAAAGTTAGTGTCAGTAGGTAGCTCATTAGGCATATTAAATAACTGCAGAAATTAACATGTCAGGAATAAAATAAAATAATTTTTTATTTAATTAAAGCTTAACTTGGACGCTATTTTTTTTTTCTTTTTCTGGCAAATATACTGTTATTTATCAGAAATGTACATTTGTTACATCTATGTCGAACTAGTTTACGTCAATGATCCCTCGCAAATATTTTGAAAGATTATAAAAAGAATTATGATAAATATTCATATTAATAATAGAAGGTAAATGAAAGAGAGGAGGAAAGCATACATAATTTATTTTATCGTGCTTGAACAGCGCTGAAACATTCGGCCTAAAAATAATCGACTCTCAAAATATACTTCGCGACATTGCATTTACGCTTTTCGTTCGATTTATCAGCGAGACATTTTTAATTTGCCTTGGCAGTCGCACAGAACACTTTGCATTAACGCGATAAAAGTGATTCATTAGATGAATATTTGACGTGAATTAAGCAAAAAGTAGGTATAAGAAATGCATTTATACTAATCAAAGCTCCACACCGGATTTGGTGCGATAGAATAGATCACGCATATTGGGAAAACGTTGACGAATCCGATTTTGTGGGCAATAAAATTTATAACTTTAGAATTAGGAAATTAAAAAATAATTTTTTTTTTATATAGTTCGTAATTTATGCGATAAAGATAGGATCTTAAATAGAAACTTGTTAACGCGGATACTTGGAGCGAAAACAATTCGTGATAAAGTCTTTTAAAATATCGATAATGGTTTTTTTTCTTTTCATATTTAATATATGCTACCAAGGTTTTACAATATCTAATACATTAGCATTGAATACAGCAATCTTTTATACGACGAACTATAAAGTGCGCAAAGAACTTCCACGTTTCTATTACGCTTCTTATAGCATTATCTATAGCGAGATCTAAGAATCAACTTATGTAAGTTGTTTTAGCGTTTGCGATAATTCGTCTTTTTCCATCATTAATTCAACCGTGATGAAATAATATATTTAAAATTTGTTTTGCATTTCGGGTTATCGTCTTTAAAATTACGCCGTCGTATACACGTTTGCTTTTGTCATCTGTACGATGATTAATTGGCGCAATTTAAATATTTATTTTTATCGATCGATAATTGAATCCTCCTTATCCTATCTTAAAAAGTTGGTGCGTTACGCATGCTTGTTAATTGCTGCCCAAAGATAGATAAAGTTGTAAGAAAAAAAAAAAAAATTAATTAATTAATAATTAATTAAAAATTTTTTTTTTTCTTTCTTCACTTTTCTTACACGTTTAAACACCATGGTTAGAACTAGGATGTTTAAACGTGTAAGAAAAGTAAGGAAAAAAAAAAAAATTTTTTATTTAATTATTAATTAATTAAATTTTTTTTTTTTTTTTTCTTACAACTTTATCTATCTTTGGGCAGCAATTAAAAAGCATGCGTAACACACCAACTTTTTAAGATAGGAGACTAGAACAAATCAGGATTTTTTTTTTAAGTTTAACGATACGTTTGCCGAAAATAATATTTCTATTTTTATCTTTGTGCAAGGCTGCTTAAGTGATAAGCCACACTTATCGAATAGGGTGACGATAACAAACCGTCATGTGCCCGAAAATAATATAAAGATTGTATATCTCCAACAATTATAATTTCTTAAACAGAGCGAAAGATTTCTAATCACTCGGGTCGAAGAATAACAAAAATTACAATTATTGTATATTCCGTAAAGATTTGCGTTACAGAAACGGTACTTTAGATGCTAGTATCAATTTATCGGCTCGTTCGATAGACAAGTAATCTGCGATTCTCGAGATTACTCAGCGCTGATTGGAAAATAATTAAATTATCCAACTGAGTTATCGCATTTGCGTCAGATTGCTACACGTTCATGTTGCCGTGAATGTTTCTTTGACGCGTATCATGTCGGAAACGATTAAAAATCAACTCTACGTTAATCTAGTGGGATATGGGAAATTATTTTCTTGCTCCCTTCTCTGTAGCCAATTACAACCGCTAATACTTACCACGAATCTAAACGATGATATATAAAAGACTATTGAAAAGCTTACTTATAAGCTTTTACTTACTCACGTACCATTTACTGACAGTGAAAAAAAAAAAAAAACCTGGACTGTGACATCTTATACACGCACATTATAATGAGTCATTTCATCGCGCCTAATTATTTAGAAATTATATTGTTATTACGTAGAACGATGATTATTCCCGCCCCGTTACGTGAGAATACAATCATAGCGCGACGAATGAGCATGCGCCGGTAATAATGCAATACACCGAGGAATTGCTCTCCGTGAAATACGATAATTTTATCGATTGTAGGCCGCACCTGCCAAAAAGCATTAATATCTCGGGTAACCTGCGGACAAAAGACCGTTTTGCAATACGAGGGAGGATTGAACTCGTACAGATTAGATAAGGCCAGTCGTGTAAAAATTCAATACCGCGATACCGCACAGCCGAAGAAGCCGGCGAATTTTTCTGCTTTTTAGAGGCGCATCCCGGAGATAAACAAAACTCATAAGAGTAGGCCGAAAAGGATTTCGCGATGCAGCCGCCGCGTATTTGTTGATTTTTAGGTGAGGATTTGCCTGACACTCATGACGCCGCTGAGTCGTTATGTTGTCACTCGAGCTTTGCGGATAAAGAAATCGGGTTAAATTCATAATTTAACTCCCATTTGTCTTTTTGTGTCTTTCTCTCTCTCTCTCTCTCTTTCTTTTTCTTGCCTGTGATAGTCGTTAGCTGGAGTTCGGAAATATCTTCATATATGCCATTCCTACGTATCAATTCGGTACTTTCGATATCGATTACGACTTTCGCGTATCTCATCGGTTGGAGTATCTTCTTTGGTAGCGCCATTAAGCGCTGACCAAGACCGACACTTCTAGGAAATGTTTAAATATTAAGCTTCTCCATTTCTGTCTATATCGAGCAAGCTCATATGTTGCGGGATCAATCCATATTCGTCAGAGTCGCGGCGACAAAAACGTCGAGAGAAGGATCGTAGTGACGTCAGGCGACGGCACGGAGTAGAGAAAAATTAAGAGAACAAACGGTAACCCTGAATTATTTTCCTGTTCCCGTCTCGGTTCGATTTGGAAGAGGGGGCGACAATAATGACGGTGATTGCCACGTAACAACCGTCCCGGTTACACCGTGGTTTACGTCGCGACTTTCACGCGGACCCCTTCGATACATATTGCTCGTAGTATTTGAGACCTCTCGTGAAAACTATCGCGGGTTTTCCGTAAGCGCCAGCCGCGCAATGATAACGACGTAATAGTTATTAGTTAATTTAACCCATTGCCGGTTCCATAAACGTCGAAGAAATTTTTTTAATACGTATTGTATAATATATTTATACGTATTGTATAATATATTGAATAATATATTTATCGAAAATATTATTATTTGTATTAAAAAAAAAAAAAAGAATTACGTGTAGTTATCTAGTGAAACGTACATAAGCTTACCTGGAAAGTTACGGAAATAGCTGGTATAACCGGTTAACACTGAGCTTCTCTGGTTACCATTCGATGCTACAGCTTACGAAATCGTGTCTCATTTCTTGTTCACTTCTTGATCGATAAGCAATAAGAAACAACTCTATTACATTGTAATCGATGTAGGCGTAATACTGATAAAATATGTTACATATGACTGAATATATGTTTTACTTTAAAAAAGTAAAAGATATGTGGAATATACATATAGGGTGGAAATAAAATTCTTTCTTTTTCTCAAAGTGTTCTTTTTCGCGTAAACGCTTTATGACAATAATTAATTCGCGTATTACGCGAATAAATATAAATATTCTTAACGAATATGCAAAGAATATCAATTATTTTAATTTTTATTGACTGACGACGGATATAAATGTTTGTTGCCATAAAAACATTACAGTAATCTCTTAGCCGTTACGAGAAAAGTATGTGGCTGTATTTACATTAGTTCAATTACAATGATTACACTTAGGAGTACGTGCTAATTTATCTATATTACATATGTATATAGTCGCATCGATACAATAAATCGTAAATTATCAAAAGGTCAAACACCACAGTGGCAGTGGTCGTAATTATTTTAAAGACAGTTCGAAGCGCGATCGGCAATCGTGGATACACATTTTGTCGTCATCAAATCGAAGGCTATATTAAAAATAAGGCAATACACAAATCGTAATCAACGTATTTGAACTTTTCTTATAGTTCATTTCTTTTTCGACGCACTGAACGAACCTAAATTCCGTATCCCCTTTTCGGAGATCATTCGACGCATTTTGCGGTATTGAGAGATAAGCTTCATTACGATTTCGTAGCAGAACAGTAAGAACATCGGTTTTCTCTGATCAGCTGGTTTACTCGGACGTGTGTCATTCTTATTTACATTGGGTATATTAACGTGTACTTACATGAACGGTATTAAATATTATACAAATGAATAATCGTGCAGCACAATTTCGGTGACGGTCGCGAATTTTTCCGCTGTTAATTACGTTACTTTATCGGCTTCGACGACATGGCACGTCGATATTAAATCGAAGAGTTTTAAAGTCAGGCTCAAAAAAAAATTAAGTACGCGTCAGACAGAAGATATTAGCGAAATAAGATATAAAACAGTTTATAGAAATGTAATGCGGTTTAGAGGCAGGTTATTCGATCACATGTTTGTTGCAATTACCTTCTCTAATGGATTTAGAGAAGTGTCGAATTTGTCCGCATGTTTTTTTTTTTTGGCACCGTGAGTGATCTAGCTCGGTTATCACGATATAGTCATATGCGATTACATATTTACAAAATTCGGGTATTGCCGTTCGGCTAAGATAAATCTTGTTTTTTTTCTTTTTTCTTTTTTTTTTTCTTTTTTTGATCCTACACGGAGAGAACATTATATTACAATCATCGTTTTCACCGTAATGGTGTTGGTCAAGCGATTAAACTATTCCTTTTTCTTTCTTATTTTTTTTTCCCGTTTTTCTTTCTTTTTTTTTTACAAGTACATGTACAGTATTTACATGAATTCGAAAAAAGGAATGTAACGTTGTAATCGCCTGTGACGTAGTAGACGGATCGAATAGTAAGACATAAATTATTTATTATCTCGTGTGTTAAGCTGCTGGGCCATTGTCTTACTTTATAGACAATTGCGAATACTTATCGATAACATTTAAGTTTTACTACGTGCATTGCCATTGATATTATAAGAAATATCTTAAACATTGAAAATTGTCGAGAACTCTTCCTAATGTTAGATTCACTCAAAAGTTGCGAACTTGTATGAAAATGAGTTTGTCGAAAATGTAGAACTATACATGATAAAAAAATGTGAACGTAAAACCGACCGGCACATTAACGTGGATTAATTTTGCGCGAGTGCGTGCAGATGGAATTAAATAAAATTGGTGAGAGAAGGAGAGAAAAAAAGAAAGTAACGAAAGCGCAGGTATATAAATCATAATTTTTATTATGAAGTTAATAAAAAAGAAATTATACGAAATCGTCATCTGATAGGTGGAATGTGCAGATGTTTATAAAATATTACAAAGATACGATGATGATTCATACATAAAGAGACTAAAAAGACTTGCGAATTCGTTCGAATACGGTGTTGGTGTAAGAATATATATAACGCCGTTTATTCAGAAGTTAGTTCGAAAGTAAAATTGATCTCGGATTTTCTGAAGGACGGCTGCAGCGTAGATCACTTGCGAATAACTAAAATTAAACTGTTTAACCAGATCTCTGGCTCGATCTCGTGGCAACGATTATACCCTTATAAACCTAAGTAACTGATATTTAACGACGCAACGCGAAACGGAGAAGCGCGATAATCAACGTGCTTGATCCGCGGGTAATTAAGGAGTAAAAAATAAGGCAACCTTGCAATAATAACAGTTAAATTGCTACGCAGTTGAAATACCGCAATGGATTTTTTAAATCGTAGTTGGTTTGATTCGTGTCACGCAATCCGTACGTTGCGAGATTGTTTGTTGCAGTTGTTTCGAGGATATCGGATCGAGTTAACAGTTTGAGTAATAGGATCGGCCGGGAATGTCGGGCTTAGCAAATCGTTTCGACGATTTTATATTAAAAGGAGAACACTGTAAAAACAATTATACGGATATAGTGTATAAAAAGAATGTCATTTCCAGAGTATTAATCTTAAAAAGCACAGCCTTTGCTAAACCCGCATTCGCACTAGCGTTATTAGTTATTATAATTATTTAACTCAACGTCTTCGTACGGCGAAACGAGTGACTAATAAATCGTCACGGATCACAGCACCGTAAATTCACGGCGAAGTTCCTCGGGTGAGCCGACATTAAACTCGTGCGGCGAATTTTGCGAAGTAACAACAACGTTCTTTTAACGAGTGTCTCGTTAATTAATATTAATTAATATTAATATATTCGGCAATCTATCATGACGCGACGAGACTTATAGGGAAGCGTCTTAAGAGAAAGATATTGGAATGTATTTTGCATTTATGCTCGAATCGCTTAGCAACAGGTTATATCGTGCCATTGAGATTGACACGTAAATCGACCGAAGAAAAAGGCATTCGTTGATTTGTTACTTTTTTTTTTTCTTTTTTTCTTTTCTATGTAAACGTTATTTAAAAGAACCCTCTTTCTATATCAATTAGGAATTTCAAACGATCGTATACAACTTGCATCGTATAGTCACAAATGTCGCGAACGTAAATGCGATTTTTGATGCGAGTCAGCACGGACCAGCCGCGTTAAGAATTCCTTATATCCAAGTTTTCGTAAAAGCGCTTTTTCCGTTTTTTTTTTTTTATTCGAGGCAAAGAAATAAATTTTCGAAGATTCGGGAGAGTCTCGTGAAACATTTTCTTAGCTATTCTCGCGAACTTTCGTTCTGTTGTTGCTAAGTTCGAGCATAAATAAATACGTAGAACCGTCGCGCGTATCCCAGCACACAAGATTTATAAATATTAACAGCCCAAGTTAGCACGTTATGCCACCCGCGTCTACTCGCACAGTACAATGCACGTACGTCATATGATGCACGTACCCCATATAATTTACTGCGGGACATATAAAACGCGTCCCTCTCGTATTTACCATCGACCCTTCAGCAACATATGTCGAAGTTCCCCGATATTATCTTTACGCTAAAGTATTCCATATTGATGAACATCCAAACGAATATACATTTGTTACCGTAAATTGTCATTTCTTTTTCTACTTAATTAAATTTTATCGTCTATGAATTTCAACAACAAACTCCCGGTCGTTAAATTGTTTTAAACTGAATTAAAAAAAATATATGTAATAAAATATGAAAATAATTATCGTCACAAGTTCGACCAACTTATTATTCGCGTTCGTGGTCGCCATAGCGATAATTGTAACCGTAGAGCCGAAGAAGGGGTTTCGAAATGCTTCTCGATACGCGATACGTGCGGTAGACACGGTGTACGACGGACACCTGGCTCATCGATGGCGGAATGGAATGTATGCAATCAGGGGAAATCGATATGCCCGAGGTGGGCACGGTAAACCTATTACTGTATCGTTTTTGACGACCGAACAAGGGACGATTGAACAAGGGAATGGTTATTGTATACTTGCGTATGGCTACCGTTCTATATCACGGCGGAGAGTTGTTGATTCTTATGCGGTGAAGCCGAGCTTTCTTCTTCACCGCGCCCCCACGACGACGTCACGTTGATCATATAATGTCTCGACATATTACGGCACGCGAAGCTCAGGCGAACGCGGTCGTTAATTTTTTTCTATTCTAAATGCGCGAAACGTATCGACTTTCCTCGTTTCCGGAATAGAAGCCGGGATTCTGCAGCCGACCGTGTCCCGCAACGGTCGAGCAGTTCCGCGCCAAGTCCGAAAGAAGCTGGCTGCATCTGTCTAGCACCGCTAATGCGTTCATATTTCATGTACCTTTTGCGCGATTGAGTTTTAGTTGAAAATAAACTAGTAAGAATGACGACGATTGACGTCGGTGCAACCGGGTCTGCGAATTATCTGCATTTGCGGGCTTGATTAATTAATTCTGATTGACATTTCTCTCTTTAAATTATGACCCCGATCGGATTATTGATAGAAATCGAAAATGCGGTTAGCCGCGATTAGCGACGATAATCGATGTTGATGCAATCAGCCCTAAGGCGTCTCGAGAGAGGTCGAATTGCGAGTACCAGACACCCTGGATGAGATTCCATTGTTTGCCCTAGTATCGATTTTCCGTAATACCGAGTCCGTTGCTTCGAGTGTCACTTGTGATCGCTTGTTGACTCGCCGGTTTGAGAAGCCCGGATATATCGAAACGAATATATCCGACTCAAAGATATCCACCTCGTATAATTAAACGATTAAGTCAAGCCAGATCTTGCCACGTTTCTGTTACTTAGGCAATTCAAGTTACGTATTTCGGAGGTTTTTATTTTTTATTTTTTTTGCAAATTTTAATAACTCGAACGAAACTCAATCCGCGATTTTCGAAGTATTCCGTTTCGATCACACTAGATTTTGTAATTTAGTTTGGATTAATTTTTTAAGCAATTCAGAAGCGAATGCCTGGGTCTCGCAATTCTCGAGAGAACTATTTTAGCGTACAATTTTTCGTAAAAAAAAGTAAATACATTTCGCTGCCAGCAATGTTAAGATGAAACATCGAGACGTTCTGCTCTCGCGATGAGAACAAAAGTTACATCAGACATTTCGGGACGATACACTGCGACACATTCGTCGAAAAACCTTCCCGCAAACACTTGCGACAGTCTTCTCGTCGGTGGCATTTGATAGCGAGAGAAATTAATTTTAATTAGTTAATTAAAAGAAAAAAAAATATATATTAATTTAATTTAAATTTACAATTAATAAAGGTCCAATTTTAATTTATGTGCACTGCAAACTAGTGATTCTCATTTCATCATAAAAAAGAAATAATTACATTGCTATAAATAATCAGCATGTATACATGTTAAAGCAATTATTCATTATCTCGGGAAATTACATCGTCTGTATTTGAGATGAAAAAAAAATATACTCGAGAGCGGCGCGTTAATCACCGCGCGAAAGATAGGAAGGAGTGTCAAAGACAATCAATTTCTCTCGTTATTCGACAATTCAGATGATTAATCGATTGGACGGTACAGAAAGGAGAAGAGCGAGTTCGTCGCGCGTGAATGCGAAGTTTCTTGGATATTTACAAGTCGAAGGGTTCGAGCGGGTGTGAAAGCGCAGCGCTATCGGCGGATCGGATTATCGTCGAAGAGTCGCAATCGGCATCCGGTCGTCGGTGGTGCCTCGATCGTGAAAATCCTTCGCGATGCGTCCGTTCCTTTTTTTTTTTCTCGTCCGAGAAATGATCCGATCAATCCGCTCGGCGGAGCTCCGAGTTCGTGTCGAGACCTTGTAATTCGATCAACGTAGCCGGCTAGCATCTATGAAGACAAGATGCTAGACTGCCGTGGGGGCACGCGATTGTCAGTGCCACTTCGCCTTTTGCGCGAATATATCCGCGCGCAGATTTTGCGCGAAGCAGATTCCCAGAATCTGAAAGCAACGAGAGACTTCATTAGCCGTTTTGCCGCGAGAGATTTGCGAGAATTAAAAGAAATAGAAAAAAAGAAAGAAAAAGAAAGGGAAGAAAAACACGTTCTTTTAGCATTTTTATTAAATATTCACGAATGGTTGAAATTTCTTAATAGATATCCGATATCGTCTAAAAGTGGAATTAATATTTGTTCTATTTCTGTCTTCGAGACGGTTTCGAAAATATATCGTATTATATAATTCTTGTTGGGTTAATTTAGCAGAAGAATTAAAATGTTAAGTTATTCGTGAAACCGCACATCACTCTTATATAGAAAGTAATTAACGTATGAAAAAGTATATTAAATTAGAGTTAGTGAGAAATAAAAATGCTGAAAGTATTTACGTATAAAGTACATTGAGAGACACAAAATATATAAAATTTATCGGAACAAAGTTGATACTTTTTTTTTTTTTTTTTTCAATCAAGTGGGAGCTATTAAAATTAAATTTATTCCGCTGTTATTTATAATTTATTCGTGCTACAGCGAATGCATTACATATACATCTATCAATTTTGAATAACTGGAGATGCACGTGTAGATACACAATTAATATGAATATTTAAATCGTACGTCACATCGAGATGCAATTGATAAATTCTAAACAGCAGAAATACAACGAGCACTATCAGCATGCTTTGAGCAATATCAACATCTACTTGACACATACGAAGTAACGATAAATCTCATTACGCAAAGTAAGCATGAATTTAAAGTCCTTTAATAAAACTCAAGAGAGGCTCAGTATATTACACCGATAAACACATTTGCGCCGCCTGGCTGCGTGTTATTACGTATCTCGCATCTACTTTACGTCTTCCCGCGCATAACGCAGCGAACGAAACAGCGGTAACAGTCAACGTTGCAGGCACGGGTTAAATCTCACCTTCGGGGCGTGCAACGGTTCCGTAATGCCGAGCTGCGGTCCGCATCAACGAATATATCGCGAGAAACGTGCGAGAATCTCGTTTTAACACTTTGAATCAATGACGGCAATCTTGAGCGACGTAGAATACATCTGAATCGCAAATTGAAAATTAAGCAGAAGCCGCGCCGAGAGTTTGAGTTTTCCATTACGAGCTGAATTTTAAAAGAATCTCAACTACCGCAAAACGTTCGAACTCCAGCGTTAAAACAAAACGTTCCCCGAAAACCCCCCGGAGCGCGATCTCCATCTTCGCGATCTCCGCGATCTCCGCGTCTTCACAATTGACGGTTTTTCATTTAATTGAGACGGATCGGGCGCGCGGATTCAAAATGTTAACTGCCCCGCGTGTCAGCGCGTGTTTCCACGTGCTCGTTAAAAGTTTATCGATGCGTACCGAGGCTCGTACTTATGCTAATGCGTGTTACCAGCATGTACCTGAGTGAACGCTGTGCCAACCGCGCCGCTGGCAATCGCGAGGAGATTTCGCTCTATCCATTCCTCGCCGGCCTGTATGCAACCTTTTTCGTAAATCACTTTGGCGACCTCAAAGTTCTGAAAAAAAAAAGAAAAGGAAACGGCTACTTCGCTTACCGTCGGCTGTCCCTTCCCCTCTCCTTCGCTATTATCATAGTTGTTAGTCCAGGACAGTTTCCCGATGGCGGTGGCATTAGTTCCGTGAAGGTTTCCGCAGAGAAAGTGAAAGGACAGCTGCACCGTTGTTTATGTAACTCAGGCTTACCGTCGATCGCGTCAATCGGTTGTTATTTTAATGCGCACGTGTCGCAATCCTTTTAAACGTTTGTCGCGACGCGGAGCGTTTCGCCATTTACGCGAATTGCGGCAGCAACAACCGATTCCGGTTTCAACGGCAGTCAATGATTTAAGTTACGACGTGCAAGCGTGACTTTTCAATTCGAAAAATCTATTGATTCGAACATCTTGAGTTATACCACCGCGACCTTACGATGTAGAATATCGATCTTTTATGAATAAAAATGCCGCGCCGACTCGTCAATATCTCGGATAAAATTATGACACGCTCGAATGATCTCGCACGTGGCGCGAAACTCGTTTATAAAGAGAGCGAGGATAAAGTGCATGATAACTCTCGGTCGCGACGTTCAGAACTCACGAGAAAAGGTCAGGACTCGGTCCTCGGTTTTACATCCCGCCGGCTTGATCTCGTTTCCCGTACCGCTAAGTGAAAACTCAATAAGGTACCTGGCTCAGTCGGCGCGTTTTCTCTCTGCGTTTTTCACGCGACTCCGCCGCGAGAACTATATCACTCGGTGGAAAGCTCGTCTAGAACGGGCGAAAGAACAGTAACGTGCGTTATATACTAGAATAACGTTCTTAAAGGAGCGATATCTCGACTCTCGGTCGTGACCCGGGCAATGAATTTCTCCGTTTAAGTTTTTCAATGAAGTTTCCGGTAACTTTAATTTCCACTCATATAAAGGAAGCAACTAAATTTATTAGGCACGAGGGGGAGGTCGAGAGGGCTTGCCGGAGGGGCGCAAATCGAGCCGGGATCGTAAAGCGGATCTAAAGAAGGAGCGTAACGGGAGGAAGGGGAATTTTGAGCGGAGAAGCATAGGGCACGTACGTACTCGCGAAAATATATATACACGTTACGGTGATGTGCAGAGAGCGGAAAGAGGAAGCATATATGGGGCATTTACGAGGTCGGAGAACGGAGATGGGCGAGAGGGAGGGAAAGAGGAAACCTAAGTAACAAGCCCATTCTGTTACGTTGTGCCTCTCGCGTTTACTTTCAAGGAGCTAGGGAGTAACTACGCGAGGCTTTCAAGCTGCTACTTCATTTACACCCTCCGTCCTTTTCCGCCGGGCAACTTTTCGTCGTCCTCTCCGTCACCTCGATACCCGGCTGATACTGCGATATTGCGCGACTCCCTCATTAGCGGGGGCGTTAGATGCCCTAATTACTTAAGAGTTTTCGCCCCCTCGTTTCACCCCCTTTCCCCCCCGCGGCAGCTGCTAATTTATTCCGACTCTTCAACGTCGTACGCGCGTGTCAAAGCGGGCCAACGATTCGCGCGATGACAGCAGCGAGATTGGAGAAGACCGAAGGCGGAAAATAGACGACGGCGGTCTGGTGTGTATCCAACGTGACTTTGGTTAAGCGCAGTTAATTGAGGCCCTGACGGGGGTTGGCGTAAGCTACGAGCGCGGCGAAAATTTTTCCGCGCCGAGAAGATTAATTTGACGGTGGGAAAAAAGCCTTTCCGAGCCAACGTGCTACTCGTCTTTCGCTCGTCTCCGCCGTTCGTTCAGCTATCTTTGCCGACATTTCTCACCTTCGCGACGAAATTCTCCTCCCGTTTTTCGGACACCGCGGGATAGCGCGGCGACGGCAGCCCTCCCTTATTTTAGCGCGCTATAATCCACAGTATTAGCATAGATAACATCGCAATTCTAGCACGGTACAATCGCGCACGCTAGCACAGAGATAAGCGCCCGGTTATAGCGCGGCATAATCCCGAGGCTCTAGTGTAGCAGTATAATCCTGTGAATCTAGCGTAATATGATTTTGTGCCCTGACCCAGCTGTTTGATCTTCAGCGCAATTCCGATCTATAATCACATGGCCGATACTTTATTACAGCGATGCATTGCTTCGCGACAATTTTTTTTTTTAGTCGACGCGAAAAAATCAGCGTAAATCTTGGCCACGCGGCTATTTTTCTCAAATCAATTAACTATCTCGTTCGCTAATTTCGTAACTGTGTGTTGGCGAGCCGACGGTTAGGTTAATCGCAATTTAATAGCAAATTTAATTATGAATCTCTCGATAATTTTCGATTAAACGTGTCAATTAATGTAATATTAATGCGCGCCAGTTTACCAGCTGATATGTCAATGAATGCAATCTTGTTGCAATGTAATTGGATACGAGCGCCGTCGAAACGCACAATAAAACTCGTCGGCCGCGAAATTGAAATTTGAATAATTAGCACGGAATTAATATAGCCGCGCGCTAAGAGCGAGAGAGAGAGAGAGAAAGAGAGAGAGAAAACGATCGTGTTTACGACGTGTTAACCGGTTCTTCGGACGTTTGTTGCACATCGGGATGGAGTGGCGTGATCGGTCTGGCCGTCAAGATTATACAGCAAGTTGGCAGTAATTTACCATACTGATTATGAGGAAGGAAAAACTCGTATTATTGCATCGCGTGCCAACTTTGTGTGCGCAAACGCTTTTATAGAATAGCTGCACGCGCTCGTAACTTATCCTTCTATCTTCATTAAAGTAAATAACGCGCTTAACTATGCGGAAAGTGTTGCTTTTGACGGAGGAGAGGAACCAATGCGACAATCGTTCGAAGTCGTGCGACATTTCGAATCGCGAGAAATTAAAAAAAAAAAAAAATTGCACAAATTTTTTTTTTTTTTTTAAGTATGAATTTATTTTAATGAAGACACTTGCATAACGCACTTGCGTAAATGAATCAGTCGCAGTCCTTTCCTCACGTGGATCACAAAGTTGTTTCGGACTCGGCTATATTTCGATGGTTTTGCATACCGCGCGTTTCGTATGACGTTTTTGTTTGGAAGCGGGGTATTTGTAGTACTTACCGTATCGATTCTCCCTCAGCTGTCACGTATCGACACAAAATGCATTGTCGAGAATGCGATATACACGTCATTGTTCTGATGCTTACCATACTATCTGACCCATATATGTATATATATATATTTAAGCGTACGTAATAATAGTGTGACAAAACTAAACTTGACAATGCAATAAGCATACGCCATTGAACAACGTAACCATATAGTGAGCATAATTAATAAACGAGAAGAATAGTAATACCAAATTTGTACAGAATATCGTGGAACATTGCCGGAATGTAATCGAGCCGCCCGATGCCCTTTTTATCGCGCCGATCTCTCACGGATCAATTCGAAATGAAGATCCACGCGATAAAAAGGTATCGGGTCTCGCGGTTTAAAGAACATTCGCCAGTGATTTCCGAGAAGGGATTCCGTGCAGAGTCTCGTCACATGTCTACATCTAACATACATGCGGTCACGTTCGCAAACGGTGAAAAATCATTTTCAGCGAAGTAGCCGAAAAACTGGGAAATCACGACTCTCTCGCCAGTCGCGGGCGACACATCGGCGCGGAAAGTATCGCGCTTGATAGAATTAAAGCTTTGGCAGCAAAGCACTTTGCATCGGTCGGTCGATCGCACCACCCGGCCGCCGGTTCTTGCCCAAGTTTACCTTTTCCGGTCTTTGCACCGCGCGTCGGCGTAAAAATGGATCGATCACCGCGTCTGGAATATTCATCGCACACGTACGCCCCTCGGAAAAGTAAGTAAGGCGGCGTTATTGAAGCGTAATAGCCTGTGTTAGACTTGCGGGGTAACATGCTCGCGCGGATGTCACGCCGAGTGCAACGAACGGCAGTCCGCGCTTTTCCTTTCCGTGACGGTGGCGGTCGCGCTATCAATCTCCGTGCTCGCGAGCGTTATATTGGAGCGGTATTTCTCCCGCCGCGAAATTCATACGCGCGGCAACTTCCCCCTGAAAAACCGTCGTATTTCTCGCGAGATTCTTCGTTGAGCAATTCCGCTCGAATAAAATAGGAACACCCGCGGAAATAGAAATATCACTCGCGGATATCTGTTTACGCAGACAACCGCGCTCGGAGAAATATATCGGAGGACTGATCGCGAGATGGAAAAATGCTTCACGAGATCGACGTCTAAGCGTGTCTATCTTCTTTCGTTTGATGCTCTGATTTAATTTTTGGTTTAGCGCGCGTGACAATGGCACTTTGGAATCAGTTTAAATAGTTTGCGGGAAGGCGATCGATCGACGCGAGCCAGCGAGTTGATCCTTAAACGTACGAAAGTTGAGACTTCCCTGTTTAACGGACGGTAATTTTTGCTCGGTTCAAAGTACCTGCAGAACCATGGTGCTGACCACGGTACCGGCGACGGGCACGAGGTTCAGCTCTAGCCACTCCTCGCCCGCTCTTAGGCAACCCCGCTCGAATATACTCCTCTCTCCCGTCTGCCCCGGGGGGGTAAATAAAAATGGTTTAAAAAGCCGGTAACGCATAAGGGTGCCTGCTCGAGCGCGGGGACTCAAAATTACGCCATCGCTCGTGGCTGTGGTCCACCGATAACGCGAGAGCAAACATCGATACCGCGGTTCGTCCTCTCCCCAACGACGGCGTGCTCTTTGGGCGTGAATGAGGGAACGACTCCTCTTAATCGCGACCCACGGCATACAAACGTATTTTTATCTCGCCGCTCGAAAGCCCACGGAGCACGCCCCCGGGGGAGAGAAAAACTTAAGAGGGTTTATCGACTGGCGCGCAGGCATAACTTAGCGGTTTGAATCGCAGGGGAAAAGTAAGAGAAATGTAATAAGGTGTTCGCGATGCTCGCGCGCGCGTGGAACGATCCGGCGTGGGCTGCGGGATGCAACGAGATGGCGCACACACGTCGATTCTTTTCCCGCGGATAAATTTTCGAGAGAACCGACGCTCGCGGAGATTCGGCCGTATCTGCAATTTTTATTTTTATTTTGTAAGTGAGATAGTGAGCGGGCAAACGCCGGTAGCCGTCTCGGATAAAATTTTTATCGATTTATCCGCGATACCCCCGCGCGCTCGTAATGTGTCAATAATGTCGGTTTAATACCCCAGCTCGGATAAGAGATTGTTCGTTATCGTTGCTTATTTGCTTACGTTTTATCGGGTCGTAACGCATCGCGGCGCATTAACGGTCGCCCGACAAAAAATATCATTAAGCGACGACGGCCTTTCCTCGATGAAAGCGTAATTAGCGAAGGGGCGGACTTCGGGACCATTACATCGGGCATGATATACGTGTTCTTAAAATAAAGCCCCTGCACAGAAGTTCTTATCCCTTTCGCCCCGGTTCTCGCTTTCTCTCCCTCCGTCCCTCCGGACTCTCAACTATTTTCTCTCTAATTAAGTTCCACAGTTTCTTGACCCGGATCGTTTTTGCCCGCGCTTGTAGACATTGTGTAATCGTGCGCCCGCGCGCGGAACTACCCCGGAGAACTACCGCTATCTCGAATCTGGTCTCGCACGATAGAGCGCGATTCCAAAGACAAATTATTCGGCCCCTCCGAGGCACGTTCCACTTGGTTTACCGTACTTTCGTAACGGAGGCGCAAAATGACGCAAGTTTCGAATCGGAAACAAGGCGAAACTAGAATACCACGGTCGGAATGCCGCGGTGTCGCTCGTAATATGTGGACGTGTAAGTATGTAAATTACGTTAGTTAACGAAACAGGTAAAGGGGGTTTACTTATTAATTTAGGGCATGATCAAAGAATAAGGAACGCAATAAAATACGAGGTAATTAATCGAAATTAATACGCGGGAGGTCATTATTTTCGTATCTTTAAAATCAATGTCAAATCATTAAAAAAAAAAAATTAATTAATATCAGCGATAATTTTAGAATAAAAAATATATTTATATATACTTACGTAGCTGGGCTTCCTTACGTCATAACCGCATTGTTTATTTTTTATTATTTCCTGAAACAAAATAAAATTTACTTTTCAATGGCGTAATTAGTTCTATCGGGAAATGATTCTACAATGCGGTGGATATCGCGAGTGCTACGTTCAGTATAGGAAAAAATTACATTAGGTTTTCGCTTGCAACAGCTAAAAGGCACGCCGCACGCTTCCCTCGAGCCTATGTCGCTCGACGAACAATTGAAATAATTGTTGCGGTCCCAGTCCTTCGGGCCCTCGATGCCGCAACATTGCAACTGCAAAATGAGACGACAGGGTTATTATATAATGCGCTTACGCACGTGGTTTATTGATTTTGCAAATATTTATTTGGGAAAATCTTTCGCCAGTAAGTGTGACGCACGCTGTACCGTCAGTTAATATTACGCTACATGCATTTGATTAATCAGCTGGCGAGGGCGCACAGCGTATATCGCGATATCGTATAATTAATTAACCATAGGAATATTTGTGTTTCTCGGTATGACAGCACCGCCGTGGATATTTCACGTTTAATTAAAAGGCATAAAAATAAATTACCCAGCGCCGAAGTGTGTTAAGTTCCGAGGGTTAAAAACAGCGAGTCGATATCACGAATTCAATTATTAACAGAGCGGTATGCGAACGCGTCTCGTTTGTCATTTAGCATGTATTTCAGACGAATTTAATTAATCAGGCGATTTATTATCGCGATATAAGAAGCGACCCTTGCATGAAAGTGAATATATCGAGGAAAAAAGAGAGAATGAGAGAGAGAGTGGAGAACACGAATTAAAAGTTGAACCGTCGAAGGACGCATGACATCAAACGAAATTTCGGCAACTAATTTAGCTGATTTGTTTTCGGTATTTTATTTGATTTGAATTATTCGTGTGGTAACGTTTCAATTTGTTCCTATCAAATATTCATAATACGAAACGCGAGCGGACGGGCAGGCGGAATATTCATACGAGATGCGAATGCGAGTCGAGTATTGAGATACGAGATACGAGTTTCCGATTGTAGCTGGATTTAATTATTATTCGCTCGACGGGTGGTACAGGTTGCATCAAGAGAGACCGGCAGCAGGACTCTCCGCGATTCACCATCAATTTCTCTTTGAGCGAGAGCCTCGGTCGTAACCGATGAAGCTTAAACTGATCGAGCGTGTAACAACGTAACCCGCAGATAATGATTAGAGTTGATGTAAATGTAACGAAATCCGCGTTTCAATCCGTCGTTATCATTAAACGACGTCCGAACGACAGCGGGTAAAATTAATTGCAGCTTTTCTTGGCCAGCTCGCGCGCGGGCCGACGTTACAGACTGAAATATTCGCTAGGAAAAAGAGTCTACTCGAGATTTCTCCACGAGGAGAATCTCTCCCGTTTGTCGACGCGCACGTCTCTCCTGATACTTCCTGTATATCGATCGCAGCCGGCCGAGTTGAGCCAATTGATAAGTGGGATGGCGACGGTAAATACGCTCCGCGCCACCGCACCAAGTCGAAGTACTAAGCATTTCATTAACCACCTACAAATGGTACCGAGTGAATCCCGACGGGGTCAGACAATGCGGTGTATGGCAACTCGGTGGTGCCTCGGTTTCCCCGGTTTCGCTGATGGGATTGCCGGAATTACGCGCCGGCATACCGGGCGTCCCTATTGAAATCTCGTAAGCCACAATTGGTCGACCGATCATCGATTAACGAGTCCGTCAATACCGTCGCGTCTGACCGAAATCGACCGTCTCATATCTCCAGATCGCCTTGATCTCCCATCTCCCAGAGCGCCCTTAAACGCAGCGTTCTGCTCAGTACCCTTTTTATTTCCGCGCCGTAATTATCTTCGGTCCCTGCGGTCCTCAACAATTTTGTTATCGGACCACCTTCGAAACTCGAATGTCGATGCAGCTCTTACGAGCATTAATTTAATTAATGCAACTTTTAATAGCTGTTGATATAATTGAAAAATATGGTATATTATTTTATCTACGATATTTCGTTTAATTACTTTAATTTGTTAGAACTCGCGAACGCTATTGTATTATCGTTACTGCGCGACGATAGTTCGTTGGACGCGATGGTTCGCCGATGATGGAATTGTGGTGGTAATTCAACGCTTGCGGATTCATCAGCGGTCCCGAAGCCCGCCGCCCGCGCATTCAAACATTAACCGAATTAGTTCGCAAATGTTTCCGTATGTGCCTGTGTCGCGCAATAATTTATGTGTGTATACATATTGATCGATGGATCCGACAACCTGCGTCGCGTTCGCGCGGCTATAAAGCGCGAGGTTCTCGTGAAACGTTTCGGCACCGACTCGTCCACTTTTTGCCGAAACCTAGTTTCCGCCCGACGGATTCGTCGGTTAAATTAATTCCCCGCGACCCGGATACTTGCGCGGGAATCACTGTCACTTCGTAAAGTACGGCGAATCGAATGAGATTTTCGGTGGATCCTGGCCCCGGTAATAACGCGCGGTGCAACGTGCGAGCACGTGTGCGGTTCACCATCGACTAGCTCTCACTGATAGGATTACCGAAATTGCGGCAGTGTACCCGGACCAGTTCTATTGAAATCTCATAAACCACAATTGGATGACCGGATATCGATTGTCGAATACTACTATATTACGCGCCATTTGGGCGCCGCTAGCTCGAGGATCTGGTTCTCGGAGGATTTTAATCGCCGCGGCGACTATCGATAAAAGCTCGCGTGCGCTCGCGTCTCGGAAGCCGCCTGACCGCACGATTTACCCGCGCTACTTAGAAATGCGAGCACGCGCTCTTATTAAGGCCGGCCGGTACACGTTTCGGAGCCCGCAATTCGATATTTCGACGGGGTAACGAGCGTGAGGGAAGTGCACACATCGAATTACTCGAGTTACATTAATATAATAAATAATTCTGATGTAATTGACTTGCCCAATCTTCCTGAATCCAATCGATGAGATTCTGCTGATCGGGATCCTCTCTGTAGTGAATAATGAACGCTTGGAAGCCTCCCGTAGCTTGTGACTTTATCTGCGCAATGAATAAGATATAAATTAATCTCAGTCCGCCTTTTATTAATCAATCGCTAGTCCGGGGGTATGTTCTCGAAAGCGATCCGTCCCACTTTCGTAAACTCGAGACGAGGGAAAAGTGCTCGATGTAAGGTCGTAATCCCTGCGAAGCGTTATGACGATTTCTGGTACGGGGGTATTATTCTCTTAAGACAATTGACGGGCGTCACAGGTGCTGCGGGTGCAATTGCTCAAGGACGAGTTTAACTTTCCGTCGGTCGTAACGTAGAACAGCCGGGCATTAAAGCGCGAGCCGCGCGCGAATACGGCGGTGCGACGACGGCACATTTGTTGGTTGTCCGAAAATTTTCCACCGGGAGAAAATTCTCGTCATGTTTAAAGGATACGGTTAATGGAATTAATTAGTAACCCAGAAACTCTCTTGCTGCATAATTATACGCAAACTTCGCCGGCGCCCAGCCTAAGCCGTATCATACGTATGCGTCTTCCTCGCGTGCGAACGTAGACATATATCCGGAGAGAATGAGATTGTGAAATATGCACCTATGAGCGAGAGCGAGGGATTGTACGATACATTCGGCATACTCGCTTTGATAATTCAGCCGCGTTTCTCACAGCTACTGAATTAATAAACACGGTAAGCAGAAACGATTACGAATGAACGCAGAGAAACTATGTATCTCGAGGAACACTTGTCTTGGAAATGTTGCGTATAATTCCGCAGGATAAATTTTAGTAAAGCTGTATACGCCGCGGAATATCATCTGCGCGAATAATTAAATGCTCACGGGGTATGCACAATATGCAAAACGATGCTGAATCGCATAGCCGTAAAATAATCTATAAAATATCTCATTTTAACATTTACGGAATTTTCGTGTAACATTGAGTATCTTTCGATATGATGCGCATACGTATTTATTATTTTGGCAGCCTCGCTGTAATTATTGAATGGACATATGAACATTACGTAACCGATTTTTGTAAATTACCTACATAAAGCCGCGCGATATTTACCCAATCCTTGAAGATGAACCCCAGAACACCGGCAGTCATTTCCATCAGCAGTAATAGCGCCAAAAATATCGCGTACTGCAACACGCAAAATGAATGTTATCAAGATCCCACGGGAAAACAATCACCCGCCGTTATTACCCATTAGAATTATTTTTTCAACGATCAGTCTTTTTTTTCAAGATGGTTTAAGATTTAAGAGTCCACCGTAAAAAAAAAAAAAAATAAAAAAGCTCATAATTTTGCGCACTTTTAAATGTTAGTTTCTCAAAGGGATGAAACGTTCGTTTGACACATTGTATAGTTATAGCATAATCATGCGTAGATACCGGGCTGGAAGCCCGATTAAAGTTCTTAGTTTCGAACAATGTCGGGCAATTAAAGGAATCCGGGAATAGGGCTTAATTGAATCTCGTGGGACGCTCACCGCGGCGAGGAGGCATGTGTTCTCCCGTAGCGCGCCGACGCATCCCGTGAAACCGATGATAAATGTCACTGTACCTGCAACAGAATAAATGGTATCAGGCACTTCGTCATCGCGCAAAATGTAACGCAAAGAACGCGAATGCATTCGTCAATGTATCGTATAATCGTGAGTTACGAGCGTGGGTTACGCGCCGTCCCACCGGCGAATTCATTCCCGCATCGACATCCCGGTGGCGTGAAATCCGGAGATATATTTATAGGCTCGCCGAGTACTGTATGAAAAAGCCATGAAAACTGGAAGCTTAATCACGGCGCAGCGCTGCGCCGGAAGGATTGAAACAGTTCGTTAATATCGGGCGCGTTCGGGAAAAAGATTCGTTTAATTAACATTAATTGAATTCGAAATCGATAGATTATAAATTAAAGTCTTCAGGTAAACATGCACATTTACAAATTAAAGTACATATTTAATGTATTACTTTGACGTTACAATCAGTTGCAGTATGTGCTATTTTCATTTTAATGCACGCGCATATTAATTACTTTACACGCGCGTGTGTGTTTTATTATTTTTATGTGCTTTATTTGGTCTCTGTTGGCTTTAATTTCGCCCGCGTAACGACTCTGATTCACGAACGTAGTCCGCGTATTAGTTACACGTAGGTTTGCGGATGCTCGCAGTTATACAAGTAATTATATTAAAATTCCTCCGCGTTCCGGTTTAGTTTCGTGAGGGTGCATCATCAACAGTACCGCCGCTGCATCGATAGTAATGCGGAATATTTATGAAATTATCTGTTGCCCGCGAACGAGCGTGCTCCGCGTAATGAGTGCTAAATCAATTCCGAAGGTACAAAAAGTTGGCGAGCGAAATTCGCTGCTATCGCTATTAATCAGCGTTGCATTCCAGCGCGCACCGGGGCACAGAAAATATTTGTCGACTCTTAGCAGAGTTTCAGCGGTGAATCTTAATCCGGCAAGTAAATTTTATATATACAATTTCGGCAAGTTTGTTTGAAACAATGCGGAACAGATGTTCCTAAACGACGTCGACGTTGCGGCGTATTAAAAAAATTTTTACAGCTACGTCGGTAGAAACGATTATAAGTCAAGCTCGGCGCTATCGGACTTAATAAATTTTATCTATCATCGAAAGTTATAAGATTTTAGAACGTGCTCGGGAAATGAGGGAGTAACTTTTAATCCGATGGTAAAGCAGAGACGGGCAACGTAGAACGGAGCTCTTTCAAGTAACTGAATAATTAGTCCAGACTTACTTTCGGAACTTTTGTTAAGCCTCGCCGCGAACTAGAAGAAAATGGCAACGATGAAACGCTTTGCGCTTGGACGAAAAACTCGATGAAGAAAAACGAAAGGCACGAACGTGAAAACGTGTATCTACTTAAAAGTGCAGTTGAAAATTTTTTTTATACTGGAACGAATATACTATTACGAGGTCTTTTTTTTTTTCACCCCACATTAAGTACGGTAAAAATGTAAAAGCACGAAATCTATTTTGAATTACATGAATTAGTCATTATTACATTCGTTGCCGTCGGAAGTTAATATTTGATACGCTATTATTGTTTCGTAAAGGTTGCGGGGCGGGTCAAGTGCGAAAGAGCTTTGTCGTCCCTGCAATATTGCAACGTTCTTTTATGTTGTATGGTAATAAAATTGCACGATAGAGGAGTGCATACGTTTGATCTCGGCTCGCAACACGCGAATATAACGGCGAGCGTGAGCCGATAATATCTATTTTGATTTTATATTTTTGTTGACTAAAAAACAAAAAAGAGGACGTGCACAAAGTGATCGGTGCGCTTTTCTTTCGCGAGCGATTTCGAATCGATTTCTTTTGCAGCTTGATTTTAATCAGATCTCGTTCGATTCGTACAATTAATTTTGGTTTTACCTGCGACGCGCGCAAAATTACGGGCGTTTGTCGAGAGCGTTTGCATTCGTAGTAACATTCGATTAGGACAAACATTCACAGACGGAAATCAAAACGTGGCGTTCAATCGCATTTATTTAAGCGAGGAAAATAAACGTAATCCGGGATTTAATATTTCCCTTTGCACAGGTTGGCGATTTATTTGCGATGCCGCGCGATTTTGGCAGGCGGTAATATTAATAATTGTAGGCGGATTTTCGAATGCGTACTTTCCAAACGAGCTACGCGTTGGGATTGATAAACCTCGACCGTGGATTAATTTTGCAAAATATATATTTACAAATGCACATTGGAGAGAATTTTGGAGAATAATTGTCGAAGTCGAAATTAATTTTGTCAAATGGCAGAGACGTGTTTGCGATTTATAATACCTGCGACGTTACCACAATTGTTGCGAACAAGCGTTAAAACCGTTAATAAAAAAAAATCGTAATACGTATCCGGTCGCTGTTATAACTTTCAAGTAGTGTAGCTAAGTCTAAATCGTTGTTATCTGGTAACCGTTACGCTAAATTAAACGCAAGCCGGAAGAGGTAGAGTTACTCGTCAAAGTAAATGGAAGTAATTGGAGCATGGGATAATCGAAAAGCCAGGCTCAAGTCGATAGAGTATGCTACGCAAGTACGAAATAATTAACAAGCGCATCGTTTCCCCAGTACACAAGGTGCGCGTAATGAGGAGAGGTCCATTAGTTCGACAAAAATGCGGCTCGAACGCCGGCCGATACTCCCGATATTTTTCTCAACTAAATTTTCTTCCGCGATTTCGCATTAAGATTTCCAATAGTGCCAGAAGCGCTCCGTTGATGTTTCATCAGCTCCAGCGAAAATTCGTAATCTCAAATACGACCGGGCAGAGCAAACATTTAGCGACTCGAAGTCAAACAATGGGATAGTTTGCCGCTCACTTCGGCTCTGTAAAATTAAACATTAGTGCCAATATCGTTTTGAACGGTAAATGTTAAACTAATAATGCTCGGCTTGCATTACAATGGCGTAATGAACAGCGAAATTAACTAAGTACGTTTCGACGAGGTAGGAGGATCGTGAAAAATTTCTGTGTACGATGTATTATTATTCTTTTCGCTTTTTTGATTTTTAACCGTCGTACAAAATTTCACAAAAATATAGGACAGTTTTTTCGTCATTATCAAAGTTTAAAGGATCGATGGTAGAGAAGGCGACGATGGTTTCTCTTGCCATCGGCTCTTTTGAGAGAATTGTTTTCACGGACACGGAGCAAACAAATGGATGAGCTTGCGCAAATCGGTTCTCACTTTCGTCCCTGGGCGGTTTCCCCTTGTTCTTTGGCGTGCCGGATCACGTGCAAATTCGATTTGAACCCGCGCGATGTCCCGCGGAGAACGTCGTTGGCCGTGCCCGCTTAGATTCGGCTGCTGGGCACATTCCCGGATACATTCTCGCCATCACGACTCGATGAAACCGCGCGCGGGTTACCGCTCTGAAAGCGCGCGGGCGGCTTTCCAGAGCGGCGGAATCTCCGGGAATCCACGTGTACACACTCGATATGTAATCCGACTCACAGGCATTGCGTTTCGTGTCGGCGGAGAGCCGCGGAATGTCATCTTCTACGTTCGGAAATGCGATGTAACGCGGAGAGAGAGAGAGAGAGATAGAGAAAGCGAGAGAGAGACGGGGAGATACAAACCGAAGAAACGGTGAAATAAATCGGACACGGATCTCGTCCTAATTTTATGTCTGTCGCTTCGCTGCCAGCTCGTATCCAATTAAAACTTTGTCACCCTGTTGAGGAAAGAGAGGAGAAAGATAGAGAGAGAGAGAGAAAACAGAAGGGCTGCAGCGCGCAATCTGCGTCTATTTGCCGGTAGAGCACGTGTATTAGCCCACGGAATATTACATTCACGTCGCGAAACGGGGAGCGAGCATGTGATGGTTAATGGAAACGTATCGAGGGGGACGGTAGCGAACGCGCTTTCTGTCAGCGCGCCCTTAACCCTTCCGTATCCGTCGTATCTATTTTAATTAGTGTTCTCCCGGTCCGCCCCGAAGTCCCCGCAAGATCCCATATTTCAGTAATATTTATAGTCTTTCGACAAATGTTGGATATTGAATATTTTTCGTTGAGAATCACTCGACGAGGAGGACTCGCGGGAAACGGAAAAATTAACTAAAAGTCTTCAGTTGCTTAACGTATTAATTTTAATAGCAAATTCTTTCAAGCAAGTAAAGTTTTTAAGAACAAAAGAAAAAAAAAAAAAGAAAAAAAATACAGTTAAAGTACACGGTTTTTAACGAATTTATTTTTCTTAGAGAACCTAAACTATTCGGAAAGTTCACGACTACTCGGACACCTTAATTTCCGTCTCGCGCCGTGCTGCGCTTCTCGGAGAAGAGTAAGCTATCGCGCTCTCTGACTTTATCGAAATTACAAATCCGCGCTATTGTTAGACGACGCATTAATCGACCGCCGCGCGAAAGGAAACGCGCGAAATATCGCAGGCAAATTAGAACGTACGTTGTCCTCGGGCGACTATTACGAGACTATCCGAGCGGCGTTAATACAGAAATCAAGTTACGGCCGTGCGGTCGTGCGAAATGTTTTCGCCGACGGGAACGATAGCCTCTCCGCAAGCAGTTCCGAGGAAAAATTGCGATCGCCGTCTCCAGGGAGAGGCGATCCAGGGAACGAGCCATATGTTGAGAGAGTCGTGATTCTTACCGTGATCAGTCGGCGCATTTATATTAGAATTTATTTTCCCTTTTTCTTTTTTTTCTTTTTTCCTTTTATTTGGTCGTACGTATTTGGGGGAATTTCTTAAGAACGTTCGTGTAGAAAATTTTGAAACTAAAGTTTGGCTTGGCGCCACTCGAAGAGAGCCGTTATAACTCTCCGCGCGTTTCTGTGAGTCGTGGAATGAGCGGAAGAGAAAAAGGGAGGGTAAAAAAAAAACGACAAAGACCAGTACTCACCGACTAGAATGAGGATAAATGCTGGATCGAGTGCGACGTTCGTGAGGCGGGACAGGTTGTTGAAGGTGTCCTTTTCGGTCCATGCCCAGACGCCCACTGCCATGATGCCCAGACCCAACCACTGCGACAAAGAGCGAGATAGAGAATGAGAGTTAGAGATTGGCTTAAGTGAAGACGAATATCGGCGGTAAGTTTCAGCTAACCGGAAACTTCCCTCCAACTGTTTTCGCACCGTCTGCCGTATTCCGTCTGCGAGCGGAGTTTTTCGATTATCTTGACGGAAAGACATAAATTTTCGTTCAGCAAACAATGCATCGGATTAATGCAAATCGTCGTGTGTTTACGTAACGAAACTGCAAGCGTAATGTTGCATCACTTGGCGAAAGGACGCCGCGTTCTATTTTTGTCAGTCGTTGCCGTCAATTTTATTATTTTTAATTTTTATTTGCGGAAATAAATTAGAAAAGTAAAATAACTATTATTTGATGAAACGTCAACTTGACGAAAACTGCGGGCTCGGGTTTCGATTATATCGGGTTTGGCTCGCGTGCGGTTGCGCCGTAGGTACGATTACTCACGGATAATGAGAAAAGCACCGAGGGAAAAGGGCGAGAGAAAAGAGGAAATCGAACGGGAGTAGGGTCTAACGGCTTTCGACCGTTAACGGAGGCCCGTAAAGGCTCCTTTGCCCGTGTACACGTAGTTACGTCTCAAATAGTTCGCAAACGACAAACGTTTGCCGAGTACTCCTCTGACGGGCCGTTTTGTCGACGATTCTTTTCGTTCGCGTTTTTAAGACCGGCCGCAAAGCTTTGAGATCGTGATTTTGATAGACCAAGCGTAATGCTTTCTCAAACGTCCACCAACCTCGATTGTCCGAGGATTTCTCTTCCGCCGCACGAGTCGAATTTTAAAATCTTCTTCCCGATTAGATTTCTGACCGCTTGTAAAATATTTTTTCCATCGATTAAAAAACTTTGATTTTATTTATCTCTATCATAATTTTAGCCACGTTTGCGAACGATCTAAATTAAAAAAAAAAAAAAAAGATTGTAGCTTGCAAATTTGCGTGCGAGAATACAAAGCGCACGATCCGATACCGTTTATTAGCAAGAGCGTTAATCACAATGCAGCTTTAATATTAGCCTGACCGACATGGCAACCGCATTTGCGGTGAGATTGATATTCGACGTCGTACATTTACTGACATTAAATCCACGCAATTACCGATGACACACGTAGAGCGTGTTCGCGTGACAAGACCGACTTAGCTCGAAGTAGCTGCAATACCTGAGGCTGTGCCTGATAACGCATACGCACTTCGTAGGGTAATCGGCGCTAATCCCCCCGAGGGAGATAGGGAAGAACCGGGCTTCGCTCATGGCAGCGTACAACAGCTATTCTATGTTCGCTTTACTTTCAGATCGTTTTCACGCGCGACACGCGCAAAAGCGGGTTAAATGGGTCATGGCCTCGTAACGCGGTGAATTAAAAAAGTGTCGCTGTTGCATTTCACAAATTGATATGAGATTATCAAATAAAATCAGTCTGCATGTTTAACGACACACGTGCTATAATTACGTGTCGTTGTAAACCAGGCTGTTCTATTCTGAACCTCGACGCGATACGGTGATCGATATTTTTGCTCCCTTTGATCTGCGGCGGCGATCATTCGGCTTTACGGAAACTTTGCGCAGGGAACGTTCATAAAAATCGTACGATACGACGTTTTGCGCTCTCTCTCTTTTTCTCCCTTACTATGCGATAGATGCACTTGCGTGAAAATTAAAAAAAAAAAAAAAAAAAATTGTGACAGTAAAAGTAAGAGAAATGAGGAGTCGTGAGCGGTCGGCTCTAGGTAACAAACTTTGCGTCCCTTTGCGTTATCTTTAAATACGTGTCACGAACACGGTACGGGTGTCGCGTGTCAATCTCGACAGCGGCAAACAATTTTTCAATGGTGCATAATTCACGATCAAACGGGTCTCGCGATCGCGCTCGTGACGTTCAGGTGCGAAGGTGATGCGAGTGACGCCGATGACACGTGTGACGCACGTCCTCTTTTTTCCGCTCGTTATACCGAGGTAAAAATACAATTTGTTTTTCTGTAACGCGACTGCAGGTCTGCGGAAAAAAAAGGCGAAAATTAATGCGGCTGCGTTGGGCAAATTAAATTATTAAGTTTGGAATTGCTGTTAAAATCGTAATTAGCTTTGGCTTTATTTCGAAACATTTGAAATTTGGAATTAATTTTGCAACGCGGCGCTTTTATAGGTTTTATAGAACGCTTGTTCAATAATATAATGAAAAACAAAACCGTAGAAAAGAAAACGTGGGCACACGTGTCTATATTTTATTCATGCACTTATGATTTTGGTATTTTTTTTTTTTTTACGTAACGTTCTAATCGAACGCACGTGCCGCATACATTTGAACTCTTTTTGAAATTTTAATGAACCTGACATTTTACTCCGTCGTTTGATTATATTTATCGTCGCATAAAACCTGCGTAAAAAAAAAAAAAATTGTTTGATATCGAGTTATAACGTAATGTACCGTAATGTCGACTTGTTAGAAAAACTCGAGGGAAATTCTTCGCTGATTCATACGTTCGTAAATGCCGCAAAAATATGTGCGTATTAAAATAGAAAATTGTTAACCGATTTATCAGGGCAATTAATGCTGACAAATATTTTTCCCGGAACGATTGATGATAACGCACGGATTTATTATAACTGGCCCAACGGTGGGTGGCAGCGTGATAGAGCTGGAAAACAAGTTTCGGAAAAAACAACACGATCGGCGGTGCAGTCGATGAAACTTTTTCTTTTGAACACGCATGCGTCTGTGTTGGCCTGGCCGAACAGCGAGTAAATAAAATGTTTATTGTGCAGAGCTAATATTTTTTCAACGGCTTTTTATCCGAGGCGGGGTGTTTTCGCGGGACGCGCGGTCAAAATCCGCACGGTGCATTCCGCTTTGAACCACGCCGGTGGAAAAGTGACGGCGTTATTCATTTTTTTCAATCGATTCGAAGACGATATATTATATAAGTAATGCATGACGTATCTCATTTTCGAAATTAATCGTGGAGCGCGAGAGTCGCTCGATTAACGAAGGGGGGAACGGTCGTGATTATCAGCCGGCGGAATTCGCGGTAAGACGGGGAGATATCGTCGCGAACGTAACGTGAATCCGTCGACGTCGGCAATCGGGAATCTCATTTTCCCGCCGACCCGAAAGTTAAACACCGCCGGTCCGCTGTTATCGTATAATCAAGTGGTATCGTCGTCCGTGGGGCGGGCAAAGGCGTGGAGCGACAGAATGAGTATCAAGCTTGCGAAATCGGGCGGAAGGGCGGGAGGATAAAGAAGAGGGCAAAGTGGAATTTATCGGCTTGGCGTTTATCTCATCTTCCAAGGGCAATAGCGTCCCCGTCTGAGCGGAAACTGCGGAAAGCCGCTCGACGTAATTTGAATTCACCCAAATAAAAGGTCGGGACGAGAGTCGAGACAAAGCAAAGCGACAGACGACGGAGGATGAGGGCTTTTGTAAGAACCGGGCGGGGGAGTCTCAACAACGATGGTAAACGCGAGAGGAAATAAAGTTATTAAGTCTCTTATGTGTTTTCGATGCCGCGAATAACAATGCTCACCTTGTCTCGGCGCTCGGGCTTACCTTTAAAAAATCTATCGTGGAATATCGCGAGTCCAAACTACATTTATTGTGCCTATCGGCCAGGAACTAAGACCGCTAAAATATTCGCACGTTGTCATTGTTAAGTTTTACGAAGTAATCGTGGTGTTTCTAAAAAAAAAAAAATAATAATAAATAAAAAAAAAATTACTGAAAAAAAAAAATTCCCTTCGGCGTAGATAAAACCGGAGCTCGTCACGGAGAGACTTGGTCGTCGCGCGAAATAGAAATAGCCGTCTGCATCATTTAAAAGTTCCGGAACAGAGTTCTCGGACGAGCGCGTCATAAATATGGAATTTGCAATTTCCCGTTGGACAATCAAACACGATGACACCGGCCGGGTCTAACGCGATGCAGGTCGGCCGGATAGTCCGAGCGCGCTCCACGGTTAGCCCTGGGCCCCGAGTTCATTAATCGCATTAATTAAAAGCAACTGCGGAGAATCGATGGTAATTCTGTTACGTCTTGACGGTAACGAGGGCTGAGCCACGGTCGTTCGGTGTCACGGGCCACGGTGATTACGCCGCGCGTGTAATCGGACTACCCCTTTCGAAAGTTTTACCTGATTAATAATAACAGACATTAATAGACGGTGCACCGGCCACTTTGCAATTAAAATTCCGCGAGGTAGAATTGACATCTCGATACGATGACGCGCGTACAAATTAATTTAAAACAAATTCACTTTTCCTTTTTTTTTTTTTTTCAATTTATTTATTTATTTCTTTTTTACAACAAATGTATATTTTATTTTCAAATAAATTTTATATATTAATATTTGATGTAAATCATGTAAATGTTACATGAGTACGTTTTCGCATGACTTTGATAAAATATTTCCGCCGTTTAATCAAGCCCTTCGTTATTATATCGATAAAATATCCACTTCGTTGCATCTCGAAAAATTGGGAACGTGGGATGCGAGCAGCAGGTACCGGCACGTTTTAACGTGCTACGTGATAGCGATTAAAACTGATGATCACGTTTACCGTTCGTAAAGAGCCGCGCACTCCTGTCGAGTATTTTAAATATTCGCTGAATTCCGAATGGAAACAGCATTCGCGTCACGTTTTCGCGGCGAGTCCGCGCAAGCTGATAAATCTACAGTAATTAGAGAGTGAGAAAGAAAAAGGTGGGGCTAAATTATACTTTTAATGACACGCTGAACTCGACAGGAATAGCACTCGCAGAAGCAATTTTAAACGGCCCTGTTTATTTATCGATGCAGATGTCGAAGCGTGTCGATTTCGGCAAAAAGAATTTTCAGTTTTGTTCATATGACGAATATTTTTATTTCAACGGGAATCGCCTATCATTCGAGGAGAAACGGCGTCGCGGCTTTGCGAACGTATATCGCCGGACATGTCGCTAGCGCGCGAAAAAAAAAAAAAAGAAAAAAATATGAGACGACGACACCCGCGTTCGTTTAGTTTTCTTTTTAAACGGAAATCGGTGCGTCTTTTTTTCTCGCTCAGTTTCCTGATGGATCGGGAGGTCGATGGGCACTCCGAAGTGCGAGAGCACAGTCGGAAAGAGATATCTCACAGTCGATTTAATGGTAGGGCGATTTAGCGGCGATGCCGCGGCGATAAATAAATTTCCGCGCACCTGCTTTCGACCGGGAGTTGAACGGGTTCTCGCGGTACACACGCACGTGTCACGTGCGGAGCGATATTAACGGTAAAATGCATTTTCCCGGCATTTGGCAGCGGCGGGCGGATTTAATGTCCTTTTTTTCCCTTTTCCTTTTTTTTTTTTTTTTTCGCCCACAACGGCGGCCGCTGCGGCAGACGCGGTGCGGCGCGAGCGGCAATGAAAATATGGAAATTCGTGAATTGTGGGCACGAGGATCGGCCTTTGTCGATGTTTGGCCGGACAACATTTGGCTGTTACGGGTAAACATTAAAGTAAAATAATAATCGCGCCCACGCGGAACGCGTGGCATTTATATTTTTAAGACAAGCGAAAAATTAAAGCGCGCCGGAGCGTGCAGTCACAAAGTTTACATGACAATCGCGTAGTTACGGTAATTTCGACGGTGTACCCTGAATAGAGCGCAATTATCGTTGACGGTGAATAATATATATGCGCTTTATTCGCGCGGTTTGATTCCGGAATCGCGAGAGCGCCGCTGCATTTTCCGTGCGTGCAAATTGCTTATATAAATGGGCTCTTTTAATGAGCCCCTCCCTTCCCCCGCTGGACTCCGACCTCTCTTGTTGTCTGAATTTCGAACGCGCGATTCGAACAATTGGCTCGGCGAACTGGAGAAGGCATTCAATAGTTGCAATCGCGCGTAACGGGTTCGAAAAGCTCGTCGCGGCTCTTTTCGGGAGGCAAATTTCCGCGTGCGCATGACGAAGTCGAATCGAGAATCTGGGGAAAAAAAAAAAAAAAATGGGACACTTTTATGGAGTGTGGAATTTTGCGTACTTGACGGAAACAAGGGGAGAAGGATCGGCGGGAAATCCGGCCGGTGAAAATTTACGGTCGGTCCAGTCGCGACGGGCGGAAAACAGACGTGAGAGAGACGGAATCTCGCGTTAAAGATTGTACGAATCGGCCGCGTCCGCTATTCAGCGCGACTTTAATTGATCCCGAATTAATTTATTCCGGTGCGCGCGAAGCGATGAAGCTTATCCGTCCGTGACATTTCGGTGCTGAATTATTCAAGCGTTTTCGCATTGGTCGATCGGCTGCGTTTTATTTTCGTTCTCGCTGTTTTAATTAATGCCATCCCGACTGTTGCGTCCCGGGAATGATCGTCCTCTTGTTCTTTTTCCTCTCACAGTCCTTTCTTTCGAGACGTTACGACGTTACGTTTTTACGATCGCGGCTCAGCTTTCGCGTTTGCGTGGTGTTTAAGAAAATCCCGCGCAACAACCGGCAGCGCACCTGTCAAATTCGGTCGCGAGAGCGCGATTGATTTATCGCGCTTGCCACTCTCCGCAAACATTCCATCATTACTGGACGCGGCGATGTATCGTTCATGTTGGCCCTGACATTTAAACCGCAGATCAGCCGTAGTTACTGATCCAAATTGTCCACGTTGCTACGTGATGAATTTATACGCGAGATGTCCCGTCCGCGCAGCGGGCTATTAAATTTTGCGTAAATGCGAGGCGCGCGGAGATTGAGAAATTTACTTGTTCATCTGGACGTATCAATTAAAATGTCGAATGTTTCGAAGTCGGTATTTTTCCACGAGTCGGAAAGCTCGAGCCAATTTTTTTTTCTGTTTTTTTTTTTTTTTTTTTTTTTTAAACGAGGACGTGGCAGTCGGTTCGCAGGTCGCCACCGAGACGGTGGCTATCGAAAAGGATCCGGACAACAAGTCGGAAACTTTCAAGCTCAATTAAACTCGAACAAACTTGGAGACGCCTCGCGGCAATGAGAACGGACGGACGGTTGGAGTGTCCTTTCAGTTGTCTGCACGGTTCGCTCGGTGCCAATTTCTCGATAAAAACAAAGCGAAAAGTCCGGAGAGAGCACGGGGATAAGAATAGGTGCGGGTCCGACGGCTAGCGTGTCATTATGACGTCGAGTGTGCTCCAGCTTGCTTGTCGATTACCATTTCTCGACGCTCGCCCGCCGTGAGAATTTCCCGGCAACGTTCGCGGATTAAACAGCCCGCGCGCGAAACGAATCTCCTCTCTTCTCTCCTTTCCCGTGGCTCCACTTTGAGTCGATTCGCCTGCGACGGTAATATCGACAAATTTCGTTCGCGCTCAAAGACATCCGCGTTGCAATTTTATTTTTAATAAAATTAATATTCTCAGCTTCCTTGCTGTTTTTGATGTATTCATTCCCGCCGCCGCAAATTGTTCTTGCGAAATGCACTCGCGCCGTGTACGTGCGTTATAAATTTCGGAGCTGACCAATGGCTGCTGTATAATTACTCGCTTCTTCGCCGCACGCCGTGCAAAATTCAGTTCTCTCGTCCAACGTCCGACAAGAGGATGCATCGCTTTTTTCTTTCAGCTATTCGCGCTAGCTTCAACTGTCGCGAGTTCGCACTTTCCATACGAAATAAATTATTATACGTCGAACGAATATAAAAATACTTTTTTTTTTATTGAGCGAGATTGTATTCTTTACGCGCAACATTTTTTAACGCGCGTTCCAAACAAATGTCTAACTAACTGAAATAAAAAGCGGCGAAGTTTGTGCTGAGCCGGACGTTTCAGCGTGTGCGCGTGCCTTCGTGAAATTTTTCGTAAATTCCGCGACTAATTTTTTATAATGTTTGACGACCTGAAAATTTGTTGAAAAATTTGACGCTCGCGCGAACGCGCGACCTATCATAATTGCAGCCGCGAGTTTCACATTGTTCAACTTGTTAGCGCGATATAAACAGAAATAGAGTGTTTCAAAGCTGCGAGATGTGTCGCGCGGATTTTAGTTATACGCCAGCACGAGTCATTGCATTAAAATAGAAAAGCAAAAATGTTTGCGCGCGTGAGATTATGACACGCGGATTACAACTGAAATTGCTCGTTGCGCAGTTAACTAATTAATTCTGATGGCTGCAGTGGCGCGGCTACAACTGCAATTTAAGTTTTTCGTAAAAATAACGGGACGGCGGTATCTATGCGAGCTTAATGTTTAAACTTTGAAGCTTTATTTTTCAAAACGGCAAAATACGCAACGGCGTCGAAAGAGAAGGGGGGTGGAAAAAAAAAATTCGTGAACTTTTAATCAGTTTTTAGAGAAGCTTACTCGCGACTCCTTTGAAATTGTATGGGCCAGCGATGGGTGCAGTGCACTCGATGTAAGAATTTCTTTAGGATGTTTCCGTCGTTCTTGCGAGCGCAATATAGACCGGGCAAAACGGACGTCTGTAGAAGCTGGCTCGACGATTCAAATCGATTCGGCGATGCACCGTTCTCCTATCGTCCTCTTTATCTCTCTCTCCGTTCTTCTCGCTCTCTCATATCTCCGTCTCGGTCTCTCGGGCGTATATTCTACCGCAGTTCTTTCTTCGGCGATGCAGCACCTCTTCATCTTCTCCCTCGTTTGGTTCGATACGCGTCTTTTCTCTACTCGTGTCTCCTCGTTCCTCCGCCGTCTTTCGCTCGTCTCTTTCTCGCAACCGCGGCGCGGAAGCGACCGCGGAACAAAGCTGCAAAAGCTTTGATGTTCCGCCGAGCCGCGTTAAGCATTTCAATCTATTCGATGCACCTCGCCCCTGACGATACTCACGTGGATTCGACCGGGCCTCCCAGCGATGCGGCGAGGCCGAAATTCCGAGCGGATTTTCCGGAAATGCCGAATGCGTCGGCCGTCAATGGGCGCGCAACGCAGCCGAGAATGCGGCGAAAGAGATGCCGGGAAGCGATTAATCATGTATCACGTCTCCGCGACATTCCCTGGATGCAATTGGGGGGTTATCAGTAGGAAGCTCCGCGCGCAGCTCGTCCTTTGTTTAGTCGATTACGTTCGCGCGCCTTTTGCACGGCGCCGCGGCGCAGTTTGGTAAAATTAATTCGCAATCGTGCGGAATTATTAATGACTAATTTTCGAATTGCGACGCAAATTGATAGCGCTTACGGCGTCAGTGACCGACATAAACAGAATGGCGTGATTTGCTTTACCGAAATTAGCTTATGGAAGCCGCGGAATCGTAGTTTATTGCGACAAACTTGATCAGTTTGATCGTCAGTCAACAGCAGTAGCTGGGATTTATCAAAATGTGCTCAAGTATTTTGAAATGTGGGTCGGGTGCTTGGAAAATTAACCGAATTATTATTAGCGCCGATTAAACGACCGTATCATCGGCATTTTTAATAAAAAAATAAAAGAACCGCAGCGTAGCAACAGGAATTTCTTTTAATAAACTAAAATTAATTACAGCAGCAATAGTTAACGGAATACATGCATTCGGTAACATATTACCGATAGCGCAATATTGTGTTAAATTATGTCCATCGTATAACACGATGAATAATATATAACTTGATAACTAATTATTTGCTATAAGATTTATGTAATTTGATATAATATAATGTTGAGTATTATAAATTTACGTGAACATAAATTACTGCACATGATACATTATTGAAGTAGAAGCAATTATACATACGCGCGTGTGTACAAGCATAAGAAATATACAAATATCAATATTTGCAGTTTGCAAATGCAATTTTTTATTAAAACATCGACGAGCTGAGATTGATAATTTTTCGATTTATTTCGTTATTTTCGTTATAGAATTTTGTCCCCGCCGAGAATTTTCGCGCCGCCTGCTCGATATTCACAAGCGTGTTACACACGTCAGATAATCTAATCGATATTCTAATAATGCGTGCGACCCGGAAACGTGCAATATGCTCGATGTGACTGTCAAATTCTCATCGCGTCGCCGGCTCGGAAATGCGACAGGTTCGCGGATGAGATCGGGGAACGAAGCTCGTATCATCGTGCGAAAGGGGTCCCTGAGCCGCTATCAGATCATCATAAACCGGTGGTTCCTCCGGAATATCATCTTCGTAAGATGAAAGTCGATCAAAGGCGGATGGCAAAAAAATAAAGATCCAAGGAACTTATTCGCGCTATACAAAAAGCTATATAAGGAAATTTTTTCTCTCCTTCATGCTTTCTTTCTCTCGCTCACTTCTTTCCGTTCTTTTTTTTTATCTCTTTTTCTCTTTTTCGACGATATTTCGGAGATGTTTTGTATCTTGCCGTAATGCGCAGGTGGCTTATTTCCGCATCGGATATTTCGCCGGAAATCTTTTTTCACGCGCGTTAATTTCTGCCCGATTATTTAGCGGTGCGAACAGTCGCACCGGCGAATCCTCACCGACGTGCGCGCATCCGGCGTTGTAAATCAATTTCGGAAAATCCAGTGTAAACGTGAACGTGCCAGATATTACTTTAAAGGATTACGAATGCGGCGCGCGCCGTTTACCGAAATGAAATAGCCGACTGATAAATGCGGCCGGCGATAGCTACACGGAAGTCCGTCGTTACTCCGGCGCTAAGCCGATTTTTATTTTATCGTGGCGCACCGCGAGGCGAGCGCTATCCGACCGCGAGAAAATTGAAGATATTTGTTACTCCCGTGTAAACCTCGCCGTCCATATCTGCGCGCGAAATGAAACCGGATCGCGATGGGTTCGCGCGTCGAGGCGAGAGGAGTCATAGAACGATCTGTTTGCGTCGTCACTTGCGTGTATATCGGATCGAGTGTCTCATTGTCCGGTTACCTCTGCAGCAAAGGAATCGACGTCTTATTAACACAATTGTACTTCGTGTCGTAACGTTTCTATCCCGTGCATTTACGGGGCTGCGAGAAATCGAGAAAGCACGCTGTGGATAAAAAAAAAAGGGACCGGGGCATTTTTATGTAAACTCTCAATATTTATAATACTACGATGCAATTCTCGGATCCGAACGAGTGCACCTTCCGCGTCGGGTATTTCGCCAGTCGTGCTTTATAACGGCGTGTAAACACACATCGCCTCGGCGTGCCTCGGGATGCAGTTCGCTGGCGGCGCATACGGTGCATACGAATGCCGCGACATCGATTCCTTCGCGCATGGTGCCCGCTACCGAACTTTGTTCGCCTGGTTTCCATGTACGGAGCGCGACCTAAAAGCCCGATGAATTTCGCCAACTTCTAATAAACAAACACCGCAGTCGCCAGGAGACGCTGTTGCAATTAGTTCCAGACAAACGTTGGAAAGGGGGTCGATTAATATTGGTTCACTCGCGTTTAAGATAACGCGACGCAAATGTTGTCGAGAATGCATGCTTCTCCACGTATGCAAAAATCGAGAGAATCACATTTACGAGAGTATTTGTTTTAAATTTTCGTACGGGTTTTTATACGAGTTTATTGACGGTATAAAAATCCCTCACAAACGCAACCGTATTTATTAATGCGACTGTATAATCGTAAAATAAATCGCGGACGCGTGAAATGTATAAAGAAATATATCTTTGTGCCGCGTAAAATTTTTTTAACCGTAAATCTAAAAATTATTTTTTATTAACTATGCGGTAATTGTATTTTAATAAAATATAAGCAACGAAAAAAAAAAAAAAAAAAGTCTAAACGGTATTTCGAGAGACGCGAGCTCTTCCAACCCCCGTCTGGTGGAAGAGTCACGTGCCTAGCCTTTGCCGATGTAGCTCTCTGGGTCGTAGGTTGAATTAAAAATCCGGAGATTTTTCACCGGAAGAAATCTCCGGGCGGGTTAAAGCGTTTTCTCCGTTCGCCATCGCTCTCTGCGATTCGACCAAGAGACGAGAGACGAGAGAGAGAAAGAGAGAGAAGGGAGGGAGAGGGAGAGAGACCGGTAGTAGAAGCGAAATCATTTTTGGAGGAAATAGAATTTCCAGAGGAAAGTTGGGAAGACTTGGAATACATCTCGCCGCGACTGGGGTCAATAATCCTTGGGCGCCGGCGAGAGGTGCTCGGTGGAAAAGTCATCGACGAGCAAACATCATGACCGGATTGCATTTATAAGTTTTAAGTGAGGGGCCAAACGGAGGGCTAACTTCCGCCTGCGGAGCGTAGTACGTGCCGGGAAGTTTTCAGAAACGGCCAAGTCGCAAAGTGCCCTGAATAAAAAATTGGGATGTGGCCGACAGATGCATGTTTTATAGGGCGCGCGGTTTATACATGAGGTAATTACGAGAGAGGAACGCGGGGCGAGAGGCGCGAGATGAATCCTGTCCGATCAATACGAGATTCTTGGAAATTTCAACAAGAAACTTTGCCGGGCGACATAATTGGGATGTGACGTATAAATCGAAATTCAAATAACTATCTCGTAGCTGTAGTAAATTAATTAATGTATTTTAATGACCCACCTGCCAATCTCACGCGTAAACGTTTGATAATAGATATAAATATTTTCGGTTTTATTAGATGACCACGTCTGACTTGAACGGTACAAATTTAGTTTATCAGAACGATAAATTATTTAAGATGAAGTTTGCGACCGCGATAAGAAATATCGAGTTACGGTCGGGCGCCTCTGAAATTTCTATCACCTTGTCGACAGAGAGGTATCGATCCCCCCCTTTTTTTTTTCCGCCGCCTCGGCGAGGGTGCGACGCGTGCAACAGGCTGACGGAAGTTATTCTCGCAGCTGTCGCAGTTCTTACCCTAAGAGTTTCATCCTCTTTGCGTAATTCCGCCGTGATTAAGCGGGCGCCATCGAAAATGTAACAAACCTCGTCGGAATAAAGTTTGCGCGTGATTACGAACTTATCCTTAACGTCGCGGATACTGGATATAAACTCGGTGGCGAAACCACCCCGAATCACTAGGTTCGCGACAACGACCGTTTCCGTTTAACGTCGCGGAAGTTAATTTCAATTTGTATACATCCGCGAGTCGTTCTTTTCAATTATAAACGTTCCGCCGTCGCGCGATCAGTTCTTATTCAGCGCGGTACATTTTAAGCCCTCGTGATTTTTGATTACGTGGATCTCGCGGATTCACGTGGCACTTTTTTTGTTTTATTTTACGATGTTTGCCCGTTTCGACACGACGACGCTGTCGAGCGACTCCCTCGGGCTTGCGAGTGTCGTATAAATAATTACGAGCACGATTCGATTGTTAGAGCCGCGCGCGGCGATGTCGTGAAAATGCCACATATTTTTGTCACGTTTCGAACGCCGCGCACGCCTGAAAAATCTGGCTTGGTTTTCTCGGAGCTTTTCGTCGTACGACAGCTGCGCGACTGTTTCCGCGTGAAAAAAAGCGCAGTCCGCGTGCTTTTTTTCTTCCTCTCCTGCGGACTTGATTGAAAGCTCTGCCGCGGCTGTCGTCCCCTAATGAGGACCAACGTAGTTACCCGGCGCCCATGTAACTTTCCACTTTTCGCGATTGACGCTTGTCAATTTACGGATTTAATTATCGGCGGTTTTACGCCATGGAAATAGGAAAAGGTTCCCGTAGATTCTAGCGCCAGCGCAAAGAATCGAGAAAGACGCATCGTTGTAATACGTGAACGCGGCTTTAACGAGCGTATAATAAAATAATAACGACGACGATAGCATTAATATCAGGCTCGCGACTGTTTTGTCCTTCTCTCCGTCTTCTTCTCCATCGAATATATTTCTCAGGTTGAACGGTAAGAAAGTATTCTCCGGCACTCGGGGTGAAGCCCGTAAAGGCGACGACAGTAACTTTAGTATTCCGACGGAAGGGGGGGGGAGGGGTGGGTTAAGGATTTACGAAAGTGCCGATAGAAGGGGCAATAAAGGGAATGCACTTGAACATTTGCTCATTTTATTTTTCTCATCGATTTGACTGAGGTGGGCCCGCTTCGACGCGGACCCCGTTCCCTTCCGCGCGCATTATCATAAAACTTAACCGGCGAATCGGATGCCAGAGGGCGAAGGGCCGATCCATCGCGTAGAGTTTATGGAGAGTGAATGACACCGGTGTCAGGCAGAATGCGAGTTCTTTTATTGATTGGGGAGGGGAAAAAAAAAAATACCTCAGATCGCTTTTCAACGGAGATGAATAAAAATTTAATTCCTCCGTCGTTCAAAGTCAACATTATAGTCACATTAATTTTTAATTAATCGAGCTTGTAAAGTTAAAAAAAGAATCTAATTTTCTCGTTGCCGTTTAAATTTAATTCCTTTCGAAATTATGAAGTAATTTCTTCGCTATACGTTGTTATTTTTATTTTGATATACATTTTTAGTTTGGCGATTGAGATTTGACTTTTTTGAAATACATTCTTTAAAAGAGAGAGAGAGTGAAAAAAAAAAGAACAGTAGAATGATGTAACGTGCGATTTTGGCGCGCGGAAAATGGAAGAAATAGAGAGACTCGAGGCGAAAGACTGCGGAAGACACGTACGAGCAACGTCGGAAACTGCCGCTGGGCATCGCGAGAAACGCAATCAACTCTTTAAAGAACACAATCGTTTGCTACGGATTTCTGCTTTCCCCATTCGGTTACGTTACATCGGAAATAGTTGACGTTGTACGGAGAAAATTGAATGGGTTTCTTATCGTGTCGATCATGTAATTGCTCTCGGATTAATTATAACGACGAAATTCGCACGATCGATCCAACATCTCGTGCACGTATTGACAGTAATTATTCTCGCGGAACAATTGCTTTATCTCCCGCGGGTTATTTTAAATTTCTAACGTGTTTCGATTTCAAAGTTCGGCTTGAAAACCCTGCTTCTTCGATGAACAAATGTTATTTCGCGATAGTAAATAGGGAAAGGAACGGAGAGAAGTTTCATTTGGACAGTTAAGGGTGAATACTCTGGAGAGGTGAATGCATCGGGATAAAAAAAAATGGCAGGCCAACTTTCGCTACGAGGGTGAGAGTGAGAAGGGCGGTGAGAGGGGACCGGAGTGCTCGAAAGCGCTGAGCTTTTTCGGGACGAGAGCCCCGCGGGGAATTCGAACACGATCAGCTCGGACCTGTTTCGCGATTTTCTCCAGACATGCCATCAGCGGAATGACAAATGGAGGCTGCGTCCCCTTTTACCCGCCTTCGATTATCCCTGCGTCCTTCGTCCTTCTCTTCTCTCTGCAACTCTTTATTGCTTCCGTCTCCCTCGCCTTCTCTCTCGGCCTTTCCCCCCGCGGCCGGCATCGTCAATGCCGCTGTTTCGTGGTAGTTGGAGTCGAATGCCGTTCGAGAAAATCGATTACTAGTCTTCGAAGAAGCGAGAGCAGACCGGAGGCAGGTTTACCGGGATCTACGATGCGTCCGATTCGTCGCGCGGTGTTCATGAATTTTTGAACAAAACCCGCGTTCTCAAGCGAGAACTCTCGGTCTACTTGGAGTCATTGTTTCCAACCAGCGATGTTGCGTAGCCAGCAATGAATCGTCATTTCTCTGTCTCTCTCTCTTTCTCTCCCTTACTCTCTCTCCATCTCGTTTATTTTTTCGCTGTTTTATTCAAGCAGCTCTTATTCTTTTATTTAACGTGAGCTTCGCGCGACCGGTCCTCCGCAATATTACGGAAATTGAAGTCTTTCTATCTCCCAGCTTTCGGGGATTAAACGACGCCCGCGTGTGTATTTGAAGATTAAATACGGGACCTAGAGAGGAGGCGGTATTTCGTTTATGAACGTAACTACCTACAAGTGTACGACGGGCACACGAGAGCGCCGTATATTGGCTGTCTCGGGCGCCGGCAAACACGTCGTGCGCTTGTAAGCGGAACCGAAGCCGCGCGATCGAGCAACATGGAAACGTCGTGTCTGGATAAAGATTTATACGCCCGAACCGATTTACGAAGGAGCTCGCTCCGTCGAATCGCGGAGCGACTGCGGTCGGAGAATCGCTAATTATTCAACGTCGGTTCGAAGATGGGAATTAACTGGGTCTCAATTTTCATGAAATCTCTTTCTCCCTCGTCGACGTTTCACGGGAGGCTACGCGCTTCGTCGCCGGGATAATTTTTATTCGAGCACTGCGAGGCGAGACAACGGAAGAAGCGATCATTTTGCAGGTATCGACATGTCAGCCAGGCTTTGTAAAGTAATCTTCCCCCCGGCAACAAAATGCAAGCGTCGTTTACGTACAAATATTGCATTTCACAAAAGCTGACGGCTTTAATCGCCGTGACCCGGTCGCGCGCGTGATATTGAAACGCGGAAACGATCAAAGCCGGGCGCGACTTTTATCGTTGCGTTTGTTCGCCGACAGTGACACGGTTTTCCCGCTATTTGAAAATATTTTCGCGGCCGTGTATCCATTTTGGGCGGAAATGTCTTTTTCACGAGCGGATACGCCAAGTTCGAGCCCAGCGGGCAAAGTATTTCGCTTATGAGGCCGAAATGCCGGCGAGAGAGTTTCGGGAATCTCGGCTTCGAACTACCGCTTGTTCGTATGCCGCGACACAACGGCAGCTGCCTCGGCAAGAACAATTTCAACTGTCTTGAAATATCGTTGCAGCAAGCGGAAGACAATCGCCGGGCTCAATGACGTGGAAATAGCGCGGCTCGCTCTCGAGAATCGTCGCGTTGTATCGTCGGGCGAATCCTTCCCGGTGAAATTCGCTTCGTTATACACGTCGCATTTAATTTGCATCGGAGTCTGAATTCCGTAATTCGATTCGGCTACGTCCGCGTGATGGATCTGAAAGTAAAGCGATAAAGCTCTCGGCCAGAGGTAGGAGCAAAACACGCTGCCTTTCCCTTGCATGATTGGACCCGCATTTAAAGCGCTAAGAACAAGCGTCGAATTAACGGCGCCCGTCCACCGCAAATACATTAAAGCGAGATAAAGTTTAAATTAAGACATTCGCCGCCCACGTTGTGGGCGATAAAGTATTTTTCCGAGTGATCGCCGAGCTTTCGCGCGGTCTCTCTCGCTTAACTCATTTTCGCGCTTAAAATGGCAATAGGACGCAATTATTGTTTTTAGCTCGAGATTTCGCCTGACCGAGTTTAATGTAAAAAGCACGGGCGCGAATAGGTCGGCGGTCTCCGCTCGATGGAGAGGCAAGTGCCAGGTTCGTTATGGCTTAATACTTTTGTGCACTCACACGTGCATCCACCTTACTCGCGTCTCCGCGGAGCAAAGTGAAGCGGACGGGGAATTTACGAGCTGCAGGAATTGCATGGGCGAAAATTTCCCGTGACGTACGTCGCATCCGACCTTTGGTGGCGCGAAAGCGGCGGACCTGCGTGAAAAATGCTGGCGCGAGAAAAGGCGAAGAATAGAAAACCCGCAAGACGTGTCTTCATAAAAGTCTGCCGCGCGGAAGGCGGCTCTCGCCTTTTCGTCGCGATAGCACGCGAGAGTGTGTGTGAGAAAGAGAGAGAGAGATCGTTGGGATTAAATTTCGGCGTGGTGACTTATCGATCGACGAAAGAGCGAGAGAAAGCGCTTGTGCTCTCGATTTATTATAAATTTTTTTGCAACGATTTTTTTTTTTTCTACTTGAGAGAAAATATTTCACGAGCGGAGGAAACCCGCGACAGTAATGGAAACGCCGTTCGCCGTCTATTCTCTCGGAGTATCCGTCTTTGGAGAGGATCGACGTTCGGAAAATTTCATCGGGCTTCTCGAAGCCGGTCACTAATTAGCTCGCTCTCCCGGCGAACGGCCGTGCGGTTATTAGCATCGGTTTCCCGGTTGGCGTGGAAAAAAAAAATAGAGTTCGAGGCGGCACTCCGCTCGTGGCTCTTCATTAAAACGATGCGCTCCGATATTATCCTCGTGGAGGATAAATTCCACGGGACGTGGGGAGGCTAAAATTGCGGGCGCGCGCGGGTTATCGCACGCTATCGCGGAATCGATTTACGACTGGGCCGGGTACCCGGCCTTATTACCGAGGTAATACCTCATTTTCCAACATTAATTCTACCTTTTGACACGAAGCTACGCTCCCAAGGCCGAAACGGGAAAATAAAGGCACCGCTCTCATGCGCGAAGCGTACTGTTTCAAGTAAATGACGTGCGCTAATTACCGCTTTTTTCCCTTGCCGTTTCTGCTTCTGAATTTTTAGGCTGAATAGCGTACAAGTAGACGAGCAATGTTTAATGACGACCAAACGAGTCTTTTCGTTTTACCCCCCATTGTTCGTCTTTTTTGTAATAACTGCATGAACATTGCAAAGCGCGCGCTCCGCTGTCGCGTTAAAGAACGTTATTATTTTACATGTAATAATTTTCACCGACAAACTACGTGTTCTTATAATTCTTTTTTTATTTTTTTTATTTAATACGATTTATATTAACATTCTTACTTAATTAAATATATTAATTTTTTTAAGTTATTTGCGTTAACGACAAATAAATAATTTAATCGAATAAAACACCGCAACGTAATCTATTAGTTATAAATTTGTTAAAGTGAATATTTGGAGTAATATCCAACGTGTAATATTCGACCGAATATTCGGCATAATGTTCGAAATAATATATTACACATATTCTTTTTGTACCGTGTTAAATTCTGGAGCGGTGATAATGTACACAAACAAAGCCGACGGCCTTCGGCCGGGCGGCGTAGGTGGGCTCGCGCGCTAGCTTCCCCCACCACCTCGCATACCTCTAGCGGAAGTCGAACAGGTAGAACGTGCGTAGCGGAGGTCCGCAAGCACGTGGCTGCAAAGTAAGTCGCGCATTACGATTAAAGCTTTCTATCGTTATAATTCAGCTTCTGCCATCGGTGACTTGTACGTGGATAGTATTTCTGTACTGATTTCTTCGAGTAGAGTACATACATATGTACGTAATACGTAATACGCAGCGACTGTAGTTGGCCCTCTTCTCATCTAGACGCAAGCACGTGGTAGCAAAGTAAGTCTGGCTTTACGAATAAAGCTCGCGATCGGTGTTATATGATTTCTCCGATCGGTGACTTGTACGCGGAGAGTGCTCTGTACCGAATACTTTGCGTAGAGTATTTAATAATTAATACGCAGTGATTTTAATTGCTCACGTCCTTTTATACATTCTTATAACACGTGTATTACTAGACCTTGTATTCTAAAGTAATTTTTTCTTATGGTTACGGCTTTATTGCGATGGATGAGCTCCTAGCTTGCTAAGAATATAAGATCTTTGTCTAACCTAAATTCCTTTTTTCTGTTTAGCTAACAATCAAGACGAGCCAACACGGAAGGACGATTCGATCATCCTGGACGTCTTCCTCAGTCTTCCTGAGAGGAGGAGCAGGCCTGGGAGAGGCATCATGCCTCGGTGGAGCAACCCGAAGGTAAGAATTAATTTTTTATTTCCATAAAATTAACGCTTTCTACTACGTGTATAAAAATTTCTTTTTTTTTTAACAGAAAACAATATTCGAACGCTCCTTCATTTAATTGTCTTATTTTTTGTTACAGATTAAGAAGCTGGAAAATGAACTCCACTGCTGCGCATCGATTAGAGAGTAAGATTCAATTTTTTAACTAACACTGGAGAATCGACTCCACTTGTTAAAAAATAAAATTTAAATCGCGATAAAAAAATAAAATAATATAATCCTGTCCCCTCGCGTAATTTAAAAATCGCGTAATAAATAAACTTTAGATAATACAAATAGAAACGAAATCACATAAGTCGCGTTTCAGAAGTTTAATTAGATTTAGCTAGGCATTGACTAACCATATAATTTTACATGTAACTAATATATCACAGTTCTTCTCCTAGGATGTTATTTAAGTAAAACTCTTGTTTTTCTTAAATAAAAATTCCGAAGGAAATTTTCAGCACATTCTCGCCGTCGTTACAAATAATTATACGAACTGCCGCCAGTTCGTCGGTCCGTTTTTCGGAAAAGCCGATAAGTAACCGCGCGTCTTCTGATTTGCGAAGTATAGGAACGTGAGTACTTACTCAGTATCGCGGAAAGCATTTCAAGTGATAATTTTTTTTATTTAACTCGCGACTGTAAATTCACCGGTGTGCGGTTTTCGCGAGTTTCTTGTGCGAAGGATGGCTTCACGTCCCATCTGAGAGGAGGAGGAGGTCCAGGACGGGCATCAAGCTTCAGCGGAGCAACCCAAGGGTAAGAATCATTTTTTTATTTTCAGTGATTGTCGAGATCACTTTAAAATTTTTTTTTTTTTAACAATTAATTTAATTAGAACGCTCCTTCATTTAATTTTGTTATTTTTGTGTTACAGATTACAGCCACTGTTAAACTCCGCTGCTGCGCATCAAATCGGTGAGTCGCATGTATTTTGGCAACGGATTTTGGTAATAAAATATGCGAAAAAAAAAAATAGTTAGGAATCATTAATAGCCAGGAATGATAGGATATAATTTTTCGAATTATTTTAGGTTTAGTAAGTTTATTGTTCTAATAACAAATATATACATTTTTTAAAAATGATTATTTTGACTTTTGAAGAATTTTTGCGTACTTCGTGATTTAGGAATCTTTAATAAAAAAATAAATAAAAATCTGTAGTATCTCTGTTTTCGTAAATACATTCGGGAGGGTAAAATATTATTAAACTTCCACTCAAAATTTTGTTCTCGCACGCTGCTTTTTAACTTTTAATTCTTTCTTGCGCGTGTGTTATGCGTTGTGTAGATGTTTGAATTTGATAGCGTGCGCGCTTGCATCTTCTACGAAGAACGAAAGTTGAAAGAGTTTTAATCCTTCGCCCGTATACTCTTTCCAAGATATTAATCTTTTAATTAATCTACTACTCGCGGAGTCATCCGGATTCGGGAGGGTGTATCAAAGTTTTTAAGCCACTTTTAAAGCTAAATTGAGACTGGTTTACACGGTATTGCCGACATTAGATTAAAAAAAAAGAGAAAAAAAAAATTCTTCGAAATAAGTTCGATGACGAGAGAGCTCCTCAGTAGAATTCCTTTAGGAATGGGTCTCCAATTCTCTTTCGGAAATGATTCGATTTGCGGGATAGTCTTCTTATTGCGCCCGGAGACGCTTTTCCGGCACAAATTGACATTGAATTTGCGACTCGTTAATTTCCCAAGGGTCATCCTCCGAGAATATCGAAGCTTCATCGTAAGCGCATAGACACCGGGCGGTTCTTGAAAGCGAAACGAGAAGGAATCGCGGCACCTTCTTGTTCCCCCTTTTGCTCAGGAGTCTAGGAAAAGCATTCGTCATCGGTGCCTCCGACGGTTCAGAGTAGTTTTGATCCCGTTGCTGCTTTCGCTCTCCCTTTTTATCTTTTCCTCTCTCTCCTTTATTACCTCTCTTCCTGTCCCTCCCTCGTCGGTTTCAGCTGACAGGCTTGTAATAAAGGGTTAAGGCGTAAGCATTAATCAAGACGTAGTAGACATCCGTAGGAAATATTTCGCGCGATATACGCGTTTCGGTGTGGAATACCTCGCGGAACTTCCGTAAGATCTCGTTTTCGGGTGCGATGAACCCGCCGAGATCAAGCGAGTTACGTAGGATGCCAAATTTGTCGATGTTGCGAATACAAGTTACTTGAGAGTTAATGACACGCAGTCGAGCGAAAACTCGGAGAAGAGCTAGCGAGATTTAAAATCGGATTTTTAAAATTATAGTCATAATTAAATTTTGCTATCGGTACGATACCGCTTATTTATTTACAAGTTATATCCGATTTAATTAATAATTAACCTACTTCGTTTTGAAAAAAGCAAAAACTGAAAGGTTGAATAAAAAATTAAAAAGGCTTATGAATTAGATTATAATTCGAAAAAAATCAAACTCGATTTGAAATCAAATCTTCGTTTATGCGATTTTTCCTACGTCGGATTTTCTATGTATTGAACCTTCCACGAGGGAGCTATCGTGAATTTCGAGGCGTTGGCGGGGTCCACGTCGAAGTATTAAAATCGATTCATGCTGTGCGTCGCGTCAACGTCATGTCAATATCACTATCATAAGTGGCATCTCGTCGTGTCACATTTCCACGGTCAAATTTATATCTGTCCGAAGTCAAGAGCCGTCGAGACCGGCTTCTTCATTCGGATCCCTCGCGATCAATCACAGTTAACATTATTATTATCTATCAGTTTGCATTTTTATTAATACGCCCCGACGACAGCAAGACCGTCACGTTTCTGTCCGCGAAATAAGAACGACTGCTTTGAGCACCGTCGCACTTTAACGATCGCGATATTTTAAAAAGTAGCGCGCGGCATTAGGGAGACGCCGAGCGGAATGACGCGGACAGCTCTTCCGCGTTCCGCGCCCGCGAAGCGCCGGCCGCGGAGCCTCGCGAGAGAAAAGCGAGAATTTATTCGATTCCATTAAAGCTAATCTCTCTCCCGCTCCGTCGCGAGATAAGTTCTCTCGAATTAAGTCGTGAAATATGATTCGCCTTTGTGGCGCGAGCCGCTGTGTACTCGCATATTTAATACTGCCCGCTTACGCCGCGCTGAAACGTACGGGCCCGGAAATGGGAGCGATAATTCGCTCCAGATCATCCGGTTGAATTTACGTGTGCTTTTTCTGGTGGGATTGAATGTCGGCCCTCTCCTCTTTTTGTTTTCTCTCCCCGCGATTATTTTCCGTAAATAAGATACTCGTAAAAAAAATCACGCAGGAACGAATTAAACTCCGCGATTTCTCGGCGCGAATTAATTTGACAAATAATTCTGTTCGGGGAGTTCATTTTAATTCAGTGTCCACACGACCCCTTCCTTTTTTTTCTTATTCGGCTATTTTTTTTCCTTTCTCGACGTACCCTAACCAGGGAGTTATATTTTATTGCGCGTTTACTTAGGAAATTTTTCTCCCCGAGCGCCGATAAATCTTTATCGTCTTTGTTGTTAAACCGATATCGGACGGACGGGTTAAACGGGGGATTGCGATACCGGTACGATCAAAGATGTTCGTCTAAAATTTACGAGCCACATGGCGTACACGTTACGACGGGGACGAGTCATACTTGCTGTATCAATACTCGTACGAACGGCGGCGTGGAACTTTTGTCGACGTTTTATTAAATCTGCGAACTCCGCAGAGCTGTTATGCTGCAGGTGCAGCGGATGTACATAGATACTCTTCGTCGTTACCGGTCGGCCTCTATTGCTCAATGTTTTCAAAAGAAACGTCAAATCAAAGGAACGTAGATAAACCTATAATACAATAACCCAGAAAAAAAAAAGGAGCGCGATGCATGTCGTGGTAATCGAGACAATTTTATGTTTAACAAGCAGCTATATCTCTTCTGCGTTTATTTTTGTATAAATAAGAGAAAAGAAAATTAGGAAAAAGAAAAAAAATGATCACGTTCGATACAGATATCGCGATATTGACGATAATGCATTGTCGAATAGCGGCGCGAAAAAACTACGTATACAATCTGCGGCAACTTTGCTGATCGCGGTATTCCCGAAGCCGATCATCTTTTAACGATAACGTGGGAGAACTTCGACCGGGTACGGATACATAGATTTATCGGTTGTATCGGGAAAAGTATCTCTTCCTTTTGTCATCGTAAAAATACGGTATCGTACGAACAATGAAAGTTTCGGTCGGGAGGACGGCGAGTGTCATTAGCCGATAAATGAAGGCAGTAAATAATTTCCCGCGGACAATCTCGAACGGGAAAGGATTCCTCGCGATAGAAAAACCCCTCCTGTCTCCACCCTCCGGGTTTCCTACCTTAAGTACCGACCGAAGTCTCCCCGTGCCTCGGAAACTTTCGATTGGAACGCCGCAGTTATGCGTCGGGAGAACGTTATAATTATCGTCGATGAAAGAGACCCTCGTAAGTTGACGGTTTGTTTCATCGCGAGTCCCTATTAAAAATTACGGAGCGAAAGTCCGACTGGCGCTCGTATTAAACGCAAGTAAATAATGAAGTGATCACCTCCGAGTTTCGTTCAAATAAAATTTCGCCCGCTTGTTACTTTCCGTGACAATCTTTACGAACTTCCGCCTGCGATTACGAGCTCGACGTCGCGGCTCGTAGAACTCCGTGCGCTTTCGGGGGATTAAAAGTCGATATAACGCGATAAAGTACCGCGAAGGGCGACACCGGTAATCGGAAATATTTCACGTTATTTCCCTCAGGCGAGATCGAAACATTATATGCAAGTCGTACGTATTACCATTCCGCGCGTCGTCGTGCCGCGGGTACGTGCCCAGAAAGTATACGCGCCGCACTTTTCGCATACAGCCAGCTTGGCACACACGCGAGACACGGCCGCGCGCGCGAAAAGGTCCGCGGCGGATCCGCGAAGACAGAAATTGTCGAGATTTACATTCCAGATTCGAGGCATATTCGAGCGTGAAGGTACCGAAAATTAATGGTTCGGTGAATTTATAGCCGAGTTTGGTACATCCGTGCCTGTCGAGCTTATCTTGTAACACCGCGTTTAACGATTTCCCTGCCTTTCCACCCTCCGTCCTTTTCGCATGAAGACATACGCGTCATTAATCTTTAACAATTGGAGGGGCGCAATCTAATCTTTCGAGAACTCGCGAAAATTAGAACGGAGAATATTAAAAGGAAAACATTTGCTCGGTGTTTATGCAGCTTTTATCCATCGTTATAACCATTTATAACTTTATATATTCAGAAAAAAAAAGAAGAAAAAAAATTTTTATTCGATTGTGAGCGAATGTAAAAGATATTTCAATATTATGTTAAGTAAATCTACTGAAAATATCCTTGCGCACATATCGTCATATTCATATTTAATATCGTCGGAAAGAAATCGAACTTTAAGTGGCTCTGAATAACTCGCGATGAAAAATAGAAATCGTCAGGCGAAACTTCGCGGTGGTATTCGGTCGAGGACCGTCGCTTCTAGGCATCCTTATCCCTTGCCAAAGCCGTTCCAATTTGAGCCTGGTTAACCAGGCTGGTCGTGAGTAGTCGAGGGTTAATGTCGACCGAGGTGCGAGCATTTCGCAGTCGTTTTCCCCCTCATCTCCTCGTTCGTCCTTCGTCGTCGTTCTCCGGGTCGGCATCCTTGTTCGCGACTTTCGCGGATTAGCGGGGTGCTCGAATACCGGCGAACGCGCCGCCGGGAACAATGGGCGGCCGGATTAACGGGGCTTCGAAGCGGAGACCGTCGTGGCACCTTCTCGTGTTGGAGGGCGACGGGGCGGGTTGTAGAGTAATTAACACGACATCGCCGGCGCACGCGATTCACCTAGCCACGGCAACCTAACGCGACGAGTAAACGCCCTTCAATGCTGCACGGCATATCGGCCGTTACAATGCAAACCCCCGCGTCACAATACAACGTCATTTCGCCGCTACCTAGCCGAACAGAGCGACCGGAAGTGCCCGGGGAATCGCTTCGATCCGACGTCGTTATCGCGTCCCGTTTGTTTTCATTCGCGCAGAAACGCCCGCCGAAAAGTTCCACGACCTGTATTTTCGAGGCTGATCGACATTTATTGCGGCCGACGCGAATAATGTAGTTGTACCGACAACGAGACGCGCAATCCTGCTTAATGCAATTTTCTAGTCGACTGGCGTGCATGACGCGGCGCGAGCCGGATCACAATTTGCAATTACCGCGAATTTATTCGACGATTCGATTTATAGAACGACCGGCCCTGTTAAACGGCACAGAATTTATTTAGATCTTTTAATAATATTTCGCTCGTTAGTTATCTTAAAAATTTTCCATTTTTTTTTCCAGCCTAAATACAAAAATTAGAATTTTTTTTTAATTGCAAATGAAGCTGTGCTTCTACAATATTATGTTTTTGTTTTTTTTTTTTTTTAAATTTTTACAGAGTAATCATATTTCGTTAACAAAAAATCTAGCGTTAAAACAGTTTTTTTTTAACCTTATTTTAAAAGCAGGAACCTACGTTCCAGCGGGAGGGTGAAAAATTCAGTGAATACCATTGCTCTGACGAAACGGATGCTGGATTAACCGGCTTAGGAATAATGGTGGCAGGGACGCTGCGGAATAATTTAACGCGATACCGTACCGGCGAACAATTCACTTGTGTAACTTGTTAACCCCATAAAATGCATATGTAACCGACGTAACGTAACCGGTATCTAACTAGTCGCGGCACACGTCGCGCTGATGCAAATTTTCTGCGTATCGACCTGCAAAATAGCAACGGTCACTATCACGACTTCCGTCGTGTTTCTCGTAGTCACTTGTAGATTAAACGAAACAGCTCGGTGAATTAATTTTGAATAAATCCGTAAAGTTGTGCGTATGCAATTACGCGCGATCGAAACGCGACGCGAAATTACGTTTTCACGCTCGGAATGGATTGAGAGAACAAAATCCTTTCTCCCCCGTTACGTACGTTTTACAAAAGAAACGCACCGCTTAATTTACTTAGCCGTGCTGTCGAAAGGGATTCCCTTTGTTCCCGCGGTGTTTTAAAATTAATCGTAAATTAGATTACCTGGTCAATATTATGAGAAAAAAAAAACATTAATCGGCGAGGCGAGGCTGCTTTATTTTTACACGGGGATGCGAAAAAAATTAATTACTCTAGATATGCGCGTAATGAGGTAAAGCGTCGGAGGCTGCCAATGATTTTCGTAACGTTTGACGTGCGTTTATAACGACGATGATAGCTAGGTAAACGAGCAAACGAGCAAAGTGAAATTACCGATGGTGTCGGGCGCGAGAACGTACCTGACTCCTAATTAACACGACACAGCCTGTTACGCCCATTCGATCTACGCGACACGAGGACACGTTGTAAAATCCACGTAGCCGGCACCTCGCCGTAAGCGAGAGAGAGAAGCCGGGTCCAGATAGGTAGGATAGAACGAAATAGCGGGGCCGGCTCTTGTCGATAAAAATAGATTCTTAATTGGAAGCGCTAATTCAATCACGGCGCCGCCAGTCGTGTTACATTCGATTTGATGGAGTTCGGCAATCGTATATATGCGCCGAAAATCTTCGCGAGCAGAAGTTGAATTATCGAGAATGCAATTCCGGGAAATGCAGTTACATCGAAATAAATTACGCCCGAAATTTCCGCGGGCCAATTTCGAAAATAACGGCTTGGCTCTATACCGAAGCGAATCCGTTTGATAATTTTTTTAATACGTCCGCGGGCAGCGTCGCGCGGTTGCATCGCGCGTACTTTAAACTACAAGCCACTAGCTGGACCAATTCGAGGGCAATAATATTGCACAATGCTTGCTGATTTATTTACGAAATTATGGGGCTGAACGCATTTTCGACTTTTATCTAGTGCGGAGATATTTTTTTTTTAGAGACTGAGTGAACGAACGTTTCTGCGATTATCAACACATTCGTTAAACTTGATAATTTTTTTAAGAGCAGCTTAAGGTTGATGTATTTTTTTTCATTAACGTCCTTTCTCATTATACCCTCGTCAATTTAATCATCATAAATTAGTACGAGGTAGAATTTGTTAATTAAAATGTGGTTAAAAAAAAAAAAGAGTTAATAAGAAAAATAACAGAACGTAGCGATCGATTAAAGTAATTCTTCGCAGATGTAAAGCATAGCGCTCGCGAGAGGTTTCGTGCCGAGTTATAACGAAAATGAATATTGCACGTTTTTCAGTTCGATCTATCCGATAGGAAAAATACAGCCGGGTGCTTTACGAGCGCCGGCACTTCGGCCGCCGATTTCCCAGGTCATCTCGCCGCCGAGCCCTTCCGGCACGCGGCGGCGAGATAGTCGCGCGGGCATAATAAATTTCACGCGAGGGCATAATGGAACGGTGCACTAAGTCGCGATATCGGGCTCGCGGCTAACGACGTAAAAATAGAAACGAACTGCAGGGTCCGGCGGTGAGCCCGCGCGAAAGGAGCAGCCGGCGTCGCCGCGCCCTCGTAAAGCGGCCAGATATGCGAGGAGCTACTAACTTAATGATTTATGCCGCGCATGCAACGTCGCCCGCCATTCCGAATCTTATGTTATACGACCGTCGCGTTACACGTACATGCACGTCGCACACACGTGTGTATTGCACGTAGATACGTGTCCCCGCGCGCCGCACGGATTATCCCCCGCTGACCTAACTGAAACTTATCGTTGCCGCGCGATAAGAAAGGAGCGGCTAACTTCGCCGGCCAACTCGCCCGCGAACTTTGCCGGAAGATCGTCGCCGAGCTCCAGCTGTTACCCGCCGGAAAATACGTCGCTGGATACAGGCGGCGGAACGAAATTTTCGAACGTCCCCCCTGGACGCTTCTTCGCGCGATTCTCGAAAAATTCTTTTCTACAAATACGATCACGTGGCGACGCGAGCGCGAAAGAACTTACGCCGTGATTCGAAAAGGATTTTAAGTCCGCGGTAGGACAGAGCTTAGACGTGAAAGGAATGCGGTCCCGCGTTCAGTGATCTTTTCCGCCGGTCGCATCGACAGCGGAGGAACTTCTCGCCAAGTTAATTGCCGGCCACGTTCTCAGGCCGGCGATCAACTCTCGCGAAATCATCGCGCAAAGTTTTCGCGTGATGGGAATCGCGCGGCGGCGCGCCTCATTTCCGATAACGGACGTTGTTACGCGGTAACGGCACCGCTCTTAATGGAAGTCCCACATCGGCGGCCTTTGATGTTACCGCCCACGGCTAATGTACGAGTAAGCGACGCACCGCCACGCGCGGCAACTGCGAACTCCATTTTCCTCGCGAGCCTAACGCGATTAAGCGCGCGCACGTTGTGTCGAACTCAATTCCCGAGGATCGCGCGCACCGGATCTCCCGGGTGCTGCATTTAATCGTTTCCGGTGCATCTCGTTTCGATCCGAGCCGCGCGCCAACTTTATTTGTCCGTTTCGGCTCCGAATTGCCGTTATCAAAACGGAGGGATCGCCAGTCTAGTCTCTGTAATCGTGCGCTCGCGAAGTACATAGCTCGAAGCCGCTTGTAACTGCACATCAGATCGTTATCGAGAGAGAACTTGTAACCGTCACGCGAAATCTGTTGCGAGGATCGCCGGTACCTTCGACGAGCGACTCGTCTCGGTAAACGTGTACCGCAATCCGCGCGACTAATCCGCGACAAGTAGCGAAGCTCGATGAACCAAGTCCGACGTGCCGCGAGCACCACGCTCGTCCCGCTTTATCGGGATCGCTTATCACTCCGTCTTATTGTCAAACGCCTCGCGTCGCGGCGGAAAAGGTGGCGGCAATAGCGGTCTGCCGTAATCAGGTATCTCGAGAGCAATCCGCGGCAGCTAGCGGGCTATCGCAAATTTAATTACCGGCCGCTCGTTCCCGCGGGACCCGAGGAAATCGCTTTTTCTTTTTCGACGAGGGAAGAGACGTTAATTTCATTTCCATCGAAACAACGGCTGCACACCGCGATGCTATAACTTCGCCCCACGTTTCCGCTCTATTCATTCGATTTCCCCTCACTCTTCTCGCGGCCCTCATCTTCCATCTTCGGAGCGGCACTCTCAATCCGCGCTTCGTTATTCACGAGCTCGACGATGCGGCCGCTCTTGGTACACTTTTTCCCCTCTTCCCCTCGCATTTTCCTCGCCCAATAAATAAATAATGGTGCGACGGATTGCAAATATCCGTTCGACCGTCGAATGTGAATTATTGCCGGAATTTGCATCGTAAACTCGGTTATCTCGCCGGTTCTCGTGTGCAAAGCGCGTATAGGACACCTCGTATTTCGCGTATAAAGGAGCGAACCTCGATGGAGAAGACGCGACGGTGGAGAAATGGATGTTCGCGGGCAAAATTTTTACGAACGGCGACGGTTCTCTGTCAATGCCGTTGCCGCGGGATTCGCACGTAGGTATCCGTGATTTTAAAACAAACCATGAGAAACGGTTGTTCCGCGCGGCGGCGTCGGTTCGGTTTGTTTCTCGAGGGGCGATTTTCGAAGGGCTTGCCGGAATACGGTGCACAGCGCGCGTTGCACGTAGGCTAAGCCGATTGGGAATTAAGTGGAGTTACATTACGGCCTCTCACCGCGCGCTTGGAATTAGGTTGAATATCCAATTCGCGGCCGAGTAGTCGGCTCACCTGCACGATTTGGATTATGAGAATCTTCTTAAAGCCTTGAATAGTCAGCCGTGTTCTCTATCTTCGCGTCGCGCGTACGTTATTCCTTTGGAGAGGAAAACCGAGGGAAAAAGCACGGTGAACGTGAATTTATCCCTTTCCCCTGCGCCTGGTGTCTTTTCCGCTTGAGGTAATTATTACGTAACTAATCACCGGCGTCTGGTATGAAAACAAAAGTTGATCCGTTAAATAACTTGGAGGTCGCGGAGGTCTGAATCAATCGCTCGACGTTTTTAATTGGCCAATACTCCTTTATTGGAGAATGCAACGAAGCTACTTTTTATTTATGTGTCCCTCGAGCAATCCCAAACCGCACGTTTCACTCGCAAAAACGTCAAAGAGGATTTTCTCTTTCACCGAAAGTTACTAATTTTTAATATGAAGTGCCCTTGTAAACTATCCGCTAAATTATGCGTTAAAGGCCGTTTGAAGTTAAAGAAATATTTTCTGTCTCTCGCGTTCTTCAGGGGCTTCCCATTTCCAATAACTTCGCAATATTGTTATATGCTTAAAGAAATTGGCATGAATATTATAGGTATTCTGTTATAAATGTAGTTACTCACCGCTGATAGGACACCGTATGCGATTATTAATATGTGAACTTACCTGAAAATAGAAATAAATTATAAATATAATGATTTAATTTGCGAGTTAAATGTTAATTTTAAAAAATTACAAAGATAAAAATCTATTTAAAAAAAGTAATTTTTCACCTTTAAAAAAAATTTTTTTTTTTTTAAGAACGCGTTTTTTAATTTCTTTTGCATTTATACTTTATTTAAAATATAAATTTTTTAATAATGTAACTGTTTGCGGATGAAAAAGGTAAAAGAAAGGGATCTAGAGCACGCCGTGTTTTTATCAATGCTTCTGATACGCTGGAAACGGAGAATTTGAACGCAGATTGCAATATTTTTCAATGTAAATGGACTTTAGAAACAGTCCGTGTTACGGTAGCCGCACTGTATTTTTATTAATGTCGTGAAATTCGTGAGCACACCTGCAACGTACATGGTTTCTACATATATAAGACCAGTTAGTTTATATATATATGTATATATATATATTTTTCATTTTTGTTGGAAACGTCTCACGCTGGTGACATGTTAACCCTTTGTACCCGGATTACACTTTTCTGCCGCTTGACAGTCAGCTTGAGATTAATTTTTGCGTATACTTGCTGGCCGAATAGCGAGAGAGAATTAAAGAACGGCTAGAGAGAGGCATTTTTCCAAGTCAATATTCATTTTGTCATGAACGAATAAATCATCTTTTGACTAACAATTTACTCAACACAATGCCGGACGCGATTTAAATTACGTAAAAAAAAAAAAAAAATTTTTTCCGCAGAGAGACTGAAATACGCGAACAAAGAAATATTTTAGCGAAAATGTAACTTTTTAATTATCGCGCCGGTCTAATTATAAAGCAAAAACTTTGGCTGGCTTATTTATTTTAATTACTTCACTTCCTTGCGGAGAATAGTTCCGCGTGATTTCCCGAAAATTATGCAAATTCCGTCATTATTTTCTCGTTTAATCTTGCTCATTGGTAATTTTTCAAAGAACCATTTTTATTTTTTTTTTTCGCGATTATTGATTCACAGGAAATAGATGTACGTACATGTCGCGTGATTGAAATATTACATAAGCACAAAGTAAGCTTGCCTTTTTCGCGCATACAATAAAATATCGAACATCTCCAGAAATACCGAGACATTACAAAAGATGCGTTTGAAAATATTTGTCCGTGTTCTGTAAACAAAATATGCGACAGTCGCGTCACACGAGTCCGCAGTCTGTGCTACTCAGGCGAATTCTTTCCCCGGGCAAAACGACAGCGATGTTCCTTCGTGCAGTCCTTGCATTTTTATGTCCGTTCGCGATAGGCTCTCGCGGGTCGCGGCCGCAAGAAACGAAAACTTCGTCTCGTGCGGTGAAACATTGCGGTAACGAAACGGTTTGGCACAGCTATAATAATTAAAAACACGCAATTTTCAACCTGTGCAGCGCGCGGCACGCCCGTGCGGCGCAACTAGCGTGTTAAAGAATTGTTAAAGTAATCAGTGCAATGCGCGAACACGAGCCACGTGTATTAACACATCGCGCGGCGGTGATGGCTGCAGCCGTTATGACCGGCGATCACTTCGCATCTCGTGCCGGCGTTACGATCCCCGGAGCCGTATTAATTTCACGCGAGATTTAAGCTGACCCAGAAGTTACGCGGGTATTAGCGCAAAGCTCGGGATAAGTCAAAGGCATTAGACGGCAGAAATTGGCGACGAAAACGTTCAAACCGCGACGATAATATTTCCTTTATTATTACTCGCATTTTCGGATCGCGAAATTCTTTTTCAACCGCGTGAATAGTCTCGCCAATTTGCATTTCGCAGTCGCCGGTCGCGCGGACATCTCTTTTGATGCGGGAGAAAGATGGCAGCGTCGAGTTTGCCGTTGTTGGATTACCGCTGTCTGACAAGCATCGTCGCAGCATCCGACCGCGATATTACATTCCCGCGAAATTCACGGTAATACCGGCGCAACGACGTGCAACTTACAATATACAAAATACGTAAAATTGCGTCAAGCGATAACGGAAACCGCGTCGCGTATAAAGAGACGGATTCCCCGTAGTTTTCAATCTAACCGGAATAATCACGTAGACGGGAGAAGGAAACTTGGTAATAAAATATGCACACGTTTTTCTGAAACCATATGCGTCACGCGAAATGGAATATACATGCATAATTGATTAACTGTCGCCGCGTACCCTTTTAGAAATAAAACTCGAAACGCGAATGCACTTTTACCTACTTTTGTACAAATTCATACATGCGTTTCCGCTTTCGCGTTTAATTAATTTCAACAATTTATCGGGAGAAAGCAGATCCGCGCGAAAGGCAGCCGCCGTCAGGAGTCCCCAAATGGCCCAACTTACGTAGGTGCAACTGCGGATGCACGTTGCATACCTATATGGGACGTAGACGCGGCCGCCTCGAACGTGAAAACTTCTGTTTCTGCAACAAAGAGAGGCGAAAGAGAGATAGAGATAGAGAGAAAGAGAGAGAGATAATGGGGAAAGAGAGGAGAGGAATCGAGGCAGACACAGAAAGGAGGCGGGGAGGTACGTTATTTCCATTTAAAGTGGGCTTTACAAACTGGGTTGCAATAAACATAGCTCGACAGTTACCCCTGGTTGCCAGCCAGCCAGGTTGTGGCTGGTTGCACCAGACTCGGTCTTTTCTCTCTCTCTATCTCTCTTTCTTTTTCTCTCTCTCTCTCTCTCGCTCATCCTCGCCGCATTCTGCATCCCGCACCGCGTCATCAACTCTTTTTCCCTTCCGGCCTCTTTTCTCGCTGCGGCTCGGTTACAACTTTAATACCGATGTACGTTAAAGCTCCCCGGCGTTCGCATAAAGTTACACGTGCTCGCGTACACGCACGCACGCACGCACGTGACATTGGCACCTGTATCCCGCCACGGTGTCACAGCATAAATAAGAATTTACGACGTCGACGCGCTCGTGTATCGCGTCGCAGGACGAAATAATATAGCTCGCGAATGCTCTCATTAGTTCACCGAGTTCTTATATTTTTGCAAGCTATTTTTTTTTTTTTTTTTAATTCTAAGGAGTGTCAGGAATTTTTTTTCGCGGTAGATATCGAACCCTTCGCCATTACGCGTCGCGATAAAGTCAGACCGGCGAGTTGGAGTGCATTCGGTACTTGAACCAACTCTGTAAAGGGCACCCGATGATGTTCCTCACACACGAGTCCATCTCTCGGCGTATTTTCCGCGGATTTGCATGCTGAGACGCCACCTCGGCGTTGCACCCTTCCGACGACGTAGCGCGTTATTTTAAGCGCGTGTGTGCACCCCTAATACAATATGCGCTCGTGCATCTTTCATGAAACGCGTGCGGCGGCCGGGCTTATTCGTCTCGCGTGCGTCTTCGTGGTTTCGCGGTGCACTGCGCGAGGATACGTATTTTTATAACCGCGACATAATTCACTTTTTGTTAAACAACCCCGGCGTTTAATTATAGACAAATCTTTAGCTATGAAAGGCGACTGTTTTCAGAGTAAATGCGCGAGGATAGTTAGCACACGTTTTTAACGTAGATTTATACTGCGCGAATCTTTCTCATTAGTCTAGCTTCGTCTGAGGTTGTCAGTTCGTCCGAAAATATCTCCCTTAAATATATCATATATTCCACAAGTGGTCTTTGGATAAAATTTAAATTCACTTCTGGATGTTCGCGATTTCTTGCGCGTCGCCAAATTTTATATACATTGACAGGAATTACGGAGGTTACTGACGTTTCCATCTGCATTCGTCTAGTTTTATTAATCATTTATATATTAATGGCAACGGCTATTTGGAAGAGTATCAAAGCGGAAATAGCCTCGCGGTATTTCAGTCTTGCGCTTGTTCACGTTATCTAATTTCCGCGTCTTAATTAACTGACCACTTGATATAGACATTTCATGTCGCGTTTTTTTAATTTTTTTTTTTTTCGTAAAAACTCATGAATGTCTCGCGTATCGAGATTAGGATCCCGCAAATGCAGTCTTGTCATTCTTGGTGCAATGCACGCCGTGTATCTTGCCGATCGGAATTGCGCTATTAACATCGTCTGCGTGAAAGCTGAAAAACCTGTAATTTCGTTTACAAATGGAATAGCTGCGCAAGAAAAAAAAATGCGACATGGAAATAGGAAATTTCGACATGCGGGGACGAGTTGGTCTGTTTTTATTCTTTTTATGTAAAAAAAAAAATTTGTTTCTTTTTTCCGGTGAACATTTTGGTTCGACAAACACGCCCGCTGCGGTCCTTTTTATGATTGCGTTCGCCGGCGCTTAAGAAACACATCACGAAAAAGCCCTTACTTTTCGCGCGTACTATGAATTCGCCACGAGGAAGAGCGAAATTTTCACCACCGACGGAAAGAGAAACGAGAGCACCGCGTCGGTCCTAATTTATACGGCATTAAATAAAAAAATTGTGCGGACACGTGCCCGAATACATACGACGTAACCATAATAGCTGTATTTTTGGCGAGAGCTGCGATTAGATTTTTTTTTTTTTTCTTTCGCCCTTTTTAATTATAAAACATCAGGCGCATCGAAGCGGGAGTTACCGTATAACAAAAAACCCTCGACGTGATGCATTATTTTTAATTGAATTTCTGCTCAAACGGTGAATTTTTCATTTAATAAGTCACACACGGCGCGGAGCAGTCATTTCGACGTGCCATGAATTTTCTTTATATCCGACGCATAAGTAATACCGCTATCGTATTTACGCGATTACCCCGGTTCTCGCTTTATCGCTCCCTGTCCGTAACAATTAAGTTCTTAACGCGCGAGAGTCTAAGATATCGCGGCGCAGTTTTTCCGCGAGACGTCACGAGGGAGAGAAACCTCCGCGCGTCGATCCCCGGAAAAACAAGAGGTAGTCGAGAGCACCGGCGATCCCCGGTGGAAATTTTAATATTTGAGAACGTCGGACGTTGTAAACTACCGGCCGGCTTGGCGTGAAACTTGAATAGCAGGCGATTGACACTATGCCCCGGGGCGAAGTGTATCGTAAAAGGGCTCCGAATGCGCTCGGAAGCGCGTCTTCTTACAACTCGAAGTTCGGCGGACGTACGAAACGAGCGTCCGAGTACCCGGCTTGCGTGCTTCTTCCATCTCGGAAAACTTTTAAGTATCGTCGCGCGGAAGTAACGTGCTAAAGCGATCGCGGAGCGTCCGCTTTACGACTCGGACCTTCGATCTCGAACGCGGATTGTGCGATATATGAACTCTGCGCTGGCTCGCGACGCGAATCTGAATTTTCCCGCGGTCCCGTTTTAAATATTCGCGTAATAATTTTGCACATAACACGAGAGCGACAAGCGGATTTATAGACGAAGCGGGTTAACTGAATAGTATATATAACATATATTTCGCGCGCCGCTCATTAAATCCCGAAAGCTGCATGCTCAAGTAACGCGTGCGCAGGTACAACAACAGTAGTTTATCTCCCGGCTAATAACCCCATAAAACTCTCGAGAATAACGGAGCTGTTTACGGATATAAATTGGCTACGGCCCTCCTCCGATTCGCGAAGCTCTGCTGCACGCGAGATTTGTTGCGCTCCTTGGGGACGCGTTTTGCTGGGTCCTCCCGCGAAGTGGCGATAAAATGTTGCCGATTATTGCAGGACTCGCGGCGCACGCACCGGTTATAATTTAAACTACGTGCACGCGGGACTGGTACGAGGTACGTAAAGCCGTCAAAGCGATCGCGAGACACTTGACGCGGCTAGCGAGCGAGAAAAACGGGCGGTCGATAGAACGGCTGATTTCCAGCTTCGCGCCCCTGCCCGATTTCGCGAGGGAGACACACGGGGGTGAGCCGTGACCCGTTAAATCGCACGTTTCCGCGCAAATGCTCGCCGGATATTTTTGTTTCGCCGCTAGGCAGAACGGACGCAAGGCGCGCGATGAGAAACAGGATCGATCGCGCGATTCTTCGTTATCTTAAAACTTTAACGCTCCCCTCGAAACTTATTGTCAACTTTCGGGCCCGATATTTGCGTCGCGGCGCGTCAACTTTTGGCAAGTAGCTGAAATTTATTTCGAAGATTATTTCGGATTTTTCAATTGTCAAGCTCCTGCTTTAAAAAGAGAAATAACGTTATAACTCTTCATATACTTTTGTTTTACGAACGACGCGAGAGACGTAATTTTCACCTTTATTTAATGAGAATCGTCAAATCGGTGAACGTGTGTGCACGTATTTTTACTAATAAATAAAAGCGGCCCAGAGAAAGGGATTTAATATTCTAAAAAGGATTTTCAGGTCAGTTATTCTTATATCGCTTTGTACGAGTTTGCTTTGCGATCGTCACAATAGAGCGGAAATGTTCCGAGAAGCACATCTTGCAATCCGGAAAACTGCACTTTCCAGCTGTTTTTATTTTTTATAGAGTCCTCGCATATAGAACTTTCGTACATGCGTGCACGAACAGACCGCAATATCATCTAAAGAATAGAAATGTATACGTATGTGTGTGTGTTTTGTACGATTTAAGAAAACTGGATTTTAGAAAAATCTCGCAAAGAAAACAACCGTTGCCGTTGAGCGCGTAAAAGTTTGCTCGTTTTCTCAAAAATGGATAGTAGCGTATAAAAATGAGCCATAAAGAAATGAACGTCGAGGAAAGCCTCGCCGAGTCCATTATTTTGCTTAGAAATAATCCCTCTTTAATAATATGATTACGCGCGGTATTAAATTACCTATTCAACGTCGTATCACATACGCATATTATATTCCCGTTTCTTTCATACATCTTCATCTGCGTTCGAACGCTCTGCTTTCTTCGTTTAATACGCTCAATGCGCTTTGCGATATTCCTTTTGTGTGTTCGCTTACACTTGGGATAATTTCGCGGAATATAAACGCTTCCTATTCCGGCGGAAGGACTGACAATTGTCGAAAGTAACTCGCCACCGGGCCGCGCTGTAACTATTTACCGTCGTCACAAAAGAAGACCGTCCCGCGGGGATCGCAACGTGCATTAAGCGGCCACCGTGGCATATTTCATTGTGAGATTAACCTCCGCGGTGGTATCTCGTTGCTTTGACGAAGAGGAGGGAAAAAAAAAGCTGCGGACGAGAGCATCCGCTTTAATAAAAATGGAATGCTGTAGCAATCATGCGGTGGCAAATGGACCTGCAGCTGCCTTTTCGTCGAAAATATCGTCGGCGTATTTTCATCGCGGTTATCATATCATCGCGAGCGGGCCGTTTTTTTTGTTACATTGTTTTTCTCCTCCTCCCCGCGAATCCGCGAATGTTATTCGCCGTGCCTCGCGACGTCTTCGATTATTGAAATGCGCCGCGTAATTGGAGTATATAGCGAGGGAGCGAGCGATGAATCGAGTTGCCCTGTTCTACCGTTATTTGCGATACGGCTACAATAACGGAAGTGGAGTATCAGCGTAATGCAAGAGAAACTGGAGGGCGATAAAATACGGCTGTAGCGGAACCGGGGTACTCTTCGCGGTCTACAAATAATTTCTCCTCGACAATTTCTCGTTCTTTGTCCCTTTTCGTATTTCGCTCTTTTTCTTTCCCCCTTTCCTTCTCTCCGCAGCGCCTGCTCACCTTTCTTAATCGAGCCCGCGAAAAAAAAAAGAAAAAAAAAAGGGGGGGGGAAAAAACGGGGCGGAAAAGGCGGCCGGGGTACCGATATCGATGTGCCGCAAATGCCGCAGCGATTTTTACTCGCCTTTTTCTGATATTAACCGATTAAACATTTACCGTGGATTTTTAAAAGGTCGCGGAAAGATAGCCGCCGCCACCGCATTTTCCTCTCTTTCGTTCTCTCGGGTCGCTCTGTGCTTTTTTTCATGTAATAACTTCATAAGCAGGGCGAGAAAGTCGAGGGGACGGCTCGATAAGATGACTTAATTAAAAAAGTACGGAAGCTGCCGCGGCGCGGATTATGGCCCGAAATAGATTCGTATATTAAAATATAAGCCGTTTACGCGAATGCTTTTTAATTCTCGTTTGCAGCGGCGCATTCTCGTGGGAATGCCGCGGTGTTAATTAGTCTTAATGAAGCGAGTCTAATTGCGCTGCATCGAGCCGCTTATCATCCTTGCCCCGTTGTCTCCAGTCCATTTTTCGCATTGCGTTGAATCGCGCCTGAAAAAGTTTCGCGAAGGACAAATTAAATCAAACCGGATACGTTGCGTTATTTTATATACATATACATATATAGTAGCTCCGCAAAAAAAAAAAAAATTTAATTTTTTATTATACACTATCTAATATGACGATGTATGTTTATTAAAGAGCGGCGTTGAGAATAGCATGCTCATAAAAATTAACCGCGCGATTCTTATAGACACGTCGGGGCAAAATGTTAACAGATAATTTTTAATACGTAGTACAAATTGCCGTTGCAGCGCGCGTCCGGAAGTCCTGTAAGTTGATAATAGCCCTGGGAACAATAGCCCTTTGTGTCACGAGCAAATCCTCTTATTAAAAGCCACGCTTGCGCAACAAGAGTCGAGAAACGAGATAGTAACAAACGTTCCGTGCTCCAGACGCGGAAAGTAAACCTTTTGCGGAGCCTCTTGCATACGGCAGACATGTAAATAATGAAGTGCAATATTTAATAACGTTTTTTTTTTTTTTTTAACGTAGAACATAGGCAACTAGAAAAATCGTCTACTTCATTATTTACGTAAGAGAGACACGCACCTACTGCAGGTCTTTGGAAACTCCCTTACGCGACTTTCATTCTTATTTGCGTAAATGTCGTATTTTATTTTTCTTCGAGTTTTAAGATTTTTAATTAAACAGAATTGCGTAGTCTTAAAGTAGTAAAATCGTGTCGTTGCCTCGAACTAGCTCCTATTTCCTCTGTTAATCTCGGAAGCGGCCAGTTCGACTTTCGGTACTTCCTTGGGCGGTTAAAAGAGTACTACCTCCGGAGGCTCCGCGACTCCGGTACTAGCGGGTTGAGCGGAAGAAAAAAAAAAGAAATAAAATAAATAAATTTCCGCGGTGTAATCTCCGCTTTCGTGCTCGTAAAAGGGACCTGCGGGTGCCAGTCTGACTGATGGACGGTCGTGAAGTACCGCCGGTTCAACGAAGGGTCAAACGAAAGCACACACGGAGGAGCAGCCGTGTCGCGCTGTCGGTTTTCGTGCCGGTGAAACGAACCGCGGATTGATCGCCGGCGAACCGCACGAGATTGATCGCGCTATGTGCTCCTTGCGTTTACAACGGCAACACCCTGTGCCGCATGCGAGAATTACGAGAGCGAGTGACTGTTGTCCGGGCCGGACTTCGCCCATATTTTCCACGTTGCATTTGACGCCAAGCACTGTCCGACCGCGAGAGAAACTTACCTGTCCCGGGAAACTAGCCGATGCATCGCGGCAGATTTCGCTTTCGTGGCCGATTAGATATTTGACAAGTTGCATTTGAATTTATTTTGACGGCGGAGGAAAAGAAATCTCGTAGGATAAGTGTTGCTTTGATGGGTAGATGAATTTCTTATGAGAATTGGCGTTTTTTTATTTTTCGAACAACCCGGTTTTGGATGCCGCGAGACAGCAGACGCTTCGTTAATAATTAGGATATTTAAAAAATTAAATTGACAGTCTAATCTAATTTAACCTGATAACTTATAGAAACAAACTAACGTAGGACATAAATTTTTAAATATTTTCACTGTTGCTAGGAGATCGAAAATTATAGTTTTCGATCGTAAATGTATGAGATACAAAAGAGAAGAAAAAAATAGTTATAATTAAAACAGTCTTAAAATAAGATCTTTTTCGTCGTGCAATCAATAGAGATTTTTTTTTTTTTTTTTTTTTTTTTTTTTGACAACGTTAACTATGTAGGTATTATTTTGATGAAACCTTCGTGTGGATTATCCACGTTGTTCGGCTGGTAATTTAAATTAGAATGAAAACAGCGTCGTGCGAAATAATGGCGAAACGGCGGTGCGCAACGTTACCGCATTGTGCTACGTAACGACATATACATAAGCCGGGGGAGCGCGATGTTATTATCGCGACGTCGTCATATCGACTGCGGCCCCGTCGACGTGCGCTCGACTGCGGCAACTGGCTGGCAACAGCAAGATAACAAGATATGTGCTTCGAATCGCTAATGACGTAAGTCCGAACTTGGCAAAGCGCATCGAAACGGAGACGCGGAAGGTACACGCGGGCGGAGGGTGGAAATTGGCGAGAGTAGAAAGGGGAGGGTGGGTCGGTGGGTTCGCTGCTTTAGCGAGATCGACGATGTGGGTCAGCCTTTGATACACCGTCATATTGAGCGAACAATTAAATTGGGAACCCGCGTCGTCGAGCTTAGAGTCGCGCGAGGCTTAACCCGATTTCGCCGGTCGGCGGGACAGCGGTTGATATACTTCCCTGCGTCCGTGCATATTTTACACCCCGGGCGAGGAATCGGAGCCGGAATCGAAAGCGCGAGGAACGATGACAGGATTCGATGGGGGTCGAGAGGATACGCGGGAGGGAAGGGGCGTTCGCGGCCGGACTGATAAGGGGACGCGATTAATTCCGCGTTGGAAATTAATTGCCGAGCTAGCACCTTTCTCTGGATCTTGTTTTATGGATACGCTGCACGGGCACGTTGTGTATGTATAGCGGGACGCAATGATATTGCGATTCATCGCGGCGTCCGGGTATCCGCCGCATCAAGTTTCGCCGCGTCATCGCGGTGATAAGGGACCGAGCGATCGAACTAATTTCTGAGAACGTACACGTGTACACGTAGCGGGGACGAGATCACGACTATGGTCTCGTCAATTGACACTTTTCTAGTAAATTATCGTAATTCTTATGTATGAATCCTAATTAACAAACTCCAGTTTTTTTTTTTTCTCTCTTTTTAATTCTACAAAACTCCGGTATTTTGAAGTGGATTTCATTCTCGGACTGAAATAAAAACGGCTATTGGTATTTAAAGCACCGTTTTTTGCCTTTCAAACGCTGCCGATGGCGGATGAACGAACTTCCCTGTAACCCCGCTTAAATTTCCAATTAAGATTCCTCGCTGTTCCGGGCGGAGGGAAAAAAAGCGCCGTCGCCGGTACGACGTAAGAACGCGATTCGCGCGTGTTCGCGGGAATTCAGCGCGGAAGGAAACCAAGCAAAAAGAGTTCGGTCGCGATGTCAGCGGGAACGCTCGTCCAGTTATTTCTCTAACGAGCTTGAAAGACAATAGGGGTTATAGCTCTTCTGTAATCTGGTCGTCCCCGTGTCGCCCTCTCAAAGGCCGTATACGCCCCGTTCTTGTAATTAGCGGCTCGTGGGAGAGAACGGTCGGCTGCAGGTAGTCTCCAGAATGTCCCGAGGATTTCCGCTTTCTTCCGCGTCCGCGAATTCTCTCGCGGGAAAATGACCAACGGCGAATGGATTCGCTTGGGATCGGAACGAGGTGACCGAGATAGAGATGAAAAATACACAGCGGTACATTTTGAACGTTTAATTCTCCGCTCGTCTTGCAAATTTCATTAACCCTCTCTCTTCCTCTTTGTCTCTCTATTTCTCTCTCTCTCTCTCTCTCGCTCGCTCGTCCTTTCCTCCATCGAAGTTTTCACTTGCTTTACATGCTGAAATCTCTTTTTGTCCGCGATAATCTAATTTAACCCTTTGTACCAACGTCCGTTGATCTCCGATCTTGTTACGGCGAGATAGAAGATACGATATCAAAAGTATCGAATTACCCGGCGAGGGAAAGGCGCGCTTCGCAATAGTGGACTAATCAGCGAGAGGCGGAGAAAATTCTAGTATTATAACGTGACATTCGAAAAATATTTATTTCAAGGCGCGTCTAACGTGCCAGCATTTATTTCCATCCGTAATTGCACCTGACCGGTATCGCGCGTCTCCTAATTAGCGCTGGAAAACTACGAAGGATTTATGCGTCGTTCTCCTCCCACTCAGCGTCCCTTCTTTCGCGCTTAATAACCGCAGACGCGAAGAAGGAAATTGATGGAAGTGAGAGTAAAAGCGCGCAATTACGGGGATGGCGGGTGAAATAATAATCGCCCGCCAGCGGGGAGAAATACGCGATTGTCCGATACGCTTAAAGTCGAACAATGGAACGGTGAAGAAAGGACGCGAGTGTGTGTCTTTTGAAATTGGAAATTTATTTAGCTATTAATTACAAAAATTGATTACAAAGTACGGTCCTCCTCTCTATACGTTCATAAATTATTGAGAGATTTCGTAATCGGAGCTCGACCGTCCCGACGAAGTTTATTCGCTCGTTCGTACAATAGAAACACGCCGCGCGCCGACTGACCTTCGTTGATTAACTTTTTCGCAATTTGAGTTTTTCGCTCGTAATCGTTAGGCAATCAATCCTCATTGGGCCTTTTTATTAGCGTCTGAAATGTCGACACGATGCACGTCCCAATAAAGAATCCCTTTCGCATATACGCGTGAAAGGCTTTTCCCATAGCCGCGGAAACAATGATCTATTGTCTGCCGGCCGATACGTAAAAAGAGAGATCAAAAAGCGCGAACATTGGATACACAGGGTGCTCCGCTATTCGACCGTTGTCGAACTTTTCGATAACAGATCAAAATCAATCGACGGCCATGTGATTTTTACAAGGCAGCCGTATATCAACTCTACGTATCAATTTAAATTCTCGTACACTTCTCGCGAAAACAAAAAAAAAATTTATACAATTTAATAAGCGGCTTAAATAATAAATTTTCACGCTCGCGCTCAACGCGGTGTTTAATTTTACGACACGGCGAGATAATCGTTTAACTTTAAGCACCTTCGTAACTGGACAAATCATCCAAGTTTTCGCCGGGCTAAGCCGATCGCAAATTTGTCCAAGTATTTGTCATTAAAATATCTTCCGGTAACAGTGGGCCACCCTGTAGACTTGCAGAAGCTACCGATAGGAAAAGCAGGGGAGAGGGGGGGAAATGAAAGTTCGGTCTGGGCGGGGTGGGTCGGCGGAAGAGAAAGGGGACGGGGGCGGGCTTCGTAGAGAGAGGATAAAATAATTTCCGGAACGTCGGAATGCAGAGTACTCCGATGGAAGTGGCGTTCTGATCGAAATCCGGGACGAGAGAGGACAATTATTGACGCAGACTAATTTCACGAATCGAGCAACGCGGCAGCGTCGAAAATAAAAGAGAGGCGGAAGATAGAGTGGCGAGATCCTGAAGAGAACGGCAGCTATCCCGTCGATTCTCGCGGAGGGATGAGTAATTGAGAGAGCCGGGTGTCCCTTTTTCGGATCGGCAGCTTTAAAGCGGCCGATTATCTTGAAAATATATATTTTCTCGGCAATTAGATTTTTTTTTTCTTTTCGCCGCCTTACGCATTAACGCGCTCGCAGAGTAATCACGACGGCTGGAAATTCTCGTTTCTTGAAATACTTTCTGATTTTTTATTTTTTTTTTATTTTTTTTAAATTAAGTTATCTTCATGAATTTTTAACACTCGTTTTAGCAAGCCAGAGTTATACATACATAAAATGTTGCAATAAAATCGCGGGGATATTTATATGCAGGAATATATTTGTCGCATGACTCCTTGCAAAAAATGTCATTTGTAATTTACAATAGAACGTTTCGTTACAGTGTTTTAATCCGCGATCGCATTTAGTTCATAATGAATCGATTTTTAAGTCTGATTTATAACACTCGCGGGAACACCGATTTATACGATTTATACGGCCTGGTATCTTCGCCGTGGGCCACGCGGGGAGTCATGCGAACGAAACGATAGCGGCATTAATGCAATCAGGTCAACGAGATCGGGAGATCGTTTATATTCGCTCGTGAATGCGGCATACGGCGGAAGAATCGACGGGATAAGCCCCGGAGCTTACGTTCTCTCGTCGAAATCGCAAAGATCCCCGGCGCAAAGAAGCCGTTGGCTGAAAATTCACTCGCGCGGAGAATACGAACAGGGTGCAGGGATTGGGGAGGGGAACGGCGGGAATAAGTGTGCGAAAGCCACGGGGGCGAGGGCGGCCTGTCTACATAACCCGAACCAGTCAAGTGTCATTTTGACGACTGTCAACAGCGATCGCGATTTCGCGACGGCAACAGTCAGCCATCGCTCGCGCTGAGCGCTGAGGACGGACGTGACAAGCAGTCGTGATATTCCGAGAAGCGGGTGCTTTGGGTAACCCAACGAAAGAGAGACAGAAATAGATAGAGATACATATATATAGAGTGAAAGAGAAGGAGGAAAAGCGAGAACGGAATGCGAAGGTAGATGGGGGGCTGAGAACGGGCTTCTTGAGAACGTCTTCGCGGCATCCTCACGCGCGAGGATGCTGGCTTATGCTATTCCACGCGGGCCGTGCACGCAACCAGCCAAGCGCAACTTCGCACGCGTACTCCCGATTCAACAAAAGCGCGGAGCGACTGACGTTCAAATCCACCGAAATTGGATTTTAACAAGCACCCCTGCCTACTCCATTCTGCGAGCCGGGAGACTGTGCAGGCGTACATCCGTACGCGACCGTTCGTATTCCGAATAAACGGCACGGGTGCAACGCGAGCTCTCAGTTCTCTCGTGAAAACAATGGAATTTCGTACAAACGGCTTTGTTATAAGTTTAAAACGGGAGCAAAAAGGAGAAACACGGAAGGCATCTCCTCCCCATTTTTCTTTCGAATAAATCTATCTCTAGCTCGCACACACGTAGAAGAATTAATAAATTAACGAATAAATGAATAAAAGATAAATAAAAAAAAAATATAAAATAAACAAAGATTGCATAAAATAAATGACGTGATATTAATACGATAATAAATTTGAAAAAACTCTCAGCTGAAAAGCTGATTACGAAAAAATTTGCCCGCGAATCTGGCTCCACCGTCGTTGTTACATTTATTATCATCGGTCAGTCAACTTCCGCGAATCCGTCGTATAACGTAGGAGAACGTGTCGCGACACGTGGACGACCGGCGGTCGGCGGTGCAATGGGCGCCGGAGCGCGTGACGCGATTTTAATCGGCACGATTTGCATCACTGCGCTTTCGACGCACGCGTGACGCTCTCGGCCGGCCATATAAATGCTAATGGTCCAGCCGGATTCGCGGACTCTGGTTACGGCGTAACTGTGCCTTGTCTCGTCGCTTTCACGTCATAATCCGATTCGCCATGTGTTACTGCCTCGGAAACGGGGCCCCGCATCCTCAACAAATGCACGGGGGACGGTCCAGCCGTGCCAATTCAACTAGCCTGCTCGTTACAATTAGCGAGCACGATCGTTTGCACAAAGGAACACGTAACTGTTGCCCGCCCCGGCGCTGTTGAATGTAACAGCTCGTACGAGCGGCTTTAAACGTCCAATCTGTCAAATTGACGCGGCGTGATCTTATCGAAAGTTTTAATTTCCTCTTCGCCTCCTTTCCGATAGTCCGTTATCTTGAAGCCAGCTTGTTCAGCGTTTTATTCTTCAGCGTTCATTAAACGGCCTTCGCAAGAGGCGCGCGAATTTTTATGTCTTCTATGTCTTTCGAGATTCGCCGGCGTAGTCTCGCCGCGACGATTATCCTACACGAGCGTGCCTCGGCACTCGACGAACGAGAGCTAACGTCGTCACGTAGGGTCGTTACTTAGGGCGAAGGCGACGGCCGCGTGGATATTACAGCGCGTTTCCGGTAACGGGTAGCATCCGGGACAGCGAGATATATTTTCCCGTGGATGCCGCACGTCTCGCAGCTTCCCCGTAGTCGAACGAAATGGCCGGCGCGTCGGCCATCCCTCTTTTCTCGATATCAGTCGCGACAGTGGATGTACACGGTGCGCCAACAACATCGTAAAATATCGTCGGCGCGTAAATACCCCGTTGTCGCGCGACGGGGGAGAACGGGGCGCACGAAAGACGATAGTCGGACGTAAATTATCGCCGGGCATTGATTCATCCCCCTCTCCGATCCGGCGATTTGTCTGCCCGCGAAATCAAGGAGACGGAGACGCCGCCCGAGATGAGCCCCGTTTTTGCTGCGGCTCTCGGAGTCGCGATCGAAAGGAGAGATCTCGCGCAGATACTTTCCGTGGGAGAGAAAAAGTAAAAAAAAAAAACTGCGCGGGCGGATGTCTGAAGAAAAAGACAGTCGTGGCTAAATGTAGAAAAAAGTTTCCCCCTTGTAGTGTCAAACGAAAGAAGTCTCCCGTTCATACCGAGCGTATATTTTTTACTTTTTTGCGAAAGGTCGTAGAAGAGAGCCGTAAATTTTTTATTTTACGTAATGCGCGTATCAAAATTTTTACGAGGTTAATCACAGTTAGCGCTGAAACGATCGACGTTTTTTTTAATATATTTTTCACATACGTGAACGTTTTATGCACGATTGTAAAAATTAAAATCATAGACGAAAAATAAAGACGGCGAATAAAGTAACATTTTTATCTCAACTTTCTGTAGAAGCACTTTGATGAGTTAATAACTTTAAAAGAATAAACTGAGGCATGTAGCGGTTGTGAAATTTTTTTACGGCTTTTAAATGACCATTAATTGACTCATCGATGACGGACGAGCAGCCTTGACACCGAAGATACGTCAGGGTCAGTGGCGTTGATCGCAATCGCGCGAGCAAGGAGAAACTCACTTAAAACTCATTACCATCAATGCTTACGCAAACACTTTTACGCCTGAGCTGCTTCGCGAGTGGCTGCGTTCTTGAACGCAAGGTAACTAATGCGCGGATAATCGCCGGGACGATAACTAGATTCGCGGAATCTCTTACAGTCGAGTTGCACGGACACCGCGTCGCGATTGGCCGGATCGTTATTTGGCGAATTGAGCGGATGATATCATTGAAAATTACGTTGGTCGCATCAGGCCTGATAACATCGATACTGCGTTCTTTGTAGAACTGGCTGCGCTAGTCTGAGTTTAAGTCTCTCCATCCGTTGCGGAGGAAGAAAGATTACTTCTCGACTGGCGCATCCAATTAAGTCGAAACGATACAGCGTATGTCTACCGAGAATAGAAGAATAAGCGTGCGAGCCGGGCTGTCTTTAAATTAAAAAAAAAAAAAAAAAAAAAAGAAAGAAACTCAGGGATTACTGAAATTTTTTTAATATGTTTTATGACAGCTGTATTAGCGTAATTGAACTTTTTCGAGATCAATGGAAATTAGTAAGAATAACGACCGCCAAATACAGAGTTGAAAAAGACCGGTGTTTTCAATGGATTTCACACGATTTTTTTCTGTTTTTTTTTTTTTTTTTTTTTTTTTTATGGGACAAACAGTCTTTTATTGAAACGATTTTATTAAAACGCCCTCGAAATGCGATGCAGCCGCTCGTGTGTTACACCAAGTGCCGCAATACGACCCCTCTTTTCATTGGATCGTGGTGAAATTTTCGAACGCGGGCCGTTGCAAATATTATACAAAACGTTTCGTTCAACGAGGCGGAACACGATCAGCGAATTTCATTGTTAACCCTCTTTCCCTCCGACGCCCGCTCGGCCGACGATTTTTAGCTCTTTCATCTCCGCGTATCGTTCGAAATTTTTCTGACGTTTATGCGCACAAATAGCATCGTACACATGAATCCGGCGTAATGTAATCGCTCGAACTTCCTCCATGTCTCGCGCCCCAGATTGACGTTTCGACGGAAATGGCATTTTTCGTTTCAAAATTCTATTTTATTCGATTCCGTCACGTTACACGAATGCGAAGAAACTGCAAACATTTTGACGAAATCTTTCGCGAGCGGACACGGTGGCATAACAAAATAACAATGAACAATTTATGGGCGTAAAATTGACGTTAGTTTCTCAATTTCCTTGTAGAGAATATCGCACAAGTGTCGAAAAAAAAGAAAAAAAACAAAAATCTAAAAAGCTAAATAACAAAGTGTAGAATTTACTAAATTAAACGATATCGCGATAAAGAATTTTCCGAAGTGCGAGATAGGTACGTGAAATCTGAACATTTTTGTCGCGAGCCGCCCAGGGCGAGTCTCAAAGGGCCATTTCTTTACCGTCGTTGGCGCGGTGGTTATCGATTTGAAAGGGACGGAGGGATCCAATGGGAAACGTTTCGCAGGTGGATATTACGGATACGAGCGTGACACACAATCGCGCGCGCACCGGCGCCTTTGAGCGATGGCATTGCTGCGCCGTTACAAGGTAGACAATCTGATAAGTACATGGATATGCCATCTCGGAAATGGATGGTAAATCTGTGAGTAAGCAGAACACGACCGCCGAGAGCGGGTTAGACGCGGAAGGGCTCTTGTGAAGGGCGACGTTGATGCGGTTTCATAGCGCATACGTCGCCGCTGCACCGCGAATGTTTCGCCAACACGAGAAATTAATTTCGGCGGCGTGTATTAAACGGTCGTTCCCAGAGACGAGTAGGAAACGTTTCAGCTCCGAGGCGTATTATTTCCTCGCGTATATCTTTTTATACGAGGCGTATAACGATCGAGGGCCAGATATCACATCTCTAAAGGTATTAGATTCAGAGATCACTAAACGCGTAGGAATAAAAGTCAGCGATCGACAGTCTCGGGGATTTATGCGTCCCGCCATTGGAAGTGTTGAAATATATTCGGCGCATCTTTCGACAGTTATGTAACATCTCGGCCTCCTTACCTCTCTCGTCGCTTCGCGTATTATCTCCACGACGGCACGTGGAGGATGTAAATTATCGTACGTGACGGAAGAGCGCCGGTGATCTTCCGCGTCAGGATTTCCACGCGGTATTACCACCTCGTAAGTCACGGGTTAACGCCCCTGGGAAATTACCGGGGCGCGTCGATACCAATTTGCGCTGGTCGGCCAATGAGTAACGCGTCCGGGTGTCATATATATGCATCTCGCATCCACGCCGTGTGTCGCACGCGACTCTGCGGACGGCACTCGACGATTTTCCCACGGTGTGCGGGGGAAAAAAGCGCCGAGACTCTTCCTAGGCCTTCATTTATTCGTGACGAGTAGCGATTACATCCCGAACTGGTTGTCCGTATACGTTCGCGGACTAAAGCTCGATCGGACCTCGCGTGGGAGCGTTCGCGTCGAAGTTAAACTGTATACGGGTGTAAAAAGCACGTTCCACCCCCTCGACGCTGATTACAGCGCACGACTATCCTAACCGGCACGTAACAATCGAGTGTCCGTATTTTTTTTTTTTTTTTTTTTTCCCCTTTTTTTCTATTTTCCAGGAACGAAACATTTACGGTATTGCACCGCCGTGCAAAGCTTTGTTTTCCGATAACGACGGCATGAGTTTGCCGTTACGCGCGCGGGAAATTGTAAGAAATATCGGACGGGAAATTTTTGCGGGGCGGAGGGAAAGCGTTTCCGCAATACGCGAGGAAAAGGCAAAACACGTGCGGCGCCGATCGCGCGCTCGCGGAAATTCCAATATTCGTTACAACTCGATGGGATATAATGTATTATAGGACGCGCGCCGGCATAATATTGATATAAAGCGCAATTTCCAGCTATGAGCTTTATACGAGTCGAAATGTATTTTCTCTGGCGTTTCTGTCATCTCGTTTTTCCGACATTTGCGCGGACACGTCCGCGCGTCCGAGTCCGATCGGAATGGGAAATCATTTCCGATTGTGAGCGCGAAACGGGCGACACCTCGCTCCGCGTAATACTTCTCTCATCTTGGCGAGATAATTGTCCAAGATATTCGTGAAGCGGGCGCGAGCTGCGAGCGCGCACGGCCGAATCGCGATTTAAATCCGATTGTGGAATTAAACGTACGAGAAAGAGAATCGGATACCGATTTAAATCGCCGCTGTGTAGCGTTACGTCAGTTTTATTACGTATCGAAGCTTCAACGAGTATTGATGCCACCGGAAATGCCGTGAATAGATATCGATGACGCCGTTATCGAAAATTTAATTAACGAGGAAACACTCCGCGCGATATTAAATTACGACGGCGATATACGCGCTCTAAGTATTCACTTTCCGATCGTACTCGCAATTATACTTCATTATTGTTTAATCAAGTAATTTCGAGCCAGATTGCATGGAATATGACATTAACATTTAGATATTATAGATAGTTATTAATTTCGTAATAAGACATAGGTGATGCTTCAACGTTTTTGGGGTTCCTTTTTAAACGTCAGTCGGGAAAGTTTCCCGTTGAAGGATCGTCGAAATTATTATCGCGCGTCCGGAATAGATCGTGTCAGACAGGTTAACGGTTAGAAGAGAAGCCCGTTTAATTGCACAAAATTACGCGGCGCGAGTAATTTCTCGTGGTGTCTGGGAGGGGGAGGAAGGTTCCGGACCTACGTATCGTACCCCGAGTAATTACCCTAGCGTCCAAACGCGTGTCGAGTAACGCGTCAACTTTCACGTGGTGAAACGGGCCTCTGTGGCAAATGCAAAGTATGGGTGCCCGGGGCTCTTCCGCGTTCGAGACAAACGGTGATACGTCTTTACGAGCCACGCGGCTGCAATTTCGCCTTGCGTCCGAGAGCGGTGCAACTACTGAAAGGCGTGCGCTTACGTATGTGATGTTTGTCGTCGGGTAAAAGAGTGAAAGAGGCGAGTGGAGATAGAGAGAAAGATCTTCTCGCGCGCTATACATGAATCGCGTCACTTTTGCGCCGCGTCGGAAGCTGGAACGGGCCCAATGGGAGTTTAACGAGGCTCGTCGACGTAGAAAACCGAGCCAAGAAATAGAGCATCTCTCGAGTGTCAGCCACCCCTGAGAAGTTGTACGCTACTACTTCTCTGCTTTTTCTCCTCCTTCCGTTGAAAGAGCGAGAGAGGAGAAAGAGAGAGAAATATGTACCGCGTCGCTGTATTATATATTCACCGTCGACGAATTATGCGCGACGCGCAAATTATTCGAGGTACCCCGACCATTATTCTGTATGCCCTGAGAATCCCGGCAGTCCGCGCTAGCTCGAAATAAATGACGCTTATCCGCGATTTTGACGATCTTCAAAATACGGAGCGATCCGGGATAAGAGCAACGCGCGGCGTTTCGCCGGCCGTAATTTTGGTATACTTTGCATAAGTATGAGATCAGCTTAATTTCGCGCGCAATCTCCGTTTGCGGGAAATGAGGAAACACCATCGTGAGGTTCGTGTAAACGGTTTCGATCCGACGCGGCAATTTCTCGTTGGCGATAATCGTCCCTTCTCACCGCCGGCGCGGTCCACCGAAGTGACGACGGTATTTCCAATGACGCGTTCGTCGGCATGCGATACGACGCCCACTTAATCCCCGCAACAGGGAATAATCAATCAGTATCTCGAGAGCCAGAAGAAGCGTGTCTTATTGCCTCCGAAATTCACCTTGTCCCGATAAAGCTCGCCCACGTCCTCCGGCGAAATTAACTGTTCCTCGCATTTCCCGTTGACGAGAAACGCTCGTGGGAGGTATCCGTTCCACTAACGCCGAGAATTCTCGCCTCCTCGGGCATCTTTTGTATTTTTACATCGAAAAATTGAACTTTGGAATTATTTGCGCAGCTGATTTTCACGAGCGCAAACTGAGAACGGTATTACGCCGTTCATGAGAAAAATTTTTCTATAAGCACACAGCTTGATATTTGTTTTTCAACGATGAGAAAGTCTCTGTTGTAACATGATGCGAAAGGAGCGCGCGGCGTCTCTCTCGGGCTCTTGACGATGTTAAGGGTCGGGCCTTTCAACGCCCCGTCGTTTCCAGACGCGAAATTCGCAGTCATACCACGTACCGGCGAGAAAGAGGGCTCCGAAAAGCTCGTGCCGTACGCACAGAAGATGCTACTTTCGCGATAAATCTCCGGAGGACGCAATTAAGCCGGCCTTAACCGCGCGTTGCGGCCTTCCGAATGCATTTGTGATTTTCCGGCGTGCAAAAGTCAGGCGGGCGAAGGAAATTTCATTCCGCGCGAGGCGAAGGTTTCGCGATAACCGAGAAGCCGCTGATGCAGCAGCGATCATTATATCACTTCGAGATGTTAGGTATCTTTAATAAGTTCTTATTCGAGACGACGCGCGATGTATAAGTGATGCTCTATAATAATTTAACATATTTTTCGACACTCCTTTAAATTCGTCTGATCGAAAAAATAAAAAACGGAATATGCACATATAAGTATATAATGTAAAAAAGTATTTAACGCAATCTTTTTGTAATATCGGTTTAAATATTTATTCACTTAAATTATAAGAGGAAATTTAAGATTCAGCTAATATAAATACACGTATTATACATATAATTAATGATGCAGATATAACGAGCAAAAGTTGATATTATAATGTTGAATAAAATTAATTAAAATTACAATGATATTAAAAATATTGCGCCAACCGTATGTCTCGTAATAAATAGAATTTATTTGCGATTCCTGCAGGAGCCTTGAATATTCATTCGTGTTTCTAATGTGTCACTTCTATGCAAAGTATTAAGGAAACGTCTCGCGTGACTTGAGATTAAGGCCTCGGGCTTAATCCTCGCTATCATTACTCTATTATTAATGCATGCGTGTGTTTGAAATTATTGCGTTTCGGTATGTAGGTCGTCACGCGGATATAGTAGGTGAAGTCAATGGTTTAAGTAAATCAGTGTAGAACCGGGATGTGGAGTACTTTAACGTGGTAGGTACATGATAGCATCTCGATTATTCGAACGGCCATTAGTTGAGTGTTCGATTATCGGAACATCCATTAGCTTTACGCTCGATTATCTAGACGGCTTGCATTCGCATAAGTATCACGTGCACGCGGAAACGGAAACATTCCGCATAAATATCCCGCTTTTTTCCGCTGAAATTATAAATATTTCCCGATGCCGACAATGGCTTTTAAAATCTTTATCCAGCGTATATTTTGCAAAGGGGATTTAAAAAAAAGGGGGAGGGGAGAGGGAGGAAGGGGCACCGGCTTTATTTACGGCCGGGAATATGTTGGAAAATTCAAAAGTCTGTGAAAGCTAATGGAGCAGAGGTAATTTGGAAAAATATTCTTTTTCAATTTTATATGTGCATGGAAAACAGTTTGAACTATTCAGATGAAAATGCACGATTTGCTCGCTGCGGAACAGCGTTTGCTGAAACAGCACGGTATTTAAACAACTCATTATAATATCTGTTTGTCGTCAAATATGTCGTGATTTTTTTTTTTTAATTACTCCGATGCTTTTGCAAAATATGTTTGCTGCTTTTTTTTTTATTAATTTTATTTTCGAAAATAATCGCATCGCCCTGCGCGCCATCGATAAAACGTTTGCGGGGGTTGCGCCGGGATGGCGAATAAAGGGAAATTCGTGTTAAGGGGTCCGGGACTAACGCGTGACGTGCCAGAAAACAATGAGGTCGACCGAAACGGCCATTGTGCGTAACGCGCAATATAATCACGCGTGCACAAAACACGCGGGACGAGAAATTCCACTGGCTTCGACGCTCTAAAAGCTGGTCACGGAGCTTGAACGAAACAATACCAACTTTGCTCTTCTCGGACTGTAATTAAATAATTAATTGCATAAGTTAATTAATGGTCGAGTAATAATTGATTGCGCGAGCTAATGGCTATATAATTACGCGTTCAATGCGCGCGAAATAACGAGGGGCGAAGTGCCGCGAGTAAACGGCACATTGTCCATACGTGGATCGTTGTCGCGTTCGAGTATCATCATCTCCCCCCTTCTGACGGATTTGCTCTCCCACGTCGTCTCCTTTATTTCCGAGCTTCGACGCGGGATAGAAACGATATACGAAGCGACAAACCCCGCGTAACGTAAGAGACAAGATTGATAATTAAAACGAAAAGCTCCTCTCGGGCCTTCGCGTAACAAACAAACGCAACTGACTGTAAATCGACGCCCGGATGTCCGTCGCAGTGCGTCGTCGTCGGAGCTTCGTCACATGAATCGGATGTCTAATCGGCTAAGAAGTAACGACGTGTTATATATTAATAAAGTCCACGGTGGCACGCCACGTCGAGAGGAAGAATCGACGACGACGGGCATCCATATTTTACTGTCGTTTTATTATCGGGGCTAAAACGTACATCCGGCTTTCATGAATATTGGATTACCGAGTGTGTAGCGGATACTGGCGAACAAGAACCGCAAGACGTAAACGTCCTGAGAGTATGGTAATTCCGCGTATCGATTTATCCTTTTTACGCTTTTCGCCGGCCCCCTTTCTCGCCCTCGCCCTCGAGTGGATCACGAAAGTGCCTGTACGCTTTTATGTCGCGACTAGAACGATGAGATTCCATTACATCTTTCGACCGGAGTTTACGTCTGGGGGGCATGTCCAATGCATGACGATGCCCCGAGAACGTGCGTTTTAGCAGGTCTTGGCAGCTTTACGTCGAGCGTATCATTATGTTATTACACGTGTACACATGTCCGAAATTTGGAGCAAGATAAATTCAGCCCGACAGCACGCTCGGTAAGACCGTGATATTTTTTTTTTTTTCGAAAGGGAAGGGGGTGGGACTATGACAAAACATCCACCCTCGCGAAGGGATAGAAATCGATCGATCGGCCCGTGAGATAAAAGTAAACGCAACCCTCGATCCGTAAAGCTCGGCCATCTCTGGATTAGGAGAGAGAGCTTCGCCGCAAAAACAAGTCGCTTTTCTCGAGTCGGTTCTGCGAGCTCGGCTTGGAAAGTTTCGTTCGGGAAAAACACACTGAGTGTTCCGAAATAAATCGGTAAAAAGTATATCATTTCGACGTATACGTATTAGATAATGTAAAGTAAAATGTAGAACAACTTCGGCAGACAACGACCGTAGTTCCTCAACTATATTAATAAAAAAAAAAAAAATTAAAAATAAAAAATTAAACGATACTGTTGCATCGAGCAACACTTCTTACGGCAGCATGCTGTAACTGCAGTTATCCACGTCGGCTGAAACCGTTGCAGCTTCATTCGCGCGTGATAACCGGGGCATTAGCATCCTGTGCCATCGCAGTCGCCGTTGTCGACGGCGCGCGCAAAGTTCGTTGCGTCACGCCGTTCATCTCGCAGATCAAAGGCTTCCGTCAAAGTAATCAGTACAAAGGGATTACCTCGGTGGGAAATGCGTTTAGGATGCGTTCGTGAGCGCGGGGCGGGCGGGCAGGACCGCGGGTGTAATAATGCTCTTCATGACATTTTCCGGTGGCCGGAAGACCGAGTGCGTTTCACGCGCGCACCGACCCGCGGACGTGCGTGCGTACGCACGCACTCACGTCACTGTACTTATTCATCCGTGTGACTCACGACAAAGCGAGGAAGGTCGTCGAACTCTTCGCGCTCCCTCGCTCGCCTCCTCTCTCTCGCTCTCCCTCTCTCTCCGTATCTCTTATGTGCTCCGCACGCAACTGTTGTGGCAACGCAACAGGCCGGTTTTCAAACAAATAAAGCTGTCCGAGAGAAGAACGCGCGATTTTCTACCGTCCAGTCAACACTCGTCACGCCGCAATAAAGACGAAGTGCAGTCGGCACGAACCGAGACCGAAGAAACGCACGTCCATATTTATATATTTATGAAAAAAAGTAGAAAAAATAAATAAATAAATTTACGCGAGCTGGAATTACGTTCATCATCTGTCGGGGCTTTTTTTCCCCCCTACATTCGGTGGAGCCTCCAGGCCGCACTCGCGATTACCTTTGGATTAATTAAATGATTTATTACCGCTCATACGTGTGTAGTAATCATATGTAAATCTGTCGCGTCGCCCACACCCAGCGATAACAATTATACAATGGCGAGGAAGGCGAAGGGAAATGTATCTGTGCGGGGGATAAATTATATTGCGGCGCTTGCGACAAGATGCATTTTGTGCGAAAATCTCTTAATCCGCAGTCGTGAGACAAACGAGCGCGACGGAAACCACCGTCCGTCGCCTGAACGAGGTAATTTAGCTAAGAGACGGAGGAGAGTCCGGGCGGCTTTTTGAGCCCTGGAGAAACGCTGTATTCGATGCGCGTTAACAATGCACTATAGCACGGCGAATGGGCGACACGCGAACACCACCTCCCGCTTATTCGCCAAGGTAACGCCGTTGGTAAAATAACGCTCGATATTTTAGCCGTGGGTTTTCGTCTGTTCGCAGCACCTCGCGGGGGGAAGGGAGGACACCAGCGTTTAACGCGATCGCCGTGCATTACGTCGCGCGGAATTTCGATATTGAAATTTCGGGTCGCCTCGCGACAATATTATGCGGCAATAATTTGCTGCAATAATTACAGGGAATATTAATGAGGAGAGTTAATACAGAACGTATTCCGAAATGCCCCGGGCTCTTCGACGCGACTCGTCGCGATTCAATAGAATATTGCGCGGTTACGTGACACGCGTGTGCGGGTGCGTAAATCACGCCCAGCCGCCCATCAATTCATCATGCGCCGATTAAACGGGTTGGAAAAATAATTTTTATTGCACATTAAGATTTGCTATTTTTCATTTACGTAAGTAAACGTGATCCAATGATCTCGTTCTCTTTTTGTTTACACCGTTTTTTATTTATCTATTTATTTATTTAATTATTTTATTTTTTAATTATTACTGTCAGAGATAGACCGCGCTGGAAAAAGAAATTCTAAAATATATATTTGCATTTTCTCGCAAATAATATCAACGCCGCGAATAATCTCCGTGATTAACGATGCAGTTTAATAATTAACGCATCTCCGCGTGATCAATTAGCGACGCCGCTAATTTCTCGACGGTGACGGCACTCGGCGTCGATTGGAAATTAATGGTCACCCTGCCGTAATTAGTTGCGCGACCGGGAACAATGTAAACAATGTACGCGCTTCACCGTGAATATAATAATTTGCGCGCTATCGAGTCCGGAGCGCTCAGATAATAATTATCGCGAAATGTTTCAGGATGCTGCGTGGAGATATACTTTCCGCGACGTCGCCGTTAATTCACGCGCGCGTCGTTTTGGCTCGTTATTTAACCGGAAGGCATTAATAAAGACGTAAATTGACCGGCCGGGCCGGTGATGATCGAGCGGCGTCGCTCACCCCACGATAAATCGAATGAAAACGCGGGTACCCGCCGCAGGAAGCAGACGGTTCCTTCCTCTTTCGAGAAGGAACGCAACAGTCCGCCGACGCGCATTTCGCGTTTGGTTTCGGTCTAACTACGTTAATTACGTTTATTACCGCGCATTATTAAATTACTGTTTGGTCGTACACGTGTCATTAAAATTATTAGCTCCGTATCAAAGAGAAAACATCTGAGAAAAACAAATGCGCTTTTGATTATTTTTTATTCCGATTCGAGTACGGTTGAAAAAAAAAAAAAGAAAAAATCTTGCCGCGCGACGGTGGATTTCGTAATTTGATAAGGGAATATCGTATGTCGGACGGCGACATTATCGCGCAACCACGCTAAGCTTCTAATATCGCGTTACGTAATAATTAGAAAGCGAATCGGTGTTATTCCTTGTCTCGATGTAACGCTCATTTGAATCGCGTCACGGGCCCCGTTCGCGTACACCGACGTGCGCGGCCTTTATTTGCGTAGTTAATTAGCGGCGCTCATTATCTCGCGCGATGGGCGTCGATGATATATGCGAAGGACGTGGGAGAATATCAAGCGAGGTCCGCGCCGTTTCTCGCCGTTTATTTCGATGCGCCGCGAGGCTGCGGGACGATGAATCACGAAATCTCTTCGACGTCGCGAGGGTTTCGTGGAGTCGCGCGGACGTTACACGATCGCGGCAATCGAGCCGAATCGAGTCATCGATATTTTAGTCGGGAACCGAAAGTTGCACGGCGAAATCCGGTTGGGACGAGATTCTCGCGAACGACGAGGAGACAGGAAAAAGAATCTGCGGCCAGCCGGACAGCAATAAAAAGAATGCAAATCGCACGTGGGCGCGCATCTCTGCGAACAGAAATTGCATTTGTACGTGTTTCCGAAGGGCAGGTACGTCGTTGTCAGTTGGGAGGAGGGGGAGGTACTTTTACGAGCTACCGTCGAGTAGCCTCGGAATACACACCGCGATAAACCACCATGCGCGCCATTAACGCGGCGTTTATGCTTTCGCCAAATTACACCGCACGGTCGAGGCTGTGCGCGCTCGCTCGCGTATGATAAAAAGTATTATCGTCCGGCGTAATCGGCGTAACGATCGGAATAAAGTCCGCTGGTGCAGTTAGTCGTTGGTAATTGAAAGCTTTTAACGTCGGTTCCGCTACGATTTCATCGACGGCGAATTCAGGTCGCGTGGCGTCCGCCGAACATTGTTTTCGCTCGAAGCACATTTCTTTCCTCGAGCATCTTTTTATTATTTCAGCGCACGGAGATTCAATTCGTCGCGTAACGCATTAGGACATTCGGACGTGGAAGCGAGTCTAAATGCCCGACGGCCGCTTAGTCGGAGCCGGCTTATTGGCGTTCACCCTGGAAAAGCTCCGCCGCTTTCCAGGGCAGGCGGCATTTTTTATGTACGGCTGTGCGCTCAATCGCGCGATGCTGTTCAATTAGCAACTAATTACCCGCTTACTCGTTGCGCGCCTTTAAAAGTCGAGCTGTTTATGAGAAGGTAGTGCTCGCGTAAAAGCCGACGGTGCCGCGCGTATTGCCCACCTGTTAAAGTTCTCATCGGACTTCGGAAGTAACGGGGGTGGGCCACCCCACCCTTCGGCCCGCGAGCCTTGGTGAAGTTAAAATCTGGGAATTCGTTTTAATAATCTCGGCGTCGGCGATGTAATTCGCCGTCCGCGTTACACCGGTGAGGTAAGATTACAAAGAGCCTTACTCTCTTCTTCTTTTTTTTCTTTTTTTTTTTTCTCCTTTCGGAGAAGTGCGGGGGTCTGGAGTCTTGGCGAGAAGTTTAATTCTTAAAATTGTTCCCCGAGTGGCTGCTTGTTAAGCATCCTCTTTTCTTCCGTCGGTTCTTCCACTTTTCCGCATTTTACAGACTTGCAGCTTCGCCGCATTCTTTATCGAAGTGCATCAAAGGGCGGGTAATCGTTGCGCAGTGGTTTTTCGAATTTTTCTGTTACCCTGTCTTCGCGGCCTGCTTCTATCACTTGCATGTAAGATTAATTTTTAAAGCGGATGGACGTTATGCAATTAGGTACCTCACGAGCTATTACCCGGCTTGGCCAGCTGATTAAAGTTATGCACTTTGGTTAATTCGTCAAAGTAGTTGGACGAATCGATTAACGTTGCATCGAGCTCTCAACCGTGTAAACCGATTCGATACCTTTGCGTATATTCTTGTAATCTTCCTTTGTAGACATGATACAATTTTATCGGGCCGGGATGAAAGCAACTCGATTGCATCCCACCGTTTTCGCCAACTCTTGCTTTGAGGCCATCTTTACCTGACATTAACATAATTCCGCGACGGGACGAAAGAGAGAGAGAGAGAGAGAGAGAGAAAGAGAGAGAGAGAGAGAGAGACAGAAAGAAAGATAGAGATAGAGAGAAAGGGAGAAAGGGATGGAAGACGACGGGGTCGCTTTGCATTCGGTCCGTGTTACGAACTATTCCGGATACCGCGATGCGGTCGTATGTGCACCTTTGTGCCGCGACTGGTGTGGCCTTTGATGTTCGCGATTCCGACAGAATACGCGAGCACCACCACTGCGACATTCCGTTTCGACGCAGCCACCGCGCGGCATCCCTTAGAATGCTATTATCTCGCTCCCCGCTGTCTCCCAGAAGACTTCTTGGTCGCACGTTGACGTCAGCGGCCGCTCGTTCGCTCCAAATACCCGAAATTCGCCTTTTGTCTTTCGAAACGCCGTCGCGACTTCTTAACGATCGCGTTGATAAAAATTTTCGAGACCATCCGGCTATTTGCAATCGACGTGCGATATAAGATTCTGATATTATCAAGTACGATAATTAGTTGCCGCGGCATATTGATCGCCTTGTGAAAGCATTTTTTTTTTAATTCTCTGCTTATTTCTGTTACCTTAACTACGCTCTATAGTACACCGTAGAAATTCTTTATCAATTGATTCAATTAAGCGTGCTCGTAATTAATTTATCAGACGTGCAAGTTTCTGTCAATTGTTAACGCTGGGATGAATAGATTTGCGCTTCTTGTTGTTGATAAACGTGCGGTAAAACAATAATTTAATTTGTTTACTGTATTAAATGGAGATTCAATTTGGCTCAATTAATTCTAAAATGCAAAATTGAATTATTGATAATTGTAACGGTATTCAAATGCATGCCTTACAAATCATATACACATACATACGCGGATCGAATAGTTATCTCGAAATATTACATAACGAGCACAAAACCTAAAGTGCCTCTATACTTTTTTTTTTTTTTTTCTATTTTAATAACGACTTTGAAGCCGCGCGAGTCTCGTATTTTATTCGTAAAGAGAATTCTCCGTAACGTTGTTTGTCGGGTTAATACAGTCTACGTCGCGGATAACGAGACGACTTCCGCTCCCGCGGCTGCACACGCGGCGCAACGAGCTGAGAAATATCGAGGAAAGAAGTTATCTCAAAATTCTATTCTCCGGTGAATTTTGTACAGAACCACGACGGACGCGGGAGTATGCGCCGCGGTTCTGTTCGGGTCGCCTTAGTCCGCGGAGTCGAAACTGCTTCGACGACGACGTGTTCACGGTAGCGTGATCTTCCGCGAGCCTCCAATTACGTTACAGACGTGGTGTACACTATCAGAAAATTATAAAAATTTGCTTTATCTGCATATTTTTTTTTTCTTTCAAAATCTATATTTAAAAAAAAAAAAAAGAACGTCTGTCTTAATAATTATTCGACAATTAGAATACCCGGTTTTATCGATACGTTCAACAAGTCGTGAAAGTTTCGCTTTGACGTAAACGAAGACCCAGCTGTGTCTCGTGAATCGGATTTTGTTGGAACTGCGTCGACAAGGGCGGAGAGAAATCGCGGTGAAAAATTGGCGTAAATCGCCACGAAATGGGTTGAAACTGTCCCACATTGTCACTCTCGACCGCGAATCGCCCCGGGGCGGATCGGCGGGGCAGCGTCGCTTTAATCGTGCCGTCGTCGTCGTCGTCGCTCGAAATGAATCCCCGCGGAAACTCTACGTGCGCGTTCTTCGCCACCCTCTCGCCCTTACCGGAAGTTCGTGCGTCCTGGCAGGTAAAGGACGTATCGAATGAGGAGTCGCGTCCAGAATCCCTCCGCGCATCTCCGTGGCATGGTGGCCGGTTGCACTGGTTAGAAACCGGTTGTACGGGCAACTTTTGTAATGAGATTCCTCAAACGCCGCCGACGGCGATACGGAGCGGCGGCGAGGGCCGCGGGTGAAGAGAGGAAGTTGGCAGGGACGGATCTACGGAGCTCTCTCGGCGAGATTACGTTGAGAGACCTCTTGGCGAGGTAAAAATGTATCGCCGCGTAGAACCGTGGAACTTAAAATTCTTTCGTGAAAATAAAATCGGCATTTTTTTTCCCTGGGCCCCGCGTGGCGGAAGTTGGAAAAACGTAAGCCCGCAGGAAGTTACGCTTGTAAAGGAAATCTACGCGACTCGTGAACTCGCGTTAAAAGATATCGGACTAAAGAAACGAGTATGAATGAGTTCATTCAAATAGAATCTTGTACATACAAATAGCTAGGCGGAATAAGTTTACTTACTTCGAAGTCGCTCCGCGTAAGATAACGTGAGGTTCTCGAGATTAAGAGCGCGCCCTTATTTCGCCGCGTACTCATACTGCTGCGTTACAACGTTTCCGAATAAACATAATTAAGAATTTAATTCAATTTTCTCTTAAATAAAATTAAAAAGTATAATAAAATTAAAAAATGTAGGAAGGCAAGGGAGGGGGAAAAAAAAGGCAGTATTGCGTGCAAGTCTTTTTCGAGTCGAAAATATGTGATATGGATAGACTGACGTTTTCGCGAAGAGCAGTATTGGCTGGGCACCTGGGGAATCAACGCGGCACACGCACGTTCGCGGCCGTTCACATGCACGGGAGTGACGTGTAAAAGCGGGGAGAGTGCCCGGCTTGGAGTCATCGTCAGCCGGCAAGGCCAATCATCTGTTCGAGGGCAGCCATGCAGAAAGCGCGGTGAACGGATTCGGCTCGTGAAATATGCCCGATCCCGTGGCTGGATTCCTTTTCAGTCGGATATGAGAACGAGGCTTTCTGCCCGAGGTTCGGACGTTTTCACTGAAACGGGGTCCGCCGTCGACCGATAAAACTCGCCTACGGAATCGTTACCTTCGATTTTTTTCTTTCTCTTATTTTAGCAAATTTTTTTATCAACTCGAATTCGAAAAATAATCCGCCGAGACCGAGACGTAGGTTGATTAACATATTCTTGACCGAGAGATTTAAAAGAGATCGTATTTCTTGCAGTATTTGCTTTTAAATTGCAAATCTCATTTAGCTCAACGTTGGAAAAAATTTTTTTTTAATTAGAACGATAAGTATATAGGACGTATATTTCAATAACGCGTCGCTCGTGAGGTTTACTTTCATTTTATGAGGAAGCTGCGGGGAACAAATAATGGAATATTTGCTTTTTCGTTGCGTTTTTCTCTCGGAAACGAATGCTAAAACTAGCTAATGAAGTGGCCGTCGTTAATTCAAGCAAACTGCAGTGAAACTGTACTTGGACCAGCTGTACAAGCACGATAAGGGCAATGACTACATCAATATGATATCACGACGGTATTAGGTACCAATCGGAGATGCAGATAGTATTCAGAACGAGAACGTTGGTCGATAAACGCGCTCTAAATCGCGAGAAGGATGCGAAAGGAACGTCCTACTTTTTTTTTTTTTTTTCCTCCCGCGCATCGGAGCTTCGAAAAGGGGTGAGCGCGTGGAAAATTGCGTTACGAGTTTGTTACGGGATTGTGAACGACGATCTCGGAGGCGTGCTCGTCCGACAAGTCATAAATGCTTCGTGCGGTATTTCATTTTCCGCGCGCCAACTTTACGAACGGAGCGGCGCGGCTCGGGTTTCCGCTCGCGCGAGAAAAACCATTCCGCCCGTCGCGGCGGAGGAACTCCGCGATGAAATTATTTGCGCGACGGTCGTTATTATTTTTCAGCGACGCGTAAAAATTTTTACGGGCCCGACGTTGCGCGGGGTTTCTCTCAGTCTTCTCTCTGTCTAGCTCTTTTTTTACCTCCCCGTCTCCCTTTTATTCTCTCTTCTTGCTCCTTTTACATTTCACCCAGTATAGACAACGAGGAACGCTGGTAGTTGCCGGGTTAACTCGCCGCGACTTCCGAACTACAAAACTTAGGACCGCGGCGAACGTCTGCAACTTTGCCGAAAGAATATCAAGACTGTACTCCGCGAAGTTGCAACTTTTATTAGCTCAGAGCGAGTCGAGATTCAACCGATTTGGCGGATTTTCACGCGGTCGCTCAATACACGATTGCACATTAATTGCAGTACTTTCCTCGTGAATAAACACTACATTTAATTACCAATATTATATATGTATACATAAAATTAAAAAAAAAAAACCTGAGCGAATAATTTGTAAAGAAATGAAAAATAATAATAATAAGGAAAAATAAATTTTAATTAACCGCTGCTCATTAGTAACACTAGGTGCAATCTTTTTATACATCACTCGTTAAAATATCATCACGTATGAGGATAAATGAAGGTCTACGTTGTAATTAATATTATTTTTCATATTTTTCGTTCGTGAATCACGAAATGGATCTGAGATGAGGGCGGTCTTTCGTGGCACGACCGCTACTTAATTACGCGGAGTGTCTGGCAGGGAGAACTCTCCACATATCACTAGGCCAGTGCTACATTTCGCGAAAACCCCGAAGCGAGCCCGCTGCCTGGCTACGAGAAAATCAATAACACCTTTAATCCGTCCCGGTGAAATAAGCTCGCACCGGAGTTCATTACCGCGCGGTTACTTTAACCCAGTCGAGGAGAATGCAGTCGGTTCGACGTGACCGGGCGCGTATTTTTCATTGTTCGTCGGCGCAAACCAACCCCATTATTCCCTGTTAATCGATAAACGTTTATCGAAGGGAGGAAAAAAAAAAAAACGGCCGCGGAGATGTCAGCCCTGGAACGATTATATTTACAGCTGTTTGACGACGATGCGACCTGCAAAATTGCGCGAGATGCGCTCTTTTGCCAGCCGCGGCGTTATTGACATTTCCACGTTAATGATAAATCGGAGTTTGTACCGAGAACTTTAAATCCCGCGTCTCGCCGACGCGGCGACGGCGCTTGAAGCTTACGCAAGTCTCGCCGAGAAGCGAGATTCGCTCGCAAATCCAAGTGACGGGCTCAAGGCTCGCCTATTTTACGGGACGTAAATCAATTTGCAGGCGTGGTAACGTTCGCGCGTCCCGAAATGAAATTGCGATTTGTAAACGAGGGGAATTTGACGTGACGCGACAACGTTGTTGATCTGTCGCGCGCGTTGTTAATCGACGGGAGTGACAATTGCTCGATCAAGCGAAGGCTAAATCAGAAGGAACGCGATCGCGAGTCGCGAACGAAATCTTGAATCCGTTGAAAGGCCGACTCGTGTCATCCCCTTTAAGCAGATGGGCGTCGCGTTACCTCGTGTGCTATTTTTTTTTTTTTTTTACAAGTTGCTATTCACGCGCTGTTATTTCGATTTTAATGTAAATGAACAAATCAGGCGCGCGTTAGAGGCAGATCTCGATTAAGATCGCAGGAAAAAAGGTATTTTTCTTTTTTTTTCTCTTTCTTTTTTTTTCTCCGTTTTGTCTTCGTTGAAACGAGGCGAATTTTCCTTATATGTTTTGTAATTAATGTATACTGCGCTCGTTGGAAAAATGTGCGAACCGTAACGCACACGTGCACCACTGCGCAGCGCCGTCGCGGTCCTTGCAATTGGGACACCTCGGCGAGCTGCATTGCGGGTCATTCGCGGCGTTTTCCCCGGCAAAAGTGCAACATCACGGACCCGCAAATCTCCCCGACGCACATGTTTATCACCGTCGAAGGGAATCGATCTCTTTCGAAGCCATCGCTCGCCGTAGCCTTCAAAAGCTTCGCGATAAATTCGAATTCCGAGTCGCCCGGTAATTCACGTTTCGCGCTCGACGCCGATCGGCTAAACATGTTTATGAATTTATATTTTAAATCCGGCGTGAGATTATTTCAGGCCCGAAGAACCAAACCGGTCTTTTCGCGAGAAGCCAAAATTATTGCGATCAGAAATAAATTAGCGGGCACTAATTAAAATTTAGCTGCTCTAATTATATTTAATTTAAACTCGCCGCTAGGGATATAATTAAATTAAATTAGATCTGTTATAAAAAGATTTATTTTGCTAATTTTTCCCTTCGCTCGTGTCGATGGAGCAAACCGTAGCCGATCGATTCTTATGATTTTTTTAAATCCCGCTGGAAAGCAAATTTAATCTTTATGCGTCTCCGCATCGGAGACGCGGTGGCTGCCTGAATGCTAAATGATTGAGCTTACATTTACCTTTCTCAGTTATCCGTTGTTAGCGACAAACAAGGACCTTGATTATAAGACACGATAATTGATATCCCTCTAACTCCGAGCGACGTTTTAGAGAACTCTTCCGCCGACATGATAGACGTAATCGCGTTCTGCCGGCGAGATTCCATTGTGAAAAGGGAAAGATTCTCGTGCGGGGATGGGGAAACTGAACGAGTGCTTCGCGCGTCAATAACTTTCCCATTTAACATGATTAAGATAAGAGACTCGGGGCGCACGGTGGATTGAAAAACGGAGCGACAAGCATTTCACTTGGGGATTTCGTCCTCGATGCATAATTATGCTGTAATTAGCCGTCGAAGCGTTTTTATTCTTGTTCGCGCACTCGCAGCTTAAACAAACGCATTTTATTTGGACGCGAAAAAACGAAAACAGGAGTCGCACGCGGCGCGACAATAAGCTCTCATCGCGATGCAAACAGAGGCGACCGTAAGGCAACGCGAATTTTACTCCACCTTGGAAACGCCGCCACGCTCACGTTACACTCTTCACACAAACGCGGAAAATTAATAATGACTTTGTAAAGCACGGGGGCTTGTATAAATTAAAAGGAACTCCATTATAGAACTCCGTTTGCTGAACTGCTTACAGTTATCAAAGCTCGCCTCTAGCTCTGGGCCGTTTCCTTTAATTTAAGCTAGGGCTCTTTTAGAATTAACGTTCGAAAACTTCTCGGGCGATGGGTGTTCGAAACGTATCGCGAGTTCTTTCGAGCCTGCGTTAATGCTGTTTTAAATTTCATCGGAGCGTGATTTAGCGGAGGATAATACGCGAGGGTCGGTTCGGGGGATTTGTTTGAACGGTAGCGTTCCGATCTTGCAGGCGACCTCGGAGTAAGTTCGAAAGATCCATCTGGAAATAACGATCGGGGATCTCTTCGGGGCTCAGACTGAAAGTTTGCTCGGCCAAGTGTTTAATAGCTGATGAAGCTGCAGGTAAAGTTCTAATTTGTTGTTCGAGAGCGACGAGGGTCGCAAGATTTTCTTTCCGGTCGATCGATTTCAGAAATCGATGGGGTCTTTACTGTCGCTGAATTGAAATTGTCGCGGCTCCTCGCGCGGTAGGTACTTACCCAAAACATGACGTTAAATCCAAAGATCACGTACTTGAGGCAGCAGCTCACCTCGCTGGTATCCCTTCGGTACTTCCGCACGGCGGGCATGACTGAGAGACATTTATCTACCGGTCGTGCGAATCCCACGCATACGTGCCGCACAGAGACACAACACACCGAGCGGATGTGCACGCGTGGCAACGGACGAGGGTGAAAGCGGGGAAAGCGCCGGGGGGTGGCACGTCGCGTAATTCACATGCAACCAGGGGGGAAAAAGCGCGGAGCACACCACCTTCCAGCCCGATCACGAGAACAACGACATGACTGAAAGCGAGACGGTTTGTCGATGGGGCAAACTATTTTTCGCCCGTTTTCTCTCTATCGGTCGCCCCTTTTTTTTTTTTTTTTTTTTTTTTTTTTAAAGAACGCCCGGCGCGCGCGATTTTTCCCTCACGATCTCGATCTTCTCCCTCGCTACCCTCGCGACCCTTTTCTCTCGGGCTCGGTTGATCAGCTGATCATAGCGTTACACCGTACCGCAATTACAACTACCGCCATTGTCACGTCACGGCGCGCACTGCTCGCAGCCGGATCAACGAGACTGCCAGCAAGTCGTGACCATCGCCTGTCCCCGCGCTGAACATTGCGCGCTCCTCCACCCTCGTGTGCGCCATCCCCCTCTTTTCAGATATGCACCTCTCCTCCGTCGCTCCAACATCTCGCGCTTCCACTTGCCAACGACTTGGTCAATACCTCTCACTCTCTCCTTTTCGCTCTCGTGACTCTCCTCCGCGCGGTTGATCCCCACTTGGTTTCCCACCCACCTTCCACCCGAGTTTATTCCCCTCTATACATTGCTCCCTTTCTCAGGGCCGACACTAGATATTCACGAAAAAAGTATGCGAGAAGGTTACTTTGCTTCGCAAATATCATAGCGTCAATGTTATTAAAAGACACTAAAAAAAAAAAAAAAAAAAATTAATAAATAAAAAATAATTATAATACCAATGTTATTTCGCTATTCTATTTTATTATTTTAAAAATCGAAAATAAAATAATTAATTGAGCTTAGGAGGATAATGTGCACTCGCTCTCGATAATTTCTTTAAAATTAAAAAATATATTACAGCTCACGTCGCCTCGCGAAATTTTAATATTTTACGATACTTCTCTTGCTCCATGTAAGTCGCGAACGTGTTGATTTCGAATTTATAATTCAAGATAAAACGGTATTAAGATTTTAAGGAAAAAACACCGGCATGATCAATAATATGTTTTTCGAGATACAAGAGAAGAAGAAGGATCCAATCCTATTATCTCCTTCGCGTTCCCTCTCATCTTTTCTATCTCGGTGGCCTTCTGCCCCCTTCTCACTTCACCTTTCTCTCGACTGCATCTTTGCTCGTTTTTCTTCCACCTCTCTTACCCCTTCGCCCACCCCCTCGTCGTTCGTCCTTCTTTTTCTACATCTCTTCCGCTCTCTTTATCGTTTGATGTCCTTTAAGATCTTCATTAATGTCCTTTTGCGCGTGCATCTCTTTCACGATTTCGTACCTCGCGCGCTATTTTTATAATCTCCGTATAATATGGACCTTCTCGCTAATGATCTCGATCGAGACTACATGAAAATCTCCTTTGCCCCACGTACGTACATTTTTATATACGTACACTTCTTCCTCTTATCGATTTATTACGACTTCTCGTGTCTTTCAAGGTATTTGTTTTCCTTAGTCAAGTTTCTGTTTTACGTGCTCCTGCATTACGCTGTACTTCGGATTACTTTTTTTTTTTTTTTATTTACTCGCCGGATACACGTCTAAATATGTAGCACCGTGAAGTTTCATGATACAGTTTCGTTTTACGTTCACGTACGGTAGCGTGACAGCTCGTCCTTAGGACATTACGTGAGCGGCTTTATCGGAGCGATCGCCCTATGTTAATGATGATGAATTAACTTATGTCGTTCTATCTTACCCGAGTCAACACGAAATAAGTGCAGTTATTAAAGTCAACGATATCTTCGGCATTTAACGATCGCAATTAACCATATTGAACAACTTGCGTATTTGTTATACAAATATATATACATAATTTAATTAAAATAATTTCTTTCTTTCTGATGATAACAAATAATAAGTAAAAAATTGTTACGTGAAATAGAATGTGTGTTTGTTGAACAAATATGTATTTAATCTTTTTATATATTCAATTAAATTAAAATTAAATTTTTTAAATATTAAATTAAGTAAACAATTGTGAAATATAACGCGCGAAAAATATGTTTTGTAAATTTAGGACTTTATAGTTTCACGAGATTAATTAAAAAAAAAATTTTTTTTTTAATCATACAGTCGCAATTGTTATCGCAAGTCGCTATATAGTTATTTATCAATCTCGAAGGATTAATTGTATCTACTGCTCTCGATTATTTCTCGGCTACAGTCTGCACTAGTTGAGAAGTTATCTTTATCTTCCTCTATGAATACGACAAGGAGTGAGATAGACTCTGAACTAGTGCAGCTGGTTCAGTTCTGTTCAGTTGCAAGGAGCTTTAGCTCTTTGTTGTATTGCCCATCCATCGGAGGAAGGTAGATCGTCTCGTAACAGATTGATTGAAAGTTGTACTTCAGAATTATATGACAAGATGGTTTTATTGGAGCTTATGAGAAATGTAAGTCTGCTGCTACAGGTTGTAATCGATTAACTCGACGGATGTTTGTATTGCAATCGAATCCTAACCTCTTTTTGAACTCTTTATTGGTATAATTGTCAGGCTGTAAAGAAATTAGGAAGGCGGTTTAGTAACGACAGTTACGTTGCGTTGTTCTTTAGGTATTACCAGTCGTGCAGCAACAAATGTGTATGCAAAGGTGTTTGCACACGAGCACAGTGCTCGCCAGAGTACAATCTGGACGTTATAAAATTACGATCAACAAAGACAAGCCACTGACTTACGAAATGGCAAATCCGCCTCATTATCTCGCTCACAGAAAATCCTGGAACGCCTGGAACACGTGTAAGCTAATCGTTTTTTTTTTTTTTTTAATAAGAAACGAGAGTTTGGTCTCTAGTAATTTTAACAAGTGCATTGATCGTTTTAGCAAATATAAAAGATGGTAATAGGCCATCAGAGACAGCTGTGGAAGATATGTTTATTCGACAGTTTATGAAAGGGACCTGGCACAACTTATTCGCGAGCGAAGTCATTATTAAACGGCAACACAACATTATTAGGATAGCTGGAATTATCACTCGTACTATCGTGCCTTATAAAATTTATTTCTTGACCGGCTACACTGAAGAACTCCTGAGTTATTGGTTGCAATGTCCTGTTAAAGTGGAGCTAGTCACGATTGATGATAAAAAGGAAGTAATATTTAAGTATATATAAAAGCCAATGTGTTGTATAAAGATAATAAAGTAGATCTTCTTTGTGTTACTGTTAAATAAATTCTTATTTTAATTAATGTTGTGGCTCGTTTTACTTGCAAAGGTACGGCGGGGGTATTACAGAAGTCTCTTTGTTTTTATTTCTTGCATGTCATCCATTTATTTTGCATTACTTATAATAAATCGTTACATTCGATCATGACTCAAACGCAGCCCATATACAATCATTGCATCTTTATGATAGAAGAGAAATCATACGTTGTACGAAAGAGACTACTCAAGTAAAACCGAAAAGGATATTCGAGAGCAGGCAGAGCATTCAAACGTGGCGTAGTATAATGTTACATATTTTCTATTAGAGATCACACTCTTCTTCGTTACATGCTTTTACAATTCTTATTCATTCGTATGCATCCGGCATTCGATCAGGATCGTGCAGCTTTTCTCCACTGGATTTTGTACTTTTATTCGCTTAGTGTTAACATTTTGCACGGATGTTTGGAACAAAGTTCTGTTATCGCTCGAACACTACTTTGTGTTTCTCCTGATTATTAATTTAGATTATCAATTGATAAACAAATTAAATCAGATTATTAATTGATAAAATAATTAATTTAGATTATCAATTAATAATAAAAAAAAGTCATTAATTGAATTGCAGAAAATCATTATTATTTTAGAAATGTGTAATGTAAAATACCGGTTTAATTTCCAACATGAGATTATTACATAAATAATTTTGTTTGTCACTTAACGTTTTTTGGAACATCAAATAATAATTTTTTCTGAAGGGTGAGACGGTTTTAGTACGAATAGTATATTTCCGGAAGAGAGAGAGAGCTTACACGAAACCTGATTAAATTTGCGAATTTTTAAGCGGAAATATAATTAATTTTATATGATGGACGCAACAATTATGTTCCAATGTCTACGAATTTTTTTTGATCGCTAGTTCTTTTTTTTATATAAAAGTACAGGCTGAAATGTGCTGTGCTCGTCTTATCCCTTTTTTTTTAATATTCTAATACAACTTAATATTCCTAACTATGGAAGTCAAATTTTGACGCTATATCGCAATACTATATAGAATAATAACTCTCTGATTCAAGTCTTTTTCTTAAATGGAAAGTATAAAATTTGGTATAGAATTGTACATTGTGTTTCACACAGTACAACATTGCCATTCAAAATTTCCGGATATTAATTAAATATTTCAACTTTCCTAGTATTTTATTTGGACGTTTTAACATTTATTATTAGAAATAAGATACCTTTACTAAATAACGGTATTCATAAACATTATTTGCTCATTAAAATCATATAAAATTATATCGTAATATTATATGTATATGCATACGTATACGTATACGTATATATCATATACAATATATTTTAAATTATTACTATCTTCATATTAACAGTACATATCATAAGGCAATATTATAAAATAACAATATATTAATAAAATTATTTGTAATCGTTATTAATTATACATACTTTGCTCAATAACCGGAAATTATAATGTGAAATGCTATAAGTAAAAAAACACTTTAAAAAAAAAGTACTAACTTTAATAAATCTTTGCAAAATATGTCGAATTTACGAGATCGAGATTACGTATTATTCTATGTCCAATTGCGCGTACAGCGTCTTTTCTTTCATGTGTATATATTTTTATATATGCTTAAATCATCCATTATTAATTTCATAGAGTCAGTTTTTTTTAACTCTTCATATAGTCATTACTGCTCCTACTCAATATGCAGTTGATTTAACTCGTTAGCTCAATGCTTTTTTTTTTTAACATGTTATCTTAAGAGAATGCATTTCAGCATGAAAAGAAGAGAAAGATACATGTTTTTACCTAAAGGAAAAATTTAATCATTGAGTAGGAGTAGAAACAGTGGTCATTTAAAATTTAATCCTATTAACTTAGCAGTATTATATACGTAATGTGCCCGTGTATGTATGAAGAGAATCGCGGGCATTAATCTTATTTATATTAATCAAAATTATATTGAAAGTACAGCTAAACACTCCAAAAGCAACAGAACACAGCGTTCACATTGTACAAGACTTTACAAAGTCACTATATCGGTCCAAGTAAAAATATCTACTTAATATTAAATAATATCTAAAAAGAACTAAAGAGATTTGAACGCGCTGCTGTAGGAGCTCAAAACATTGAAAATTAATGTATTCAGAGAAACATGTTTAATGCATCATTCGAGATTTCTTAGAAGTTTAAATGGTGTTTTTTTTCCCCCCCTCTCACTAGCTCGATTTAAAACAATTTAGCGGCTTCTTGACATATAGATAAAGATTACGTTATTATTACATTACACTACAGAGTTTGATGAATCCTTATTAATCGCTTGTTCACTCAATACCTCGAATATTGGCGATAATACTAGTTCAAATTGAATTCTGATTCTCAGAGTTTATTTAGAGCCGTGTAATATAACATACTACGAAGCTACGAACTTCAATGCTATTGCAATTTTCGAAGATACAGTGCCTCAAAATGCATCGTTTACGAGATTGTACATTTTTCTCTCTCTCTTTCACAGTTTGCAGAACGGAATGGAATCTTTTGATATCTAGAATACTGACGAGAATAAAATTACTGTCTTTTGCGATATTGTACGATTATGCAAATCAGAATTTTATATACTACTTGCAAATAAAAGTAAAGCAAATAGAACGAGATAGAAATTTTTTTTATAATAAAAATGTTTGAAGTATAATCCTTTTGATAAAAATGATAAAGCGGCGTAGGTCAATGGCGCCTATCGTGAACACTGTGAGAGCACTACAAAGCCTTTTTTTTTCTTTTACTTTTTTTTTTTTAAATTGAAATCCGTAAAATGAGAAGAACAGTTCTTAGAACTATCCGTTTATTGTCAAGCTTAGATAAGTATTTTATTCCTCGCGAATGATATCGTCTATTAACATTTATATTGTAAAGAAACGAAAGGTATTACGTTGTTTTCGAATAGATTTGATTTCAACGATATCATTAAAATTGCTGAAACGAAATATATCAAGCTTCTGATGCAAAATCTAGGTAAGCTTTACGATGTAAGATAGCAGTAAGTTTCATTTAATTTATATGCATAGCATGCTCAATTAAAAAGATCGTTATAATAATCCTTCATTTAGTTACTTATTTAAAAGTATTAAATATCGAATGTACCGTGATATTTTGTAATGCAATTGCAATTATAATTATAGCAAACTTATTCTGAGGTATATAAGATCTATTATGCCTATCATATATTTTAATATATTACGCGTCACACGCATTACTCCAATACGATATCTAAATCTTCATCAGCGGAATCATCATTAATGTTTTCATTACAATTGCGCATAAAGTTTATAAAATTCTCGCGAACGACGTCAATAAAGAAAAAAAAAACCATATGTACAATTTGCCGCCCGACATGCTGGGAGGAGTGGTAAAAACTAAAATTCAATCAGGATTCATCAAACTTTCGTTACAGTACATATGCATGATTCCCTTAAAGTGTTTCTATATATGCCTTGTAGAAGAAATGAGAGAACACGTTATCCTAATTACAATGTTATAGCGTAAAATTTGTCTCGCGATACAAATTTATCGTTAAAGATTTGCACTTCTTTCTTTCTTTTTTTTTCTTTTTTTTCCGCAGTGATTTTCGTGTGTCGATCGTGCGTGATAAAATTATTCTCATTGAACCATCAACATTCTGAGAAGGCGATGACTTCAGAAACGGCGGAGTAGCGCGAAAATCTTACACATGTTAGACATGAATTCACACTGGTGATACAAATTCAGTTAATATAGATGTATTTTAATACGCTAGTATTGAAATGGATTCGTTGACCGATTCTTAGAAGATAAAACTGACAAATATAATAATCAATTATCGTAAAATGTTTATTACAACGTGAGATTTCGATTATTATCGACCGTCATTTTGCAAAATCATCGCGTTCGACGAATACGTCATGAGTGCTTGTGTAATCTAAGTTAAAGTATATATTATCTGAATCATTAATCTTCTCGAGAGCTTCCGTTACTTCAAAGCTAATATATTTGAAATACTATGGCGTAGGCGGCTTCGCGCGACAGCCAAAAATGCATGAGAGCACATGTATTTGCGTTAACCCGACATGCTTCGCTCTTTCTCGTTCACAAAGCAAAAGTATGTGCCGCTGTATGTGTGCCGTACTCATATATTTATCCACTCGTTAAGATCTTCCTCTTCTTTTCTTTCTTCTTTTTTTTTTTCGCTTACATAAATGATTTTATTACGCGTCGAGGGCCCGATAGGACTCAAAATCCCAACGCTTGCTTGCTTTTCCATTCGCACGTATTACGATTAATTGTTACGTTTATCTTAAAACGCAATGCCGTGTATTCACGTGTTTAAAAAGAATCGGAATCACAATTGATACAACGTATACACCTATGTTTTTTTCCGTTTTCTTTTTTCTTCGCTAGAGTAGATTAGGAGACAATTATAAAGCGATTTTTGTGGATGGAGCGATGAAAATACCCATGCGAACACTGCTGGTAAAATTGCTGATTTTTCTGGTCCAGTAATTACTCGGAGAAAAAGGAACTTTTCTTTTCGCAAAGAAATCGCGACTCGTTTTTAGTCCAAGTATGAATTTTTGCGCTTTTAACGATCGCCAGATCTCCGCCACTAAAGATTCCATTTACCGCGAAAGAAACATAGGTACTTTCATGCCGCAAATTACACTTGATACACTAGTTAAGAGACATTACGAATTGTACTAATTTCTTTTTGCTACGTGGTAGATTACAATATTAAAAGTGAAGTGTGTTAAAAATGATCGTTATCATACTTGTCCTTTTTTTTCATCATAGGGAGATAGTATAAATTATAAGTTTTTCCAGATATTTTCGTTATATTATTATCGGAGAAAAATCCGTTATGTCACCTTCTCGTCGTCTCGTTTTTGTTCCGACGGTTTTAAATTAGGCCCAGAGCAGCCGGCAACTGATTTTAATACCTCGGTATTAAATCGATACATAGTTATTCGCTTGCCATGTGAAAACATGTTTAATACAAAGGAATATACAAATATTAAAAAGATGCCGCCAAAGAGACCGCCTCTTTTCTCCATCGAGATAATTAAATCTAATAGCATAACTACATACTTTATACAACATTTACTACACACATGTCTTTGATAAATTAATCCTTTACTTGTATAATTCAGTTGTTGGAATTCTGAATCAACATATAAACTAAAATTCTTAACTCGTTCAAATGGAAAATTTGTTATATTCTTAGCCGTCGATTATGTCACGAGATCAATTTACTATGCTACTATAATGTTCATAAAATATTAATTTACGATTAATAATTTGTGCGCGAACATATGTATCTTTTTGATCTTTTTCAGTACCATTTACATTAATGGTAATTAACCTGTCTGGTGGATCAACACGACTATAATTACATTCTGTATCGCACATTATAAAAACCTAATAAATATTTCTATGAGATCTGCACATGTACAATTGACAAAAAAAAATTCATATTTGTGCATTTTAATGAATAATTTTGATTAAAAAAAATAATATATAAAGCACGATATTAAATTTTGTAACGTGGTATTACAGAAAAAAAATATACTTATAAGTATATGTTAAATAAAATTATTTCATACAAATTTTCATTATTTCTTTAAAGAAAAGATGAAGCTGTATATTAATTGCAAAATCCCATCGTCATATTTACAACACATACAGGTAATTATATCTACATTTTTAATATATTTATTATTGCTGCAAGAAATAAAATTGAAAAGTAGATTGCATACATACAACAATATGAAAAAGCTCACATAAAACTTTTAGTGAATTGATGTATATCGTAGTGTTGTAAATATAGATTGCACGTTTTAATTGTTTGCGTTAAACGAGTCGATGAAGATAAAAGTTGTAAATTAAATTTCTATGAATCCGGAAAGTTATTTGTCGTGCAAGTGCATTTGCACTGTAGTCATGTATTCCAAAGTTTTTATAATATTCGTTTACCTCATAATAATACATTGTTTAAAACTGCTAGTAGATTTTCTATGATAACTAAAATAATTAGACCCTAAATTCCAATTTTTAAGTAACTGCAAGATGTTATGCAAAATAGAAATGCAGCGGCGGAAAAAACGCGAAGAAGTTCGCGTGCGATTATGTAAAATAAAATTTAAAAAAAAGAGAAAGAAAAAATATAATGCTCCCTCATGTTTCTCGTATGGCAACTGAATTAACAAGTAGTAGATTGTAATATAGAGCACATATATATTAATAATCAGACCTGAACGAATATCTAATGTGGTGGTGAATGTTGAACTGATCTCACTTGATATTATGACAGACGTGTGTGTGTGTGATGAACATCATTACATTATATCACACTTATAAATACACCCGCTACAATATCATCTATATGTTTTCTTGTTCTTCTTATATAACATTACCATATTATATCAATATATACGTAGCCAATAAGAACAGATTTGTACTTGCATTGAAATTGTTTTAAGTCGATCACTCCAATCACTTCGCACAGCCCAGTATAGCATGTATGTTTTCATATCTTTTTTGTTTTTTGTTTCGTTTAAAAATACAATTTTTTTTCTTTTTTTTTTTCATTGTGTGGATGGCAGCATTTTTATCAAAAGGTTGGCTTGGAGAATGTTGTAATGACATTTAGGAAGGGACGAAGGGAGGGTTTTCTTTAAGTTGTGCTCCTCTCTTCTCTTTCTCTCTCTCTCTTTCTTTCTCTCTAGTACACCACTACTAGTTTCGTTTACTAATGTGTGAATTTGTTCCAATTGTGTTAGATGTCGATATCACAGAGGCTTCTTGATCGGAATATCGTCGTTTTCTTTACTTTTTTTATAGGAAAATAGGTATCTACACATATTACGATGGTAAATAGAGAGGTTACAATAATATTTAGGCGTGGGAGTAAGATAGCTCTTAAAAATGCAATACACTATACATGGGCTAGCTAAACGCATTACAACACGGCTCCCTTCACCTGGTCGTTAGAATTGTATGTTCGTCGGTATCCCGTCGACAGCGATCGCTGTTAATTAAATGTGCGGCAATGTATGGAGTATTTGTGTGTATATCGATGTGTGTATGTGTTTGTGTAATAATCGCTATTGTAATAAGAGTAATGCGAGTGATATTGCTAGAGCCAGAAGTAGAGAAGAAGTGATGCAAATTTTTTTTCCCTTTTTATCTTCATTATTGATTTCTTGTCTTCTTACGGTTACTTGGGCCTAGATCGATGCGGCTGCTACCTGCGTGAGATCAAACCGTTGCTTGTTCCTACTGTCGGTGTCATTTCTAATTCTACTAACAGAGGAAAATGATCTGAAATAAAAAGAAAACATTATTGGCGTCATTTTTAATTACATAAAAAGATAAAGATATTACTCGCGAGATAAAATTCACCTGATGGAACGTGAGGATGAGGACATCCTACCACTTTATGTTCTTTAAACCACTCTGGACTCAACGGGCCCAAGAGGCCCAGCGGCACCATACTTTGCTTTGAATAGAAAATGTAATCTATTATCCCTTTAAACTCGAATCTGAAAACAAAAAATTAATAAAAATATCCACCTATATATGTATAAATTATGTAATACACAGATTATAGTTACGTGTAATTAGTGTAGGGCATAATGTCCTCGCTGTAGGCGGATGCAAGCTTGAAAGAATGAGTGAATTCGTTGGGTTTATCGCAGACAGAGATCTTTTGTAAACATGACTTGTATGCTAGATCCTTAAAATCACGATGGTCGGCCGCCACACGTCCGGATGTAAGAAATTCGATTACACCTACGTCAACATTTTTTTCAATTAAATATATCGATCATATTAAAATAATTGTTTAAACGTGGTCGTTAAATGGTAGATACATTACCAGAATCAGGTAAAGAATTGAAGTCACCACATAGCAGTAGTTGAACGTTGGAAGAGTCAGGCTTGTGGCCGGGTCTGAACGACTGGCCAGCTTGGTCCAAAATGGAACGTAATTCATTGCTCAGCATCATCGTCTGTATTAGTTTTACATCGCAAAATTCGGGATCCCAATGGATGTGCGCTGTACAAACTAGAATAGGTTGTTGCACTTGTACCGGATCAGATGGAACACCTGTCGAATAATTTTTCAGGATTAAAAATTATTTTATTATTAAAAATTTAATAGAAAAAAAAAATAGAACAAAAAAAAAAGGGAATCAAAAACTGAAAAAAGAAAGGGTAATTGTATAGAAAATTATCAAAGTGAGAGAATAGTATTTTAAAAATAATAACACACATTAATATCATAAACTTTATTTAAGAATTGTATAACAAATACTTTACAGTTTAATATTTGTCTTATTACTACTTATAAAATAAGCGTATCTACTAAAATATGCTTATTTAAGATCATTCGAAAAGTGATTAAAGATACCATAAAGTTAGATGCAAATTATCTTAACTGTTGCACTGTGGCATAGTTTACTAGTGTAATTAGAATATAAAATTTGCTTCATTATACAATCATTCGTATTAATGTGCATAAACACACTTTTTAAATTGGTTTTTTTTTGCTCAAATTCGAAATGATTATTTGATTACGGGGTGAAATTTATGTATATACATTTCTCACACTTAAAATATAATTATCAATGTAAATACACCATAAAGAAGCATACACGGATATGCAATGAGAAGTTTTTGATCTTCTTCCCCGGACATAGTAGAAAAAAGTCTAGAAGCAGAAAGAGATGCCCAGGCGACAGCCATAAATGCCAATACCAACCCCATTAGGCCTCTCAATGTAGTAAAGACACCAAGACCTGCTAGAACCACCATTGGCAACAAGCAATAGCCCAGTACAGATGCAACAGATGACAGAGTAATGTTACCACTAGTGCTCATCAGTGATAACAGAATGTACATGAGTATGCAGGACGTCATAGCTAATCCATATACATAACCAAAGTGTGCTTTTGAACCAGCTAACAAAAGAAATGCTGCTAGAACTAAGCAGAATGCCACTGGCCCTGCCAAATCTGAGTCTTGCAGCAGATAATTTGCATCATCAATTTGCCCTTTCCTGTGGAAGGGATTCAATACAGCCAGAGTCTTTTGTACTATACGGTCTGGGTCTATGCCAAGTTCTTCTAGCAAAGGTGGCTCATCTTCCTCATCCCCAAATCCTCCTGTGCCTGAAAAATTATGTCAATAATATTTCGCGTTTTCCTACACGATTAATATCCTCAAGTAATCCTCGAGCGTCTCGATACAATAAAATACAATAAGTTAGCTAGCAAAGTGTCATGTATTATGCTTGCAAGATTCCGACAACTCGAGGATTGAATAAATGCGGATGTCTCAATTTTTTTTGGTACCTCGCGGATAATCTTCCTGCGTGAATAAATCGCCGCTGTAGGGACTCTGCGACGGGTCTAGAAAGCTCTTTTGCCCGTACGAATAATCGCCGGGCATCTGTTCGTACGACTGGAACTCGAATTGTTGGTTAGGTTGACCGAATCCAGACGCGTCGAAGTTGAACTGGCCCTGCTGTTGCGGCATCGGCGGCTGGGTCCAGTAATTGCTGTCCTGGCTGGCGTACCCGGCCATCCCGTCGACGTTGTCTCACCTTGCTCTCCAACGAGTTTTTTTCTCGAATTCAGGTGTTTCGAAGCACGTCACTCGCAAAAGTTAGGTTAAATCGCCGTAACGTCAATCGCTCTGACGTTACAATGCTGCCCGCAGCGACACTCGTGTTTCGGCAACGTAAACTGCAGCTCAAGATTCTTTTAAGAAACGCTGCTCTTTCTCGATAGATAAATAGAAATGTAGGTATAGATAACGAGGTGATTTAGCTCAATGCATTAATAAGCGTTGTAATATATTTTTTTTCTCTTGCATCTTCACCCTCGTTTTTTATTTCAGTTACTATTTTTTTAATCTCTTATCTTCTAATGACTGTTAAAACACATCTCGTAATATTTATTTTTTTATTCTCTCGTAATTTTTTTAATATTTATTTTTATCTCTTCCTTCGTTTTTTTTTCTTTCTTTCTATTCTTCTTTGTGGTGACTATAGTTATGTCTTTAAATATAAAATTAAAACAAATTTCAAAAGGAACATCATACACGGGGAAATTGTAGAAGCTCGTCGTCTTTCAGCTTGATTCGCAATCCCTTCCTTCATTATTAATTGCACGGGTGATTAAGGTGAAATGAAGCTGGTACCGGTGGTGCTTCAGTATCAAGTTATCAGTACACAATTAGAACATTCATCAACATTAAGAGAGTGTAAATCCCGAATCTTCCGTTCGAAGCCCCGCTCGGTTCCGCTCGAGCCTTTAATAAGGCTCGTAAATTAGCGCCGCTGATACTCGCCCGTCGCGCAATTACAGCAGATTAATGCCATATTTATTTTCCGGCGCCGATAAATTTCCTCGGTTGGAAATCGCCCGGCTAGAAAGCACTTCGCTGCAACAAGTACGCGCAACAAATCCTCCGCGCGTCGAAATAAAAAAAAAAGAAGGAAAAAAAAGTGGGCGATGATAGAGAGCCTTCCGATGCAGATTCGCGTGATCTCGCAGCTTTTTAAAAATCGCGGAGCGTCCACGGCGGTCTGTAGCCGCAGGCTCGCAAGCGAAAAGCCCCGCGATTTCGCATACACCGTTCCCTCTTCTGCTTCCGAGCGGATTGATATCTTAGGGTATGGCGATTCAACCTTTACGGTATATTAACTCACTCGTGACTTAAGTAATTCTCGGCACGTGGTAGGAAGTGAGGCCGCGCGCGATGAAGGAGATGCTAACGGTACGATTCCGAGATGGTCATTCGAAATTAACGCCTGAATGCCTCCATTACCGGAAATCGGCGTGTTAACCCGCGTTACTGACCTTCTCAATCGATTAATCGTACCGTGGGATGATTACTCATCGTGCTTGATTGTTAAAAGAGAAAGGAATATACTTGTGTACTTTATTTCCGGGATTATCTCCTGATTAACGCAGATCGATGAGATAAACGAAGTAAGGCACGGCGCGTTATTAAATTAAGAATGCAAATTGTTCACCGGAAATTACGGCACCGAAAGAAATAGATCTTTTCACCTTTAAATACAGCTTGAAATATGAAGGTGCAACTATTTATTTAGAGGATAAAACTGAAAAAAAGAAAATTTGTTTATTGCGTCGGATTAGATCATAAATTTGATTCTTTATTTAAACTTTCAGACGCGATAACTTTTATAACTTGGTCGCAATACTTTATAGAAACTTTTTAATACAATTTTCAAATTCTTCGAGCAATCGACTTTAATGCAAAAATCGCGGCCGTCCCCGAGGATTAAACAGCTTTCGAAGTTCTTCTTCGTTGCCCTTCGAGTCCACTACGACTCTCCTTCGGTTCTCCCCGGGATTATCGGACGCAAAAATCGTTATTTAATACCCCCGTGCGAAATCCGAAGGGAGAGGCGGTGTACTTTGTCCTCTCGAATACAATATCGTAAATTCACCGTTTAATTGCGCCCGCGAGGATCTGCTTTTACTATCGGGGCCTTACAGATTAACTCAGACCAGTTGTCTCGTCTTGCGTTTCCAATCTTCTACACTGTACTCCTCCAGGATCTTTCAAGAACGATTTCGCCCAGTGGGGAATAAAAAATAAACGGCCGATAGCTCGAGGAAAAATTTACACTTCACTAGTGCGAAGTTTCGATTTTAACATTGCGTTTTATTATTCATCGATTATTATTATTCCTTGACAGCGCGAAGAAATTGCGATCGGTGTACTTTAATCAATTACAAGTAATAAAACGTCTACGCTTGCTCGTTTGAAGTTCATTGCGAGAACATTACTATTCCGTTTCGTGTTGCGTAACGCGATGAGATTAGAGAGAGTCGGTAATGCCGGTGTTCGCCATCGGCAATACGGATATTCCGGAGTGTAAATCAAGCCAGATTAGAATAGAGAGGGTTAAGGTGTGCCTTCGATAGCGATTGTACGACAATCGAACCCGCGAACCCGCAGTCGCTAGGTCGAGTCGGTGGCTGTCTCGTAAATTACTGAAGGAATCAATATCGATTCTCCGTCCTCGGTCACCGAATATTCTCCGGAGAGAAAGAGCTTTTATAGGAAGGACCTCGCCGATTCTGGGCTTTTACGAAGAACCAAAGACTAGTTCTATCTCGAAACTTCGAAGAGCCACGGTAAAAAAATTATACCGACGTTCAAGGTATTTGAAACAGTAATAAAAAAATATTGGTTTATTTCCATCTCTGATAAAAGACGTGGAAAAATAATACGACGGTAATACCGGAATAAAAAAAATATATCTTACATTATAATTAGATAAAAAATATTTTATGCGTCTTGAAATTAATTGAAATTAGCGATTTATTTTTATAATTGCGCATTGACTTGTACCATGTGTCATTTTACGCAAGCTCCTCGCTCTCTCACTATGCATTAATATTCATGCGAGAAATGATGCGTCCGGTATTAAAGCGCGCTCGTGAATGATTACGAGCGTCATTTCACGGGGAATTTGTTTCGTCTTCGCGAACATTGCTTAAGAATCACTTATCCAATTAGACTGTTCTGACGTGCTTAATGAGACACCCGACGCCAATACATCAATTCCCCGAGAAGGCCACAGGACGTTTCAAAAACGCATTCGGAAAACTGTATGCAAGCGGCAATTCTAATTCGTTTCACGATTAAAATCCCAATTTATCGTTATTACTTAAGAATAACGGACACGAATGACGACGCGGTAATAAACAATATTAAATAAATTAAGTATTCATTAATTATTATTTTTTCCAATTTATTATTATTAGCGCCGGTATGCATATAGCTAAAACGTTCTGTAGGAGGGCACTTAACCTCGGGTAAAAAATTTATGAAAAGATACAAAACCCACGCGCGCTTACTTATGCATGCATATGTGCATAGTTATGGAGTTTTCAGTGCGGCTCAATATATCTGCGAAAAATCGGGCGGAGTGACACACGCGTTCCTGAGATACTCGCTCGAGATAGGATTGGCGTTTCTCTCGCGAGCATTATAAAGCTGGCAGGAGAGAGGCTGTGCGCGCTTGTGATTTCGCTCAGCCTCGGGCGGAAGGACGACGAGAGCGAGCTCCTCTTCTCGCGGGGACGTTGCATCGCCAGGCGCGATTAATTAAGCGACAAGCTGTCCCACGTGTAACGGACGACGTGTGGGGTGGGGCTGTGCCCGTGGTTATTCGTTCGCTCGCGAATTCAATTACCCGGCGATTTATCTGCCGATAGCTGCGAGGTCGCGGAAATGCGAATCATCGTAACGTTACACGACACGCTTGGACGTTCCCCTCGTTTTTTCGAGAGAGAAAGAGAGAAAGAGAGAGGGGGAAAAAAAAGAACAGGATTTTAATTCAACTTCTTATCAATTTTAGATTGCAGCTAATTTTCGAGCGCGCATTTACATTCGGCTTTATATAGAAAGGCGTTTCTGAATAAATCATCGCGATCTTTTTGATGGACTCTCTTCCGTTGAATAATACTTTATGACGGTCATTCGGTAATTGTACTATATTTAACGTTACAGAAATTTTTTTAGTAACAGAATTTTTAGTCGAATTCTTTGGTCGACAAGGTTCATTTTATTTTAACACGGTTAAAATAACGTTTACATCGCGTTTTCAGAGTTTCTGCTCTAATGTTGCAGGAGTAATCATGCGGCAGTTAATTATTCCACGAATAATTGAACTCTCCCGTTCTCTCTTTCTTTCTTTTTTCCCCCTCCTCGTTTCTTTGCCCGTCGAGAAATTCGATACTTTGGTATCGTCTCGTCGTATCTAAATGTATTTCGCTCGCCGGACGGTTGCTGTATCCTCGTCGGCGCGGAAGAATAATCCCGTGGGATCCGAGCGAGCTCGCCGGCGTTTTAAGTCGGGGAAAACTTTCATTCGGTTAACCGCGCGTAAAGCTGGAGCTTTGGTTTTCTTCGCTTCGTAGACGCGGAAAAGAGGATGCGCGCAAACTTTTAGGAAACGCTACGAGTATAATTTTGAAAATAAATAATACACAATCGCGGGCAATAATGGTAAATAAAAGAAAAAAAAAAACTGTAATTAAAAAAATCTAAGTTTAAATGTTATCATTATTTACGTTCGTTGCATAATTATATTCGTGAAGCTTCCTAACGTGGAAAGTTCAAAGAGGCACGACGGCACGTCGCAGGCGACGTTTCTATGGTCGTTACGTTATCGGGCGGGGAACTGAGGACGTTATCAGACCGCGAGAAGGCGAATGATTAACGCTCCTTCGACGTTGCCTTTAAATTTCTGCGTGCAGAAAAGAATCCGGCGAATAAACGATCCCCCCGTATCTATGAACGATGGCGCATCGTTCATCGTGCGCCAGCAGCTGATATCGGAGACTATTAGTACCGCCAATAGTGCCACTTAGTCCGAGCGATGGAGGCTCGCGTATCCGGGAGATGTTCGGAACGGGCGATCTTCTTCTGCGAGCCGAGAGGCTATCAGTTCGGGTGCCACATAAGGCTCGGGATATGTCTCGAGCGCGGGATACGCTCGTACTCGCGCGTGAGGGATCATTAATCGCGCCCCACTGGCATGGTTACATGGATTCTAGCTCTTCGATCGAGATCTAATCTCGATATCCTCCCCCGGCGCGAAGCGCATCTATCTCCCCGAGAAAACCGAACGGAAGCATTCTTTATCGCACGCTCTGGGCGCCAGTTCGATCTTTTATAACGCGCATTTCGTTGAAATGACTAAAAAATATCGCTGATACAAAACCAATATAACGCCGTTCCTCACGCAAGTATTGCTGCTGCAAAGTCCGCGAAGCGTGAAGGAATTGATTTAGACGCCGGGATTAGAGAAACACACGCCGCGCCGATTGTGAAATTCATCAGGAGGATAATAAACGCATTCAGGTATATTTGACTTAGGCTGTTTGCTCATCTGAACGCCGGTAGGCCAATTTGGTTTACGCCGTGTTCTGATTATTCACGATTACTTAATTGGCCGGGTCTTAAGCACGTGTATGTGGAAGTTGAGCGACGGCATCAAAGCGAGAAACGCGGCGCGAGTGCTCCGCGAAGTTCAGAACTTCGGCAAGTCGTAGCGAGTTTCCGACCGGTAGGGTTAATCTCGTTGGCGTGGAAATTCACGGGGATGAAAGTTGTAAAACTTGAAAAATTTGTTTTTCGCTGACATTTGCAAAACTTCCCGTCTTCGAAACGATCTGCCTTCCGAGAGTTACGTCAATATCCATGCAATTAGAACCAGAAATGTTACGAGGCAATTTGATAACCCGGTATCCGGCGTAGCGGAATCTACCTTGCGGTAATAGGTTGCAATATACAAGAAGCTAACCAGGTGTTAACCGCGCGGCGCAGGAAGCGCGCAAGAGGCTGCGAGGAGTCGCCGGTCTCGCAGACGCGATCGATTACCCTCCCTGCGCCGGGTAGCGAGAAGAGCCCGTCGCTTTTTCCCAGCCGGTCGTTGCGCCCGGTATGGATTAATGTAACGTAGGTAATGGCTCATTAACGAGAGCACGTTCCGGCGCGTCCGAGTGAGCCGTAAGAGCCGCTCTCGACCTTTGGGCCGCTATATAAATCTCGGGCCTGATTTGCTCGCGCATTCCGCGATACGTCGCTTATACAGGGTGTCCGAGCCTGTTATCGCTCTCTTTGACGAGCTAGTCGTACGTTAAAAAAAAAGATATAATAAAATTTTTTTAATTTAGAAATGCGTTGCCATCTATCTTGTTAATTAAAGTGTTGACGATTCGGTGCTCGTGGCAGGAAATCAACAATCGATTAAGCTGATTGATAGAAACCTGCCAATATTGTTGGCTCACCCTGTGCACGTATATTGGATCAGAGTATCGTGCTCGATTTACTCGCTTCAATCATTGAACGCATGCACTTCCTCTAGCGAGTTACGGGAAAAACGCGACTTCTGTATATTACACGTCCGGTAGTAGTCCGGCAGCTTCATCGGTTACCGGGAGATCGACGCGTTAATTACTTTCGTGTTTCAGGGTGTGCAAACACGCGGCTGGATACGCGCTATTCACCCAGGGCGTGTGCGAAACGAGCAGACGCTTCGGCTGTCATAAAAACTGCATTCTCCACCTTCTTTTTATTTTCGCGAACGACTCTCGCGTTATCCTTAACCCTTTCGGGCGTTTCGAGATTATTTCTATATAACGTCGATAACTCTGAAACGCGCCCACGAAATTCGTATTCATGCCCGGCGATCAAAGATTTACATTTGAAAAGCTGCGCGAATATTTGTCGAATCGAATCGAGCTTTCCCGTCCAAAATCGAGCTCAATGATTCGATGGACGTTTTTATGCGTAAAATTTATTTTAAATTTTCCATTTTACTTATTAACAGTAATTACAAAAAATAAAAAAATTCGGTAATATTAATGTACTCACCGTTATCCCAGGCAGCTTCTTTAGTCCTAAGTAGTGCGGCCAGTCCGATGTTATCTTTGGGCATAACGCGATTCAGCATGTTATCCGAGCCTTCCGCATTTGCCATCGCCAACTGATTGAATTCAACTAAATGCTCCTTTATCAAAGAAAATCTGTAAAAAAACGGAAAAACAAAATAACAAAAAAATAAATAAAAATAAAAATACAGTATTGCACCACGCAGCGTTCTGTAAAATAGAGCGACAATTCAGCGCGTCGAAACGATCGATTTATCGAGGCAGTCGGTCGTCGCAGCGACGACCGCAGTGCCGATTGCCATTGTTAGGTCGTGTCACCGGGAAAGAAACTCCCAGTCCCTCCTCAATCGGTCGTCCAGGTCTTGGCGAACGGGTCGACGGGTCTCGATTTCGTCCCACGGGGAAACGCGGAGGAGCTTGACGCTTGCGTGATACGATGGAACGCGACTTCGTCGTTCTCGGACCCGGGGGGAAGCCGACTTCCGTCGCAACCGGAAGACTCGTGAGCGAGGCGTATCACGTACGCGATGTAGAATATCCTTTTCTTTCTTCCCTGCCCGCAGCAGGGCCGATATGTAAGGCACGTATGCTCGAGGAATATATTCTTCTCCGAAGGCCTATTATACGAGCCATCATCTCCCCGCTTGCAGCCAAGTCTCTCTCCTCCCTCGCTCGTAAACAAGATTGAATCAACGTCATTCGCAGTGTCGCTCGAGGGAAAAGAAAGCGGATTTCGTAAGAACCGGCCAAAAATAAGAAAGAGGGTTCACAGAGGAGATCCTGAATGCGTAATTGACTTTTCTCCGCTTGCTTGAGCCAGCTTTCGGATTTTCCCCGGCTCGTGAAATTGAAAAGACGTCATTTTAATGCTGAAACCGCGAGAACTCTTCGAGGCTCGAGCGAATTAAAGTTCGTCATTTAAAATTCAAGTCAGTAATTTATTGCAATTTGTATAAAATAATATACGTGGTTTGTGAACTTTCTTTCGTATCTAAAAATGAAATAATGCGTGAGAAAAACGTGTATCGTTTAAAGATTCACGGAGCTTGTCGGCGAACATTAAGCTCTCTCCTTTCTTCCTTTCTTTTTTCTCTTTTTCTTTCTTTTTTTTCAAACGGCACTTCGACATGGCACCGTATAACCTGCGACGAGGCAATAAAGCTGGGGAATGATCGAGGGGCGAGCGCTGAAGGCGGAAATTGAACGCGAGTTGAACTTTACGCTCATCGCGTGAACGCTGATTTGGTTCGGTCGATTTGGTCGCGTTGTGCAGCCGGATTGAAATCGACGGCCGCGTCTTTGCGAACCGTAAAAGCGACCGTAAGCTCCTCCTTTTCTATCTCTTTCTCTCCTTTCCACCTACGGTAGGTCCAGCGAGACGGAGAGAAGAAAGAGATAAAGCGAAGAGAAAGCGTCGCGTAAGCTGTGTCGTAGTTCTGCGTCACAGTAGTACGACTCGTTTTTGGTCCGTCCAACACGACGATCGCCACTCAACCTAAAACCTGCGACGAATTTTTTTGCGGTTTCGCGCCAAATCACGTGAACGTGATCCTTAATAACACGTCGCAATAAAAAAAAAATTTATAAAAAAAAAAACTTTATCGCAGACTAAACTTTCGACTTTTTGTTCCGTATATTTTCGAGTTACGAGCTTTCCTTCCTAAATCAACCGAACACGCATTTAATACTGCAAACGATGCGGTAGTTAAAATTGCTTGTATCTTGCCGCAGAACGTTTAACGGGATGGAGAGAGAGAAAGGGCAGGTTCGCCGCCACATCGGCCTTAATATTGTCACGCAGAGGGACATTTACTTCGTCTATTTACGACGGCGGGTTATAAAGGGAACCGTTACGCGCGACATATACATACGGGCGCATTAATCGCATCTCGATGGCCCCGGGGCCAACATTGCGAACGCGATATCGCGGAGACCTGCCATTATGCCGCGAGATACTCTGAAAATAAGCATTAGTCGAAATAGATATCTCCGGCACGAGGGGGCGGCCGGGCGCGATGATTAATGCGTTATAGACAATGTGCACGTGCGGTTGGAACGTTCGATGGTCGTAGTAAAAGCAATTTGTGCGTATCGATGCAGTAACATACGCGTTGATATCGGAATCAGGTTCATTGAAACCGGAGTTGCATCTACGCGCTATGTGCGAAAGGAAATAAGCACGAAATTGTCAGACTCTTGCAAAAAGAAATGGTCTTTGCGCGGTAAATATGAGATTTAACACCGCGAGAACACCTCGACGATTATGCTTTATCCGAAGCGTCAATATTTGCCTTTCGCATAAGCTTCCCTGTTAAGTAGATCCCCATTTTATTTTAATATTTTTTTAAAGACCGTTTACTCGCCTATTCAGCGATTGTTATTAATATTTCTCTCCCGCGAGCAAATTTTAAGGAAGAAATTAGCACCGGGTCTTGATTTTCTCAGGCATAGGGTATTACTTTAGTTACAAGAACTTATATCGATTTCCAGTTAATTTGTTCGGCGAATGCGAGAAAACGCTCGCTCGTGAAAGCGGCGCGTTTGCTTTTCTATTAAACACAGACGGCGATTTACGACGCGACGTTACTATCTGACGTGATATTGGATTACCATGACGTTATTACACGCCAAACACGCGCGCGACGCTTTGTTAAATTACGAGCAGATGCATCTTTCATCCCGTACGGAATTAAATGTCGCGCTTTGGGAGGTCTCCGTTATTTTCAATATCGAAGTAGGGCGATAAGCGGCTTTATAATTGATCACGTGAAGAAGATAACGATCTCTGACGCATTAATTGAATATCGAACCTGGAATCTCGTGGAAACGTTGAATAATTAACAAATTTTATCACCATTTGTTTTTCTACATCAAGGCAAGCGTGCGCGAACTCGGCATTTCTATATTTGAATTGCACATTTATTTCTTTAAAATAAGAAAAATTCAATTATTTGTTCGATAACGTTTCGCTACTTTAATTTTGCCGTAATATATTTATTTACGCCTTATCGATCTGATCTTTTGAGACGTTCCACGGCACATTTGCTCGCGAAGCATTCGATCGCGCGTAGTCAATAACTGCATTACGCCGACAGTTTTTTTCCTCCATACTTTGCCGTTTATTAATTAATTTATCACGCCTCTTAATACATCGAAGAATCGCTGGAGCGTCTAAACTGCAGTAGTTCATCTCTTTCTTCCGTGAGCTAATTAAAACAAGACTTCGAGTGCGATAAGAAGATATACGGAGAGAAATGATAAATTAACGCGACACTCTTTCGCGTTACGGTACATGATTAAAAATAGCGTAAAAAAAAATATCATTGAAGAAAAGATGAAGTAAAGAAACATTTCAAGTTTCGGTGCAGACTCTACGTGTTTATTCGCGGTACGTTAAACTTCCCCGCCGTGCATCGATGCGCGGAAAAGTTAGGCGCGATAAATCGCAAACTTTTCGTTTAATATAAATACCGATCCGTTTCGAATGGAGCATATATGACTGGACGCCCGTCCAAGTCCGTATTTACGGCTCGCTCGGCCTCGTTCGTCACGTAACGCGTTATCGTCGCAAATCGAGAGATACAGGGGAATGCACTTACTTGGCGGTCCTGTAAAAAATTGCGCAGCCGTCGACGTACTTGCGATCGTTCTCCGCCATCGTCTTCGCGCGGGACTTGGGCGAGAATATGCCGTCGTAGCCGTCGTGCTTGAGCTCCGGCAGGAAGAAGTTGTAGAATTGGTCCGTCTCGACCTCCTGCAGGCTGATGATGTCCGCGGCGTAGTGCCGTATTTCGTCGAGGATACCTTTCTTCCGGTATTCCCAGTCCAGCGCCCAGCTCGGGCAGTAACCGTACATCTGCCGCGTCGCGTATTTGTCGCACAGCACGTTGTAGCACATCACCGTGAATATACCTGCGAACAGTCAAACACGTTCGCATATACCTGGAATACCGGGCATACCCTTCGCCGTGAATACGTAATAATTAAAAGTCCGAGAAGACGAGCACCGGGTGACGTGCGTCCTCGCCGTTTATCAAACGAAAAGCTGAATGCACGCCGCGCCTTCTCTTGCGCCTCGGAAATGTCATCTCGCTTCTGCCGTTTCGAACAACGTAAAGTCCGCGGGTCGTTTCCGCCGCGATGCGAATAATAATAGGGGGCTTTGATTTACTCCACCGGGTTCTGGCGCGCTCGTTTCTTTCGCGATCCTGATTTCGCGGCTTTATGCTTCGGTTCGTGCGCCGCGAGCGTTCCCATTTTCCTCGAGCTCTCTCTCGTCTTCCAATTCTCCTCGTTCCACGTGCCCGTAAACGCGATACGTGTTGCACGCTTAGACTCTCTCGCGCACACGCGAGCGCGCGCGTGGATTCTCACGGCTCGGGATAAGAGGATCAGCATAAAGCGAGAGCTGTCTTGCCAACGTCGCCCAGCTGTCTGCATAAATTCCCAACGTCTCTCTTCTCCGCCGTGCGCTTTACTTAGTCTCGGCGCGGCTCCGCGAGATATAATACCGCGATTAGACCGAGTACGAATCGAATAAGTGCAACATCGTATCGGCCATCGAGACGCGCCTTCGAAGGATGACAGCTGTTCCCGTTTCCGCTATTTCTCGCTTTACCCTCAGCCGCGCTATCCCGCTTCCAAAGGTTTCGCGTACCAGGGCTATCAATCCCCTTTGTTAACAGATCAATCTTTCGACTCGTGCGCGGCATTAATTACCGAATCTCTTCGGTTAGTACCATCGGAATATCGACGATGGAGATGCGATCCCGGGGCACTTTGGTGCCTCCGAAGAACATATCTCCCGTTGATATTCTGGAACTAATTTGAACGCAACCCGAGCGATAGACGGCCGAGTTAAGCCAGTAAATCAGCGGTTCTATTACCGCGAATGCGATCACTGCTGTGCAGAGTGGAAGAGGCGAACCGAGAAAGAGAGAAACGGGAGAAGAAAGAGAAGAGAGAGAGAGAGAGAGAGAGAGAGAGAGAGAGAGAGCAAGAGAGAGAGAGAGAGAGAGAGAGGGGGGGGGATATGTGTATGTGTGTGTAAATAATTGAGCCGCGGTATCCGCCGCAATCCAATAACGCGTACGCGAACTCCACTGCGAGAGTAGCTCGCGATATCGCAGCCGCCGGCGAAGGGAGAAACGATTAAGGTAGTATCGGCATCTCGGATTCGCCCCAAACCGCCGTTACCAAAACGCCGTTAATCATTCAGCCGAACGCGAAATCGCTCTCTGTAACGAAATACCGATCCTTCGTCCTTCGTAGTGAACAACGTAACATAACGTGACCATTTTTATTTTATTTTTTTATCACGTCGAAACCCCTGATAAAACACATATTAATTTAATTTAATTTTTTTTTGGATGTTAAACGAGATACAAAATTCAAGATAACGCAAAATATGAGACAACACTGATTGCGCATTAGGCATGGGGCGGAGAGCACGAGTGCTTTTAATCTTTAATTATCTGTTCCCGACGAATGCGGCGATAAACCCGGCAGATAGACCGATATTTTTTTTTTTTTTAATTTACTTTCCTCCCAGGAGATAAATGCGATCGTTAACGACTCGCCGATTTGTTTCCCTCGAGCCTTGTTCCTTCTCGAGGGATTGTTAACACGAGCATCTCGACAAGTCCTTCCGCCAACTAAGTCGGTGATCATCTTAAGAGGGCATTATTCTGGCTCGATCTTGCGTGAGATATGCGTCGTTAATGGGCGTCCCGCCGTTATCCCACCGTGTTCCTTAGATGAAGACAACGATGTATACATCGGATTTAAGGGGGTGGTTTTATTACTCGCGACGACTATGATAAGAAAGACGATAGCGCCATTCACCGTGAATCTTTTTTCCATTCGATATTTTAGAGCTGAGCTCTCGCTATCCGTGATATTATAGAATTTTTCTCCCGGCAAATACCGCTTTAGTGCGGATTAGTCTAATCCACCGCGTTTAACCAGTCCAAACTGATAATAACCAAAGTTACCGAATAGTTATAGTACACATCCCTGCGATCTACGATCGTGTCCCCAAGGTAGCGAAACCTGATCACTTTTCGAAGTGTGGCGCATTTATTAGTAACGAACTAAGTCAAACAAGCTCAAGTTTCGCCGACTAATATTAATTATATATATAGATATATATCCTGCATCCGATGTTGCATCTCAACAGATGCAGTTTTGGAAGACCATCCATTGAGATAGATGCGGTTAGTTGTCGCGTCGAGAATGTAATGTCTGGCCGAGTTATACTTAAAAAGAAATTATCGTAAAGATTCCGCGAAAACTAAAAAAAAAAAAAGAAACACTACTAAAATTTCTGTAATAAACGTCATTTTTAAACGCAACGTTTTTGACAACGAGTTCTAATTTTCGTTATTAACTCGAGACGATAACGAGGTGAATATTCAGGTGGTTAACAAAACTTGTCGTAAAAGTATTTTACGAGTGCGCGAGAGTAAACTTGTCGGCGCGACAAGGTATTTCCGCAAGACGTAAGCTAAAGTTCGACGGGCACAGTGTGCTCGAGGCATAGCGAGCTGCCGGCAGCCACAACCTGTTAATCACTTTAATCTGCGAAGTGTTTTAGCAGCTTGGAGGAATATGCTTGAAGGAACACTTCTCGAACTTCGACCGAGTGGCAGATACAGGCGAGACGATCTGTTGTAAACGCTACATACGTTGCGCATTCGCGTTAAGATATGAAAGCTAATTGCACCACAGTAAAGAAAGCTTTTAGTCTAGGAAAATCATTCGCGTAAATTATATACATATATATTCATCTCGCATCGCGCGACACTATATTAATCAAGAGGAGATAATTAAATTATTATTCGTTATTTCATAAGCTCGAACAGTGTTCTTTACCGATGAGAAACTCGCAAATAAATTAAAATCTAATAAAAAAAAAAAAAAAAAGCGGGATGAAGTATATTTCGAGGATTGATAAATTAGTAAATTCGACGTCGGTATCTTTTCCGGCCGATCGATGTATTCTCAAAGGAAACACCTGAAAGCTCGAGTAGAAAAACCACCGCGGGCTCGTCGCGATTCGAGATTTATTTTTACGAAACGCGAACGTGTCCCACGCCGCGGATGCTGAGCCGAAATTTCCGAGCGGGGGGATCAACCGCGCGAAGATCCTCGTGACGATAAATAACCGACTTTGGCGGCGCAACAAACCCCGTGCAGCTGGCATGCCGAAATAGTTGGCTCGTAAATCGGTATTACCGCGAATCTGCAGTCCGTGGCGGCGGTACGTTTACAATGTAAAAATCTACCCGCCGAGTAATTGGCCGACGTGGAAGTCGAAATTCAAGAGCCCGGCATGTGCGCCTGTGGTATAACCGGAATTATTCGAACTTGAGATCGAAACGTTGCGCCCGACCTCGCGAATGCATAAACGGCGGGCGTGCCTCGCGGAAATGCAGCAAATAAATCGGCGGAAAGGGAATTCCCTTCTGAGCGTATATTCAAGGAAAATGGCATGCATTCCTAGGCAATATCGCGAGATATACACACATCTTTTTTCATACCACTTGTACACATCTCGCGCACGTGGCAATATACGTCACGATTATTGGAGGCGTTTTTACGATTTGATAAAAATTTCAAAGCGAACACATATTCACTCAGCAGCGATAATAAATAGTATATCGAGACAAGTAATCAGCTTATTAAATGAAGAAAGGCGCGATTATCCGTCTCGGAGTCTTGTCTCAAAATCGAAATAAATGTTACTGAAAACCTGCCGAACGGCGAAATCATTACTTGCTGCTTATCGGCATAATTACGGTAATTAATTAATAGGCAACGGTGATGATCCTCCCGCGAACGCGACAGTAACAAAAATTCGTCCCTTCGCGCGATATTAACAGTAACACAAACCGCGGCACCGCTCGCTCGCTCGTAGTAACGCATCGACGCGGCGATGACGATAATAATCACGACAAAAGCGGCAACGGCGATGATTACCGCGCGCCACGGCAATAACGATTTCTAATAAGAATATAATCGCGCGCGCGCAAGCAGTTACAAGCGTCGGAATGATAATGGCACGTAATTGCTCCGTGTCCCGTAGAACCCGACCCGGCCATGTACGGGCCACCGTAATGAGTATGATGGTGAGGGTCGTCGCGAGGTGCAAGAAGTAATTTGCGCGGGTCTGTCCGGCTGCCGTCGCAGGACCGGCTTCGCGCTAACTTTGCGGCTACTTTAACGCGAGAGACGCTCAAGATCAGGCTCGCCCTTCCATATGACATAATTGGCGACGAACGAACAGGCCGGAGTCTCGGTGTCAATCGCGTCTGATTTATCAAATCTTTTAGAATAGGAGATGCGCGAGGTAGAAAAATAATTGCTATCTATATGAGAAGATCCTGAATCTCTTACATAAAGCGAAACCTGTCGCGACCCGAGTGAAAATTCACGCGAGCGTCGCTCGGTGAAGCTGCGCGGATGAATTTCTGTCATCGGGACAACGCGGATTCCGCGCGTGCCGGTACGAGGGTTATTGTCGTCAAGGTTTCTTCAGTTTGCCGGTGGCGAAGACAGCGGTGAAGAAACCTGTCACCCCGAGAGAAAGAGAAAGAAAGATAGAGAGAGAGAGAGAGGGAAAGTGCGGGTACTGCCGGCTCTCGGAATCAAGACGCGGAATGCCGAGATGCGTATAGCTTTCCGCGAGATCTTCCGCCCTCAAAGTAAAAGGGAGGAAAAAAAAAAGATTAGGCGTATTAGTAACACAAGTGCAAATCGCGAGTTTGCCGAGAAGCGGCGGCACAATGCGCAAACGGTATAACTAATCAGCGAGCGTCGCAAGTATAATGGGCCCCTTCGTAAATAATGAATAGCGTAAACCGTAGCGAAATGATTTATCGCGTCCAGCGCGAGCCGACAATGGCTTCCTTTTGGACAGCGGCAGACCAGCCGGTGTACGCTTTCTCTCCCTCTTTCACCCTCTTCCTGCTACCTCGACCGCCGCCGCCGTGCCCATGTCGCGCAATAAATCTGTCCAGATGGTGCGGTATACAGCCGTCGGCGGCGACGGGATGCTGCGCGACACGGCACCGCGCGTCCCGCGGCTGCGAAACTCGTCGGCGTTGACCGATGGTCAAGGTGCCACCATCACGCTAGCAGAAGGTACGTTAAGGTGAATTTACGCGGCTCACCGTGGGTGATATCGCACGAGCGCGAGACCCTTACCTCTATCTGAGATAACACGTGTGCAAACGCACGTAAAGCGTCTAGGTTTTTATCGAATAAACTCAATTAAATTACCATTTTAATTCAGTCCCTTTCACTCGCGCCGAAACGAATGTCTCGATCGCAGGAAACGGGCTTCGTTAACTCTCGACGAAATGACTGCGGCTGCGACGTAAATGTGGCTCGTGGCTTTAAGTAACGATCGGGGTAACAGAGAAGTCGATATCGCGATAGGTGAAGAGGCGCGAACCGCCGTGTGGCCTTTAATGCGTGAATTTATTACGCCGATGAACGTAAATTGTAATTTTGTTTTACGCCGCGTTCGCCGAGCGCCCATCATATTTTGACTCGCCACGTGTGATTGTCACCGCGGCACATTATTCACTATCAGCCGTATGTTTTCCCATACGTTATCTTCAGACTCGCCCGTTACTTTCCCGATGCAGCGTGCATACGCGCGCTGCAAACATTACGTATTGATTCAGCGCGAGCGTCACGCATTCGAATTAGCGTACAATGGCGCAAATGACGCGTGATAATGAACCCATTAATGAAAACCTTCGCGTTCGTGATTGCGAATAAAAATTAACGTCGTTTGAGCCCGCGATGGACGTTTTGTGTAGATTGTAAAGAGACGTGGCTCGCACGTTAATTATATAAACAGCTTAATTCGATGAAAAGCCAGCGTCGAAGAAAATTAATGAAATTTTATTCCGACAAGTAGGCTTATTAATAAAAATAAAAGAGGGATTTATTTCAGTAATTTCGCGCGAAACGCGTCAAGATAAATGAGTACTTACATGTTGGTCTTGTCCTGTTGGGCCTCGTCAACGGAATCCACGGTCTTTGGGGCGGATGATTCGCCGTAACTGCAAAGCAAAAAAGACGACATTTAGCAACGTTGATTAACGAGCAACTGAAAAGTGACTTTTTATAATAATGACTTTTTAAAGTGAAGGCACGAGAATTCATGATCTCTCGTTCATTGTTTTATGTAAAATGACACTGTGCTATCCTCAGCCTAATTAGATGGCAAGGCAAAGATGACGGTAATCGCGGTTATTATAATCGCTAAATTGACGGGGCGGAGGGGAGGAGGCGCGGGCAGCGCGCTCGTTAAAGTTCATTACATCCCGGTTCATTACGTCTAATGGCGCTCACTTACGGGAAGCGCGCGCGGTCCGATAATTAAATCGTTCAACCGAATGTCACTTGCACGGACCCCCGTGGCTATTAACGGAGCGCGGGGCCAAGAAATACGCGCGCACGTGAAACCGGGAAAGAAAACGCGCGCCGCCGCATTGCCTGCACGTGACAGCGAGTTTATGCCGCGTGCCCTTGTAGCCTCCTCCGGCCACTTATCCTCGGGGAGGACTAATGGAAGATGTTCTCGGGAAAAGCGCCGAATTTATCAAACCGTTGCGCGCTCCAGCGCAGAAAAACGCAGTCGCGCCAAAAAATGGCCAGATATTATTATTGCACCGGTGCGACGTCTCAATATTAAACGTCCTGAGACTTTCTCGGCTCTGGAGGGCGAGAGAGATGATTTAATTGAGAATCAGATTCATAAAATTTTCTCTAGTTAGTTAGTTTTTTTTTTCTTTCTTTTTTTTTTTTTGATGACAAAACGCCCGGCCGAGCGATACGTATCAGGAATGGAGTTATTTTTGAGACGACGGGACTCACGATTCCTCCTCTTTCCGGGGCAATCTTACGCGCGAAATGGCAAGGATATATGTCAGGCTGAGGTTTAATAATAAGAAAATAGGTCGACCTGTCGAGCGTTTATGTTCGGCATTCTCGAGATACTCCCTTGAAATATTCTCCAAGTTTCAAGAATAATCTCGTTGTTTCTGGACTACAGGAGAGTTATTTACGGCGCGAAGGAAGTTCCGCAATCTATTCAGTGGTCGCGAAATCTTCCCGGGAAGGCGAGAGATCCTTCGCCGATATTTCATTGAAGATCTGTTCGCAAATAACTCTTGTACTTTACGTAATCAACTATAAAGAAATGGATATAATTAACCGACGATCGCGCAATGGCTTTTCATTACGCGAGGTGTTCGCGGCTTGCAGCGGTCGCCGATCGCGGGGCATTTATGAGTTCCCAAATAAAATACCCGAGCTCGATGAGAAATTCCAAATCCGGCGCAAGGGCTGAACTTTATACGCGACGTGCAGGATCTAATTAGCTCGTTCGAAAATCGTCGTGGAAAATCGTCCGCTGTCACGATGCTTTCAAGGGAGCGTACGTATAAAGTCGCCGCGGAAGGTGTTTGTCAATTATGATACCTGCGCCCATGAACGGTCAAGTGCGCGAGGTTCAGTTCGAAGGGAGGCGCCTCGACACTTTTTCCTCATTAAAACGGAATTATCTTTCGCGAATGAGTCTTCGCTTATCGTCGAGGGTGGAAAAACGTTTCGATAAACACGAAGGGCGCGCGTGCATAAGTGCAACTATCTCTGCACTAGCGAAACGGAAAATTAACATTTCGAGAGGAAAATATGAGGAAAACGACGATGGAGGGGTGCCTTAATTAACCGGAAAATAAAGGTAAGAGTAACGACCCGGTGCAAGTGCTAATGCGAGCGCGAATGAAACTTTTTGCGACGGCAGGGACACGCGTGGAAAGTAATACGCGCCGCGATGCCGCGTATATACATATAATGTAATAACACGTTTTCCGAATGCGGCGGAGCGTGAGCAATTTGCAGTCACTTTCCACTGATTATCGTCATTAAGTAGCCGTATTATCTCGCGCGCGCGCTCGCGGACGACCAACTCAATCGCGCCGCGCCGTCCATCGAGATTAATCCGGTGCTTTTCAAAGCTCGTAACACGTCGCGTTACAATCATGCGTGTCAATCACGGCGTCGCCGCCGCGGGCGCGAGGGGATTAATCGGACGGGAATAACCACTCGTATGCGACGACGTAGAATGTGCGCAAAAATGAGGAACCGGAACGTTTCACGCGGGATTTTCCGTCGTCATAATCGAGACCGTGGAATTTCCACGCGCGTTAAATGTCAACGAGACATTTCGCCGATGAACCTCAATTATCACGGCGATTTCCCTCAGATCTCGACGCGGATTTATTTCTCGATCGGTGGAAGAAGCGAAGAACCCGCATTTAATTAATTTTGTCAACATCTTCGTAATTTCACACGAGGTTATTTGCATTTTTCTATTTTGTATAACGACAGGAAATAAAAAAAAAAAAATAATGAAGCCCATAAAAATCGACGTCTCTTCATTTAACACGCCGCGAACGAAGAGTATCCGTAATAGGTGCTTCCTCCCGCCTCTCACTTTCGCGTGACTTCTCGTTTTTCAGTTTGCCCCGTTTGGAGCAAGCTTGTCATTATCCGCACAATATTTCGCGGCCGGTGATAAGGGCGTGCCCGAGGAAATCCTGGGAGATCATCGTGTATCGGTGTGTCTTATCGATTGATCTCGATAAAATATCTGCCCTGCGGGGGCAGAGAGAGACGAAGGCGGGACGTAGGTGATACCACGACGAGGGTCGCTGGCGAAGATTCTTGGCGAACCTTGATCTTTCTTGACGCGAAAGAACATGACGTGAGAGAGAGATAGAGAGAGAAAGGGAAGACGGGAGACGGAGAGGATCGTAGAATTGAAACTGAGAATTCTATTTCGCTCCCTTGGGAGCCTCAGGCGAGAAGATAGAGATAGCGCCCGCGGGAGCATCGGTGTAGGATAATATAGGCGACACGCGAGAAAGGTGAAGAGAGAGAGAGAGAGAGAGAGAGAGAGAGAGAAAGAGAGAGAGCCGCGCTCAGCATGCAAAGGGATGTAATTCACGTCGCGGTTGACATCGCGGCGATTTATTCGACGTTGTACTTCTGGCTTCAATGAATTTAAATGCGTAAGGCTTAAGACGAAAGCATCGCCGTACCCGAGAGCGACTGCTTCCGAGCGTTGATCCTAAAGCATCTCCAATGCACGCACGTACGGATGTCTCGCATGAAATTTGAAGATCGCGCGATATTCTATCGTCAATTGTACAGAAATCTGCGACTTGAACGCAGAATAGACTCCCGACGGTTCCAAACGTTGCCGCGAAGCGTAAGCTTCTTACCGGTGTGAATTATGAGACGAGATATCCGTTTAAAGTTGAGCCATCAACTCGGAGATCGTGAGATTGCATAATTACATATATGTATATTAATTTTCGCGGCAGATCCTCCCCGCTCGGACGGCCGCGCGACGATCGTGAGCTTCTTACAGCGTGAGTTACGGGATGAGGCGCTTATTTTATTAAAGTTAATTCAACGGCAAGATAAAAGGCAGGCGTATTATATTTATTGCGTACAACTAATTGTGTGTATGAACGCGTAAGAGATACCTGGGATGGGAAGATTAGTAATTATACCCCTTTAGACACCGCGGAGTCGATCGTGTCGAATCCTTTCGCGTAGCGTCCCGCCGCGGGTCCGTGAGGAGGACGTGGAGGATCGAGAGGTAGAGAGGAACAAGGTACGCGCGACGCATGATTACAACTGTGCGATTCGCACACGGCGGCGTAGATATCCGCGGAAACAATTACGCTAGAGACCCGTCCATCGTCCACATTCCGGATCTTACGGACCCAATTAAGATCTCCCGTCGAGACGCGATACGCGAGACGGCTCTCGTAATTTCCCCGGTGCAACGTGTTCGAGCTTCTTCACTTCGTGTTCGCTTATCGCGGTGTCGGTGAAGCCTCCTCTTCTCCTCCCCCCTCCCCCTTGCCCTCTTCTCCTCTCCTCGTTCCGTCCCTTTACTCCCTTTACAGGCTCGTTTCCCTTCGCGCCGCCCGTCATGGGAAGCGATCCGCGCGCTCTAAACTCGTTCGCCTTAATAATTAACGTCCCGCGAATTAAGACGTCCCGATTTCACGAACTGACGTGTCGATTAAGCGAAGAAGCATCTGGCGATTAAAATAAACGAAAATGTGTCTACCTGCGAAAGGAAGAACACGCGGCGCGCTATTACTTTTTTATTGAAATGTAAAAGTGTGACCGGATCGTTTACTCATTGTGCTCACATGCAAAGCATTTCTTTAATTAATAGGAGAAAATTTAATAATTTAAAATTTAATTTGTCTAGTCTGCGTTTTATTCATATATTTTTTTTTTTTTTTTTTTTTGTAATAAGTAATGTTTAGAGTATTTCTTGCTCGGATAGAAGTTAAGCCGAGATGCGACGTTTTTAAAGCAGACTTATTCTACGACTTGAGAGAAGACTGTTAGAGTCATTACAGTCGCGACATTTTTAATTTATGCGCACTTTTATTTTATTTAGGATGCATTTAATCTTCCTTCTCGAGTTCTTGCCCGTAGTATACGCGCGTATATTAAAATTTTCTTAATATCACCGCAGCGCTGAAAATTTTGCGAAACAGTTTGCGGCCTTGTGTCCGCTTAATCTAAAAATTGCTCCGTCATGACGCTTTTTATCAAGTTCACGGAACCGTATAACTTGAGCGAAAATAAAAGAGAACCAAATCTGCACGCCCATTATTGCGCACCTTACTTATCTTTTTATTAAAATTATAATTTTCGCCGCATTCGTACTGAATAATACAATCGCTCAAGTTCAAGCTTTCGTAAACTTCTATTCACTCCTTGATACGATAGAGTTGTGGAGAAAATTTAACGTAGTTACGTTGTTTATTACTCGGCACAAAAGCATCGAAGATAACGCAATAATCGGCACAGAGGAAGTATTGCATTATTATTATTCATTTTTTTTTTTTTTTTTTTTTTTAATTTAACCCAGTTTGCCGTTTCTTTTTAAATTCAGGCTTTGAATTAAATAAGGGCCGACTTGATAATCTATTTGCTTCTGAGATCGAACTTGCGAGATCCCTTTGAGATTGTAATTAACTTTAAAACCCGCCTGTGTGACTCGACGTTATTAATCTAAGAAAAAAATGTTAACGCCAGTAATTTTATTACCGATCAACAAAGAAAAGACACGGCTGGGCAATCGGATATCGTTCGCGGCGTCTCTCGTGTACAAGTACAGCGCCGCGCTCCAGCGGTTTCGCGGTGGTCTTTGCCGAGCATAATCGATTACAGCAAATTGACAGCGTTCGTTAATCATACATTCAATTAGATATTTTAATCGCGGCTCGTGACTCGGCCGATGCTATTTCTACATAATCACCGTTCATAAATATCCGTCGCCGAGTTGGACGGGGAAAATTGTCGGGGCACATCCCTTTTGAGATCTGCACAGAGTACGGACTCCCGACCGCGAATCAATGAGAGGAAACCATCGACGTGTGCATCGTACGACATGCGTGCCCTTAATTCCCGCCTGGGAACACTGACAATTCCCCGGTATGCTGATCGCGCGTAATTACGCGCTGTCTACCTTATTAAAGGGCTCGCCTCGTTGCCGCGAAGGAAACGAATGGCTCGCCTAGCATCAGCGAAAATTATTATTGCGTTCAGTGCCGTGATTATAATGTACCGAGAGTGGTATCCGTCGAAAAGAAATGCGTAACAAGCTTCTTCTCTCGCACAACCTCGCCGAAAATAATTTTTTTTTTTTTTTATTAATTGGAATTTTTTTGTTCTACCTGATAGTAATATTTAATAATCCGCCTTGAGGGGAAAGAACATTTATTTATACGTAATTGTTTTTATGCTGGAAACGCTCCTCTTTAACAGATTATTTTAAAATCGTGGAACTTGTATTTTCTCAAAACTTAAATGGTCAAATATCTCGAGAAAAAAAAAAAAGACATTAAATTATTAAATTGTCTCATAGTACCTTAGCTAGTGGGTTAGAACGAAAGACAGATTGAGTTGTATTTGAATTGTGAACAGGAATACGCGAAGCTAGTTACAATTCTAGTTACGGCTCTGCAGTCATAGAATTAATATAAACGCGAGCGCGGAAGGGCCTGATACGATAAATTGTATCGCGTGTAGTCCAATAAACTTTAATTGCTCGCCGATTAAAATACGGGTTTGGTTTTTGCCGACGGTAATTACTGGCTCGACGGTAATTTGTGGCACGCACTCGGCGGACATCGTAGGCAGTCGCGGGGATGGCGCACACATTCTCGACCGCGATAAACAGACGGAAGCGCTTTCCCGCGATACGGATGTCTCTCGCCCGTGTTATAAACGACCCCTGACAAATCGCGATAAGAGTTACCCCGGCGGCCTCGATAAAACGCGCTGAATTGTTACCGAATAGCGGATTAAATATCGAACACGAGCGCCGCTCGTCGTACTCCGTTTCGTCACACGCCCTCGCGCATCCCGCTTTTTTCCCCTTTTATGTGCAGAGCAATTTTTTTTTTTTTTAATTCTCCGAGATTTTATTTTCACGCACGCGAGCTAACGTTTTTCGCGATAAAAATATATGATGAATGTTGTAACGAACAAATAGTGACTCAGTGGTCCCCAACTGTGTTTTATCCCTCGATTTTTTTCGGCGAACTTTTGATCCGCTATCTGCCCGCGGCGACGCTAAGGGACGCAAATAATCTGTTACAAATTTTTTTTCCCTTTAAATCATTAAAAGACCCCATGTACCTCTATTTCGCGCCGCGCCAAACTGCCCCGGAATACAATGGTTGAAATTTTTAAATTGAAATAAAAATAGAACCGAGGATAAAATGCTATTAAATGATACCCGTGAAACAAACTGCTTTGAGATCGTTGCGATATTCTCTTCTTTAAAGAGCTTCCATCATAATTATAATTGAAACACCTTCCAATCTTCTTTGCGCATCAATAACGAATACCCGTAATGGAAGGCTTCGGGCGGAAAGGACTGATCACGAGAGGCATGAAAAATGCAACACTTTATCGTTCCCTTCGCTTTTCTTTTTTTTCTCTTTTTTTTCTTTTTCTTTTTACTCTCTCGCGGGTAGAAGGGACGACGGAGGGCCAAGCGGGGGAGGAAAGGGATTGACAAAGAGAGCTCTCGTCGCGAGAAACGCTGTCGCTCGCGTTTTCCGCCTTTATTCTTCGCATGTATATTCTCCTTCGTCAGCGACAGTTTAAAGATACACCGTGCCCCGCCATACGTCGACGGGGTACGTCAATATTGAATCACACGCGCGGGCTCAGCTTTTAACGTAAGTCACGTTTACCGGGATCCCAAGAGGTAACAGACAAATAGTTCCGAACGTCGCTATTCTTCGTTTTCTCGCGTTTCTTTCCTGCAACGTTGCTCGTGTACCCTTTCCCCCCGTTCACCGGTCTGTATCAACCATTTCGGTGTACGAAGGGGCGTAAAGCTTCGTATTTATGAGATTACTCTCGAAAGAGTCGATCCATTTTCAGAACGCGCCGCATGGCATACTATAGCACCTTATTATCTGAAAATCCAGGACAGGGTACGCCTTCCGGTTATATAGACGTGGGTTTTTATCGATTCTCCCTTGTCTCCTTTGCCCCCCGGAGGAGAATTCGCCCGAGGTGGGTAACGCGTTGGAGGAGTGCTGCCCGAAAGATTATGCAGACATTTAAATTCGGCACAGTGGGATCACGATAACGCGCGAATTTGCAACTTCTTCGAACGTAATCTCATCGTTCGACGAGTTGAAAATGTAAAAATGTATATCGGGGAAAGAATATCTATTGAGATAACAATGTTGACGTGATCGGGAAAAGAGTTAACTATAGCACCTGTTACTCTACGATTTATGTAATTACGTGATTCTACCTAGCTTGGAAATTTACATCAAAATTTATATCAAAAATGATTTACTTAATTTTTTTATATTGTATATTAGGCGTCACAAAATGCACGCCACTTACTTTTGCTTTTTTTATGTTAAAGAAAAGTGTTTTGTATTTAATAATTTTCTGCAGTGAACTACAGATATATTTATGGCGCTTCAAACTTTAAAGACTTCGCGATCCTTTAAATATAATTCATATATGCATTTTAAATATTAATTATATTAATTTTTTATGAGTGATTATCTGAAATTATTAACTTATCCCGACCAACGTCGAAAGAAATATTTATCAATGAAAAATTCGTGATACATGAAAATATAAATTCGAGATTATATGCAATAATATAAATTTCTTTATAACATGTTAAACTCATCGTTGAAGCTCGAATTGCTCGCGTCTGCGGTAATCTCCTGGCTGATTACATTTTATTAATTAAATAAATAAATATTAATAAAATAAAAACGCGTTAAGTATTTCTATAGTATGAACTTCAGCTTTGTTAAAAAAATATTAAACATCCGGTCGTTAAGACGTTAGATATTTATGCATACGTTATTCGTAATATACTTAAAAAATAATATTCGATAAAATATTTACGATATCACGGCCATACGATACACGAAAATTCACGGAGCGTTTTACTGACCATAGCCAAGGCCGCCGGACGCAGCATAGGGTCGAGTAGAATAGGGAGAGAAAGCGCGCGACGAACGATGGGTGCGGCGGGTGAGGTAGGGGGAAAAGAAGGAGCACACAGCTGACAGCGTACGGAACACGACGCGGCTACACGCAGTATGCACCGCGCGTCATCTGCCAGGTTACTTTGATACTAAACCTCCGATCGTCAAGAACGAAGAACGCGAGATCAGAGCTTCCGTGCGCGTATGAAAATCATTTTTAATTGATCAAAAGAGTGATCAGCCGCGACGACTTTACCTTCGCGATCAATTATCTTTATGCAAAGAGTACTTATGAGTACTTCTGGCGTCCCAACGAGTACTTTTAGTATAATTATTTATTGCATATATTCTCCTCAATATAATTTAAAAAATAATAATTAATAAACACTCACATAAGTCCTGTGTTCTAAGTATGAGCCTCGTAGAAATCTCCGCGTAAAGGTGATGACTGCAGAGGGTAATTTGCATGGGCCGATGTCTCTAGCAGATGTAATTATTTTTCGGTGCACCGTGACGTTCTTAATTCCCGGCAGGTGAAGACCAAAGTGACGCATCGAAGTGCTGGAGTCGCGTACGCCGCTCGCAGTCCTCTGGGTGTCTTGCTCGGCCGTACGAATTTCTCTGTGTTATTAAAGAATGAATATTAATATTTCTGCAAACCTCGCAACTTGCTTGACCGCCAGCGAACGAATATTGAAGTGACGACAAGTCGACATCGGGCGAGTCACGAACGTCAACCGAGCGCTAACTTTTGTGCATCTCTTTCGAGCGCGACACACTTTGCGCGTGAAAATATATTACGTATACCGTTTGTCACATTGAATATTATTAATATTAATATGTTTTAGACTTACAATCGGTGGATGCATTGCGATATTCGTCATTTACAGTCCGCTGCTTCGATCAAGCGTCCGGTTAATCTTGTCGACCATTAACTTTATGCAATACCAACTGTGTTTTTTGGCGGGCGCGCGGCACCTCTGCAATGCGTTCAGTAAGAACGCAGTTGGTAGTAGTAAAAGTTAAAGACCGCTTCGTTCGATCAGAGTTTAATCGGGTTCATATAAAATTTATATGAATGCAGATTAGCTTCAATCTCGATTTAAATAATTCTTTATTTCTTTCTAAGTTTGATTAGAAAGCTAAATTGCATTCATATAAATTTGATATAAACCCGCTTCGATCGAACGAAGCGGCCTTTAACTTTTACTACTACCAACTGCGTTCTTAATGAACGCATTGCAGAGGTGTCGCGCGCCCGCCAAAAAACAAAGTTGGCATTACATAAAGTTAATGATCGACAAGTTTAACCGGACGCTTGATCGAAGCAGCGGACTGTAAATGACGAATATCGCAATGCATCCACCGATTGTAAGTTCAAAACATATTAATATTAATAATATTCCATGTAACAATCATTATGCGTAATTTATTTTCACGCGCGAAGTGCGTCGCGCTCGAAAGAGATGCACAAAAGTTAGCGCTCGGTTATCGTTCGTGACTCGCCCGATATCGACTTGTCGTCACTTCAATATTCGTTCGCCGGCGGTCGAGCATGTTGCGAGGCTTGCAGAAATATTAATATACATTCTTTTATAGCGCAGAGAAATTCGTGCGGCCGAGCGAGATACCCAGAGGACGGCGAGCGTCGTACGCGACTCCTGCACTTCGACGCGTCACTTTGATTTTCACTCGCCGGCAACCGAGGACATCGCAGAGTACCAAAAATTATTACGATTGCTGAAAGGAGACGTCGGCCGATGCAAATTGACTTCTACAATTATCGATCTTTAAGGGGAGATAATATACTTGAAAGCGCATACTTCGAATACAATTTATATGTAATTATTTCTTATTTTTTATATTTTTAAATATATTTACGCATCCTTGTTGTATAAATATTGATAGCCTAATTTTATGCAATAAAAATAATTTCCCCCACAATCTCGTCGCGGTAATAAAATATTTAGAATAGATATTTTATCTACGTAAAATTTTTTGTTTCAGGTTAAATGCTTGTACCAAGGAAAAAGATACATCCTGAGAGAATAGACTGAGAGGAGAGGGCCTTGGAAAGGCATTCTACCTTGGCAGAGAAACCTCAGAGTAAGCATTATTTTAATTACAAATAAATATTATTTTTTCAAATAGCAAATATGTTCTTAAGCGTCTGGATAATTAATTCTTCTATTCTTTTTTGTAACAGCATAATTGTAGCTGTAACTGAATTGCTGCTTATCAAATTGGCGAGTCCAGACAGAACATATTTTTACCTCATCAGCGCTATAAGAATAAATTCGACGGAAAGTAATATTAATAATATTAATCGTAAAGTAGTATTTTATTTAATTAAAATTTTATATTTTTTAAAAGTATTAATTTAAAATTAATATTAATCGAAAAATAATATTAATTACATTGTAATATTGTTCGCTTTTTGTAAGAGATAGATAATGTAAAACGCGCGCCTTCCTATTGCATTGAAAAAGTGATTGATTTAATCGCGTAAAATACCGTTGTGTCGCAAGTATTTTAAAGTAAAAGATAGGTATTATTTCAATGTAATATTTTAAATCAATTCTTTTGTACGCGTTAAAAGAGTTAAATGCCACAGCGCCTAAAATGTATACAAACAAAGTCGGCGGCCTTCGGCCGGACGGCGTAGGCAGGCTCGCGCGCTAGCCTCCCCCCACCACCTCGCATACCTCAAGCGGAAGCCGAACAGGTGAAAAACGTACGTAGCGGCGTAGGTAGGCTCGTGCGCTAGCTTCCCCCACCACCTCGCATATCTCAGGCGGAAGTCGAACAGATAGCACGCACGTAATGGAGCTCCGCAAGCACGTGGTTGCAAAGTAAGTCTCGCTTTACGAATAAAGCTCGCGATCGGTGTTATATGGTTTCTCCGATCGGTGACTTGTACGCGGAGAGTGCTCTGTACCGAATACTTTGCGTAGAGTATTTAATAATTAATACGCAGTGATTTTAATTGCTCACGTTCTTTTATACATCCTTACAACACGTGTATTACTAGACCTTGTATTTTAAAGTAATTTTTTCTTATGGTTACGGCTTTATCGCGGTGGGTGAGCTCCTAGCTTGCTAAGAATATAAGATCTTTGTCTAACCTAAATTCCTTTTTTCTGTTTAGCTAACAATCAAGACGAGCCAACACGGAAGGACGATTCGATCATCCTGGACGTCTTCCTCAATCTTTCTGAGAGGAGGAGCAGGCCTGGGAGAGGCATCAGGCCTCGGTGGAGCAACCCGAAGGTAAGAATTAATTTTTTATTTCCATAAAATTAACGTTTTCTACTACGTGTATAAAAATTTCTTTTTTTTTTAACAGAAAACAATATTCGAACGCTCCTTCATTTAATTGTCTTATTTTTTGTTACAGATTTAGAAGCTGGAAAATTAACTCCACTGCTGCGCATCGATTAGAGAGTAAGATTCAATTTTTTAACTAACACTGGAGAATCGACTCCACTTGTTAAAAAATAAAATTTAAATCGCGATAAAAAAATAAAATAATATAATCCTGTCCCCTCGCGTAATTTAAAAATCGCGTAATAAAAAAACTTTAGATAATACAAATAGAAACGAAATCGCATAAGTCGCGTTTCAGAAGTTTAATTAGATTTAGCTAGGCATTGACTAACCATATAATTTTACATGTAACTAATATATCCCAGTTCTTCTCCTAGGATGTTATTTAAGTAAAACTCTTGTTTTTCTTAAATAAAAATTCCGAAGGAAATTTTCAGCACACTCTCGCCGTCGTTACAAATAATTATACGAACTGCCGCCAGTTCGTCGGTCCGTTTTTCGGAAAAGCCGATAAGTAACCGCGCGTCTTCTGATTTGCGAAGTATAGGAACGTGAGTACTTACTCAGTATCGCGCGAAGTAATTCAAGTAATAATTTTTTTTATTTAACTCGCGACTGTAAATTCACCGGTGTGCGGTTTTCGCGAGTTTCTTGTGCGAAGGATGGCTTCACGTCCCATCTGAGAGGAGGAGGAGGTCCAGGACGGGCATCAAGCTTCAGCGGAGCAACCCAAGGGTAAGAATCATTTTTTTATTTTCAGTGATTGTCGAGATCACTTTAAAATTATTTTTTTTTTAACAATAAATTTAATTAGAACGCTCCTTCATTTAATTTTGTTATTTTTATGTTACAGATTACAGCCGCTGTGAAACTCCGCTGCTGCGCATCGAATGAGTGAGTCGCATGTATTTTGGTAATTGGTTTTGGTAATTAAATATGCAAAAAAGAAGAGCTAGGAATTATTAATAGGTAGGAACGGTAGGATATAACTTTTCGGATTATTTTAGGTTTAAAAAATCTATCGTACGAATAACAAATATATTATAAATGATTAAAAAAAAAAGATTATTTCGGTTTTCGGAGAAATTTAATTTTCGTGCATTTCGTGATTTAGGAATATTTAATAAAAAATAAATGATGAATCTGCAGTATCTCCGTATCCATAAATATACATGCGGGAGGATAAAATAGTATTAAACTTTCAGTCGAAATCCTGGTTTTCACACGCTGCTTTATAACTTTTAATCCTTTCTTGTGCGTGTGTTATGCGTTGTATCGATACTTGCTTTTAATACGCGCGTGCTTGTATCTCGTAGGAAGAACGAAAGTTATAAAAAAAAGTTTTAATCTTTACCCGTATACTCTTTTCAAGATATTAATCTTTTAATTAATTAATCTACTGCTCGCAAAGTCATCCCGATTCGGGTGGGTGTATCAAAATCTGTCACTATCAAAGTTAGGTTGAAACTAGTTTACACGGTATTGCGCCGCATAAAACTTAAGATATTTTTCTTCCGTTTACGAATTAAGATCGTATTACGAAATGGGCCTTATCCCACGAGAGCTATTCCGTATATCTACTGCTACACTGAGAACTGGTAGTACCGCCTCCGACAGTAACTCCCCGGTAAGTCGGGCTAAGCCGGCGTATCGAATCTGCGAGAGTAACTGCATAGGTGTAAACTCAGCTATTCTAGATATCGCTGTTAATTCCCGTCGCGATCTGCGAACTCTCCGAGTAACGCGAGAGATGCACGCGTCGCTTTGTCGCCGTTTCATCGTCGATATACATATTTAGCATTCAACTTGCGACAGCGCGGTGTAATTTAACATTCCGTTCCGCTACTAAACGTGACGCTCGGAAAATAAATCTATCGTACGGGACGAAAAAAGGGAAAATGCGCCTACCGTCTTCATGAAATCGCGGCTCGTCGCCGGGTTTCTTTTCGGCGGCGGCTTAACCTGACCGCGTGGCCATACTTCACGATCACGACGGAACGGCGGGCTAAGCTTCCGGGATATTACGAATTCATTCGCGGCCATATCTCGGACTATCAGGAGCACGCGGCGGAGATACGTCTTCCGGGGGTATGAACGATCCCGGTTCCCTGGGTCCTCGACCGTAATCCGGGAAAACGAATGAAGACACTTTAGAGTTCACGGACGCGTCTTTGGGCTGTAATGCATCCTAGGGAAACAAAAAGTATTAGGAACGCTGCAATTTTGCCAAAAATTTCAGAAAATTCGTCTCGGTGCTTTCGTATTAAATAATAAATTCTCTGTGAATTTTTTAAATCACAAAGTCATCGTTTGGGGAGGGAAAGAATTTTATTTTTATTAGATAAATATTATATATAATTTTGCGTCATGGATAGTTATTAAAATAATAAAAAGCACAGTCTCGCCATTGTTTCTTTGACTCGCGGGGCTAATCGCATTCGGGGGGAAAATTTTTGAGCACCCAGCTACATAATTCTTTCCTCTCTCCCCCGTCAGTTTATTCAAGTCCCCTCGCGACGGGAACCGCTTCGCGTCTCGCTTATGCGAAATCGTAATCCGTTCGGTATAGCGAGCGAGTGTAACCGGAGGCGAATGGCATTCGGCGTCATATTTCAGAATAATGTTCGGCCTCTTCACCGTGGAATAAGGGACTGCCAAGCTATATATGGCGGCAGCATACTGATGCAACATGCCTCAAGGCCGACAGGGCGTCTCGCGGAATTCAAAGATTCATTTTTGCGCGATGTCAGATGCTGCGAGCGCGACTGACGGTGTAACTACGGCAGCGATTCGTAACACTTGATCTTTCTCGTAATATAATATCACAGGAAAGCCGACGAAAGAAGTTCTTGATTAATAAATGCAGCAAACAGTTCGTAATAATTACTAAACCATAAATGTTCCATAATGTAGTAGACGCGGATAATACTTCCGTTAGCTTGCTAAATCGCTCGGCCGAATTTTTAAATTATTATCTATTAACATAATTATTAATTTTGATGTAAGAGAGTTTTTCAATTTGCTCGACAATCCTCGGGCGCGTACATGAAGTTAATATAACGAAAAAAAAAAGAGCGGGGTCGAGAAAAACGCTCGACATTGTAGCACGGCACTTTTCTCGTAAGGATATTCTCATATTTGTCTAACAGTTTCCTCTCGTTTCCGTGTATAACAACCGAGCGACATTACGCCGCGAGCGTAATTCATATCTTCTTTCGAATAATTCGCGAACTTGTTGCAACAATTCTACCGCTCTCACCGACCGACCGGTTGCTACATTTTGCGTCTCCCATGCCGGAAGCGAAGGCGTAATTTGCATCATCCGGAGTAGTTTTGAAAGTTTTAACGAGAGAGACGGAGTTGCTTGTAGTCAGCGGCGTCGGGGCTGCTCGAACTTTTGTATACTTCCGCAATTGTTACACGATTCTCTTTCGACTCCCAATGCTTCACTTAAAGCATTTCCTTTCCCTTTTGTGTCTTTTCCTCATTTCCGGAACTAAGAATATTATTGTTACTTTCTTATACTTGCATGAAAGCGCTCGTTGGCTCGCAGCGCGCGGTGTCCACAGTCGTCTCGCGATATTTCTATTAAAAATACCTACGACGATAAAAAATGAAAAAAGAAAGAGAAATAAAAAAAGCAGCTAAAAGAAAAAAAATAAGTTGGTTCTTTTCTCCCCACAAAAGGGGAGAATATTTATCACCGAACGCTGTCTAAAAATATTTTTCGCTGTTTACGGCAAAAAAATACCGGCAACGACACAAAGACTGGTACTTGAAAAAATATTCGTGCAAAAATAATCTCGCTACTTCCAGCTTATCTCTCGCGTTGCGCGACCAATGGAGATATTTCTTTTTTTTTTTCAAAAACCTACTCGACTAATGCCGGTAAAAGTGAGGGAAGGAGACAAAATAATACTACCTCAGATATTTAAAGCTAATCCTCGCCTTTTGCTCGAGAAGACGTCTGCAAAGTTTTTTGCTTCAGGGTAGAAATAAATGCGCCAAGTACGGTGTGGACATGTTTGGTTAATTGAGAATTTCCAGCGGCAGGTGCTGAATGATGTTTGTAGACGAGCTAACTTTTATATTTCCAAGCACGGACGTATTTTTTCCCTTTCCTTTGAGTTTCTCTTCTACCCTCGCTTTTACACGGCGTATCGACTTTCCTCCGCGAGCTTTTCTCCCTCTCAGAGCTTTTATTTTCCTCGCTAGGTTTCGTAGCTTTTTCTTTGTCGTCCGTATTCTTACCCACCGCCGACTATGTAAAAACACGATGAACGCAGTTCTTTTTTTTTTTTTCTTTCTTTAATCAGCGACGTTACTACCGATAAGTAAAATATAAGACCTTAATATATTAGTAATGTACATATAAATGAGGAAGAAATCAGATGTGGTGAGAAGTAATTAGAGTTTAGCGTGCGCACAAATATCATAAAGGCCTTTTGGCGAAAGAATTTATGAGAAATTAAATCAACGCTTGCAGAACGCTTGAAATAATAAAATAAAATTGTTGTTGTAATAATTTTATTTCCGCTGAATATCGCTTGAGGATAGAACAGAGCAGCGGGCGGATTTGCTTCATTAAAATTAAAAAACCATAAAATCTCGACTAGACAGCCGCGAGGCAATTGCAAAATGAGAAGCAGTCGTTTTGAAAACCCGCGAGGATTATCGCGCCGATTCGGTGTCGTTGATTTTCTTGTGGCTCGCGAGGCTTATCACATAAAGCGCAGCATCCCGCGATAAGTCCGGAACACGCCGCACATTGTAGATTTCCATTTGCTCGTCGGACAGACGCGTTCTTTTTTTTTTTTTTTTTTTTTCCTCGACGCGCCTCTTGCGATCGCGCGCGTCCGATCAATTCGCCGCGCGCGTAATTACGCCCGATCGAAATAAGTCGGCAACCCGGTGCGACAACTTGTTGCAGAGCAGAGAGGAGGCGTGCTTACGTGGCCAGGGCGGATAAACACGTAGAATTTTGCAAAGAAGCGGTCGCCTCTCAAAGCCATTACGACGATGATCGATCGGCCTACCGTATCACGCGATATCTGCATAATAATCAGTAGACGGTTCTATTAACACAGAATATAATCCTGCGTAATACTCCATCGTTCGCGAAAGAAAAATCACGTCTTGATACCGAACGTCGAGTTTAAACGAGCAACGAAGAGAAAGTTCAATTTTTAATTAAAGACGTTCTGTTTTATTATATTTTTTTTTTCTTTTTTTTTTTTTTTTACCAAGTTAAATGACAGATTCTTCGGAGTAACTCGCGACTTTTTCCCTCTCTTTGGGAACCGCCCGAACTGCCTTTCACAAATTGTAGTTTGATTACTGACAGTGTCATTGTAACGTAATTGCTAACGCATCGACGAGGTAAAAAAAACGCAATTACAAGCTGCGCTCGACGGATCGCGGTAAGTAACTCGTCGATCTGCCAATGTGCTCTCGCGAGTCCTGTTTCATTAACCTAATACGCTCTCGGAGAGCCCTCGCGAATAGGTGTAACATAATTAAGCGCTTTAACTCGCGATCAAACCCCATGAGAGGTGTCGGTGTAAAGAAGCAAACCTCGAATTAATGTCAGTCCGGGTTGATCACCGATGAGATAACACATTATCTCGTTAAGCTCTGCATCGGCGGTCATTAGCGTTTCTCGGCGCTGAATAGCAACCGGGGATATCGAGATAAAAGTATCAAAAGACGTCTCGTTCGAGCCGTCGGGATTAAAGAACGGCTACAGCTTGTGCTCCAACAAAGCGTGCAATTATCGAGTCAATTAGAAGGAAACCGCAGGATATATTTGATTCAGATCTTTACGCGAATGCAATGAGAAGAACATAAAGCGCCTTTGGTGAACGAGATAATAAAAAGAGACGGAGAGGAAGAGGCTTCGAATTATCGTTTGATCATTCCGTGCCCTATAATGTACGCGTCATTCGATTATTTCGTTAGTATTGACACAGAAATATGCTATTGATGGCGTATTTCATTAAACGCTACTTCCATTTTGCTATATCTATCGCGCGGATTATTGACGCTCGGCATAATAATGCTATTCATGCCGCGAATCCGGGATTACGGGCTTACACAATTCACCGCCGTCGTAAAATACGCGGGAACAAAAGCGACGAGCGCCAAGGTGTATCGACTGTCTCCTCGGTCCTTAATTAAAAGACGCAATAACGAGGAGTGGCGACCGACATTACTGTCCGTCTTCGCCGGTAGGTAGGTACGTCCGCGCTCCGTATCGAGAAAAGCAGTAATGTTAATAATGCAACAAAGGCGCGATAGCCGCGCGGGGTTTCGGGTCGACGTTAATCTAACGGATGAGGTCGGCGCAAGTCTTGCGTTTACGGGGAGGCACGGAACGCGGAAATTACGGGCAATTTCCTCGTTCGAGCAAAAGAACGATTCTAATCGAGCGACTTGGAGAAATACATTACGCTCGGCAACACTCGCGCGATGTTGTACCTAGACTTTTGACGCCATTCTCGCATTAAGTGAAACTCGCCGAAATAATAAAGTGAGACGCGCGAAACGAGATTGCGATCGAAGATCGACGAAGCGTTAAAGTATTTTCTTCTTGTTTTTATTAATTTTTTTTTTTTTTATTCTTTTAATTTTTTTTTTTCTGTACCTGCCGCGACGCGGGATAAGAAGTTTATTATTTATGATAAAATGTATACCAAAAGCGCCAACGTGCTACAAGCGCAAAATACAGCGGCTGCCCTCGGTAAGAGATAATCAGTATATAACGAGTTCCTGCGTGGAATTTTCTTCCTCACTTTGCGCATTAATTACGGTGTGTAAAATGTATCTTGCTCGGTTAATGTAATGCATAATGAAATTACGAATAAGTAGCAATAACATAATACGTCTTACGAGCATTCCCGCCCTGGGTACCGTCGCAAAAAGATCCATTCCCGAAGTTGAGAAGTTCGCTCTTTTACTCGCAACAGAAATTAAACGCGCCGTTAAGTACGTAATAAAAAAAAAAGTAAATGTACAGAGTAGTTTTATAATACAATGTTTTAACGACCTCCTAATTGACTCGATAAGTTTTTTTTTATGTATTAAGAGAGTAAAGTTATTTCTTTTACGATTACATGCACGTGATAACTCCGATAAAAATATCATTGTCGGATTTTACGGTAAATTTTTCCTTGCGCGCGACAATCTTTACAAATTTGCGACGTGGTCTCTGAAAAACCGTTCGCTTCGAAATGATGTCGGATCAAAGGCGGTCGTTTTTCTTATCGGGGACGAGTAGCAGTTATTAGATCACGAAGTTTCACCGGGATTGCCGATTCGAAATCGTTTGCGCGACGGCGATTTCCCACGGAATTTAAACGGCGGTAGATAAAGTCCCGGCTAGAACAAAGTACGACGGGGAGGTTGCCATCGAGCCCTCTAGGGTTGGCTGGGAGATAAGGGCCCGACATACGACATAGTACGTTTCTCTTCAACCACAAAATGCATACGCCGGCTAGCAAAAACGTTTGCGATAAAAATCGCGGGAAATGTAGTTTGGCGTAGAAAGACTGTCTGAGGATGGAACGATGGAAAAGAGAGATCGCGGATAGAAGTATGTACATATAAAGTAATATCAGGTTGTATTATTATATGTTAACACGAAGAAAGATAAAATTGCATTCAATAGAAATAAAGTAAAAATTAAGAAAAATACAATTTATATCGTATTATAAAATAATAATGAAACGTTACGAAAAAAATTAATTAAAATAACGAAAGGATACGTTAGTAAAAATATAAACCCACTCGCGATAATTAATATATTATTTAATTATTATTTTCTTTTATTCGAAAAATCAGTAGATATATCTTTCGCAAAACGCAAGCAAAAATCACCCGAAAAGGGTACGAGGCTTGTTATCGCGCGTTTATAAAGTCGAACAGAAACCATTCGAGAATAAAATCTGAACTGAAACGATGAGATTTGGCCTTTTTTCCGCGTCCGCGACATAAAGAAGCTTGACGAGCCACGTTCGGGCGAAACTAAGACAATCGCTATTTATTCCGGTTGTCAATAAAAAGAATCGAGTGGCTTTGGGTCCTCCGCGACAGAGGGAAGGATCGATGTATCGACAGGGAACATTTGCATAAGAAACGGAAATTCAAAGTGGCTGAGTTTCAACTTCCTTCTTTCTGCGCGAATCGACGGGCGATTTTCCCCAGACATTAATGGCACAACGCCAGGTCGTAGCCTATAGATAATCGATACTGCCTATCATGTCGTGCGCAAAAAAAAAAGAAATAAAAAAGAGAGAGAAAGAGACAGGAGCCCTCTGATGTACTGAGGAAGGATAGGAAAACCCATTCCCTTTCCCGTTCCTGTTTCCCAAAGGGAGAAATAGAGGGTGGAAAAAAGGAGACTGGCGGGATCTGGACCACGTCGATTTTTCCGACAACAGCAATAGGAGGCGTGCGCGGGTTTCCCGCTGCCGTTCGCAAGCGGCGTATCCAATATTTCACGTGGCGGCGCGATCACCTCTCGCTTTGTCGTCTCGCGAACGCGATTTATAGCCGTCGGACCGTGTTTTGTAAGGTAAAAGTCAGCCCCCTTGGACGCGAAAGTCCGTCCGTGTTTCGCGAGCGTGCGTGTAATTTTTGCAGATGCGTGACGATTAACCGCGACTTAAACATGTATCGGTTATTATTACACGCGTTCGCTTTTTTTCGTTGCCGCAGGAACAACGACCTAACACGTTTTTCTGACACGCTAGAAAATTGGTTTTTTACGCGAAATTCTGGCACGGGCGGATTGAAATTACAGCAGGGTTGTGGTACTTTAACGCGAACGCGCGGCCGAGTTTTATCATCGTTGCGAAACGAACGTTAAGTCGGGCCACCTATTTCCGGTGGGTTTTAACGTGAGAAAACGGCCGCTATCGGGTAACAAAGCTTGTTCGCTAACTCGGCGGAGTTTAGCAGGTCGGCATATCTCATTGTTCTAATCTCGGACATCTGACCGCATCTACGTTTCGACCTCCTATCTCTGGCTTATACGTCAGGGCATTACGTTAAGGACGTCGTTCCGACGGTGATCTGCGGCCTCGCTTTAATATCTTATTACTGCGGATGAAGAGCTTCAATCCCCGAGAATAATTTCCCCACCTCGCGCAGTTATGCACGTGTGCGTGTGCGGCGCTTAGGATTGGCATTATGGCGTAAATTGTGCGGCTTTCTGCGGAACGGTGGATACCCAACGCGGAGATAATTTCCGTCCGCTTATCGCCGAGCAGGTCTCATCTTTATTTCATGAACCGAGCGCGCGCGCGAGAAAGAGAGGGATATATACTTATTTTAATTTATTTATTCGGATTACATTATAAAATCAAATGATGCGATAATGTTGAAACGCAGCCAGGGGCGCGCGTTATCTCGACGGAGATATTCAGGATACGAAAAATAATAATTCGAATTATGAACTGCGAAACTGATTCGCGATGTAAACTGCCGGCGTTGACTTTAACGAAACGTCTGAGGGGGGAGGGAAAAAAAAAATTACGGCAAACGCATGTGACGTTGCATTATACGTCTCGGTGACAAAACGGAATAACGAGCGAGACGCGCAAAAGCTTTCCGGCGCTCTTTTCAACTTTTAATTAATACTTCTTTCAACCTTCGTTATCGTCATCGTCGTAGTCGTCGTCGTCATCGTCATCGTCTGGACGCGAAGTTCCGGTAAAATTTATCTTTCAAAAGGATAGTAGGGATATGCTTGGCTGAAACGAGCAGTGGTCGTTAGTTTGATATAATTTCTAGCAGCAGTAGCACGGCGGTTCGAGATAGCTCGTTTCGTTCGGGCAAAGGGAAGCTTTGAAAACAGATCAAAGTAACCGCGTTACGTTGCGCGCGGCTATTTACTTCGAGAGCGAGACCGGAGATCAATTACAGAAACGTTTCCAATGGGGATTTCCCGATTAAATCCGCCACGGCTACGGACGCCGCCGCACGCTTCGGCTCTGAATTACGCTCGCAGCATCCGTAAAACGATGAGCGCGATTCTCTCGCCTTGATCATTTCACGCCGGATAATAAATTGAATACGTACCGCGGTTAGAACCCTTCCCCCCCTCGAGCGAGGATAGCGCGGATTAATTCGGATTCATTACCTGTCGCTCGCCTGTCCAGCCGTGATTTTTTTTCTCTCCGCGCGCGCAGCCACGCGTGACCAATTGCCGAAATATGGCAAGTGTATAATTGTCCCTTTGCGTTTCATTAGCTGTAGAGAAAGGGAGACAAACGAACAGCTTTCATTTATTTAGAAAATCTCGATTTCAATATACTGCTCCTTCGACGGACTTTTCTTCCGTTCCTTGTAATTGATCGAGTCTCGATTTTTGTTAACATTAATCTCCGATCGCATCGTACGCGATTGTCACGTTCGCTCGAATTGATTCGCAGTCATAACGAATTAACGCACGACCGACTGTCAATGTACTGTCGCACAGCATTAATTTTCATTAGGTCCTGTCACTCTGGACAATCGGATAGCGGTCCAGTTATCGCTCGCGTTACAGCACCGACGACTGTACGGAACGAATATGCGTCAATATATTATTCGATAATGCGCAATGATTTAACAAAACCGAGTCGCGAGAAGGATGATGGATAGGATTGGATATCGCCACGTTAAACACGGCTAAATCGCAGCGACCGGTTTTATTGGTCGGTGACAATCAACTGATGATACCTCGCGCTCGCGAGCATCGTTGTAACGCAATTCGTCTGATCAATTAAACTCTGTAACGCGGCGTTTTTTTTTCGCCCACTCTATATCGCGCGGCAACGCGATCAAATTTTTCAACTTCCGCCTCGTTTTTTACGATCTCGTCACGTTGTTAAATGTTTACAATCGTGTCTCCATAAAGCATTCCACCGGCGCTGCATGAAATTTTGACGATCAAGTTTGCGAAAAAAAAACTGTTAAATTTTCGCGAAAAACTTTTAACCGAATATTTAATACTGCAAACCAACGATATTTCCGTAAACTTGAATGCTCTACAATCATACATATTCATTGTTTTATACTTCGGTTAGGTAAAATTCAGATCGGCAGTAATTTTGTTAAAACTAACCAGAAAATATCATAGGCATTAAATAGTTTTAACTAACTTTGATTCAAAAATTAAGTTTTAATTTGTAAGAACGTCTCTCGGAATTATATTTATTTTCAACCGTAATGAAATGGTTCAGGACGTAAAATGTGTTATACGAACGCGGTGATGAGGCTCAAGGTAAACCGCGCGAAGTTGAATGTAGGTACAAGGTAACCAGAGATTCAATGGGTCACGCGCCACAGTTCTTTTAAGAATTACGAGGCCGCTAATTTTTATACTCGCAGCGCGAAACCGGCGAGCGAAATCTTACCGAGCGAAATGGGACAATGACGTGCACGTCATGCACGAAAGAAATCCTTCAGCCGCTCTGAAAAGTACATTACGTATCATTGTACGCCCCGCGGTGACGTGAACATTTTAATTATATCGAAGGCCGGATTGGTTATCCGGAACGGAAAGAGATACGCAGACCTGTCGAGATATCATTGAAAAATACGGGAAAAATATTTGTGATAAACCGTGAGAACTTTTAAAGAGCGCGCAGAGATAAAATTGAAATTAAATTTTGTAAAATTCTCCCGCACGCGGTATCTTAAATATTTTCGCTCGAACGCAACGCGTTATCGTTGCGCTTTTAATTTCTCGCAAGAATTAGTTGTTTCTTCCGAATGAATTTCATGTAAAATCAATCGAGAGCTGCTCGACGTGATAAAGTATCGTTGGTACAAAAGCCAAACTCCTGGTTGCTGTTACGTAATAGTACAGAGAGACTAACAATCGTAGTACATGTAGTCTGTGTTTAACCAACAACTACTGTTCCGAGAGAATGATACCTGAAGCACCGGCTGTTAACTGCCAGAAACACATTCTAACGATCTCGGCAATCAAGTCGAGAGGAAAAAGAGCCGGTGACCGTCCACTGATAGCCGTCGTGTGCCCTTCCTTCTAGTTGTTTGCGGGATAGCGATACAACAGGCTTTTGGAAAGCCCGGGATCGATAACAGTCTATGGGGCGGTGGTTCAGAGAAATCAGAGTAAAACCGAGAGGACAAAGTCGCCAATTTAGCGCCGCGTAAAAGATCCGGGATAAAGATTCGCTTCTCATAAAATGTATATTTCATAATTAATAATTTTTACTTCACAGTCAACTTGGCATAAAAGTTTTTTAATTTAAATACGCGCGACGTTTACAGCTTTCGACGTCGCCCTTTATACAAATTAAAAACACGTTACGCGAAACAGCTCATGACAGTTTCGCGAACGCGAAATGTGATAAAATACACAAGAAATCGGAAACTGGGACGACAACCGCATTCGCGGAGTATATTTCGCTCACAGGAAGTACGCAAACAAGAAGCTCATATGTAAATAGGGTAAACAAATTTGCTCCCAGCCAAATCCTTGCGCGCCACTGTAGGAAACCTGATTTTTGTTCGCTCCCTTTTCTCGCCCGTGTTCCTTGCGAAAGGAACGCACCGAGTGCATAATTAATCCTTCAAGGGCAGAAACAGGCCGCGTTTTAACCCGGTTGCGGTTTCCCTCCTTTATCGAGTAAAAGCGCAACGAAGTACGCGCCGCGAAAATCTTCAGCTGATACCTGTACCCATAAATAAATTCCCCGGACTAAAGCACATTTTATGCCGCAATTCGCCGTTAATAATAACAATGGAAAGTCTCACGACGCCGCTGCTCGCTCGACAGCCCTGTTCAATTGCGTTTATCGCGACGCATTCGATTTCAACGATTGCAACGGCCCCCGGGGCCGCATCGAATGCACCAAAGCCCGCAATGTTGTTTGGCGCGTTACACGTATTACATGGCTCTCGTATTTTACTTTAATTACAATAGAATAATTCACGCGATTATATTAGCGGTAACATAGCGGGCATAACAGCCGCATTCGATGGCGGAACGACGGCGCCTGATAACGGGGCTGAAATATATTCGCTATTCTCAGTTACATTATAATAACAACAACGATCTGTAGCGCGATGTCTATATACCGCCGCCGCGGAACTCACGGACGCACCCACACGCGTTACGGCCGCGTAGATTCCGCCGGTGTTTAACGTTGAATTCGAGATATTCCATAAATTAGGCGGAAACTAACTAATAGCTGTGTAACCGTTGCCGTAGTTATCAATTATATCACCGGAGCGTAATGCACCGTAATTTTGCATGGAATTCGATCAAATAGTAATGAAGTTGCTCAATAGTAGCCACGTATCCACACAAAGGAGACGAGCAGTCTGCTCTCTCGTAGATTTCTCCGCAGTTTCTCGGATCCCGAGCTCGCTGTTGCGGGACGAATTATTTGACATCGAGTAGCGGAAAGAAATAATTCCGTCCAAACTGATAGGTGCTACGCGACACGATACAATCACGTCGAGTCCGTTTTATAAATAGTATCTTATAGGAGCTTCATAAAATTTTCCTGCACGGGCGATTAGTACATTTGTAAAATAACTAGTACGTGGAAAATACAGGCGGGTTAAATAAATTCTGAAATAATACAATAGTCGATACGTATGAATACGATATTGTTAAAGCATGATTACATATGCAACATATATTAATTACAACACATCAAACCATTGTTGCTTGGATTTAATGCGATGCAAGCCGATTTAATTAACGCGGTAAATAAAATTAATTTAAAATTCAGAGAACACATTCGCGGTGTTTTTTTTCTCTTTTCCCAACCGCGCAATATTGCGAATAAAATGTTGAAAGGGGGAGGGAGAAAAAGATTTCTGTAAATAAATCAAGAACTCAAACTAAACTCGTTCTGAAATGCTTGTCCTGGAGATTCGAAGTAATCTCGACTTTGGTGGCTTGAAATTTCGCGGGATTACGACTCAGAAAAAGCACAAAGTAAAACGAATAGATAGGGGATCGTGAAAGAAACAACGAGATTTTCATCCGATTCAAACTAACTTCCTTGAATGGGATACAAGTTGAAATCGCTTTTAATTTCACGGCGAAGCCGAGATATAAGCAGTTCGCGCGGACGGCTTACGGAAACACGGTTTGTATGCGACGCCAAATTAATTAGCGTTTTAAAAGACCGGATTGTTCACTTCGTGATTAGCACGTAGACTTTTTGAAACGCAAAATGTGAGCGGGAACGTCACGCTCGTCATCCAGCAGATTCAAGTAATCCATTTTTTTTTTCTTTTTTGGGACGCTTTATTAAAAGGTTTCAAATTTATCAGATTTATTTAACAACTAACAATAAACGGTATAATTTCACGCAAAACCTAACTGATTCTATATAAATCGGTGGCTTTTGATTTCCAATTTGTTATCCGCTATCATCGCTGCATTTTACTCTGTTTTTTTTTTTTCTTTTTTTTTATTGCCGCAATAATAGCTTACACCTTTAATCCGCAGAGCTGGCGGAAACAAAGCTTTCTGCATCGAATTTATTAAGATAAAAGCGTTGGTATATTTGTGCAATGAATACGATAAATGGATTAAAGCGTCATATCAATGCTAGCGAAACACACGCTGGCCATCAATGCAAATCTGCTATAAATGGAAAGCGGCTCGTTAAAGAGATAACTTTGTCGGAGTAATATTACAGAACAAACTTTCATTTACAATGGGCAGTAATTTTTCAGAATTAATATGTGAAATCTGCTTGAAACATCGCAGAGGGAATACACCCCGTCGTAGATAAAAAGTGAATAAAAACAAAATAATAAAATAAATCTATTCAATGCGAATCACGCTATATGTTTAAAGCAAGGTTTTGAAATAAACTTGCATTAAAATTTCTGCAGAAAATATATGGAATTTTGGAATAATGAAAAAAAACGAGATTATAATTTTTATTTTTATTTTTGTTTTGCGTAATCGGAGAAAAAACATCGTGTTTGTACTGTCCTACTTCTATTCCGTTATCTCTTCACGGTGGTCTTCGTTAAGTTAATCATCATTTAGAAACAAGGAATTAAGCGAGTAGTAATAGCAAAAATAATGTACAGCTATGCGCGGGCAACTTGCGAATAGTTGATCGCTAGGAAAGTACGGGAACTACACGCGGGTGTCAAAGTCAGTTAAAGGCAAATTCTCCTTCGCTCTCTGCAAAATGTATTTGTCATTCTCTTACAGTGCACGAGCGTAGAACTCCATTCACGGTAATCTACAGCCGCGGCTCCGAGAATAGTTTCGCGGTTTCGCCATTACGCTGTCAGTCCGCAGATAGATACAAATACATACGTTATTATCGAGACGAATGTATTTGTCATATCGCGCTGATAGATGGACGGACGGTTTTTTTATCAGCGTGACGCCGACAAAGCGTCAGAGCAAAACTTTGAGCACGCGCGTATATATCATCCTCGAAAAGTTAATAAAGGCGTGACGCACGTGTGTCGTCGAAAATTAACGGTACGCATATCTGTTACATCTCTGTGATAATGCCGAGGGTGAGAGAAAAGCGACGCGGGTATTATCACGGACTCCGGCCATTATCGATCGATGATCGTTCATCGCGATTACTTCTTCGCGTTTTAAAATAATTTTGTTTTATTATGGGTAAAATATTACAAAATCATTCAAATTTAAAATTTTAAAGCGCTACATAAAAGAATATTAAAATTTTTGGTACGAAAATTTTTGTTCGAGACATCTTGTGTAATATTCAGAGGCATTATCGAGCTTTTATAATGAATTAAATTTTTCAGTAATTCTGATTAAAATTTCACGTACCGATAAGTGATAGAGCGAAAGAGAAAGAGGGAGAGAAGAGCTTCTAAAACCACTATCAATGCTCGAAAAATCAAAAAGTTAGGAATTATTCAAATCCATTCCATATAACCGTTCATAAAATTGTGTAAAAAAAGTTATGAAAATAGCATAGAGCCCAATCTTTTATTTCGTATTTAATTAATGATTCTATTTGAAATGCACTTTAATTAATTCATATGACTTTATAAATATTGTTTTCTCTGCTTATAATATACTGCTTTTAAATAAAATTTTTATCTATGCTTTTTCGCACAAAAAATTCAATCTCAATTTTATGAAATAATAAAAAATTTTACGTTAAGATTACAAAGTAAAAATAATTAAAAATTTATTGTATTTTTGCAAAATTGAATTATTTCTTCATATACATATATACATATGTATAAATATCAGTTACATAGATTGCAACGGAAAATGTAAAATTTTTAATTCGTGTACAACGTATCTTTGTAAAAATGAAAAAATATTATCTTATAACAGTTTAAATAATTATTTTGGCTATTAATTAATTCGTGAATTATTTTCTCAGTAAATATCTGTTAACATGCTATAACTTAGGTCGCGTCACGGCGTGACATAAATACGTTGGGCCCAAAATCTGCAAAGTACGGCGGGAATAATTGCGGTCGGCTTAAATTTCTCAGAGACGAGGGCTTTACGTGCGGGAACGACAATACGCGCAGCTGTGGATAACGCGAAAGCTGCTTTAGATCTGTCAGAAGAGCAATTCCGTCGTCCGCCATGCGGAGGCAGGCCTCGCGAGATTCCGCAAGCCGGCGCATGATGCTCGGTATTTAACTCTTGGCACCACGATAAAACCGGGTAAACGAGATGGAGGGATTAAAGGGGTACGTTAAACCGCGAGAAAGTTTCCCCGTATAGGATTTCGATTCCAGCGAGCTCGTTAATACACGATAATAGAATTCGTACGATTAAATATGAATTTCGCCTTTCTATTCGACACACCGAGACTTCGTCAACTTAGAACTCTATAAAAAAAAATCATGAATAAGCTAACTGATTAAAAACTTGAAATTAAAATTTCCACATAGATTCCACGCGAATTTTTCGTTGTAATAAATTGTAGATTTAATATCAAACTTTATGAGGGGACATCGCGCGCAATCTTTATTTGTCGATTGGTAAAATTGGGGATTTCGCATTCGCGGCACGTCAGGTAGATCTGACTGTCTGATTGAGGCGTTGAGGGAGAGAGAAACTGAGAGAGAATCAGCACGTGGACATTGTAAACGCTTGGAAGCGGCTTAATCAGCCATTGTATGCTGTTGCGGTCAGCATGGCTCTACGTACAAGCGAACGACGACCGCCCGAAGGGTCGCAGAGTAGAGGGAGTCCATTCGACCATAGATATGCAGCGATCCGCAGTCTGCTTCAGTTGCGCGTTTCCTGACGGAGCACGCCCTGGCAATTTCGATTACGTAACGAACGCGAGAGTTTTAATGAGCGTATCACGATAGTTAGACTGTTGATTCTTGTAGCAAATCCTAAAAATCCGCCCGTCCTTTTTCTCCCGGTAAATAGAGACATGAATATCAATAAAATTAAAAATTAGTCTTTTAAAGATTGAAAAAGGAAAAAAAAAAGTACAATGGTTTGGTGTAATTATTCAATTTTAATTAATTTAATATTATTTTTAATTAATACAATATTAATATCACATACGAAATATCTTTAGAGCGTTCTACTTGTTAAAAAGAAAGACGAAAAAAGCACTTTTCGAAAGATTTTTGACAAATATAGGTACCCTTTGCGAAATATTCTCCAAGTGCTACAGTGTTTTCAAAGTATTCTTGTTCTCGTACACGCTCCGAAAACATTTTCGGAATACCCTCTCATCGCGCTAACTGGCAGACACTTGAAGTTCTCGACTGCACTCATTCCCGATTACAACGTGCTCGGCGGAGTCTTGTAGATCCGCTCTCCCCCATTAACGTCTGTTATTTATGCATAATGAACGACGACAAACTTCTAACAAAGACGCCATCCCCGAGACATTACTCTTTCCCACTTGGTCCCGGTAATTCTGACGCGAAGGGCGGGACCGTAGGGTGGTCGGTAGGGCGCCGGTCTTCATTTTCCGTGGAAAATGAAGCGATAACAGCTGAGTTCGCGAGACGCGCCCGTCCGGCTGAGGGTGGGAAAACGGCCGTCAGACAATCCGCATTGTTTCGTTAATCGGCGAGCATCGGCCATTATTTCATTATTGCGGCACGCGAGATAAGCCGAGACGGGGTGGCGGGAGCCTCCTTTGTTAAGCGAGCAAAATAGCCGATGGCGAGCTGGAAGAACCCGGACGTAAAGACGCGGCCAGGCGCGGGGTGTGCTTATAGACGAGATTATGCGAGGATAGTGAGGAGGAAGAGAATGCTCTCGTAAAGTTCTTTGTTCGCGGCTGCCGCAATTGCGACACGAGCCAAACAAGAGCGGCGAACATTTCGGTCGTTCACGCGAACGGGGCAGAATTTTTCCCCGACTTCTTCGGTAACAGCGATCACCGGAAACTGCGCGTCGTCCCCTAAGGATACGAGCGGCGAAATTGCAATATCTCCCGTGCTCAGCGGGACTGACACTTTCGTGATATATGCGGCTTTACGATGACCGATCTTGAAATGAGAATTTATTTATCGGATAATAATTTGAAGCAACACCTGGGGCAACATATGCGCTCCCCGAGATTTTAATTCTTAAAACACCGCTAGTTTTATGATTTATCAAATTGCAGAGATATATCTATCGAGATTTATATCCCCGCGCAGAGGTGTAACATAAAAACTTTTCAACTTACTTAAAAAAATATGCAAAGACATATTCGGGAGGATTTTTTTTTTCACAATTATTTCGGTTTAAAATATTTTTCTTCCATTTTCATTCCATTCTGAGTCAATTTGCGAACGTATCCTTTCGACGTAATTTTTAACACGGCCCAGTAGGAAAATGTGCCCGCCATTGATTCGGTCGTGAATGAAAAGTTACGCAAAATAATACTAGAAGTTTGTAGTTGATTTTAATCAAGCGGTAAGCAGAAAGTATGAAAGAAGCACGAGCGTGATACGGTTCTACTACTTTTTCGCGGCACGCACGCTCGCTGTTAATAAAAGCAAATTTGTGTTTACTGCCTCTATGTGTGTATAAGAGCTTAACATCTCTTTTTCTCGCCTCTGTTATCCGTTGCGGGATTAAAGCTGATGGCATCGTACAATATATAATTTAGCGACACTCCGACTGTGCGTTTGTTACAAGACAACAAGAAAAGACGTCTCGCGCACGTAATTTAGCGTAACTTTTTAACTGATATAGAAGTATAGTAGTTGCTCATACATATGTATTTGCTCGTAAAGTATCATTTAAAGTAATACAGAAAAAAATATTTAAACTTTGAGTAATCTGCAGATTGTATTATAATTTAGAATTTTATTTTTGTCGGTGAAAACTATTGACACCATTAAAAAACAAACCTTTGGCTTTTGTGTCAAATCTTTCAAATTTAATGCAACGCGTTGGACCAAATAAAATGCGCGACTTTTATATATATGTATAAAAATAACTCGCGATTTAAAAAAAATTCTGCTTGTCATTTCATAAAGCTGAGCTTTTTTTTCAATTAATGCGTTTTACGCAACACGCGACATGCAAGTAAATTCCCACGTTATCCACTTTATCGTATTCGTAATGCAGTTGCATATTAGCATATTCGGCGGGGCTGGCGGCACATTTTGGCGGCTTTACCGAAACTTTTATCAGCGCAAGGAGATAGCACCGCTATAACACTCTACCGGGCATACGCGCATGTCTAATCTCGCAACAATGAACCTGACGCCGCGACGGTCATTCTGCGCCGCGATCGTAAATTACTCCGCGAGATAAAACTTTAACGCGAGACCACGCTATTTCGACGTCGAGTCCTTTTCCTCTTTCCGTCGCTCGTTCTGCTCCTTCGTCTTTCTATACGCGAATATTTTGCGACGACTCGCCCTCAGCTTTACAGAATACCCGCGAAATCTCGCTGTTAATCCTGCGAGATGCGCTCGTTGCATGCACCACGTAACGCGGAAGCCACCGGTTGTTTATACACCGCCACCGGTATTTACATACATGATAATATGTTTGTATATGATAGAAGCGAGCCCACCGCGCTCGCAATGCCGGTCGAATAAGTTCGACGGAAGATAATGCTGGGAAACCACTGTGGTGTATAAATGCCGGGGGGGTGTATTTGCGGAGTGTAGCGTCGACCGTGTTTCGAAGGTTTCCTTGTTTGGCGAACGATTAAGTTTCACTCGATAAACATGATCATAATCGCGTGTGACGTCAAAAGCACCACCCTGTATTTTGCAGTCTCGAAGGGAAACGGAACATCCGAGGATCGAAACAATTAAGACTAACACGTTAATTCGTAGGACGTTGCAGAAAATATCGTTCACACAAAATTCGTGAAAAGCCGGTAGCATATGTAATTATTATATTAACAACCAACGTGAAACGATTGGTACCCGCAAACTTTTTTTTTTCTCTCCCCCGCCGTCGCGCATTCCTCGCATCATACACCTCCGTTTTCTGCCGCGCAAGAAACGGTACGTCTCGACGCGCCAAAGCGAAGCCCTGAAAAACGCTAACTGGCTTCCTTAATTCGCTCCCTTTTCCTCCTCTCTCTTTCCCTCGCCGTCGGTTTCTATCCGCGCGGCCCAGTAATCGCGATCTAGTCTCATCGAAAAAGTCTCGGGCCGCTGGCCGCGAGCGGCGATATGCCACGCGGGGCTAATTAAAGTCGGACAAGATGAAATATCGAGATACGCGGACTCTCGCTCACCCTCCACCTCCCTTTCGTCGCAATTGCGCTCCTATCTCGGAGAAACAAAAGAAAAGCCCCGGTAACATCCCGGTATACGTTGGACATGGCCGCGATCTCCCTTCTTTACTGCGTACCGGCGCGGTTTGTCGCTAATGACCACCCAATGACTGCGTCATGAACTTTTTACAACGCGTCGTAATTTACTAAGCTTTTAAGACCCGTCGCCGTGAGCATTGCTAGTTCGCGGCACCTACGAGGCTTCCCGCGCCCGCAAATACTTTGTACCGTCTGCTTAGACGTATCGCAAAATCGACTTTGTAAGAATTTTTCAATAAAGCTCCCAAACGCTTTATCGAGATTAATTATATGACGAGCGATATATAAAAATTACGACGTCAAAGCTAAAGCTGCGCTTCTCACACGATTTTCTCCGATTAAAAGAACAACCGTATATAAGACGTTCATTAAAAAGAATTCAGCCGGAAAATACCCCGAGAGAACATCTCTCTCTAAATCGCCGATACGCAGCCCTTTCGCAATGTACAGAGAGACGTCTGGCAGCGAGAGGGCTGTGGAAAGCGCGCACAGACCGTTCAATTAAGCCTCAACGGCATCTGGCTCTCGCGTCTTACCGATCAGCGAATTCCAAAACGATGGACTGACCAAAGGCTAGCCGATCAACCGAACGACCGACAGGCCGGCTGCGCGCGGCTAGTTAGCCAAGCATTCGACTGGTCTTTCAGGGATGCTCGTTAACGTCCGGCTCGGTACCGAATATGATGCGCCGCCGTAGCATGCGTCAGCCACCGAGTTGATCGAAACGTTTTCGCAGCCGCGTTAATTCTGGGTCTCCGGGTAACGTTAAACAGAGCGAGAGAGAGAGGTAGATACGGAATTGCGGAGAAGGGAAACGTGGGAACTGATCTGCTTCACCGAGTGTCAAAATTAGGGCGTATAAGGCGAGGAGATCCGGGCGATGCGCTGTAATACGGCTAAGCAAATATTCAGATAATGCTGTCTCGTCGCGTGCGAGAATCAAAATTACAGTCCGGCGGAATTTGTGAAATAAATCACTTTGAAGTTATATTAATTAATGTCATATTAATCAGACGTATTATGTAATGCGTCGAGCGGATAAGATTTTTTTTTTAAAACACGCCGCGCTATTGACTTTTGCAACGGTCTCTCACGTCTATATTTTTCGGGCAGCTTAATATTTCGAGAAACAATATCGCGCTCGAGAGAAACGCAGGGAATTTTAGTCGCGCTGTGACGGCCGCCGTTTGAATGGAGATTTCGTTACAATAACGTGTAAAATTTCATTACAACGATATTTTGCACGTGATTAGTTACAGAGGTGTTCCTCTATTATATCACGTTTCGCAGAATTTAATATGCATTCGCGCGCACATTCCCGTTGTTTCCCGTACTTTTCTTTCACCCGCCGAGCACGTAATTTCCATAAGTTTAATTATCGCTACGAGGCAATAGCTGACTAATTGTCTCGTCCACTTCGGCGCGCTCGGCCCTTTCGTTTCAACGCGACGGCTTTTCGGCACCATTTTTCTCCACGCGCCGGCATATTTCATTAACCACGATTTCATTAACTACACGGCTGATACAGACGCGGCCGTTGCCGCCGACCGGCCACGAAACGCTATTATACTTCGTTACTATTTGCTCGCGTGCGCGTACGTATGCCGAAAGCAATTTAAACTATTATTTTACGGAACGCATGCCGGGCAACAACTCGCGAACTTTCAAAGCATTGCGGCGTGCGTTGCACCGAGTCGCATTGCTCGTAGCGGCCCGATGTCAAATGAGATTAGCGTGCACGCTGGGCCTTTCGCCAGGCACAAAAGCGAACGATAATTCAACAGCGTGTATTATGAAACGCGTACACAGTAAGCAAAACCAATCCGCGTTACGCGTTAATAACGAGTTGTAAAACGAGAAGCGGTAACAGCGTATAAATGCATATCGGAAAATCCGCCGTCGGAAATTCATTTGCTTTCTGCGACTGGAACGTCAAAAAGAAAAGAGTCGCTGCGACGAAATCCCGACGGGTCTTTGAACGAAACACGACTCCCTGAAACGTTTTCCGCGAGATTACCGCTCTTCCCGTTCGCGAGGGCGTAATCGACTCCCCGTTTCCCGGATAAGCCGACGACATTGCGACTTGGAGATCGAGCGAAATAATTGGCGGATTCGGCGACGGCGGCCGCCGTTATGCGACGCGGTGAATAGAGGAGTTAGCATAGCGTACGCGGCATATGCAGCCCAGAAGGGCAGCCCATGACGAGTGTGTGTACATGCACAATATATGCACGGCGGTCGTGGCACCGGAGCAATAAGTCACGCCGGCGAACCGTAATGAATTAGTCGCAGCATATACGATACTCCTGCCTTTGCTCCCCTTTCCGCTACCCTCCCGCGAACCCATCGGTCTCCCCGTTCCGCAGGTAGCCCTCCTTGCGAGCTCCTCGCTTTCCCATGGTGCATCGTGGCACGTTACAGACGACTACGAGGGTCTAGTGCACGCTCGTGAGAGGGAATCGATCCGCGCGGATATCAATATTAACCCCCCGCCGCGGAAGCAATTATTTTCCACGCTGCATAGGGCACGGTCTGACTTATTGAAAACGGATTAGTAATGGAAATTAATATAAATGACATTAAGAACCGATATGATTTTTTTACCTCTCCTTAATTCGGAATGATATTCGTGTCTCGCGCCTACGTGGGACCGCCGGTAATTAATTTTCTTAATCAACGAGGCGTCGTAACCCTCGCCGTGAAACGCCTCCGTAATTAATTTTCATATACTTTGCGAATTACAAATCACACGAGTCTAGAGTAGCAACGTATTTTAAATATAATAGGATTGCATGTAAAATAATGTGTATTTGACGTATTAATTTTATCATTGCGTTAATCGTGTCGATTGAAACGAGACAAGCGCGTGATAACAACGCAGAGTGTTATATTTGCTGTATAATCTCGACAATAATCGCTTAAAACGTTTGCGAGTGCCACGGCTGAGTATATTTTATTAAACGCCGAGCTGCGCGTGTGCGACATTTCATATCGTCGAGTCGCGAGGAAAATATCTCATGATAACCCGGGACGGCTTTATACTTGGGAGACTGTTCTCCTAAGTTTCCGTGAGAACACGGCTGAACGGGGCAGCGTGCAATGGTACACCGACTTACTTCTCGTTCCTGTGGGATATCCGCCGCCGATGGCTAGGAACTATTCCGAGAAATTAGTCGGAAAATTAATGCCCGTAGTTTCGCGAAAACGAGACGCGTTCGCAGCTCGCCTCCTCTCCTGGGCTAATGGATCGCGAGAAGGGACTAAACTTCCGGCGCTAATGAATTACTTGTAAGTTGTAAATATTAAGCTGGATGAAAATTATATACAACATGGCTCGCTTTAATCCGAGCGTTCTCGGCACTTTTCACGATTATTTTCTCGAAGAACCAAGACACTTTTCTTACGAATAAAAAAAGAAAATAGAATAATATAAATTTAAGCTTCAGCTATTCGATTTTAATCTATTTTATATAACGCATAAGACAGAGGATGATAAATCTTTAAGAAGCGCTTTTTCTCGCGAGCGAATCAAATTTTCCCGGAGATATCCTTGGCGCGGGATGCATCGAGACGAGCGGATGTCTAGCGGCCTTTCGTGGAACGAAAGCTGCATCGAGAATTGTGCTTTCAAACGAGCGAGCGTCTTCAATGAAAAAAGCAAAAAAATAAGGAAAAAAAAAAAAAATAAGATGAAAGAAACGAGCGGAAGAGCCGGTCCGCGGGGAGTCGTTCGAAGGGAAGGTGCAAGCTAGGGCAACAACGTAGCCGAAGTGGATATTCCATGCATTGGTCAGACAGGGTTGGGGGGAAATTTAGAAAGGAGAAGAGAAAGAGAAAGAAAAGTGTCGAGCTCTCTCGAGTCGAGATAAAAATAATAAGAAAGTTTCTATACAGCCTCGCGGAGTTTCACGTCGAAGAAACCTATAGGTTACAAAAATTTCAGTAAAAGGGAAGGCAATTCAAAAAGCGGTGGTATCCCCCGGTATACATATTCCCTTTATGAAGTTCACAGGCAGGTAAAAACGAAAGACGTAATAACGAGCCGCCGACAAGCTCGGCTTTCATGCTTATCCTCGTCCGCCTTTTTTTTCGCGTTTTTCCCCTTTTCTCCTTTCTCTTTCTCTCTCTCTCTCTCTCTTTCTTCTTCCTTCTCGTGCTTTTCACCGCGATACTTCGAAATGGAAGGGCCGCGCGGACGTTCTCCTTCTCAAGCTTTAATCTCTCATATTTAATTCCCGATATTACCAGGCTCATCTCGCGAGAGCAAACGGCGTGCGTACATCATGATATTTTAAAACTTGTTAAAACTTAACGTTTGAAAATTACTAGTCATAATTTCGAACGCGTTGCAAATAAAATATCTCCAAACCTGTGCTCGCGCTAATTATTCGATGAGATAGAAAAAAAGTTTTTATTTTGAATATGTTAAATGAAATAGTTATGCGTCATATAAAATAGAAAAAAATGATTTCAAATCGTCGCTCCAAATACCGATTCAATAGTGACGGAAACCAGCAGTAAATCACACCGTCGATTATTTCCATCGTTTTCATTTAATAAAAATGCACGAGCATTGTTTGTTAACAAAGACTTATTGCATCACCGGTAAATTAACGAGTAATCCCTTTACCCTCTTTTAAGCATTTTCGCCGACCGCCTCTTTACGGTTCGCGTCGGCTTTATCGTCACGTTCCCCTTAATGCGCCGCGACGCTACCGGTATTCGCGAGACGGGCGCATGGCGGGACGCTGATTAAAACCGTTAACAATGCCCTCCCCTCGACGAAGAATCGAGTTACGAGCTTTACGAGCGACGGCGTATTATTCTCGCTGCTCATTGTACGACCGGCCAATAATGCTCTTACTCCTGTGTAATTAGCAAAAACGAGCCAGCGTCCGTGACGTACCTCTACTTTTAATTAGACTCCGACTGCCGCCAGTCGAACGCGATTGATAATCGACGCATCCGCGACTGCCGATTAACGCGAGCCCGTATCATCGCGTTGGAAACTATGTCGTTCGAACGAGACGCCGATATCGGCTGGCTAAAATTTTTAGGTGTCGCATCTTTGACAAATTTTTTTAATTTTCCAACGCGGCCTCGAAGGGCTAAGCCCGGCGTGGTAAAATAATGAGGCAATTAGAGCGACGACGAAATTATTCGCCGAGAAGATCGAAATTAGTCTCGCGCCGCGTCGGCAGAACTGAAAGCGGAACCGGCCGCGCGGCAACCGGTTGCGGCGCGCTGTCCGGCCCCGGTCAGGTGTGTCCGACGACGAACGCACTAAATCTGCGAGAGTTACGCGGCCGCCGCGCAAATAAACGCTCCCGCGGAGATTCATGGCGCAATTCACGTTGACTTGATATCGTTCGAGTGGACGGGGAACGAGGATGGACGAGAAATTATTCCGGGCCTCCGTGAATACCGAATCGGTCGCCGTTCCCGTCTCGAGTGGAGTACGCTCGGGCTGTGTCGATTGTACGGGTGAGGAGAGGGGGAGGGAAGGGGACAAAGGGAGGATATCAGTGGCGTCGCGTTGTAACGCCGGTATATAGCCGTGTCCATGAACGGCTTTGCCGTAGACACGGTGCCTCACGGGATCGATGCACAGAGAGGGTTTACCATTCACGGAACATTTTCCATGGACATGAGCAATAAACGGGGAATATCGAACGGAAGTGAATGAACGCGCGGGGACCTTCGTTCGCCGTAATGATCGCGGCCCTTTGAAAAATGTAATAGACGTTGCTGGCTGACTGTAGGCTATACGGTAGGCGCATAGAGTACCAAGACGAATAGATAAATTCATTTATTCCAGCCGTCTCAAAGAGAGAGACGTAAGATACACGATTCGCGTAAAATAAAAGTTACGATACTTTTTTGTACGCTATTTTCTTCGTGCTCAATTTTCTTTTTGTCTCGATCCTCGGCGGACGATAAATTCTGTTTAGCTTTTGCCACCGTGGGATATTTACGACTCGCAAAAAAAGTTTATTAAAATCGTAAGACTTTTAGCTAAATGATTAATCGCCTCGCGAAAGGTCCACGCCCTTTTATATCGCGCTGGTAATTGTATCAATATTTTTCGCGACATGTGAAAGATTTTTTCGCGGGTGGCGAATTCCTTGAAAATTAAGGGTGGAAATACGGTCGAAAGCAGATTAGCAATACTGACGAACGTCGCCGTACGTTTTCGAAAACAACATGCTGCTCAGAGTAGAATTGGGAAAGTTTTCCTTCGGAATATTTTTCGAAAATTTTCGCAATTTAGATAAGAACAAGCAAAAGCGAGCTGTAAATAGGAAATCGGGGACAATAAAACCGCTGAACTTTCGAGAATTTAACTCGAGAGCGGTAGTCGCGAAGAACGAAAGATATATATCTGCCGACGAGAGAGATCAGCATAACGAGATAAAGGCCAAGAGTTATCCTGGACGATTAAGGGAACGAATCCAGAATGTCGAGGTTGTCTCTTCTACTTCCTCCACCTTCCTCCACCTTCCTCTCCGCTCTCGAAGAGGGTGCGACAACCGGTTAACGCGTCGATAAAGGGGGAAACATCGCGATGGACGCAAGAGATCGATACTCGGCTCATAAGTCGAGAACACCATCGGGTGTCGGTCGCTAGAGTGTCCCGGGACTACAACCCATCCGTTAAGAAATATTGATATACAGGGTGTCTCGCCATTCGTTACTTCCGCTTGTGTTAACTCAATATTCGAAAGGACGTATTAACTTTAATATTCTTATACATTAAAATTCCACGGAAAATCTGTCGCGGGAAAATTTACTTGTCCGCGATACAGTCAATGGCGTTACCTTTATCGAAGAAAACTTTATGTGGCAGTTCGATAAGTCACAGCCGTTTGCTTAGCGTACGTACCTGAAACAGAAAGAAAAAAATTTCTTTTTTTAATCACATAATAAATTATTTTTTTCGACGCATAATTTAGTTAATAATTAAAAAATATGAGTCAACGATGAATACGCGTCGGTCGAATGATTTAATAACTTTTTAATCCATTTAATTTTCGAGGAAAGACTCGAAATTGACCGAGTCGCCGGTCTTAATTTTCCGACGCGATATTCTCAGACATCCTGTACGTCTAAACGCGATAAATCGATGACCGATCGATGAATTACATCGGCACGCCGTTAACTACTAGCGCCGAGCTGACTCGGACCCGCTCCGGGTCGATACGATCGATTCGATTTGCGAGCATCCTTCGTCTATTTCTTCTTCTTCTTTGTGGAACACCCGGAGGCTGCTCGATCGTCGATAAAGTTCCCGGGGAATCTTGGAAATCTTCGCGGTCTTGGGAGAAAACGAGGGGGAATCGACGGGGATGCGGGGAGAAGTAGAAAGGAAGTCGGGAAGGGGAGAAGTTAGTGTCCTGCACATGGATGACACGGGGAACGATGTGCCCGAGGGACGAATACACGAGATGTGAGCCGCGAGCGGCCTGTAACCGCCCAGAAATTTATCTCGCGAAAGGACGGCAAATCGAGACTGTGAATTTTCCCCGAGTTTACTTTTTCAATCCTTTACAGGTCCCTCTTACAGCGGAGTCTCCGATTTCCTCCTCCATTCGTTCTTCTGTCTGTACCGACCTCCCTTTCTCCGCTGCTCTTTTTAAGCCCTTTAACCGAAATGCTTTTCACGACCGCTGACTAGATGGATCTTACGATTTCTCAGTAAAAGGAGAAAAGTGTCATTGTGTTACGCACTCGTCGCTCTAAAATATTCCGTAATCACTCGACGTTTATTTTACCGCGCGGTATTACATAGCGAGTAGAGAACAATGGCGAAACAGTACTCGGCGTCGTGGTTTTTCCTTCGTTTTAGAATAAAATCCTTAGAGTACGTTTCTCTCGCCCGTAGATTTTAATGTAAGAGGACTTTGATACAGAGAAACTTTCGAGCTCGTTCTTTTTTAAAGATCAGAGCCACTATTGCATCAAATACATCACGTATGTGTGGGCGAAAAGGCGGCGCATAGGTTTTGTTTCCTCGAGAAATCGTCCGGACGCACGCGACCGCGCTGGCATCTCGCTTCGGATCGGTGGCTCTTGAAATTTTACGACGTAATAGTGTTACGAGCACCCTCCTCGGGGAAATCTCTGAATATGCCGCGTCCCGTTACGATAACTTGCAAGCGAGCCCGCCCCTCGCTCGAGCCATAACGTCAGAAGTGAATGGCAAAGTACTACAATGAAAACTGATCGAACTTAGAATTGGAAAAGTGTCTTCACGTCACGTACATTTATATAATATGAAATTTACATACGTACGCGCAGCACGCGCTTCAAAACGAGCGAAAAACTGTTGCGGTTATCTACAATAAAATAGAAAAAAAAAGGGAAAGAAAAAAATTAAAACAAAGTTTAATTTTTTATTCAATTTATTATTTTATTCATATTGTAATGAGAATTTTTGAAATTAGAATATTACGCGACTAGATCGCGGTCAAACTTGATGATAAACCGAGTCAATCATGTCGGATTTAACGTCGGTATATTGCAATCGTTTGTATCGAGATTCACGCACTTATCAAAGTATCGGCCCACTTGATGACGACGTGTTTCGCACGATGATGTAAGGTTCGTTCGTCGCGCCCGTAATGGGTTTACCCTGTTCGCACTGTTGGCGCCCGTGCAGCCTTATCAACATCAAAGTTTACTTAGGTGATGTACTTCAAATTGATGGGAAAGCGCCGGCCGGGAAAATATTGTTCCTCATTGGCCGGCGCGCGCGGACGACGGCGGTGGAAAATAATAAAAATGCAGGTTTACCCGGCGATCTAGCAAGCGGATAACAAATTCACGAATTCCCCGCGAGGAACATCCGCCATCGCGGATAATAAGTCGAGGATGACGGCGCTCCATTTTCCGTGTATCCTCCGTTACATGTAAACATTTTTCCGCGCTGTGTACTTTGCTACGATTTTTTAATAAAATCCCGGAAAATAACTAGACGCTGCGCATTCCCGACTAACGATTATATAAAAATACCCCGTTAACAACTCGACTTTTCCTGTATAAAAATAATTATTGCGAATTAATTAAAGAAACACGCCGTCGGATTTAATCCATGGAATAATATATATTTTTACATCATTCGGATAAATTATACAATTTCGTTTTGCATTGCGAAAAGTCAATCCCTTTTTATTCGCGAGTTATGACGCCGTTTTTTTTTCCACGCTCCCGGATGGAGTTTGCTTTTTCCGGTGCGAGAATCTTCGCGACGGGAGGAGCCATCGTGTAACAAACGATTCTATTATCGGGTTCTGCGCCGCGCGATGCATCTCTGTGACGACGGAACGTGAGAAACGGGATGTACTTTCGCGAATCCGGGGATATACTCGAGCCGCGTCGTCGTCGGCCAGAGATGAATACGTGACGCTGCGGTAATATACTCCTTAACATCTCGCGAAGGAAAGGCGAATCCGGAAGCAAATTAGACGGCGGGCGAAAACGTGACAAGACGCGACGCGCAGAACGCGAACCTGACGTGTGGTCAAAAGGTGGAAGGAAAAAAAAAGAAAAAAATAAAATAATAAAATAAATTCTTCAACGCGCGATGTCGCTTTTCGACGCTAAGCTGGGAATTAAAGCTGCAAGCTGTAACTCGTTCGGAAAGATGATAAATGATGCATGCCACGTTTCTCTCTTTCTCTCTCTCTCTCTCGTGCGAAGCAGCTCCATGCAAAAAAATTCTGTTTGAATCCCGGGAGCCGGAGCCGGTTCGGGATTTGTACTGTTAAAGTACAGAACATTTTTACTCTTTTAAAAAATAACGTAAAGGATGTGATAATTCTTTTAAAGTTCTAAATTCTCATTGTTTCCTGAATTCATGCTTATTCGCTTATCGCGACGTACTGATTTTACGTCACTGTATTTTACGCTAAATTAAAAGACATTTTGTTGGGAAGTCAGTTCTCCTCGTTCGAGGCAGAAGGTTCGCGAGACTATTACGATGTGACATAACAAGGAATACGCAAAAGCGACAGAAAAACGCCGCCGCCGCCGCAGTAATTTACGTACACCTTTTTTCTCACGGCAGAAAAAGATTGTTGCGTCCGCGTTGTATCAAGACTACGCACGACAACGTAATCCATTCTCCGACGCACGCAATCGCGTCGTGCGTTACATGCAATCCGAATTTCAGATGCAATTATTGCATGCCAGGTATCTGATATTTTTAATAGAAAGGGCTCTTTTTTTTTTTTTTTTTTAGTCCGAAATAAATCTTATTCAACGCGAGGGTTAAAGCACGCAAAAGATATAGCGCAAGATATTTATTCTTTTCTTTTCTTTCCACGCAAGTTAATATATACAATAAATTTAGCAAAAAAAAAATAGTTTTATATGTATTAAAAAATAATTATGCTGATAATTTATTTTAAATCGGAAGTAACGCTCGCGAATAACACGAATACGTGAGAACTTTTCGCACGCATCACAAAGACGGCAAGGTGCGGTCTGTCGGCGAAAGGATTGTGCGTGACGTACAGTTAAGAAACGAAGGGGGGAAAGGGAGAAGGAACTTCTCGATGATACACTTGATGCAATTGATGCACTTTCCCGCATGCGTCATTGCGCTCGTATGAGACGTTATTGTCCGCGGGATATAATGGCCGTCATGCTTTATGATCCATGGATACTTTGTTCCGTCGTTTGCGTTACGATTCGTGATACAGATAGCTTTCGCCTTTGGTGCAACGACTGTCTAGACGCTGCGGGTGCGTGTGCGTGCATCGCTCCGCCGTATTTCCTCAAAACACGGCCCTTCCTTCCTATTTCGACTTTACGAGGAGCCACTACCGTCTCGCGATTTAAATCTCTCTCGCTCTTCCGTGCTTTCAAACTGAAAGAGAAAAAGAGAAAGAGGAAAAAAAAAAAATCACGAAGGTGTCTGCAGCGGAATAATGTAACTAAGTACGGCGAAGAGATTAATGCGAGGGACGATACATCTATGGAAACGAAGCGAAATGAAAACCGGAGGCCGCGATGATTAAGATTAATTGGATTCGATATGCCTGAGAAAACGTACGGGCGTGTAATCCGGAATCACGTCGCATCAAACAATGTGGCGCTTCGGAAGTTTGCCCCCGCGATGGAGATTGGAATCGCGACGCGCGCACTTAGGTACCTGGTGTTTAAATACTTGACAGTACCCGGTCGCGCCACGCCAATTACTCGATGCATTCGCATAATGAAGCGCGCCCGGCTCCCGCCGGGAATGCACGCGCGTTTCTCTTCTTGCGGGAAGCGGACGTGGTCGTCGCGAAATCAACGAGCGCTCGGCACCACCGGGATCCCGTTCTTTATTTTTTTCTTTTCTCCCCCGCAAGAGATACATTCGGCCCGGATTAAAATCCCATCCGTTACAAAGTACGACTCCCGGCGGCGCACGGAGTCGCGCGGGCGCGAGAAAACCGCGTTTCCATATAGGAAATGTAATTGGAACCGGCACGGACAATGCCGTCGGAAAATCCTCATTAAGAGCTTCCCTTTGATACCCCGGCTGAATTTCAGAAATCCACGACAAAGAGCTCGATGCGTCGTCCCGATGATAAATTTCATACGTCGTCGATTGAACGTTTGCGATCGATGTCTTTGAAGCTTACGCGGCGAAATTGGGCCGCGAGAGACAATACGCGATATCGCTTGATAGGTATTACGTATCATTGCGGAGAATTAAACGGACGGTATTCAGTTTTTACGATAAGCTAAAGGCGCGGGTGTCCGCTTTCAAACAAAATCGGATAAATAGATATCGCTTTCGAAAATCAGTTTCAAACTCGATCTTCTTCTGAGAGGAAAAATCAAGTTGATATCGTCCGGTTGCAGCCAACTATTTCGGCAATGTAAACGCGTGTCAACGACGGGAATGTTGCGCGGCTGCACGCGACAATTGCGGTGGCATTACCGCGCTTGGCGGCTATTTTGAGCGAGATGCTTATGCAAACGGCGCGTCGCGGTTGCAGTTTCGCTGATCAGTGGACCGCTCGCGGCGGGCATCGTGCGGAACCGCAAAAATAGCTAACGGTTTCGGGCACTCCGCATAGTTATGAATGTTACTCGATAGCTCTCGTCCGCCGCTCGGCTGATTTTCTAGCTGGCCGGTAACGCGCGATTGATCTGCCACGCACGTTTGCACATCTGACGGTGTCGACGGGCGCGTCGAGTAGTCATTTCGCCAAGAGGTGACGATCATCGCGAGGACCAAACAGCCGGGCGCGCCTGAACTGAAAGTTATCGTCGTAGTCGTCGAAGATACGCGGATCGGAACCACGGTTTTTCCAAGTGCGAACGTTTTAAAACAACCTCGCGAACTCGGTGATTTATCAAACAATTCTCGCGAACCGCGCGCGGGAGGGGATTGCGCGAGATAAAATTTTTCCTTTACGCGATGCCGTCGCTTCGCCGCTACTTGACATTCGCGAGCGAGCCTCATAACGAGAATACCGAAAATCTTTCACGGCGCACATTTTAATTCGACACGCGTTACCAGCCACGGCTGTCAGATACGTTACCGTTACGGTCAGTTCGGTATGCAAGATACGCAACTTTGTTACGGAACATATGTGATTTCCGCGAGTCCGCGCGCGAGAATTCGCAAGCCCGCGGTCCTGCAGGATGCGATCCGCATACAGACGCGCGCGTACACACGCGCATCTCTATCAACGGCGGGCGAGTAGACGGCGGAATAAATTTGAATTTCCGATGCCACCCGTGAAATTCCCATATCAGTGTCCGGATTACATTTGCATCACAGTGCACGGCCGTCCGACGGCGAGAGACGGAGATACGACGAGAGAGCACTTGTAAAAATGCGCGAGAGCGCGCGTCGCTCGTTATTATCCCCAGAGTGAAACAAGTGACGCGCGCGACGAGCCCGGCCCCGATCCGATACAAACATTAATTTGGGCTTTGATTAACGCCGGGATTACATTAGCATCGCAAAAACGGTGAAACGCCGGTGCGCGAAGAAAGGCAGGGCCCCCCGATAAAACCCGGGGACGATGGAGATATCTTGATTAGCTGCTTTCACAGTCGAAATTACATCACGTCGCCACACGTGGGAAGAAATTCTCTCTCGCCCGCCAAGCGTAGTTTCTTTGCGAGACGAGTATTACGTTATTTATAAAATTTTTTATCATCCGCGAGAAAGCTTGTATCGAGTTTCGGAATCGTTAGCGGCATCGCATCTGCCCCGCGGCGTCGTAAATAGCCCGAATTGCTATCTAAATCGAGCTTTTTCCGTGAGCTATATCAATATTGGTGTATTTTTGCGGGAAAACCGATACCGCACCCGATCGAGAAATACGCCTGCGTTTTCGTTAAAAATAATCCGGCGCATCTGTTTCACCTTGGCGCAAATAAACTTCAGATGCGAGAGATAGCGAAGGAAGGTGGAAGGGAATAAGATAAACTAAAAAGAAATATGTATTCGCGACTGCCGATTGTGCAAGTACATGCGATGCTCTTACGTGTATTTCCACCTCGGTCAAATACGAAAGCCGCACGTTTCGCTTCTTGAAAGGGAAGGACGAAAAAAAAAAAAAACGTAGTCGGTCCTTCTTTGATCGCACGTTTTTTCGCGAGCGTAAAGGGTACGAAATTAGAAGTGCTACCTGCCTCAAGGTATATGTTTTTAGATCTGTAAGCAGCGAAACACGAAAGAGAGAATGACGTACGTAGAGATTATACACTCGGCGGTTTTTTGTAGTCAATTGAAAATTCTTGCAAAAAATTTGACAAAGGTAGTTTTTTTTTTTTTTTTAAATACAGATTATTTCTTTCTTTTCCTCTTTCACCTGTCTTTTTTATATCGCGTTTCGTCAGTGAAAGTTCGGAATTAATTGCGCCGCAGAAAATGTATCTTCTTCTCCCTTCGGCTGTTAAAGTAAATTTCCAACACTAAATGATTCCGCGGTCGGAATAAATGCATAAAATATTTTGCGCGGAAAAATCGATGCCGCCTTCATCGAGGATTCGGTCCTCGAGGAAAAGCGCCCGATTTACCAATACACCTGCATATATACATGCGCGAGAGAAGGACGAGCGGAAGCGATCGTGGCTCGAGAAAGGTACGGGGAGGGGTGTAAGAGAGGCGAGGAAACGAGAAAGGGAGATGCATCTCCGCCAAATGCGTCGATTGCGTCTGACACCCCGGGTCCACTTCTCTCCCTTCGTTGAGGGGAACCGCCGGCGCCGCAACCGGGGCCCGCCTGCCATTATCTCATTTTTATTCATTCAGCACATTGTTTCTGGATTACGGGTTGTCCGCTGCTCCATTCGTCATCGCCTATTTTTTTACCCACGGCCGGCCGTGATTTACCTCGGCACCGAAATACGTTTCGCGAAACGTCGTGCGGCCCCATTGTGCTCCGCATCGAAAGGCGGCTTTCATTGTAATTTTCACTTTTACATCACGGGCGCGCCCCGAGGCGCTGGAACGACGCACCGGCACGTCCATTCGTATATTTTTCCTTTGTTCCTCGGTCGCAAGAACCGCATCGCTGGGGTGTCGCACATGAGGTTTTATCTCGACGATATTAATACGCCACGCACGTTTAAAAAAAAAAATAAAAAAATAAAAAGAATTTAATTTAATAATTTAATAAGCAATTTAATTTTAATTTCGAGTTTTTATTAATTATCTATCCAACCGGGACATTTCTATATACATATATAATTTGAAGAAGTTGGATTATTTCGTAAATCCTTTGAGGAAAAAGATGCCGAGTTCTCGACCGGGCTGGCGGTTCACCGCGACCTCCCGCCGGCAGTTTCAAGGTTTTCACTCATTTACGGTGCCACGACCTCTCCATAAATCACCGCGATTCCGCGTGTCCCCCGCGCTATATCGGGCGATTCGCGTGCGCATCTGCATATCGGATTACACGGGAACGCGAAGGAGGAAACGACCCTCGTGTACGGAGGTACGGGCGCGCGACCGCAGGACGATCGTATGCATAAATATGTAACATCGCATCGATGTTTTGCGTTCCCGTCTAATTGGCCTCTCGCAATCGTTTCTGCCGTACGGAACACGGCAACGGAAACCAAATATCGCCGAGATCTCTCTCGCGCGCGGGGGATTTTTTTACGAGATCATTAAGCCCTCCGGCATTTGTAGAGCGTACTGCGTTAATTTACGACCAGCGTGACGCACGCGCCCTTCTCGAGATAGTGCATCACGTACTCGCCGCGAAAATCTGAGGCATCCACTGAAAGATATCATCGGTCGGGAAAATATACGAGTGTTTTCCTTGAATTTGTTCCACGCGCGTATATGTGGAATTATAATTTATGAAATAATCTACGTTATTATCAAATAAAAAAAAAAAAATAAAATAAAAGGAATCAAGTATATACCTTCTTTCGTAATTTAAAAATTACGAACATGCTTGTGATTATATTTCTCGAATAAACGAGGGCTCGCAGCCCCGTTTGAGCCTTCTTAATTTAATAGCAGGGAGATTTAAAGCGAGCCGGTATAAAACATCTCACGGGCGAGGCTGCCGTCGTATAGAGTGGCTCTATTATATTAATAGCGCGCTCGACAAAGTTGCGCTATAATGCGGCCGCTGTATTACACGTTCCCAATGATTTAATCGATTACGCTCGACGAGAACGGCATTTGCGAGCCGCCACCGGACAACGGGAGGGATAAAAAAATCGCGGAGTACACGCGCAAGTCGATAGGTACGATTCCGATCGCCGTCTCACGCGAGTCGAATGGCTTGATAGAGGCATCACGTCGCTGGCAAATAACTGCGTGTTTATCCCCGACGTATGCTAACGATTTCGTAGAAGAGAGAACTCGCCGAGCGTGCAATCTGGATCTCTATCCATCTAGACGTGTCTACCGAGACCCACTTTACGTCCCACATACTCACTTCTCTCCCCGTCTCTCTTCTTCTCGCGATTTACTTTCCCGCTGCACGTCCGCGCGTAATAACGCGTTTGACGCGCGACGTACATATTTGCGGGTAATTGTACGTATCGACCAAGTCGACGAGTCGGCAAACTCGAGAGCTAAGATGATAATCGTCTCTATAAAAAATTAGTGCGTTACGCGTGAATTAATTTTTTAATTGTTACCGCTAAAACCGACGCTGATTAGTTCTCTCTCGCTTGGCTTGCTTCACGCCAAGCGAGAGTCAACGTCGGCGTTAAGTCGGCGATTTTAAATCTAACGAGAGCGACGAATAGATAGGCGCGGGGGGGGATAGAAGGGGGGAGATAAGGGGAGATTTTTTTTTCTAATTTGCAATCGGGTGGGATCTCTTAAAAAATAGCTCGCGTATCGTTTCTTCTAGTAAAATAAAAAAAAAGTAGATAAGGGAAGAAATAAGGTGATAATTCGTAAAATTAATAAAATAAACGTGCGCAATCGATGAGGTATATCGTGAATTTCTTTATTCAAATACTGCAGAGACTTAAAAAGTACAAAGCGAGCAAGAACGTTCGCATTCCTTTAAAAAGTAGTGCGCGGACAAGTCCCTCCATGTCATATTGGCATCCGCGTCGCGTGTGATCGCGCGATCCGGCATGATAATTATCCCGTGCGGCTGCGATTCATCGAACGAGACGTCGCGAAGTGCAATTGCGTGAGAGGGAGCGTGTTATCGTTCCTCTCCGGCCGGGTGCTATTATTTCTCGCTGATTATTATTCTTAGTCGGCGCGAATAGGCCGAGCCGGTCACCGATCCGCCGCTCTTCTGAGAACCGATACTTAATTAATAGGCGGCCGGGAAGAGAAACAAGCGAAGAACAAACAGCGAAACGGCCGCAGTCCGCTCACGTAGATCTCCGCGTTTTCACTCGGCGACCGGTCGTGTAATGTCTCGTTGTCGCGACAGGAAACACGCCGCCGTCCAAGAGAAGAGAGAGGGGAAATCATTTTTACGTCGGTCATTTTAACATCGTTAACCATCGCAGATGAATCGAATCAACCATCGCGCGGCGCTCGCCGTTCCCTATTCTAAGTCCGACTGTCTCTCGCCGAACGCTATTTAGCTTTATTAAGTGACTTAACAAGCCTCTCGATTTTTAAAAGAGCCGAGATTGCGAGATGAACGATCGCGCGAAGGTCGCGAGGAGACAGGACGACGTTCGCGGTTAGAAAAGACAGGCGAGACGGTCGCTAATGCGCCCATCAAAGGGGAGAGCAGCGCCAGTCGCATCTGGTACGGCAATTCGCGCGTGATCTTTGTACTTTATGGGGCGTGCGGGGATAAAACGACGGAAGGACGTTTTGCAAATACGAGTCGTCTGCCGCGGACCGTAAAGGGCAGCGTGCTCTTCTCGCGAACAGAGAAAGAACGTCATCGTCGCGGAACGACGCGACGACTCGTACATGCCCGCAATGGCGATCGTCCCATTCTATGTCCTTTCCGCTATTTCGCGTTCGCGAAACGCACCGCCGGTTGTAAAAGTTCTCTTCTTTCTTTAGACGTTCTCCCTTTCCTCTTCTTTTTTTTTTTTATATATATATATAATATTCCGGGTTTGCATTTGTGTGCCTTCGCTAGAAAATATCACAATACCAAAATATCAAAGATTATTTGTGCGAGAGGAGCGCGGTTACATTCGTTCCTACCGATAATTAATTGTCGACATTTCCTTTTGCCATTTGGTGTTCAAACTTGGCGAACAGTATATAAATCAAGAAATAAAATGTTAGGGCAGTGAAATGCGAGCCGAAAGGGCGAATAAACCGGAAACCATCGTTTCCTCGTCGGCGTAATGAAAAAGCGAGCTACGAAATTGGAGAGGGCACGAAATTGGCCTTCCACCCTTTATTATTCCCTTCGAGGAACTACTTCACGCAAGTTGGCGTGCGGGGGAAAAGCCGCGTGTAACAGACGACGTACAATGCCAAACGGCAGAGGCCGCGGCTAATTTCGCGCACCCGGCAGAAACAGCGGTACGTGCGCGACTTAATTAAAATTTTCCAGCTTTAAGCTGACACGCGACTTTTGTCATCGACGCGATTTAAATGCCGAAATCCGTAGCTTCATCTCGCGCTGCTGACGCGCTTCGAACCCCGGTTTTTCAGCGCCGAAGGAGCCTTCTTCGGTAAGTGGTTCAACTCGGCCGATTATTAAATATCAATATATCTCTCGAGAGCACAATATACCCCCCTCGACCCTTATTGCGGCTCTTTGGGCTCGCGGGCGAATCCCTCACGTTGTAAAAAAGAGATATCGCGCGCGCGGCGTGCAACTTCGGACGAAATTGCCGGTACACCACTAGCAGGGCGTACAATACACGGTTCTTGAGGAATATCCCTCTTGATAGCGATCGCGGGAAACGCTAGCGTAATAATATAGCGGACTAGGAAAAAAAAAAAAAAAAGATGCGTTCTCGAAAAAGACACGCGATCGATAACGGAAGATTATCTGCGAAGCGAAATTAATCTTCGCGGTGAATTATTAACTCCACTTCCCGGCGACTCCGACGCGCTCTATATGCAAAACGTTCGTTTTGCATATTCATATGTGATTTATTTATGTAGAATTACGTGTAACGTTTGGTGCCTGTGATATTTGTCCGTGAAACGAAAGAATTGTATGTCTCTATTATTTGTATGAACTTCATACGCGACGTGTTATTAATATTAATAAAATTAATACATTGGCTATTGTTAAATGTCGCTAAATATTTAACGTCGTTGCCTCGTCGGGTTGCCGCGTTGAAGAGAAATGTCCGAAACTCGTATTATTTTATAAACATTGTCACGTAACAAATGGAGAACGGACGGTGGTATCGCACAAAATTATCTGTCAGACCTCGCGCGACATTTTCGCGACAGAAGCACATTTTTCACCACGTCGCGTGTATATACGTTATACGTTTCATAATATACGATTATGGTAGTCTGCATGTGGAGATGGGAGGGAAAAAAAGTTGGACCATATTTAACGGAAGGAAAAAAAAAAAAACAACTTTCGCTCAACCAGAGGCAGAAAAATGCATTAACCAAACGTCGGGCGATTATCGAAATAATTGCACGGATAAATTTTTTAATTTACTTGTCAGCGAGAAGGAAATTACGCGGTAACTTCGGGAATATAGGTATATCCTTTCGGATGCTTTCGAGTAACTTGCGAGTTAAGGGCTCGTCCTGTTAGGGTAACGGAATGATTTCCGAACTTGGCTGAAATTCAATTTGTTCGTACGTGCGAAGGAAAAGTTACAACTCCATCGAGTAGCAGAGAATTTCTCCATATGGGAAATAACTTTTCTCGATTACTCCTCTCATTCGTCAGCGCCGGGCTGGTTACTCTTCCGCTCGGAAAATGACTTCTGACGTTACGTCGTATATTATTGCCATCTCTCTTATATGCCGAAAGTTCGTGACGTCGCATTTGTCATAAAATTAATAAGCGATGCAAGTCACATCTATCTTTTATTGCTAAATGTTTATTTTGCGGTAAAATATCACAGACATTCTGCATAAATCTTTCATAAAATTTTATATCTCAAAGTTAAAGTAATGTTTTGAAAATTTTTAATGAGCTGGAAATTTTTTTTCCTCACGTCTTCATACACATTCATGAGGAAATTCTATTGAAAACGCGTACAGACGCGTTTAAAAACGACGTAAAATGCATTCCTAAAAAGATATCTCGTTCAATCGTAAACTCGGAGTGCTCATTACTTCGAATGCAGCCTGACAGACGCCCGACGCTTTTATTCAACCCGGCGCGACGTTGTTAACGTATCTCAGGACCACATGCCGAATTCGTTTTTAAGCGATATTGTTGCGGTGTCGATACGTTTCGCGTAAAGGACTTTCCGGGACGGTCGACGAAATCGACAGGTTTTGACCGGGCGGTTCATTGGACGTACGACAAATATTATTTTTCCGTATTGTTGCGCTTTAATAAAAATCCCCCCCGCGTCCTCCACTTTTTCGCGGAGGGTGAATATTAATCAGGAGCCAGGCTCGCGTAAAATCCGTCCGAGACCAACGTTTTCGTCGTCCCACGCGCTGTCATTGTCCGCGATATTATATTTAAATTTCTGCATGCGCCCGCATGTGTGTGCGTACGTGTAAAACGTACGCGGTGGCGATGCGACCGGCATACTAATTGTTTCTTCCACCCACTGCCGAATTTTTTTTTTTTTTTTCCTCTCGATTACGTTTTCACGAGAACCTTTCGGGACCGATGTTCATCTCACCGCTGCGCCGTCACGCTGGGATTCCGTCAAGTTCATTTCAATCACAATGCACGAGCCGTCCGCGTTTCCGTAAGAAAAGGGGAGGTCTATCTATATTCCGCCGGAGTGCCTGACAAATTATCGACGGGAAATTGCAAAAAGTTATTAATGGAAATTAATGGAAATGAAAGATCCGCGCGTTTCTCGCTCGATGATAAAACTCCCGCGAGCGATCTTTGATTGAGCATCAGTCGTAGTGATTTTATATTAATTTTATCGAATAAATCTAACAAATCGCCTCGTGCAAATACATCTTTTTTTTTTTTTTTTCTTAAGATGACTCGAGAATAAAATGTAGCGACAGATAGCCCTCTTTCGTATTCATAATCGAAGCTATGATTTAAGATACTCGATCGTGGCGAGACCGTCGCGTCGCGGTTCTCGTTTTGTTACGCTCTGGCGCATTATTAATTTGCGAGCGAGCCGAACGGATCGCGTTGTAGCAAAGGGACATTTATCACAATGAAGATATTATCGAGATATCTATCGCAGCACGCGTAGCTGGAACGGTTGATTGTTGACTCGATTATGGCGCGCACGGGACAAGAATCTGAAACGTCGAAGCGAGTGATATCTGCCCGCGCCGAAGAGAAAAAAATTAAATAAAATAAAATGAGCGAGGATGAGCGATCGAGCGAGTTCCTCTACCGCCGCCTAGTCATTCTTGCTCGTTCCAGCGACTGGTGGAGAGTTATACTCGCGTAAACCGCGAGTATTATATGTAAACGGGTTATTATCGAGGATGGAAAGCCGTCCGCGAGAAACGAGCTCCGGCGTGTATAAACTTGAAACGCGGAGAGAAGATAAGGGGACTCATCGTGCACGAGCCGCGGTAACGGCGCGGCGGGCGGGAAAATTGCACGGTAGTCTAAGTACTTCGTGTTCTGATTACGGATTATGGTTGCAATTTCGTTGCGATTATCGAGAACGCGCCACGATCAGCAAGATCGTCGAACGAGCCATTATTTATCCTCGCGCGGAATGTTAGAGCGTAATGTCGCCCGGCCGACGGTATCCATAGCGACGCCGATAGATCCGGAGTTATCCTGTATATTTCCCTGTCCGACGAGCCGGAGGTGATCTGCGGGGCCGCGGTCGAGAGCGACGAAGGTGGAGCGGAAGGCCAGCCCGACCGGCAACAAAACGAAGGGCTGGCCGTTCCATTTGTCGTGCACGGACGCGTCATCATGAAGTCATATTTCACGACTTATGGTAATTACGATCTACCACCCAGAAGTCGTCGGAGTGTACGCGTACGTGCTTGTGTAATACGCATCTCGTAGAGCGGCCGGCGGACCGGACGTTACGCGTATTACGCTTTTCACGGGACACACAGGAGATTGTAACCATTTGTCCAGCCGCGTCCGTGGATATCAATCTAGAGCGCGCGAGCTTGACCGCGACACAAATCGTCGCTTCGAGTAATAATTATTGCACGCTGAGGTACCCGCGAGCGCACGCGGGGTTTAATTACCTCTCCGGCTCGCAACTAGGAAGAGAAATCGCGAAACTCTCGCCCGGACGAGACGGTTGATGGGAAATGCAGATGAGCGACGTGTGGTATCGATGTAGCATTCTATTTTTTTTTTTTTTTTTTATTTCCTTAAACAAACTTCTAAGCGCAAAAAAGCTAAAGGTAATTAACTCGTAGATTCCGCGTTATTCCGCGAAAAATAATACATTATATTATATAATGTATTTTCAATTTTTGACGCCGGACCGAACCGAAGCGAGCAGGCTGGTAACACGCGCGTCTTTAACGTCCGGTGTTGGTTGATCGATCTCGCGTACCGGTAAGGTAACTACCACCGTGGTTTCTAGACACCACGGAGGCGTCGTCGCCGATCCGACCACACAAGTAGAAGAGGGAACCTTTCTCGATCGGTAGACCCTTATTCTTCAGACGACAAGAGAGTACCCAAAGCCGCAAGCGGCACATACATACTCGCATCGCGATCGCGGTACAGCTGTTGCGCTTAATAGCGGTTATTTGTCGCTTGAGCGTGTTAAAATGTTGCTGCCTTATTGCGTGCGGGCAAAATTCCACGCGTTTCCTTTACCCGGTGGTGGTGGCTTCCCTCTTTCTCTAGACCTTCGAGCATTTTGCACGCTTTAAGTAGCAGGTGGTGCTTTAAACCGTCGCCTGGCGTGTAACTTCGTCGGCGAACTATATTTTCTAATGCTACAATGATACATTTTAAATGGCATTACATAAATTTGTAGAACCGATATTAAATAAAATTGAATTTTAAGCGTCTATGAAGGGAAAACGCAGCGTGCGAATAGATACCACGGAGATCTGAAAGTCGAGGCAATACTTTACGTTTATGAAACGAAATTCTTATAAATAATTTAAGCGTTATTAAAATTTAATATGCAAAATTTTTCGGAGATAAGATGAAAGATTGAGAGAGAGAGAGAGAAAGAGAAAAAGAGAGAGAGAGAGAGAAAGACAAGCTACAAATTAGGGATGATCACAGCGGCGTGTAAGTTGAACGTTTCATCATTCTAAAGACCTACGCAAACATATCGGTTGAATGAGGGTTCAGAAGGTACAAATGGATCCCCGGAGGGATTAATGGGATCGTTGGACCGGTGGAATGAGGCAGACCTAAAAGAATAGGATGGACCGGAGGGGGCTAAGATGGTTTTACGTACACGCGCGAACGGTGTCTCGTAAAGTCTTTATGATCAGAGCTGTAAAAAAAAAAGTACCCAAGTAAACCGGCCGCGTAAAAGTATGTGTGTGATTTAAGTCTCGCGCTTCCACGTCGAATGTGATACAAATATCGCGGATAGAACATACACCTTCGTTAAAAAAAAAAAAAAAAAGAGGGAAAAGAATATTTTACGCGCCTGCCTCCGTCGTGTATACTTCATTTCTTTCGATCGCGTATAAATCGCGCGAATGAGAGCGCTGGGACGCTGAACAAATCTCGCGGTGGACCATTCGAATGGAAATTCTCGTTTATTCGCGGCGCTGCATTTCGCATGATTCATCCGGCGCGATCGTCGAGAGGTCCGCGCAGCGACGACTGCGGGATTCTTCGCGAGAATCGAAACGAGAACACTCCGCGGAATCTCGTCTCGCAACAGTGCCCGCGCCCGCTCGAGTTAAAGACGATCTGCTCGGCTGATACCGAGTGACATCCAGCGAGGAACACGCAGCGTCATTTGTTACCGACACGAGGCGAACGGGCGGCCCCGTGGCTCGCCGACAATGGAGGCCCGGTCTGATAGGGCTCGGCCCAGGACCCCGCTGCGAGGAGAAGAGAAAGAGGTCTTCGCTCTGACTAAATGCTCCGTCTACCTTCCCTTTTCCTGGCGTGGCGACCTTAACCTGGCAGTAAACGCGCTTGGAAATCCACGGTGGATGATTAAAGCTTTGATCTTTCTTACCCCGGAAATGATTCCGTGACTTGTTCGAGTCTACGCGAGCGTAACAACAGGACTTGCCTACATCGCGCCGCGATTGATTAAGCAGGCATATTTTTAGCGAGTATACGTAACAAATTACTCTTGTATGGTGGCAAGGTTGAAGATCACCGGAGCGATAAAAGAAAGCGCTAATTAATAACGATTAAAATCACCATTGCGAAGTATATAGCGAAGGAAGGAACGCGCGGGAGAAACGTTAATTAACACATACTGGAATCGGAATTCGCGCGGTCCCGTGCCCGTTGTTGCGAATCTAAAATTCGATCTAATTTCAGGCGTTGTACAGGTTATTTTCTAGTACTCGATAAATTCGCGTTTCTTTTTCTGTCATCTCCTCCCCCCATTTTTCTCTCTCTCTCTCTTTCTCTTTCGTTTACGCCTCTTTTTTTACACACGATCGATTGCATTCTCGCAAACCGCATAAAACATAAACGTAAACCTGAGAATGCTGTGTAAACTTGAACGGCGCCGATATCGCGCGGAATTCATCGCGGATACGCATGTAAAGGCACGTGAACTCATGTCCCTCCATACAGAGCACAATTTCCCTTTGAGGATTAAAAGCCAAAAGTTAAACGTAGCAAAAATTGTATTTAAAACAATTCCCGTTTCGTGTTTGTTTCAATTAATTAAGCCCAATGCAATTTTATGTCATTTACGAAGAGTAAACATCGGACGAACGAGATCGTGGCATTTTTGCTAGTATAAGAGCAATTTCCTCGCCGGTCTCTCTTTAATATCCGTGTAAAATTTTTCTCGACCGATTCAGAGCGAATTAAAGCCCACTTGGGGCTCATTCGGGATGCTTCGAGGCGGTTCAATCGGTGGAATCATTTTTATGAGCCGACGGCGCGCGTGACCAACGAGTGTGATTGGAATTTTATTAATTGATCGTTGCATAATTCATCCCTGCGGTTTCTCGCCTGTACCGGGTGTTTCCGAAATTACGAAGTCTCTTACTTTGCCATTAAAAAATCATTAAATTTTGCAATGTAAATAATACTGCTTGAATAAAATATACACAAAAATATTACAAAATAAATATGGATAATAAGTAATTGCAATAAAGATACGGAATATCCAATTATCTAATTTGTTCGCATTTTTACTGAAAAGTTTTCCGTCTTTTTTTTTTTCTCTTTCAATAATTAATATAAGCGAATCAAGCATTATTGTTATCGTACCTCCATTTTTACACATCGTTTATTTAAATATAATATTTTATTTGCCGGATATCCCTTGCAATAATATATCAATCAAATTTAACAGTTATCTCTCTTCGGTTCGTACATTAGCACATAATTCCACGGATAATGCTAATTCACGAGAATATTTAATCGAGATATCCGCCAGACGATCGAAAAAGGTGCTGGATTATGCTCCGTGGATTTTATTAAACGCTGTTTTCATTGGCAGGCGTAAGCCTATTATATGATAATCGAGTTATAAGCGAATAAGCCGACGTTCTTCATTACGTAGAAAGGAATGAATTCGACGTGACGGAGTCGTCAAAGAATTAAACCGAATCAAAAGCGCGACCAATTATCGGGATATTTTCAGCGGCTTTAAATTAATCTCCGTCCAGGAAGCATTATCATTTGTACGCGCGATATGCCTCTGTGCGACTTTAATAACATTAATGTAAAATCGTATTGTTGCTCGTAGAGAATTTTTTCTCTTCTTCTTTCAAAGTATAATAAGTTGCAAAATTCTATTTCAGAATTAAGCACCGCGTTTAATTCTTTTCGAAATTTTTTTTTTTCTTTTTCTTTTTTTTGTGTAAAGAAAGCGCAATTTAAAAATGACGATAAAAGTTGCAGCGCGTTGGATTTCACATCGAGATACTCGCTTTCGACGAAATTATTCGCCCTTTTTGTTGTGCCCTTTTGAACTCGCCGTCTTCGTTTTTAATCTCCCGGCGCATCGAACGGCGGGTTACGCAACAAGGAGAAACGATATTAAAGTGGAAGTTCCGCGTTTTGATCCGCGGGTAATGCGAATTTTAACGAGATCGTCGAGTCCGCCGAGCAGCCGACGCTTTTTGCGCTGCACGGTGTCCTCGAGGACATCGTCTTTCCCCGAGACGTGGACGACCTCGAAAGGGTCGCTGCGAGGATTTCTCATTTCAAGTGTCATCCAGCGTGGCTCGCAACGTGAAGTTATTTCAACGTAAATAGGGGAGGAAAGGGGGATAGATACCTATCGTGTTCTATAAAATCCAAATGCATACACAGAACGCACTAGAAAGGTTCCCGGCGTTGCAAGAGATAGCGTTAGGGTGACCTGAAACTGTCGTCTCTCGTCTACGACAACGTCGTTTCGTCCGTCTAATTCGAAGTGGATTTTTCCCTAACGAGAATTTCATTCGACATCGCGTTATCTAATATCTCCGGTGCTCGTCTCGCTCGCTCTCCCTGCATATACATACGTATTAATTCCACAACGTCTCGTACATTTTCGCGTAGCCGGTAACCCGCGCGAATAAGAATAAAAATTGCGATGCCGAAGTGCGCAGATCGCAGTGGCGCGATAAGAGAGGCTAATTAAATCGTAACGCTAATAATATACGACTGTCGAGAGGGGAGAAAAAAAGGGTGGCGTGCAATTTGGAGCTGGCGCGATGCAATTTTCGATTCGTTACACCTGCGGCGCGTAGAGCAGAGTCGATCCTAATCGCGAGGCGCAGCCGCCTCGCCCCGATGAAATTATCGCGATAATTTCCTGGCGCAGATACGCGCCCGGGCATTATGAGCCGGCCGGGGCTAAGTATATAATCGCAGGTGCGCGCCGCGAGCTTTTCTTCCGCGCGGAAAGAAGAAGCGCATCTCTCCCCGGGCGCATGTATCACCCGGCGGCGACCTTATGAACCTTTCGCGAGAGCTGTTCTTTACCGGGAGAACGGGATGCTGCTGCCGCTGCTTATTCTACGATACCGGCGAATGGATGCCGGCACGTCTAGGCAGGGCGTGGCCGCCTCGTGGCGGCAATGCCCGGGTCATGATTTATCTCGCGTTCGGTCTCGAAAACGATTTTCTACGATATCGTATCGCCGTCGTACGGAGGATATCTCTTCAGGGTTCTCGAGGTGCCGAGACAGCTATGAGAGAGAACGGAGCGCCGCGGCGAACCGTGGCAAAGCGCGAGTTGGTAGCCCGCGATCATTTTATCTCACCGGGAAGACGGCACCGCTAACTTGACCGAATGTCCGACACGCCGCGGCTTTATCGCGCTCTTAATTGAAAGTGATTAATGAAGGCAGTGCCACCGAGCTATGCATTAGGGGCCCCGGTAACGTACAGATTTCGTGACGGCGAATCGTTCATCCTCGTCATAACTCTCCGACGAAACGTCAGGGCTCTTCCGCGCGCCGACGTTCGTCTTCAATTTTTAAAATCATTCTCGCCTCGTTCTACATTTGATTGCGAAATAAATCTAGATCCGTGATCAATCGCCGGCTCGCCGCGCGCCTTCTCCCCCGCGACCCTTCATACAGTTGTCACTGGCCGCGGCGAGGGCGACGGGAGGGAAGGAAAATAGGAGGAATAGACTTTGGAATACCGACACGTCCGGAGGAGAAGGCGTGGCGATTCGGAGGCGATCCGGGTCATGGGCAATACATCTCTCGCCGGTGCTGTCTCTCGAAAATGATTTTCCGCGATATCGTATATCTCGGGGGGGAACCGTGGGGCCGATAAGCCAAGCCGGCGGCGGGAGTCGGGTCTCGGGGGGCAGCCAGTCAGCGAGAAACGTGTTTCACCTGGCGACGAGAATGCCGGTACAGATGACGGCGGCGGCGGTGATGTCAAGCCGCCGGCACCGATGATTACGTCAGGTGGCCCGTTACTCCCGACGCGTACAACCCCCGAGCCTCTACGTGCCAGATGGCCGCGTACATATCCAAGGTGTGTCCGACTAATATGACTGATTGCAATCTGCGCGAGAGACGCTCGCCGGGTAAGACGTGGAGTCGAAATGGGCTCTAGCGCGCCCCGCACGGTGTTAGGGACTCTGAGATTAATTCAGGATTAATGGAGACAAGAGAGAGCACTCGAGCAAAAGACGAAATAATTCTCGAGAATTTCTTTTCTTACGCAATGTTGATAATAATTATAAGTATAAGCAAGACTTAATACGCGAAGGAAAAAAATTATAAAAAACACGAACGCGAGATATGTTCATTATCGTTAGAATTCTTCTGCGATTAAACGTCGAATTAGAAAAATTCATTTACGTAAGGATGCAGAACTAGTAATTAATTATTAAATTGAATTTTTAACTGTCAGTTATTAAGCTTAATGCAATTTTCGTGCGCAATTTGTACGATTACGTCCGATAACCGGAGACTTCTAATCATTCTTAATTATACAATCCCTGGCCTATGCGTAAGCCCCGATCTTTAATGTATAGATCGAGCCCCGTGAGCGCGAGTTGGGCCGGTAAATTAGCTCGGGCAAAATGTAAAATGAAAAAGTAGCGTAAAACCGTATTAGAAGAGAAAGGCTACATCTCCGGCGTTCCGTCCCCGTCGCGCGGGTAGCAGGGGGTGGCCTCGCCGTGGCCGCTCTCTCGGTTCTCCACGTCGTGGCCGGTGATGCTGGCAGCGGCGGGTAACCTTGTATCTGCCGTGGCAGAGACGCGGCTTTAATAAATGGGGTCCGCGCGAGGTTACAACCTTCATCAGCGGAGATACACCTGATAGCATCGCCAATCTCGTCACGCCGCCCCAGCGCCATTACCAAAGTGTCTACCGCACTTTGCCACATGCTCTCCGCGCGCATGCCGTGTGTTGTGCGGCGACCCGTTTCTCTCTTCACACGAAACCCACACGCGTCCGCGTAAAACCCAGCCGTCTCTCTGTCGGGAATATTTCTAAAATAGAACGACAACATGTCCGGGAAACGTAAATGTTTTTATAGAGCTAAAACAATGATGTGTCTTCGAAACAAAATAAAAAAAAAAAAAAAAAAAGGGGGGGGGAAAGACTTTAACAAATAAAAAGCACGGCACAAAGGTATATCGAAATCTCTAAAAAGTGTTACTCTCAGCGTTACACGCAGCACCCGGTTCGCAGCGGAAGCTAATGCTATCGTATTTCCTTTCGCTCTAATACCGAATTTAATTTTCTACAATTACAAATGGAATAAGGGCGAGTATGACGTCAACGACGGCGATCTGTGAAATAATGCTGTAATAAAGTAATCTCGCGCTCATATTGCGGTTGTTTTTGTGGGGGCACAGGTAGCTTTATTAGCCGTAAATCATCCAGCTCGTAACTCCGGTAGCTCTGTCTATATACTTACGCACTTCTCCTGCCGCTTTTATGAAATCGCATTACCCACTCGTTACCGGTCTGCTCTTAATTTTCCAATTGACCACGTGATCAAAGCCGACCCTTTTTTTTTTTCGTTAACATCGAGGCTGCGTTTTTTTTGCCGCGTCGGGTTTCACGTCGTCGTAGGTCTCCTGCCTCATTACGGAATCGTAGGTGGTTGTAACGCCGCGCGGCCGCGTTATTTCGAAGTAATTTGCCCGTTAATTAAACTTGTGCTCGCCAAATTACCACGAGTGTGATATTATGCGGCGTTCTCTACTCGTTCCGCTATGTCGTAGACGCGTTAGCGCGATATCGAAATACACGGTTGATATCAAATAGCCGTTGCATTATGGTTTAAATTAATTATACACACGCGCTCGTTTTATATTAAACGTGTATAGGTAAGGCGGGAATTGGAGCAAATATAAGTAATATCGACGTCGCGTGTAACTAATAAAAAAAAAAAAAAAAAAAAAATATCTAAATTATCCGTGCAATTTAATTCGCACGTTGGTATCGAGATTATTTTTTCCGGGTGAATATCTTTCTCGGTAGGTTTATTATCGGCTTTATTGCACTTGCGGAACTTCGCGATGAAACCCTTGGGACGAAAGTGGGATTTCCGAGGGAAGTCTTGACTGCACCGCGAATCGCGCAACGGCGCGGCGCTCGAAAACAATATCATGCACCAATCGTAAATGATAATGCCGCCGTATGCGTGAATAAGCACGCTTACCGTGTTTGAGACGGGCCACGTTTCTTCTTGTTTCAAAAAGCGCACATCATTCCTCGCGGCTTATACTGCACCGCGCCATTCGTTGCGACATAAACGATGACGCAGTTGTCGTTACTTCCCGGCCATTACATGGTGCGCGCACTCCTCGCAGAAGTTCTGCGAGAAGATCGCGAATAATGGAAGAAGATATCAGGGCCCTGTGTACGCATTCGTGTGCAACGCCATTAAAGATGCCATAAAGTTTAACACGCCACTGCGAGATAGGTACATCCACTGAATCTATACTTATGTTTACGATCGGCATGAAGTAGTGCAAATAAATTCGAACGCCGTTGTCGTTACGTAAAAAAAAAAAAAAAAAAAGAAATAAAAAATGTAATTTATCCCTGCAACTTGAAACCGTAACAATACAAGCGTACCTAAAACTAAAATATTAATTTTCAACACGTAAACGATAAATCTTACAAAACTTTGTAGAATCAAAAGATAATTATACATCGTTTAATAATCTTCGAATCGTTAACTCAATATCTGTTTCGCTGCCGCGTTAAAGAGACGGTTAATTTCGTCGAATTAATAACCGAATAAAATACCGTAATGTCTAGTCGCGAGTTGCCTTAAAGTGAATATTCGGGATAATTTCAAAATAATATTCGAGATAAATTCTTTCGCAGCCGAGCACAAATTCCACAGCGGCTAGAATAATACACAAACAAAGTCGGTGGCTTTCGGTCGGGCGGCATATAGGCTCGCGCGCTATTCTCCCCTATCACTCCCGCAACCTTTAATCGAACAGGTAGCACCCACGTAGTAAAACTCCGTACGCGCGTGGTTGCAAAGTACGCGCTTAACGAATATAGTTATATTCGTTCGGTGTAATTAATTTTTTCCGGTCAGTACTTTGTACGCGGACAGTATTTCTCTATCGAATATTTTCCGTAAAGTGTTTAATATTTAATACGAGGTGATTATAATTAGCTGATCTGTACGTTCTTACAGTACGCGTATTTCTTGATTTTATATTGTAAGGTAGGTAGGTAGACTTCACGCTGTCTATAGACTGCGTGATTACGTGTGTTAGACACACGTCGCTTTTATTGCACACGGTTTGCCGACTTGCGACTACTATCGTTATTCAGGCAAAGATTTCCGATCGCGATCACGAGAGCGTCCGCTATCGGCTCACATATTATCTTGTCAGGCTGCTGTTTCAACGTTAACACCCAATCAGCGGATGGGCTTGTATGAATCTTAATTCACCGGATTGCCTGCTCGAGTTCAGAGCGTATCGCGTAACTCGTCACTTTTACGACGGACTCTTATGTCGCGATGTAAAAGGATGCTCGCACCGTTACGCGATACTTATTTATCTATATGGATCGCGCTTTAACGAAGAAAATAGACTAGCGCGCACCACGTGCGCTTTATTTTAATTATGCCTATTAATCAACTGCCATATATCAAAAAGATACTCTAGATCGAGCCACGAATATCCTTAATCAGCGTAACTTGCAGCCTGCAAGTTGCGGCAATCAAAATGCAAATGCATGTCGAGCAAGTGAAAAACTGCTTTAACTGATTTAGCAGAGGATGCGCGAGCCTCGCAAGTGAATATTTCTCCATTCAAACTGGCAGCTCATGCATCAATATGTATCTGCGCGTAAAGGCAAAAACCCGCGTACATGAGAGAGCATGTTGATTTATTGTAAATTACTGTATATATAAAGCGTGCACCGGAGTTTATTAATAGGCAGCCCGATTGACGTTTCTTTTTTGAGATCGATGTGCGGGGAAAGAACACGGCGCGGGCACTGAAATGCGATGAAATTTTAATACTAATTTTAAGCTCAATCCGTCAATCACGACTCCCGTCGAGTTACAGTTTTCGGCCAATGGTTTATTCGGTCGCGAAGTAACGATGCATTAATAACGGGCATGTCGATATGGATCAGACAACCGCTAATGATCGATAAAATTGCCCTACATAAGAAACGTTTTCCAATTCCGACAGTCCGTCACGCGGATTACTCCAACAGTCATTCTTATCGCGAGATCGATTATTGGGGCGGGTTGCGCTTTACTCGATGTTTATTTTAACAAAATTTATGTATCCGTCCAGTTAAAATTAATTCTTTATTTTTCCGGCTTAATATTAATTAATATAAATTGCGCGATTATTATCATTGATTACAATATAAGAATTGAAACATATTTATGACAGCCATTGAACGTAATTGAAACGGATTTCCGCAAGCGCGAAGTAATATTCTTTCTGCTGGCATAGCAATCCTGAAAGCCAGAATCAGACGCGTTTGCCAAGAGCAATTCTACAATCGTGGTCATCGAAGCGTCATAATTGGATTCGATTGTCTGAGGAGCAAGCGAGAATATGCAAATGAATCCATAGTTCGCGCCGATGTCCCGGTACTTATTCCCGATCGGCAACGTGAATGGGAAATGAAAGCTACGAATTTTTTTCGCTTTAAATCCTCGCGCAAAAGTATCACGAAAGGTTACTCGGAATAATCCGTATAATAACATTTCGATGAAAAAAAAAAAAAAATTTATCGTGATTTTTAAACTTCGTCCCTTTTTCTATCGTTCTTAGATTCGAGTAGGGTTTAAAAAATTCACCAATCTCTGCGGCGGCGATTTTTTTCCCTCTTAAACATTTTATCAATTGCTAAAAAATGGAGACCGAGAATGTACGGCGAAATCGGAAACGATTTGGAATTGTTACAAATCGCAAAATTATTTAAGTCTACATAATGTACCAAACTCCAGACTCAGACATTCGAGGCACGTCGAAAATTTCCCCCTCGCAAAATGTGAATTTTGTTCTCTGCGCGCTTTCGCGAGCGATATTGTACCGAAACGCTTTTCCGCGGCATATATCGCCATACCGGCCATTTTACAAACTTCCCGTCTGAATGCAAACAAGTAAACCCGAGTATTATCGATAAAACGTTCCCCGTGTACGCGTTCGCACGCGATAAAAGCGAATTGCCGTCGTTCGCCAGCCTTTTTGACGATAAGACACCGAGCAGCGTAATGGGGCTTTATCGAAAAAAGGGCCGCTCCGCAATTCAGATTAGATCTAGTAGCCAAAGTAAACGCCCGACGCAAGACGAATAGTTGAAATTAAATGAGGGGGATGGTATCAGGAATTTAATAACGCGATATATGCTGAGCTGTTCTCCACATACAAATTTATAAATTCCTTTTACATCTTAATATTCCTGATTTTCGAGATATTATATTTTAGAATATAAACGTTCTTACTTCATCGCAGATGAAACGGTTTGTATTGCGAAGTCACTCAGAAATTCCATAAATGTATAAACCACCCTCGTAAAAGGAGGTTTCTTCCTGAGGGGGTTGAAACGCGAAAGGGCTGGGAAATGACAAGGGGAGATAAGTCGGCGACTCGGTGAAAGAATTCTTTTGCACTTTGCGACATCGCGCGAATCTGTCTTCACTTTGTTTCCCCTCTCCTCCCGCTTTTTTTTTTTTTTTTTTTTTTTTTAACCTCCACGTTTAGTCACGCCAATGAACCGCTTAATATTTAAGATGCGTTTTCTCTCGTCGGCGAACGATACTCTCGCGTATCTCTCGCGCACCGAAATCCGGCCGCAGTTTGTGAACGTCGCATTTCACGTTTGCTAGTACGTGACGTGACTCGGGTGCGGAACAACGCGAGCCAAAAGACGGAAACGTGTCTAATAGCGTTTACGGCTTGCACTTAAGGCCAATTCCCACGGGATCGTGATTCATTCGAGGCGCATTTGGATTCCAATCGGGGGCCTAACAGTTGGATTCCGAGACTAAAGCCGAGCTAAAGTTCAACGTGAACTTAGAGATTCTGAAATAGTTGTTGTTCGCGCTCTGATATATTTACCTTAGCAAAGAATTAATAAGATTACGTAATTAGTAACGCTGTTAATAAAAATGATATAGAAAAGCGAAAAAGGGCGAGGCGCGATGCTGAAAACAATATAAACCGATAAACGTCGGCGTTCACGAGAAACGTGGAAAAAAATATTGCCGTGACAACGTTGAAACACGCTGTTTCAAATTAGAGGTTTTCCGGGTGTACGTTTTATTGTAGTGTGCGTTTCCACGTTCCAGTCAATATCTGTAATATCCAACTCTGTCGCTGGCAAAGAGGCTCGCGTAACACGCAGCGCGATTCGTCGCGGCTTATTCGAAACTTCGTTTGGCGATAAAATAACGTGCGACACATGTATCGGGTCCGCAGGCAACCGTGCCCGGCCGGCCACAGAGGCGACAGGCAAAAAGTTAAAAAATGGTCAACCACGCGCGAGAATTAGCCTTTCATCACGTCGACCTGAAGCGAGTCAGCTCTCCCGAATTAACGGCCGCGTGAAAATGGACAGCGGTTACGGAAACGCAATATGCAACGTTTGGAATGTTTGAGGACTCCCAAAAAAAAAAGAAAAAAAAATTTGAGAGTCTAATAACTCGGTCTCGAAATCTGTATAATCCTTACGATTGCTGTAAATAATCGTCGGGGAAGATCGCATTAAAAGCTGAATATAATGAAATATAAGGGTCAGAGATTCTCGGGTACGAAGATAGCCTGGCGAAGATTAGACGTTCGAGAATCCTATAGGATCGAAAAGATACAATCGAGAATCTCAAGGCGCTCCGGAACGTAAATCGCCGATCTGAAAGAATTTATACGGAGGAACTAGGTATTTGATTCGCGATATATCACGGGCGTTAACCGCCTTCCACGTTAATCGTCGCGACGCGGTGAATGCCGACGCAAAACTGCTCGTGCGGACACAAGTGGCCGCCGCGGCCGCGAGAGAACGGTAATCCTATCGTTAATAGAATTGGTCGACCGGCGGGATTCCATTAGCAATATATAAAGGATCGGTGTTCTATTCCATCGCGATAACGCACGCCTCTCCCTTCCTCCCCTTCCGCCCTTGTCTCTTTCCTCGCTCGGACGCGGTCAGGCCGGGGCACCTTCGGAGAAGCAATCGATTCGATCTCGTTCCCTTCTGCCGAATGGACCGACCCTTCCGCTCTGCCGCCCTCTTTTGCGTTCGAGCTTTTAATGGCTCGGGCACAGGGGAGCTAGCTTACGCAATTAAACCGGGACCTCGGGTTAAGTGAATTAAATCCGCCCGACGGCAAGGCACCTTCGCGTACGGCTCGTCTCCGCGACGCTGTCGAAATGGTCAACGGAGATACGATAACGTAACTCAATCGAACTCAACGTTTAACTTCTCTATGCAAATACTAAAGAGAGAGAGAGAGAGAGGGCGGGAGGGGAAATAGATAAAAGATATGGGATGCGAGATAAAGTTTGCTTGACTCGGAGAACCCTGGAGCCTCTTTATCGGCTTGAAACTAAAAGCCGTTTCGATCGATTTACGAAACGTTCATAATAAGTAGCATATTCTTTTTTTCTCATTTTTTTTCTGAAACATTTATAATAATAACAATTTATTGAAATTCAGTGCTTTACATTCGGAATGCCAATTTAATTTTCTCTCTCGAGGTAACCAGGTCTCCGAGAATTGCGCGAGTTTCTATCCCTGGGCAGGTGGCATGAGGAGTAGAGCGCATAGTTCGAGTTAAGTGAATTAAATTCAGTTACACATACACATACAAACACACACACATACATATGCACACGTGCTCGTACATACATACATGCGAAACACAGAAATGTGAAGAAGAGAGGGAACGAGGGCTGCAGGAGTTGGCCTGGCCGCTGGTCGGTCTGTTGGCAATCGATGCCGCGTGCGGTCAAAGGAAGATATGATTACAAGATAACGGTAGACCGATCTCGTAGAAAGAGCCCCGAGAGTTCTCCATTTCGTGTTGCGTATGTAAATAGAATCCACGTGCGCGGTCAAACGCGAAGAACGGCGGCACGCTTGCGAAATATTGGCGGTTCACCGCAAATCAACTCCTTTCGGCCGGCAGCGAAAAGTAAGGCACTACTTTCATCCGCTTATCAGTTTGACGAATAAGAATTTAAAAAATTATTAAAATTAAGCAATGTAATGCTGTCCCGCGAATAAAATAAAAAAATAATAAAATTAAAAAAAATAAACTTATAATAGAAGCGACAAGCAATATCGCTCGCTATAATTCCAGATTAATTCCTCATGAATTCCCGCTTCGTTCCTTCGTAGATTCGCGTATCGGTCTCGTCTCGCGACAAATGTACCGGAACATGTAATTCGTACATTCAATTGCAGAGACGGCTGAGTTAATTGCATCCGGCTGCTATGCACAAGCGTGTAAGCAACAAACGACGTAGCCGTTACATTGTATTGACCCTCTCTGTGCTTAGCCCAACGTTTAGCCTCCGCTTCTCCCTTGCTCCCTTATCACTCTATCTCTCTCTCTGTCTCTGTCTCTCTCTCCTTCTCTCTGTGTGCATTTACACATACCTACACGCAGGCGTAATATCCAGACAACCTAGTTCTGGAGAGCATGCAATTAATCACACACTCCGAAATGTGCTAATACTGAAAATTATAATAGCCGATTATCGCGATATAATAACAAGATTATTTTATGTTCATATTTCAAACGCGTTGTCGATATTAAATGAAGATTTTTAACATTTAACCGTTATTTTCCTGTTATATTAGTTGACTTTATTCATTTTACTACTTAGTTAATAATACACCTATTTACGTTTGTGAAATATTTCCGTCGTCGGTTAATTAAATTTTCCACATTTATCGGATACCGAAATTAGATGTCACATTTGGCGCGCCGGCGTTCGAAGCTATACGGTGGACGGTTAGTCGTATTATTGTATTTCATTGCGACATAAAGGCGTGAATACCTTGAATAACTTGGATAATTAAATTTCAGCAAAGTAAATTTAGCTGGATAATAAAACTGTATTATATTTAACTCGTGCAATAATTATGCTCAAGAATAATTAAAGAAACATATAATTTTATTTCCAGAAGAAATTTTGTATCGGATAAAATTTCTTCAACATGAAAAAACCATGAAATTTTTATTAATATTAGGTATTCTAAGACGCATGTTATTTACTATTGCTTCCTTAAAGAAAATAGTTTTACATTCACAGTGAACACTATTAGAACGCTCCTTCAATTAACTTCTTTATTTTTATGTTACAGATTTATAGCTGCAAAACGTCATTGCTGGGCATCGATTCGTGAGTAAAAATTAATTTTTTTTACTAACACTGGGAAATCGATCCCACTTATTAAAATAATATTATTAAAATTGCGAAAAAAAAAATCTAATCGTGTCCCCAACCGCGTAATATAAAAAAAAAACTTAAAAGTTAATAAATAAATAAAAGTAAGTTAGTGTAATACGCGTCTCAGAAGTTTAATTAGATTTAGCTAGGCATTGACTAACCATATAATTTTACATGTAATTAATATGTCCCAGTTCTTCTCCTAGGATGTTATTTAAGTAAAACTCTTGTTTTTCTTAAATAAAAATTCCGAAGGAAATTTTCAGCATATTCTCGCCGTCGTTACAAATAATTATACGAACTGCCGCCAGTTCGTCGGTCCGTTTTTCGGAAAAGCCGATAAGTAACCGCGCGTCTTCTGATTTGCGAAGTATAGGAACGTGAGTACTTACTCAGTATCGCGCGAAGCATTTCAAGTAATAATTTTTTTTATTTAACTCGCGACTGTAAATTCACCGGTGTGCGGTTTTCGCGAGTTTCTTGTGCGAAGGATGGCTTCACGTCCCATCTGAGAGGAGGAGGAGGTCCAGGACGGGCATCAAGCTTCAGCGGAGCAACCCAAGGGTAAGAATCATTTTTTTATTTTCAGTGATTGTCGAGATCACTTTAAAATTAATTTTTTTTTAACAATGAATTTAATTAGAACGCTCCTTCATTTAATTTTGTTATTTTTATGTTACAGATTGCAGCCGCTGTGAAACTCCGCTGCTGCGCATCAAACTGGTGAGTCGCCTGTATTTTGGCAATGGGTGTTGGTAATTAAATATGCGAAAAAAGAAGAGCTAGGAATTATTAATAGGTAAGAACGATAGGATATAATTTTTCGGATTATTTTAGGGTTAAAAATTTTATCGTGCCAATAATAAATATATTATATATATTTTTAAAATGATTATTTTGACTTCCGGAAAAATTTAATTTTCGCATACTTCATGATGTACAAATTTTTAATTAAAAAAAAAAATAATAAAAATCTGCGGTATTACTGTTTCCGTAACTATACATGCGGGTGGGTAAAATATTATTAAAGTAGTAGCGTTTATAACAAAAAATAAAATACAATAAAAATATAGAAAATACTACTACTTCGAAAAAAATTCGCATAGGTTTAACGAGTTTTAATAATTACTACATTCAATTAATAAGGTACTCTGAGGGCGTTACCGAAACATTACAAGTTCTTAGTTCAGAATTGTAGCAATTTATTCTTACTTAGATAAAACAATTCAGCGCAACTTTTATTCCGTCAAGTTTTTTCGCGGAGTTAAATCAATGGTATACACTATTTAACAGCAAAGTTTCAAGCAGTAAGCATATCCGTAAATCCGCGGCAGTAACGATATTTCATCATAACGCGCATAAGGACGAAATCAAACGAAAGTCAACTAATTTCCGTTCACGGGCCAAACTTTCCTCGAATTAAATGTTCGCTCTTTACTTTCCCAACGTCTTCGTGAAACATTCGATCCTCTCGATGGCGGACGATAACGTTTAATTAAAGGCGAACTCGAAGAAGTCGTAGTATTTTATGTGGAAAGTTTCAGTCAAAGGAAAGACGTATCTCTCTCTCCTTCCGCGCTATATATATACATATATACATATATATACAAAATGAAATGAAGAAGGGAACTGAGAGGGACCTAGGCCCTTGTTCAAGTTGTTCGTTCTATATACAACCTCCGTCTCGTTTCCGCTTCATCTTGCTTCGGTTAACGGCAAGTTGTAAGCGATCGCGGAGGTCGCAATGCGATTACATTGTCGATGCCGCCGTTGATTCTCCTTCTCGTCGGGCTTTATTTTACTTTACGAGTGGGCGAACTCGGGTTAAGTACTGGCGACCATTCCGACACGGGGAGGATACCACTCAAAAGGCCGTCGCCGTGACGCCCATTCGTTCTACTATTCCACTATTGTTCATGGAATTCAGTTTAATCTTACATTCTCTACGCGGAACTCTCGCGAGCAGAGCTTTCGAGGGTCTAAGTTAATTTAATTCCGGTCGGATGGGATTTACGACGGATTAAACGACTGAACGTAAAGAGCGCAATGGAATATTAACTAAATAGCGCATTTATCTGCGAATCGCTACACGTCGCTTGATAATTATATTACTGATAAAATAATCATTATTACCATTAATAAAATTAAAATAATTTTAAATGAAGATTATTTTGCGTGAACATGTAATCGAAAAGGTAGCTAGAAAAAAAAATGTATATATATAATATCTATACTTATAATTATCCTATTTAATTAAAAAAACGTCCATCGACGGTCGCTTAATAAAAAAAAGTATTATTGCAATTATTTTTTTATGAAAGGTTAAAGGTCGACCAAATAAAAATTCGGGATACAGTGTGACGATAGAACAAGATGAAATCTGATCGACGCGCGTCTCATGGACGTTCATTTTAAATTCGTATGAAATCCGATGTCTCGCGCGAGATCAAAGTGCTTCGCGCAATTATCTCAATGGAATCGGGGAGGGCCTGTCGCACGGAGTTGCATTATTAATGCGATTACGCGATTACACGATTCGGACGTGCGTTACCGACGGCATCCCGACTCCGCGGCTACCCGCCTTTCCGCCGTGATTGCGCGTTAATAAAATGTAACTGATATGTCCCGCGAGAAAAAGCGGAGAAAGACGAAGGGTAACCTCCGCGAAATCGGCGCTTCGCAAAGCGTTGCCCGTGGGCGCATAATGGCACGCTTGCCAGTGATCCGGTCCGGAGATTACGTCACGTCGGCTACACGATAATCATCTAGATATTGCTCCTGCGTACGTACTGCGTCCGAATAGCGCATGAAGTACATACGGCCAATACGCGGGATCAGATAATTGGCATTCAGCTGACCACGACCGTTGGTGCGATGGGCCGCTCGTCCCTATCACTCGCAATCTCTCCCTGTTTCTCTCTCTCTCTGTCTCTTTCTGTCTCTCTCTTTCTTTCTCTTTTCGTACGCACATGCACGTGTAAAACGCGCATCGGGGAAGGGACGCTGAAAAAACTGAATCGACCGACTCGTTATGATATACAACGTAATTAAATATTTCTGAAATAAATGCAAGAGATTATTAAACTTAATTCGTGCTTTCAGCAGCTGTGTACAAAAAGAATTTTAAAACGCTGATTTACTTGATAAACTTCAGAAAAGTTGACTTTCCGAGAATTTTTTCTTCTTCAGATGAATTCGCCGTCGGAGGAAACCTTGAAATCGTACTCTCTTCGAGATTTTTTTTTTTTTCTTTTCTTTTCTTTTGTAATTAATAAACTGCACAGAAAAATGCGCGCGACGGTCGCTCGCGGAGAAGCAACAGGTATCGATTAAGTGATATTCTTCGCGATGATGGCGAATAAAATATCGATTACCGCGCGGATGGAGCTAAGCAAGGGACTAAAAGAGTACGTGGGCGAAGGAAATTGCTAGTCGCGCGTATAGGCGTAAATCACGTACGACGACTTACCGCACTTTGGTCGACAGATGAATTCGGGATGCGTTAAATTATTTGCGGACACCTCGCCTTTGATTTAGGGTCCGGTAGGATTGTTAAAACACCGATCGTCGTAACGCATTTTGTTATCACCACTGGGACAGTGAAATCAATCATTCACAACAAAATGGCATCGCAAATCGCAAAGAAACGTGCCAGTCGAATATCAAAAATTCTAATTAATGTTTCCGTCTTTTTAATTTTAATTTTCAAGAAATTTTTTCTCGTCCTTGATTTTTTACAACTCAGAAATTTCTTTTCGATGAGCTTTGAATGAAGAAAAAAAATCTAATCGCGTACCGCGACAAAATAGCAAGTCTGCGTATCGTATTTTCGTAGGTTTCTCGGTGTATTTTAGTAATGCCTCACGTGTGTCACGAATATGATCCGATACTTCCCGCACGAGTGTCAGTGTGTCGTTATTCGTATCGCTGCATCTAGGTCGTAATTTCCTAGACTGTTGACAGACAGACAGCACACGAACGGAAACGCCAGAAACACGATGCGGTTTAGTTACCAAAAGTCAGGCGATGAAGAGAAAGAGAGAGAGCGAGAGAGAAAGAGAGAGCTTTCACGATTTCTAAGCGTATTACGGATTATGTATCCGAACTTATAATACACGTCCACAGATCGGACAGCTAGGAAAATCCACTAATCAAAATCAATCACAGAAATTTAGATCTTGCTTTAAATTTAGCTCGTTTTGAAAGCGATCTTAATAATTTCAAGTATCGCGAGCTGTGTGCGCTCCGTGATGCAGTCTTTAAATACTGGCTGACGTTTAAATTAACACATTTGAAATTTCCGAGAGATAAAAGTTGACCAGAGAAACAAAAGGAAGGAAAGGCTGTAGGAGAGAGAGAAAGAGAGTGTGATCGAATCACGCGATACCTATCACTTCGTCACTGCGAGACAGACATTAATTGAAATCTGACCGGTTTCAAACGTAGACACAATTTAGCCGATCAATTCAAACGTAATTGCGAAACGAGACAATAGGGAAGCGCATAAACGAGAAATCCGATACTTTTTTGAAGCGCAAGATCTGATATAATATTGATTAGTATTGTATCTCTTATACAAAAAAAAAAAAATTTGTTGGCACATACGTAGATTGACTCGAAAATATTTTTTTTATAAAAAAAAAACGCGAGTTCTTATTCACGAGTGTGTGCGATTCTTGTGTCGCCGCTTTAAGCTGTTCGATCGGCCGGTCGCCTGATTAACGCGGGACGCTTTAGACACGCGGCTCCATCGTGAGATAAGGATAAGTTGTCGCATTCCGTGTTCGGGGTTTCGTACACCTTTGTTTCCTCCCGACACAAATTAATCGAGATAAGACGTAGCGTCGTACGTCGCGAATCAGGAATTCAGCTGAGGTGTCGCGCGCGCGGCGAGTTTCAAGGAAAATTGCGACGCGATCCGCGAAAGAAATTTAACGGTGACGCGCAAAGAAAAATAGCTGCCTCGTTAAAGTGCGGAATGGGAAAATGTCCGACAAATTCATGGACCTCGATATCTGAAAGCAGGAGGGAATAAATACAAGTACGTCTCCCGCCGGGTGAAATAAGAACCGGGGATAAATGTTTTTCCAGCCGGTCGAAAAGAATTTTCAACGCGCGGTGCTTTCGGCGGAGATTTCGAGTTAAGTTCGCCGTCGAGACGGCGATTTTTCGCGACGTCCTGTACATAATATAACCGGAAAACGCCCTCGCGTTTATGCGCAGCTTCGTGCCACGGAAGCCGAACAAACGTTGTAAAAGTGCCGTAAAAATTTCAAACCGAAGTTGCTCGCCCCCGCTCGGACTGCGACGCACGTAGTTCGACGAACTGCCGGGCAGGAGTCGGGAAGAGTTTCCGCGAAGTTTACGCCGGGGGGATAACTTTATACAACGTGTGATGCGACGCGAAAACTTTGTGATTTTTAATCTATGAGCCCGCGCAAGTACAGGGAGCGGCGTTTCGCCGATGCCTTTTTGCACTATACGTAACGCCCGCCGCCTTCTTCGTCCCTTCGGCGAAAAACCGGCTTTTCATCTCGCGCGAAAGAAACGAGCGAGTGCATCCAGTCGGAAAGCGCGCGTAGCTGCACTTTGTGCCGCGTCCTGAATTTTTCAAAACTCCGCGCACTGCCGCGCGGGATGTCGCGATAAAATAAAGTAGAGTGGCTCTATACGGCGGCAAACGAAGCAGCGTGGAACAAATTGCATCGCGGAAAAATCGAAACGTTTGATTTTTCGCCGTTGACGCCGACATATACATCGCCGGAAAGGTCGATGAAAATTTTATTGTATGTATTCTTTAATGAAATTCGCGAGAGATAGCTGGCCAAAGTAACTACGAAAGCGCGATGCGCCGTCACGAGACGAGGGAAGCTAATTATCTTAATTGAAAGTGTGCAGTCTTTTCGAGAGATTCATTGTTACCACGCGCGCTCTCACTTTTTTTTTTCGGTACTCGCTTCATACCGTAGGAATGCGCGGACTTTGCGTGCGGTATCGACCGCTCTCTTGTAACAGAATTAAGTTGTCGAGAGATAAGGAACGGAGAAAGAGAGAAAGGAGAGAATCGGTGTTATCGCGACACGCGGATCGTGGAGTGTGCGCCCACCTGCACCAGTGGTCCGATCGTCGAGGTGCATCGAGGATACGTTTGCACGAATCAAACGACGGCGATCTTCGCGAAATTCTCTTTTCGACTATAAATCGGCGAGCGAACTCTGGTTACTTAAAATTATATCCTATTTTTAATGGGTATTTAAAAAAATTATACTCGTTGATAAAATACTAATCACGCGGAAACGCGCAGCGAAATAAAAAGAAATATACATTTTGGCGTAAACGTTAGCAACGTGTTCCCGCTCGTCACCGTGAAATATCCAGAGAACGACGACTCCGCAAACCGTGCAATTTCTCGCCATTAAAGTACACGGTTCCTCTCGTGGTACTTCAGCCGATATATCGGCAAACGCATCGATCGGTGCTTCCGCTCGATAACTCGTCGAAGTGAAAGGGAGAGAAGAGGAGAGCCGGCAGGTAGCTTGCGGATTTCGCTAAGCCGTCAAGCTAAATCAACCGGGGCACCTATGCTCGTGCTATACTATTTCGTGCTGTATATATGTTACTTCGCGCGGCTCCCGCGAGGCTTCCCTTCATTCTACCGATACGATACGATACGATCAATAGGGGGTTCGACCACCGAGTCCTATAAGCGTCCGTTCGCGGCGACGTCGACAGCGACGGCGAACAATTGAATGCGGTCGCGGGATGCAGCAACGGTAACTCGGCCGATTCCGATCGAACAGACTCGCGGATGGTAGATTTATACAAGTGGTAAATGGATATCCGTAGCGCGCCATAATGTCAGCTCTCGTTTCCCCGGCGCGGGTGTCCGTTCCTGTTACGGTCGTACGCGGGCAATCGGTATCGGATGCGCGAACTCCACCGTCGATTTCTGACACGGCGAGGTATCGGATCGCTGATAACGTAATCGTGCGAGATGTACGGGATGCGTTTCGTCAGGGCCGCGCGGCGAAGAGTGACGACGTTACCTCGGCTCGGTTACTTGTCGTTTTGTTTCCCAACGCTATTGCATATCGCCGTTACGACACCGGACAGCTGCTCTTTTTTCTTTACGTAAGATGCACGTTCAATCGTATTTGCCCCGGCGACGGGAATAATGTGCCATTTGAAGCAAAACCGGCAACTACATGCTCACGTCGTGGAAGGCTCGCCGGGTGAATTCTAAGCGGCGGGGTCGTCGCGTGTCCTCTCGCGGGAAGCCTGCAATTAAACGCGACGGCGCGAGGATTAATCGAACGGCAATAATTACAGAGCGCGTTCCCGGTCGAAGATTTTCTTTAATTCACGTCGCGGCATAACTCGATGAATCTTGTCGCCGCCGTCGTCCGTCATCTCGCCCCGGCACGAGCTGCCGCGGCGTAAAGCTGTTAGTAGCAACGCCGTGGCAGTCTCGCGAATGACTCGGAACCAATTAACCGGCCACTCCGCTCGTCATCAGTATTCGCGACCGTCGACAATCAGCAATTAATCAAAGGGCGGGAAGCCTCGCTATCGGGACGGCACGGAATTAGAAATCGGGGAAGACAGCGGGAGAAAGCGAAACGCGTTCACTTTATTTTCGAGAGCAAAAGCAGCTCGCGATAGATATCTATTCTAGAAGGAAAAGTATACGTATATATAATGCAAAACGTCTCGCGACCGTTGCTCACGCGGAAAAAAAAAAAGCACCCACCGGATAGACAGATTCGCTCGGCCTCGATGCTTGCGCGTTGTGCGAGGAAAAAAATATGTAATTGCGCGTACAATCCTGAATGACAGCGAACGAATGGCGCGGAGGGGAAAGCAATATCCTGCCTTTCGCGATCAATACCGAGGATATCGAACGGTCGATATTAATTTTAACGTGATGATTTTGTAACGTGGATGCATCTGGGGATCAGTCGTGGCCGTGCCGTGCATCTTAACTCTTCTCGACCACTCAGCGCGATTAATCTCGCGGCGATTGTGCCGGCGAATCAGACCTCTTTTTTTTTCTTCCCGCGGTACGATTATCAGCGTGCTCTCTCATGGGATTGCAAGCGATACTCTCATTTTTCAGAGGGATGCGATTCGTCCATTTCATTTTACTTATTGATATTCCTCCCGATATGGGAGCACTCTACTTCTCCTTATAAATTAAAATTTTACTTCGTATAAAAGCAATGCAATTCGTCCGTTTTGTCGGCTGCTAGATACACGACGCCGTTGGTTTTATTAAACAAAAGTCGAAAAATATTCCGCTAAAAAAGCAAAAGAAAAAAAAAAATGGAAAAAGTTTTCGCGTTTGACTTTCGATAATTTATCCCCGTGCCGTTCGCGTCTGTCAATAATCAGCCAATAAAACGAACGTCGGCCGTTTTCTTCACGATGCAGCCCCTCGTGACGGGCGTAAAAGTCCGCTGAAAAATGACCGGCAATTTAGTTCGGCGGAATGATAAATGCGTCAAGGTAGATATACGTCGCGTGTTGGAACGTGGCCGATAGCAAACGAGCCGCTTTTCGCGAGCCGGAAGGCGCTCTCGAGGAAGTCAGCAATTAACGTCAAACAGCCGCGTTACGGTTATCAGGTAGCCGTTCGTCAATAATCAATGGCGAATCTCACTCTTTCCACCGTGACGAGCGACAAATGTCTTCGTGCGCTTATCGCCGCGTTGATATTCATAGAACAATCACGGCGGCGCGATCGAGCGGAACGCAATTATCGCCGAGGGCCGGAATGAATCTCTCAGCGCGCGAAACGGTGGCGAATACCACTCACTCGTTGCCGGATTCATATTTCCCCGTCGACGAACAACCGGCGGCTCGATTAGAGCCGTTTTGCAGACACTGCCGCGAGCGTCCAAGTAGATCCGAGCCGGGACCGGAACATCCGAATAATCTACTCGTAGAAACTGACTTGAGATTCGATTACCGAGATGCCTGAGTGTCGGAGCAGATAAAACTTATACAGAAAGACGACGCGACCTCGCTCGATTTTACTGACGGGAAAAAAAAAGAAAAAAAAAAAAAAAATAGAAAACCCGACTCCCGCCGTCTCCGTCATTATCCGTGATATCCTGCGGATTGCAATCGAAAGGACGATTGGATCTCGAGGCAGCCAGAAGCGAGATGGCGTCTATTAATAATCGATCGCTCTCGCGGCCAGCGGATATATTCGCGGCGGCAGAAGTTGAGGGACGAGTCGCGCTAACTCCATTCACTTTATTCAAATGCGAGATCCGCGTGTATGAGTAATGAACTGCGATTACGGATGCGGGCGATTCCGCGCGCGCAAGTTTTGCTTTAAACGTTGCTTCAGCGGCGCGAAGAGCCGCGGGATTATCAGCTCGAAATGAAAGGACGGCCGTGGCAAAGTCGCGAGCAATTAATTTCCGCGCGATCGATTTTCGAATTTCGAGGTGGACTGTTGTCCGCGAATGACTCGCTGACTGAAATTGCGAACATGGTCGGGGCCGTGTGTCGCGCCGTGCTTTAATACCGAAACACGGACAGGACGGAAAGCCGATGAAAATATCGCTCATAAAGCATCAACGGATGCGTCGTCGATCCTCTGCAACGCGTCCGAGCGCCATGCATAAATATGCATTCGATTAAGCGATCGGGATTCTCGACGTTCTCATTATTCCGCCGGGCGCGAAACAATTATTTTCCGCGGTGACGTCGCGCGTGTTCGCGCAATAAAATATACCGCCGTTTTACTGACGAGCGAGGCACCGCATTCGGCACGTGTCCGATAATTATAACGTATCTGTCAATTATAATGCATCCGCAGGCTTCCGGGCGTTGCTCGCGCCAGAATAATTCAGTTTATTTGCCAGTCATTCCATTACATTGACATTAATGCAGAAGTAAATTGACTTATTCAAAAATATTAAGTTTCAGGAAAGTTTTATAATTATTTAAAGCGAGGTATGAATAATACGTTAAGAGGGCCGAAACAGGCGCATTATCCAATCGAGCTGTGCATCTTATTTAAATCCGTCATAGTTTTGTATATTGCGGTGCAACAGATCGTTTCGAAAGTGGATCAACTGGCGTGCGGAATTTTCGTCTCTTTCGCTCCCCTTCTCTGACAGTTTGTTATTAGAGATATTTCGCGAGCCCTTTGTTCCAATTTCTATGACGCTATCGTTTCGTCATGTTGCATTAATTCATGCATAGGCGCCGCGTGCATGCGAACCCGCATTTTCGATCACCCTCCCTCCCTACCCCTTTTACTCTCCGGTTGTGCATTGTGCGAAATGTCACACGGCATCACGCTATGAATGCACGTAAAACTGCGATATCGATCGCATAGCTGCCCTACCGTCATCGCGCATATTTTCGTGCGGCTTTATTTCGCGATATAAAACGACAGTCGAGAGTTCATGCGGCGCAACAATCATTTCGTAATCGCGATAAGTGTTATTCAAAATTGAACTTAAGCGTGCCGCACGGCTTTACATCATATCGCAATTAGATTTTCTATTTTTTTTTTTTTTCCTCTTATTTTTGCTTTCAATGCAAGAAATTCCACTCGGATATTTCAGATATTTCGCGACCAACATAGAAAAATGAATTTTATTTTCTGTACACGGTCCGTCGTTTAATTCGTTCGATCAACGCGAACGCTTAGAGCAAACAGAAAACGAGAATTGAGGAGCATCGATCTGGTTGTAAGCCGCTGGCTCTTTATTCGACGGTATTCCTTTTCGTGTGCTTTTTCCCTCTTCCCGCGGGAGTTTTCTCGAAGGAGGCCCGCTGATAAGGGAAAAGCTCGATAGAGCACAGGCAAGTCGAGCGCGGAAAAGCGAGACGGCCGTCAGAAACAAAAATCGTTTTCTCTGACAGGGAGGAGAGCGAAAGAAAAAGACGGACGGGTTTGCATGAAAGTAATATCCGGCCACTCCTTTCGTCCCAGGTCGCGTTTATAAGCATGTTACGTTCTCGTAACACAGAGAGATGCGTATACACGACGCATAGAGACGAACGTATATGTTACGCAATGCATCTCAAAGCTACGTTCGCGTCAGCGAGTTCCAGAACGTCCTTTAATGTTCCCTTCGCGTCAACAGCGACGGCGGAAGTCCCTTCGTCTCTTTTTCTTTATTCTCAAAAGGATTCAGCTCGCCCTCGTGCCAGCCGTCGTTTGCCGAGGTCCTCAGCGGCCTGTAATAATTCCGCGGAAAAGGTAGACCTTCCTTTCCCCAGTGGCGGAGAAGGAATCGTGAGAAGACCGTCAGATGTTCGGTTTCGTCGTCTTCGGCTACCGCCGAGGAATCGGAAATTATTGACGCGAGACGAACTTGGACTTCCGTCGCGCAAAGGGTCGCGACGCTTTTTCCTAAATCGATATCGCGGAGCGATCGCGCCGTGACAAAAATGACGAACGATAATAATACGTTGACCTCTCTCCATCGTAAACTTAATGCACCGCGAGAATCGTATTTATTGCTTCGCATCGTTTTATCGCGATTTGTTGAAACAGGGGGAGGAAAAAAAAAAAGAAAACTGCGTTTTTATCCGAACCTTATGCTTTTATTTTCAATCGACCGGTCAATAAAATATGCTTGCGTTCTTCGCGTTGAATCGACCGGGACAGGTTGCACTTGCGTGTCCGCGGCGCTTCCGCGCTTGCGATGCTCCTTTTTGTCGGCGCGAGCGCAACTAAATGAAGCTTCCTGGCGATCGTGGAGGCGCGATAATGCGCGCTGCCCTCATCGGACCCTTAATCCCTTTGCGACTCCAACACATGTCGATCGGATAATTCCGCGCGTCATCTGGATGAGGCGCAATCATTGATGCGGGTTGAATATTGGACGCGACTCTCTACCAGTAAATTCCGTGATTGATCAAAGGCGATGCGAGCACATAAATCAGTACGCGATAAAGTTTACGGGGTAAAACGCCGGTGTTTGCTTCGATAAATTTGCAAGAAATAAATTGATAACGAATAAGCAAATAAATAAATAACGAAAAATGTAATAAAAATACGAGAAAGTGAATAAATATTACAAAATGTATATAAATTAAATAATAGCTGTTTACAAATTTACAGTTTAGTTCGCACACGCGCCGGGCGGATAAAAATTCGCTGGCAAACATTCTAGTAAATTACAAACAGTTAATATTTACCGTATTAAAGTTAATTAATAAATGGATACGCCACTAATTAAGATTTATAAAATGACGCTGTATGAAAATATGGAAATTGATGCGTTAATATCGCACGCGTGATAAATTCATGAAACTGACAGAGCAAATGCGTCGCGATAAATACGATTCGTTAAAAGCAATTAATCTTTCCTCGTCTCTAAGGAACGGGTGCTTTCTCGCATTTTCGGTTATACCTTGCAGATTTATTATTAAAGTCCCGAACAATTGTGCGGGGCCTGAATTAATAAATGAACCACGAGGCAAATTGATCTGTAGAAGTTCATTACTTTTGCAGAGCCCTATTTACGCACTTTCGACTCCCGCCTTCGCGTGAAGGCGTATTAAGGCACGATCAATTTGCCCGCGGTTGCCGTGTACGCTCTCAAAGTTTCATATCGCAATCTCGGTTGTACAACAAGCGTCGTGAATGATGTCCGACGAAGATGTTCCCGTGGAGGACACTCGATATATCTAGGCAGGATACGTCAGTCGGCTCGCCGGAGAACTGTTATTCGCTGGGGTACGCGAGAACGAGAGATTTATGGCCACGTCCTATCGATTTGCGATATTTCGCGAACCGCGCATATATCCTTCCCTCGAAAACAGGTGCACGTCAGTTAGAAATACCTACAAATAAATGCGATAAAATATTTAATTCGCGTCACAATGCTGAAGATCGATTTATCAATCGAAATTAAATAGAATCAATCGTTTCGCTTCTTTCTCTTTTTTTTTCTTCTCGTTATTTATTACACTATTCCCGATTAATTTTTCTTACATTCGAAATTACGTGCATCGGTGCCGTATCGCTAAGATATTGTTATCAGGCTTTTGCCCACGTCGTAATTTAGAACTTGCAGCAAAATAAATTGCTGAAATCTCGTTGTGGAACGAACCGCACTGCTATTATTACTGGATATAGTCTCCCTTTTTTTTTTTTTTTTTTTCGTTTCCCTTCTTTCTTTTTCTACGTTACCCTGCATGTAGACGTTCCCGTCGATCTTGTCGGAACGAGGTTGCGTGCACGTCGTCGAGGAGTTTTGTTGGAAAATGTACTTCATGAAAAGTGTATGGAACGCGCCAGACTTCCGTGCGGTGGGTCGTCGCTCTCCGTCCTTTCTCTCTTTCTCCGCCCTCTCTTTATCTCTCTTTCGCCTCTCTCATCTTGTGAATACGGGATCCTTCCCGAGGGATACTCGATCGCGAAAAGGGAGTATAAAAATCGTATAAATCGCGTGTACGACGTGGCTAAGGGTGAGGGTAATGCGGCGGAGGCAAACTATCTCTGAGGCGGCTTTCGAGACGAACACCTTGGCGAGCGATTGCCCTCGACTGCATATCTGCTTGCGATTCCCCAGCGAGTCGAGCAAGGGCGGTTTCGACGCGATATTTCGGAGCATTAGCGCGTGTCCCGCGAGAGTTGCGGGAAAGCTGCTCGTTCGGACGATCGATGCGTTTAATATGGATTGATTTGCTACGGTCAATTAGAACGATCCTCTCCCCCCAGTTCCGATATTTCATAATTTAACGCCTAATGAGTTGAGCACATTACATATATTTTGCGAACGTGTAGGAGGCATCTTCGCGCCTAATACAATACGTACATATATCGCCTTTGTTTGCGTCGCGGAACTGCATTTCCAAGACGGCATGACGACGGCGGTTGCTGGTTAGCCGCCTAAAGTAAGAATGATATACTATAACGTCACGCCGGGCGTAATGCATTTTAAGTGAAAAATATTGCTTCAGAATGTATCGCGCGTTGCGTTACGAAAACAGATGGCTTCTTCCGCGTCACGTCGTTTTATCCCGGCGTCCGTGTCTGTTACGCGCGGGGAAGTAGCTCGACGGTGTTTTACACTAACAATAAGTCCAAACTGTCAGCCTTAATTTCGAGTTATTCTTTATCAGGGCGTATATAAACTGATCTATTCTTCGCTAAAAAATTTCCCAGCCGCGAAACGGAGCTCGCCGATTTTCAAGGGAGAGAAACGGATTTAACTCGAAATAAGTCCGATAAATATTACGAAATTAAATTCGCGCAGTTAGATATGACTTTCCATTTAACTTCGCGGTTACTTCGCCGAACGTGGTTTTAACAGAGAGCTATTTCGTCTCTTTGAGTTTTTCTAAGAACGTCGGTTAGAAAAGTTTCAACGATTTTACATTTCTATGCGGATTTGGCGTCGCTCCAGGTTGCGAACCTATTTACCGGAAACCGTGAATCATAGATAGGCCGCACAACGCCGGGAAGCATTGTCACCAGTAGAACTATTCGAAAAAGAGCTTTTTTTTATTGTTCGAGAAAACCGGCAGTCGCGCCGAAGGCGCGATCGGAAAAAACACCGGATAGAACGGAGAAGGAAAAGTGCAGGAAGTGAAGAGTAGGCTAAGGGTCCGACAAAAAGGTAGTAGTTCGTGTCCGTAGCTAATGCATCCGTGGAGCCCGCAGGGTCACGAAACTAGGCAGCCTGGAAGAGAGCAGGAAGAGTGCGGGAAAGACGTAGGTGGCCGGGGCGACGCGGGGCGGGGCGGGGGAGCGGAAAAAAGGAAGGTCCGTTGACCCGGTGACACACTTCCACTTCCATTTCCATTTCCAGCCGGCATCGCGGAGCATATCGCGAGCCAGGGAGGATGCATTTACGCGCGCTCGCGTGTACGGAGCGTGCAGGCGCGCGGATGCTCGCAAGGCTGGATAATTCATTGGGAACAATGAGCTCGGCGGCGCGGAATCTGCCAAACTGCAGGATCAGAACTCGCCGGGAATCCGCGTCATTTTATTTCTTACACGACTACCTCGATTATAGAAGATAAATTCACGGGACGAGATACACCGGCGGTACTTCGCGCGAGAAATCAAATTTCCGAGCGCAAAAAAAAAAGAAAAAAAAACCCGACGTAGAACTATTAGCGCCGATCTTTTACTCCCGCTGGAGGACTTCCTCCGCTGCCGCGCGATATTATTCCGACGCTTTATATTAGCGACAACGAAAGCATCGCCGTCAACAACTTTTTATCCTTCGTTTCGTTCTGTTTCTTTAAATTACTCTCTTATTCCAAATTTTCTTTTTCTTTCTCGTTTTATAAGCAAAATTACAAATTAATTAAAATAAATAATATAAAAAGTTGCTAATTAATATTTAAACGTGTGACAATTCGATACAAACGTACAGCTATATATTAAAATAAAAAAGGCTCGCGATCATCTGCAAGTCTACCGTTTGTAGAGCACGATGCACGATGCGGCGACAGGACTTTCTCCCACACTCAAGCGCTCGATTTCACTCGCGACTATAATCGCCGCACGCGGCTACTGTATGCATGAAATACGCGGGAGCTCAAAGGGCTTTAATCCAAGCCTATGCATGCTTGCATATACGTGCGTGCGCGCAGCGAGGATAGGGTACACAGTCGGCAGTGGCCGCGACGGTGGCGATCGAGAGTATACAGGAATAGGTATTTTATTTGCCCGGCCGTGTGTATCGACGACGATCCGACGATACACACCGGTCGCCCTCGACGTGCGAATGAAATTGTGTGGCGGGCGGCGGCGCACGCTCAAATAAGCCCGCGAGGCGGAAGTGTTTGGCCATCGCCGAAATTGGTTTTGCCGTTTCGCGTCCCGACTCGCCTGGCTCGTATTAGCCTTCAAGCTCCCCGTGATCAATATCGGCGGCACCGATGTGCCTCGTCTTCCCCAGGTATCGCTTATATAGACGTTGTTACCGCGAATTTACCGACGACATCCGACTTATTCGCAGGAAGCCCCAAATCCGGATCTCGCTCCTCTTGTCTCTCCGCCCCGCGAGAGACGCGAAATCTTTTTTCGATATCGCGCGTAATTCAATTTTCCATGCCCGCGCACGTCGGCGAGTATTTCTTGCGTCTGGGTAAATTTAAGTCCCGCCCGTAATCTGTACTATAATCGCGCGAGATTTATACCTCGCGAAGATCCCAGAGAGAGATCTAATAATGCTCGAAAGCCATTTTTTGGTCCCGGCACGTGTTTCCCTCCGCAACTGTTGGCTTCAAACAGAGTCTCGGGCGGCGCGGTATTACGTTCGGCCGTTGTACGCACGGCAAACAATAAACGTACGTTTGATCCGGACGTAATGGTAAATTTATCCAGCAATTAAGACTGCCCTAACAGACCGAATACAATGTGTTCCCTACCGAATCGCCTTCCACGGACCCCGTTGTTCTTAACTGTCGAGCGATATTTACCGCGAAGTGAATTACGGTGGACGCGAGAACGTGGTTTATGTATCGATGTCAAAATCCCTCCATTGTCAACGATATTAATACCTTTTTTCTGCGATAGAAAATCTTTTAACGATTTTTTTTTTTTTTCGAGATTTTATCATTCTCGTTTACGTTTAATTATTTTATTATGCATTATGCACGATTAAAGGAAAGTAAAATTTGATATTTAATTACGTTCAAACGTTCTTAAACGCTTTTTCGAATATTTCTCGCGAAAAGATGTACAGACGACAAAGTCGCGCTCGTCTGCTTTCTTTGAGTGGAACGAAACGTTCGATGGGAAACGCCGGGAGAGAAAAACGGACGTGCGGGAAAATTAGCTGACGAACGAACGAAAGACGAAGCGGAAAATAATCGCGCAGCCTGTCTTCGCGAAAGGAAGGCAAGAAAGAAGGAAGAAAACAAGTCCGAGCATTAAAATGTTTGAACGCCGTGCGCGAGAGAGATCCTTTCTTGTGCCTGAGAGCGCAAAGCGAGATTTTCGTGGATTTCGCGCGCGGAATGTTCCCGTCCCTCTCGAATTTTCCCTGAGTTGTGGCTTTTGAACCTCGTCTTGCGGAAAATGCTGTTGCGATAAATCCCGTCGTCTCTAAGTCCACTAAATTCGCTAGTCGACGTGGTGAAAATTACAGAAAACGGCGCACGATCAGTCGCCTAAGAAGTAGAGTCCGCGTTTCGAAGTGAAAAATTACGAGGCACACAAAGCGATGCAAATAATATATTTCACGCATTAAAAAAAAAAAATATACGTTAAATAAATATAAAAATTATTTTTTTATAATATAATATCATATATAGATATTTTTTTATATCACGTTATAACTCGATGTTTTTTTAATGCTTTTTCTATTTTATCGATATGATATCGAGTCGGTGAGCCGTGAAGATTTCTCTCGACTGTCTCTCTTTTGTCCGAGTTACATTTCGGTAAGCGGGTCGTTTAAAGGAACAGGCGGATAAAATAGCACGTTATTCAGCACCCGCTTCAAAGGCAACGATGCGCGAACGCCGAAATCACCCAATTCATTCTCATATCGATTTAACATCCTCCCTCATATATGACGACGGGCTGACATATTTCGGGCATGAAGTTTGCAGACTGTTCTCCATATATCTGCTTTCCCTCGAGAAAACGCGCAGTCGGCCAATAAAATACCCTTATCATCGCGGTATTAGACCGTGTCAGGTGGTAGATCAAATAGCGGAATTCCATGAAGGTAAATCGATATATATCGTCAAATCTAGCGTCCTACACGTGTCCACGATTTCGCTACGTTAACTCTGCGGATATCCAGAAATTGACTGCGAATATAATTGCGTCATTATACTATTAAAATACATTCTTTGAATAGGAAAAAGTTGTTTTAAATATATTTTTATATGCAATTAAATATAGTTAATCTGTAATGAATCTGTATTTTTATCCTCGGTTTAAAACAAGAGACTTTTTGTTGACGACTTATGTAGGTCAGCTCGTTCAAGTAGAACGAGTGCTCAGGGTCACGACGGTCAGTTGATGACTCAAGTCTTCGGCCTTTAAGGACTGTTCCATTTCGCGCTCGCGGTCCGTCTAACACACGTTAACGTGGAAAAGAATGTTCTGATTATATACTCGGCCGCGCCCTACTGACCCATATCAACAAATCCAGCGATATTTCTCTCGACACTTTCGCTACGGGCGTCAGAACGTAAAATTATAACTTTCACGCGAAAAAGGAGAAGCCCATAAATCATTACCGGCCGCTCGAGGCCTTCGCGCTTTATGTCAAATTAATTTTTACACGCGATTAATATAACTCCCACTTTTACTTTTGTTAACGCGCGCCGTTGATTAATTTATTTTTATACAATTCCTTGGCTCGGCGGCGGCTCTTGGAAACGGCACAAAGTGCAAAGCGGACCGGAAGAAATCCATCGCGGCCGAGTCTAATCTTATACTAGTCGCGAATACATAGCCAGAGGAATAAAAGCGCACAGTTCTCTCTCTTAGCGAGGGTGGGACGATTAAAGATGGCGTGTCTTTTCCGGCGTGTAGCCGTCGGGCAGCGTTTCCGCGATCTTCAAGGAACCGGCGCGCCGCGAGCAGGAAAAGAATGTCATATCACGGTATATTGCTGCCGACCAACAAAGAAGAGTCCTCGGGTTATAAGAAGAGAGCGCGAAGCGCTTGCATTCTCGCGGAAAGAATTCCCTTTTCTGTGCCGCGTGCTCTTCTTCCTGACTACGTGTCTACGTATCACTGGATCGCCTTTCCTCCATTTTCCCGAGTTTTCCCCGTCCCTCAGGAGTGTCTCTTTCAACGAACGACCTGAAAAGACGCTCGTCCTGTATTAAAGACACGCTTCACGATGCGTTAACTTTTCAAGACGATTTTTTTTTTCCCCCCCTCGGCCGTCGCTTCAGCTTTACGGAAAGGCGCGTGATCTCGCGATTAATAACTCTGCGACGAGCTAAATATCGTTATTCTTTAAGACCGTAATATTTTCAGGTTTGAAAGATTGCGAGATCCAAATAATTGGAATTAATTAATTAATAAAAATATCGCAAGCAAATATACGAAGCTACTTCCGTCTGTTTGTGATACGAAATTTTGTTTAAATCGTATTTCAAGGCTTGTCTAAAAATTCACGAGTATCTTATGAAAAGTATCAGCTAAACGTGTCATCGTCGTCGTTGCATTATCAAATTGCATCGTATATCAATTGCGTGGGTGATACAATGGGATTCGTGTCGATCTCTAGAGTCAACCGTCGGCGAAGCTGCGAATCCAGGGTCGTTGGCCTCCCTTGGCCCACATCGCTGCCCCATGGCGTGGCCTTCCGTTTCGCGGACGGCATTATTTACGGGCCTGTATTTTTCACCGGCGGACGGTGGTCGATCATCGGGCGCTCGGCCTCGGAAATTAAAACGGGGCCCCGGGTTCTTTGTAACGGCAGAAGCCGCGCGATGGGGAGCGAAGCTTCGCCGGCAAGTCGCATTTTTCAGCAGAAAACTTTTTTTTATATTTATCTTGAAAGCTCGGCTAAATAAAGTATTTAAAAAACCGAGAGATATTTAATTGAAGTCGCGTACGCACTGCTTTAGCTAAAGTGCCTCTCGGAGTTAGACGACTATTATTAGAAACTCAACGAACTCTTTACCTTCCACGCCAATTTTCCTTATCCCGGCACGTAGAGATAATAATTAATTATATTTCCTTCCTCTCTCTCGCTCTCTCTCTTTCTCTCTCTTCTGTCTCGGCCTTCGGAATATCTGCATAAGGATAAGAAAAGCGTGACGTCGCACGGTAGGGTCATAGTTCAATGTTCCCGGGTGTCTACAGACAAATTTGTGCACGCAAAGCCCGCTTCCGCAGTTATCTACTCTTCTCCTGGCTCTCTCCGTCTCTCTCGCGATAACAGGCTTCCCTTTGAGCTTAATTCGATATCACGCAGTAACGATCAAAGCGCCGAATTTCGTGGCTGAAATGGCGAATTGTTCGTGAAGTCGGTACGTGTCGGCGACTAGATTTCTCGCCGCCTCGTCACTGACCGCGGCCGAAATCCCGCTTTGTTAGTCGTAACAACAGTTCAAGCGATGTCGGACATGCCGAAGGAGCGTCGTCAATTAAAAGTTTCACCGAAGTGGAACAAATCGTTTTTTATTAAATAAAACGTTAAAAAAAAATAATTTTTTTTTTTTAATGTTGAAAATATAGCATATAACAAACAACAATTTTTCAGGCCGGTTAAAAATTCTTGAAAAATAGCCACGAGAGAAATCTATGAATCTATGAACCTAGCTAGCAATATCGTAAAGGAAAGCGTGAAGGTTTTAGGTTTCCTACATGAAGCACGTCGGTCTTGAGCATCCGCAAAATGACGGAGATTCTCGGCTGTATAACTCGGGGATATAACTTCATGCGAGTTTTTCGCGCGTTTTTTAGAGGGAAGGGAAGGAGGGAAGAGAGCGTCGACGTGCTCGGCAAAAAAGCAGGAAGTACCCGGGAAATGTTCGTCTTAAATCCTGGGGTCCTTTTCCGAAATAGCGGAGGAGCAGTAAAAAGAATAAGTCGGGGGGGCAATAGGTAAAACTCAAGAGCTTCTTCGAGCCGTAACGTGAGAGCCGTCCCAGTCATAAAATCCCCGCATACCATAAAAGAGACGAGCCGAAATCTTATTCCCGCAGCGATCGTTGATACGTCTCGAGAAGTTTCGTCCCGTTCGTTCGATTTGATCGCGCGATAGTCTACTTTCGACCGCTCGGCTCGTCTTTCTCTCTCCTATCGTTAGAATGAATTGATTTCGCGTCTCGTGTCCGAGCGAGTACGAACTTACGCGCTTCGCGTTCAATTTTTTTTTTCGAGCAGAGAGGAAAGAAAGATCGAGACCCTGACAAATTTGCGAGCGCTCGGTTGCACGCGGTGCCATGGAAATCATTTCAAAACTTGCCTACGACCCGTCGTTATTATACAATAAAATACAACCGAGCGTATAAAAAAAATTCCGGTTCTAACCTCGGCATTAAATTTCTTTTGCCGAAGATAAATAGATTTTATTTTATCGCGCATTAAAACGCATTCAGAGACCGAATGGTGAAACGGCAAGCAAAATCGCTTTCGCTTCGGAAGACTAATAATACCGTGCATCTCTCGGTAAATTACACCGCGGAAAAATGCAATTGTGTCGTCCTACAATGTGTGGTGCCGGCGCTGCAACACGTTCCGCTATCCGTTTCCAAGCGGCGCGCACACACGCGCGCCCTGGCAGCTTTAACGCGGCGAGATGATACATGACGCGGCCTCGTTGTTAGTTACAGCGGCGTGCGGGTATCGGGCAGCACCCCGCCGAGAAAGATCGGATAAGAAGAAACGAAGAAGAAAGCCGGAAAGTATGTCGTTGCGAGCGCGTGAGCAAGCGTTGATTATAAAAGTCGTCGTCGTCGCCGTCGCCGTCTGCCGCAACCACGCGCATCCTCTATCGCAATTTGCGGCGCGAGCGTGCCGCATCCACGCGAACGAAACGTTCGCCTTGAATGGGGAATGATTATTACAGATATACGACGCGGCGCGTGCACGCTCTCGGTACCGCAATATTTCTCGCGCCTGTTTTGCGCGGCGTCTTCCACGATGCTTTGTCTTCCAGCGCGCGGTATCCCGCTTCGGGCGTTTTTCCCTACGCCGCAGACGTTGCATTTTTATGCATATTAAAACGCACCATTTTCCTCGTTTATAGATGTAACATAAGACACGCCGCAGTTGTTACTTTCGCAGAGGCCTTACGGTCTTTTTTTTTTTTTTTTTATACCGTCTAATTGTTATTTTATTAGCGCGTTATTATTGAAATCACGGCGTACTAGTCGGCTTTTATTCTCGCGTAATATTTATTATATGAAACGCGATAAGCAACTATATTATAGTAGTATTTTCCATAAAAGCGCGTTGCTAATTTTGCGCCCCAAGCGGATTGAGATAATTTCGAACGCGGGGAGGGTTGCTCAAAAGAACGGCGACGACACGCGTAAACGAGGAAGACGACCGAGTTGCTGGCGTAGGCGCGATAAGAAGGCACAAGGTAGTCCTAATGGTATCGTCCCAGCTTAAGCGTGTGTCTCTGCCAACACGATAAGCGATAATAATATCTGTCATCGGTAAGCCGACGAGATGAGCCATCTCGCGTTGACAGCGCAGTTGAGTCGCGATAACAGAATATCGGAGGGAAATTCCCGAGTAGGCACAAACCGGCTAATAGAAAAGAACTTTATTGCATTCTACGGAAAGAAAAAAGATTTTAAAAAAACTTGAACCGTATACATGTAAGCACGTCGTTCGAAAGTGTTATGTGTTTTTGATAAGTGGCCGGTAATTGACGACCAACTGGAGCGTTAAATTGCCGCAATGCGAGTCGGTGCGAGACGTAAACGGGGAACGGCGGATGGAAGTATATTTCTTAATTGCATACTTAACGCCCCCTTCTAGAGAGAGACGGTGAGAGACAGAGGTTTCGGACCGAGGACACGTTAACTTCCTGTTACCACAATTATCTAAACTCGGCAAAACACGCGCGCGTGGTCGTACACGCCGCCGCAATTACATCCACCACTGGATGCAACCGCTTTTTGTACGCTGCACAATCGTGTGCGCTAATTCACGGGGGCTTTGGCCAAGCCACGCTGCTGTCTGCCTCTACCTTATTGTTATACGCGGGGCTACAATTATCCTGATTTTTTTTTTTTCGGAACCGCCCGAGAGCGGATTACGAGAGTCCTAAAAGTGCATCGCGCCGCAAACCTTTTTCTCTCACTAACGAGAAATGTAGTAATGCCTCTTGCCTGATTAACAGAATTTTCATGAAAATTTTAGACTCGTCATACCAATTAAATTTTATTCGCAATTAATAAATCGTTATTATTTTATAAATGAAAGCTTTTTTGAGCTGATAAAAAATTGACAAGCCTTTTTTTTAATTAATAATGTGTGAGATGCATTTGTAATAACTTCCACAAAGTATTTTTGATTTAACGTTGGATAGAAATGAAATGATAATCTTGAGAAAAAATTTTTTTTAAACTTAGACACTCGTCTATGTACGTATGCATATTGCTTTTACGTGTGTACCTTTCTCTTCTCTCACAGTAACTTGACACTATCGCGGTACGTATGTACGGCCCATACATCCGCCTGCGAAATGCATCCGCCGGATCTTGCGATCACGTAGCGGAGTATAAAGGGTGTATATAACGCATGATTCACTGTAAATGAAGCAAAATATCTCTCGCAAGTAATTGACTCGAGATTATCGGCGGTATTTATTGAGAGTAAGACGGGATATATTTCTTTCGTTCGCCGATAGAAACTGAACGGGGGAGGCTGACTGCGATTAATTTTCCTTTTCATAAATAACTTTAGCTTAGCATGTAGGTATAAAAATTACGTATTAATAAATAAAACGCGGTAAATCATTTTCCATTAAATTGAGCAAAGGATTCGTGATTAAAGCAAAATCCTTTCACCGTTGCGCAAGCGTACCATGATATCTGGACAGTGGCTATAGTTAGCTATTCCCGACTAGCCTTCGCGGATGCAAGTTAGGTCTATATCATTCCGTCTATAATATCTTTCAATTAGCGCCCGCCTAAGCCGCGTCGCTTTTTCCCGGCTGAGATTTTTACGTGTCGGAGCTTTTGTTTACGACCGTTTACGTGGGCGTTTCTCACCCACGAGGCGCGCAGGCTCGGTGTCTCCTCGTGCCCACGTCTGTCCGTACAAAGAAACGACCGGCGATACAGACGCGGTTAACGGTACTCGTGGAGTCCCTCTACCACCACCTGGCACTATTCCATCTACGTTCGTCCGCCGCTTCTTCTTCTTCCGCCACCTGACCTGATTTCCTGACCCACTACCGGAACGAGAGAGACGTGTTCTCGGCCACTAATTCAATTACGGCCTTTGACGTCGGACCTCTGTTAATTTTCTATGACTAATAGTCCATCTGATATCAAAAGATAGGTACGAGGCGGCAGTATTATATTTAAGGCATTATATCATTGCATTACCGCGGAAAACAACGACGTCAGGCGCTGTAGTCGAGGGATTAATGATCGGGTGTCCTATATCTCCGAACAGATAACGCTGCTTTCTCTTATTGCCGAGTCACGATAGAGCGCGAGCGCAGTGCAAGTTCGACATCGAATAACGTTGAAGCCGAGATATACCCGTGACATTCCGCGAGCGTTTATAATTTAAACACTTTCACCTGTGTTTGACTTATTTCGAAAACGTGCGAAAATTCTTAACGAAACTTAAATAAATAAAAGAAAATAGGTTAAAACATCCTTTCCGGTTTCTAAATATCTAATACTCGCCGACTAAAGTAAACCAAGGTAAACGCCCGCAATTATCTAAGATTCAATAAAGCGTATATGTGGCGAAAGGAGTTCGGCGGAAACAAGCGCTCGATCGCCGGTTTCCTACTGCGAGACGGAAGCGAGAGAACCATCGTCCGTGACGAGCTTTTGCACCGAGTCTTTGTTCCCGGCCGCGAAAACTTTCGACCCCGACCTCTCATAGCGCATTCAGGAAAAGCTCCTTTTTCCTCCGGTCCGTACTTCTCCGGCGGCACCTCGTGGATTGCTTCCTTCACGAAGCACTTCCGCGCTGGAGAAAAACTTGTAAAACGTGACAAAGTCTTCGCAGGACTCGGGGTATTCCACCTCACATCGCGAAAATATCCGGGTTACAGGGACTTTCCTACGAGAACTGCGCGTAATGCATGATGCAATTTTTAAAACTATTCGTTTCGTTCAATTACATTTCATTAATATTTTACTTAATTTGTATTTCGCAAAATTTTTATTTAATATAATTCGCGCATTAACTCATTTTGAATAATAAATTATTAATGCATTATCCGCAATTTCTCTTATGCTAATTCCGCTTCGAATTCCTTTATTTTGCGTACTAAACGGCAGGAACAAATTCAAATTGGTGTTATCGAAACAGTTTCATGCACGTAATGGAATAGCTTTCGAAAAACAACTTCAATTCGCTGCCATCGATCCGGCGCTCACATGCGAACCTTCAGTTTGTCAATGTAACTGTACATCAATCAAAGTCAGAAAGTTTAAGTCTGTCCGATGGATTTGTAGGAAGCCAAAAATATCTCTCTCGAGAATATGATAGAGGAACAGGTCGGTTGAATTTCATATAAGTTTTCCGATCTCTTTTGTATTTCACAAAAGCTCACGTGTAATCGTGATTAATTAGGTTAATGTTGAACCTGTCATATATAAAAAGGATCTTCATAAATTTCGCTTTCGCCGTGCTTCGCATTTATAAATTGAATCACGTAACGTTCGACGACGATTTCCTTTGCCCCTCGATCTTTTTTTGCAGAAGAACAGGAGAGGTTGAGGATATCGTCGAGTCGGATTTCGTCTCGAGTCACGCCAGTCGATAGTAATAGCGGCAAGAAGAACGAGCCGAAGAAAGTTTACGCTACTCGTGGTAGATACCGATGCGATTAAACCTTACGTGCCGCACGGCAACCTAGAAAGCTTTCGCGATATATCCTAATTCGGATATGGTAAACGCTAAAGTTCCATGTTTGGCGCGAGTCGCCGTGGTTATTTCCGCCTTGAATTTATGCGATCGTACGCCGAATCAAAAGTGGGCCAATACGAAAAGGATTATTGATTAACGAGAGGAGACGACTTGAGTTTCACCGAAGCAAAGAATACAGATATTCGCGATGTAAAGATTTTTCTAATATTAACTGAAATCACGCGAAGCCTTAATAAAGTATCGACGTGGCGTTGACGTCGAGTTTATAGTTTCAATTAACTTAGTCAATTAATATAAATGACGATAAATCAGCAGACCGGTTGAAATTTAATTAAAGCTGTCGGTAAAGGCCCTTAGAAGAATGTTTTGTCGTCTGCGGTTTATTCCGCGTGGCGATAGTCTGCGGTGTCGATTGTGGTCATGTGAAAGCGTTAAGGCTTAACGTTCGCTTTCGCCGTCCACAGTGGACATGTAGAAGCTGCTCGGTGAGAGTAAAGTCTGCCCCTTAATGCCGGAGGGAAGCTGTGCCGTTCCACACGCGCGGCGGTAAATTGTCAGCCTCGCGAGCCCTTTGTCTTTTCGGTTACGCACGAATCGAATTAAAGATCAATTAATTTAAACTTAAAAAAGAAAAAGAAAAAAACCGGAGTTGCGAAGAAATAGTTTTAGTTGAAATAAAAAATCGAAAGCTAGTTCAAATATAAACGTTTCTTTAATTTATTAAATAATCAGTTTATTTAATTAAAATTAATTCTCAAGCATTAATAGATCGAAGCAAATATATCGCGTGGCGCGTTAATGACAAATAAGTAGTTGTTCCACTTCACTTTATCTTTGATAATTTATTATACTTCTTTTGAATAAGACAACGCGAGATAAAAAGCAGAACTTATCTGATAAAACTTTTTACCTACTTTCCTCCACGGTTACCTTACCTTCGTTATCATCCTTAACGAGAAATAGCTTTTTGCTGATCTTTCCGCGATATACATAGTTGACTGAGCAAAATTTAGAACTCGATTTTTTGGTCCACGCCGAAGACTTTACGCCATTTAGTCGCGCAAAAGCACGAAGCTGACGCCTTGTAAGCTCGCCCCGATTTCGAATATTCGAAAGCGACTAGATTCGCGTCGTGTCAACTACAAACTTTCGCGTGCGACTCACGAGAGAAGAATCACTGTAAAATTAATAAACAGCGCTCGAGAAATGTTAATTATTGGTGCATTGGCAATAGCAAACGTCATTGTGCTTTTCCCAAATAAATGGTTTCAGCGCCACGCTCTCGTTTACCGATGCGAATATATTTCGATATCGATCGACGGCGCAATTATGTTCATCGCGAAAAAGGGAGCTTAATTAAAGCCCGGCGCTTTATTATTCTACATTTTAATAAAGTACTTTACCAATGTATGGTTTTGTTATCCATATGAATAATTGAGACCCGGCTTGATATTTTAAATAATAAACGGCCACCGTTCAGCTGAAATTTATATGCTCTGGTAATAAACGTGTTTCAAAAACGAGAAATTAATTTACAACGCTGAACGTTTTAATGTTGCAAATTTGCTTACGAGAATACAAAGAAACGATGAAATTTCAAAGGTGCTGCTGTGCCACGCTAATGTCTAAGATTTTCAGTGGTAAAAATTTTTTAGTTTCTTTTTTTAACAGACGAGGCGATGTCCGATCCACGTCGTTTCAATATGCAGAATCGCGATGCGATCGTCGGGGCGTTTTCCATAATGACTTATTACTCTCATAATTAAACCGCGAATTTTGTTGTAATCACCGACGGTAACGGGGGCTCGAATTGGTTTACCGCAAACAGCACGATCGGACGCGACGCGTTTAAAACAGTAATTAGAAATGCGTTCGTAAATTCTGTTCGTTAATGCGCCACGGGCCGAAATGTGCGCTTTCGTTGCAGCGAAATGCGCGGCGTGTACCAGGCTGGTTTGTGTTTATCGCGAGCACTCGAATGAATTTATGCTTCTAGAAAACAGAGCGCTTTTGTAAATCACAAAGGGTGGAATGCGAGCGGAGCGGGCCGTCGCAAAGTGGCATGTTGCTGCCGTGGATTCCAGCCCTGAAAGCGCGCGATGGTAAAATGCGCCGAGCGAAACGACCGAACAATGTCTTCTCCACGCAAGGTCCGCCCAAAATCCCAGTGGCGTTTATTAATTTCTGAGTAAATTAAAAATCCCAGAGAGTTACGAACATAATTCAATTATAAGCGAGAATTTTTATTTATTTCCTCTTTTTTCCACCCTTTTTATTTCATTTATTCCTGAGTTAATTAAAAATTGCACAAATATTATTGCAAAATCAGGAAAGAAGTTTATCATACCGTTGAATATAGAACCGGTATAAGTATTGACGTTACGTATTATTTTCGCAGTTGAAATATGGAAGTATCACGACGGCTCAATTCGTTGCCTTGCATGTGGCGTAAGGGAGGTGCCGATAATATTAAAGCAGCAGACATTCAAGAGCTCTCGATTAGCCGCGTTCTGCCTACTAGGGTTGGTTGATAAATATTATTTTGGTTAACTGTTAAAAAAAAATTAAAATAAAAAAAAAAAAATTCTCCATTGAAAAAGGATATCGCAATTGCACGTTAAAATCGCGGTAAAAAGTAATACAAGTTGTGCGTTATGCAATTTTAACGTCAATCGTGGCGCCTGCACACATATGCGTAAAATATAATATTCGTATATATTTATTTAACAAAATCATAAACGCGCATGTAAATCAATAATTTAATATAAAATAAATAAAAGTGATTAGGAAAAAAGAGAGGGATTTTAACGTTCGTTGGCAACTGCCATTTTCCCGCATTTCAAGTGGATTTGCGCAGATAAAGTAATACCGTGATAAAACAAGTTTTCGATAATCGTTTATTAGCGGCGATAAAAACGACGCTAATTAGTAAAGCGCGCGCACCTGCGGACTCCTGAATAGTCCCTTCTTTATAATATACGGCTTTTTCAAAAGACCAACGCGCGGCTGCGGTGCGAAATGGTTGAAGCGTGAATCGTAATCATTAAATCCCTTTCGTTAAATTTAATCCTGGCCGCGGCGGCGTCCGTTTTCAGCGAATTGAATTCATACGCGACGGAAATCGCGAAATTACTCGCCCTCATAAATCACGACGAGTGACTGCCGATAAGCGTGTAATGCCGCTTCAAAATGAAATATATTCACTTCATTAAACCTGATTAGAGAAGTGCAACACGATTTTACATAGCGATGTAAGCCCCATCAGGACGTAATCTCATTTGCATCTACTTGATCTTTTTTTTTTTTTTCTTACCGTGCATTTAGAGATAATTCCGCCGTCAATAATTTATCTTGTAAAATGCTGTAAGTTCATCATTATTTTTTCTCAAGTCAATTTGTCGAATTCAACGAAATCCCGAGGCGAGCAAGAATACTTTTCTTCTTATAGATGTTGGCCCTTTTGTTTTATACCGTTGCTGATGAGAGGAGACAAACGCGTGCGCGTGCTGTGCCCGCGTTGCGGCCACGATTACGGGATTCGTACGGAAGCTGAGTGCCGGCTGATCGCCCGTTCGTCCGAAAGTACATCTACCCGTGAGAAATTAAGCAGCCTCGCGAATTCACGGTCGTGTCTTCGAGCGGAGTGCCCGCGAACAAAACCGCTACGCTGTCAGGTATTAAATCGTTACGCGCTAATCACGCCAGCAGATTAAATTTCAACACGTTCTATAACACGTTTACCGGTCAGTCTTGTAACCACCGTCTTGAAATACCGATATCGACAACCTGCATACTTTGAAGAAAAAAAGAAAAAAAAATACTTGTCAAATGTTCCCGCGGTGATCCTTTATATTCATCTTCAGAATCCCATCAATCTTTTGCTCAAAGTACCTTTCAGTAAAATTAATATTACAAAAAAAAGGTGATGCGTCAGACACGCTTTGTGCTTATCCACGTGTCTCACGTGTGTTCGTTACGCGTCATTACGTTAACGCAGAAGGGAACAGGGGAGGGGGGGAGAGGGAGTCGATCGATATCTATCCATTTATCGGCTGAAAGGTGATGTACAGATAGCGCGCTAACGTCAACGACATTTCTCGTATGACAAAGAAAACACTTTCCATGGGTGACGAGGCTGCGAGGGCTCTCAGGGTATCAGAGGAACGTCCTCAGCGAGAAGACGGTTCGCGTCGCTGCCGGTCGCAATCGAAGGTATCGGCGCGAATATGCCTTTTGTGCCAACCGGGTCACGGTGAGTCGTCGTTATCGCGATATTCTATACCGGAGTAGCCCGCCGTCGTCGCCGGAAAATATTTTCAGGGTTCTTCTGACGAGGTCGCAGATTTTTATGCGGAAATTTGATACGACGACACACTTTGCGACGAGACATATCGAAGTAGTAGCTTCTCGCGCCGTGGAAAAGTGCTCGCAAATTTATTTAAAAATAAAAAAAGACTGAATTATATTTATAGATATTAACATGCATTTTATAAATAGTAAAAAAAATATCCTTTTAATTATTAGGTATAGAATAATTTCGCGAGGACTCCTGTCGCATGCCTTATGAACGTTTGCAATTTTCGTTATATGCAGAATTGTAGTTCACGATACGACGAGTACGGCAACGATCGCGCGGATGAAAGGTGGGATTGTCGGCGCGACTTGAACGGATCGAAAGCTCGAAAACAAAACGATTCTGACGGTAGCACGGAAGTCGATTTTTATGCAAGACAAGCTCCTTGCTGTCGGGAGTGCGGCTAGGAAGAACGAATAAAGAGATGGTTGCATGAACGAGGAACAGGCGAACGAACAAATGTATTTGCACATCGGTCGCGAAACGCGAACTGTTACTTCGTTATTCTCGTACAAATTCAATTCCGCGGAATTCCACGGTGGGGAAAGCGAGTTCCTCGTAGTAGAACTTAAATGGAAACTCGCGGCACAAACAGTTTCATGCTGCGAGAGACGCGATTTGCGTTCTCAGCTGACTGACAATTTCGTGGGAAACTTCGCAAAACGAGACGAGACAAGACGCAACACGTCGTATTACTGCTTTATTAATCATCGTTAACAGATTTTGAAATACGTATGTTTCTTTGGCCTACTTTTGGACAGCGCTTGCTTTTCGCGAGAACGACTGCCGACGTGTATATATATATATATATATATTTTTTTTTTTTTATTTGAGATGCATTTACCTAGTTATTCGTTTATTTTTAGATGAGCTTTCGCATCGAGATTTTATGACATCGAACAGTGAAATAAAATGCCTCTGAAAACTGCGTTGAAGCTTTGTTTCTGAATAAAATAACGTTTCGGCGATTATTTTTGTGTTAAAAATATAAAATTCTTTTATCTCGATTTTTTTTTATGTTTTTGTTGAAATTTCTATAGTTTTATTTTCAATCGTGTAAATCGAGAGGATTTTCACCTGATAGTACACCACAATGTTTCCCAATTATTTCACCCCGTTACTGTAATTAATTGAAATTCGAAAATAATTATTAATACGATTTTTCGCGATATTCGCGGCGAGGATTGTAAGAACATTCCTGGAAATTACGCTAAAGCGTCCGAGTTTCGGATAAACGAGGGTATTCTCTAACGGGAGATTTAATAGGCGTACTCCAATTTATCGACGCGTTTAAGACATAAAATAAACGGATCGCCGGGACGAATAAATGGCTCCCCGCCTTTCTTTCTCTCTTTTTCTCCTTTTCTGTCAGACAACGACGACATTCGTTTCATTTCCTTATTACCTCATTATCTTACGTCGGCCGACTTGTCTGCCGAGTGCATCCGGATAATAATTTCCCGGAATTCTTTGCTGGGATTAGCTCGTAAAACGGGAAAAACTCACGCGGCGGAATGAATAACCGCTCGAATCCCGCTAAATGCAACTTTTGCCGGTGTAAATCGCGACTCGAATGCGTAATTGTGCGGCTCGCACTCCGATTACTATAATCGGCCCTTTTACTAAGTCATAAATAGATCGAGTATCGGAGGCCTTTCTTAAATTGTTTCATCATCAATGAAATTATGGATTCAAGGTATGACGCGGAAAAATATTACGCTCGATTACGTAACGTGTATCGATTTATTCAGAAAGGGCGAGGCAAAAAATGCGCCGTCGGAAGACGCGGGCAACGTATGCAAATTATATCCCCCGCGGTAAAAAAAAAAAAGCGCAAAAAAAAAAGCACGAGCTACGCGCCCGCCGATTCCGGGGTTTCTAAACGACTGCTCGGATTCGCGCTTATCTAAACAATTAGTATGCACCATCACAGCCGCATACGTTATGCGCCGTAATGGACGCAGCATATCGCGCCGTGTAACTGAACGAATGCGATTACGTGTCCAGCTGGAAGTGCAGTGAGTAATGCGAGTTGTTACCATTCGCTTTATTTAAACATTTGTTTTATAAGCATATATGGTAATGAGCAGACTTAATAGTTCGCAATTGAGACTCGGGATTAACCGAGCGGACGCTTCACTTTTATTAATCGTCGTCGGCGAAATTGATTGTATTAAGTGTCCGCGAAACAGTTAATTAAACCGAGGTTAGCTGGAATTTATTGATATCCTCAGTAATCCCGAGTTCGTCCTCTATCCGTAAATTAATGGCGCTGTAATTAGTGACGGTCACGTCGAGATACGCGGAGGAAACGCGTGGCTCAGCTGAGTTCTCCATTTCGAGCGTAAAAGATGAGTCACCCCCGTTGGGGCCCGGCACCTTTTCGCATTTTATTGCCGCCGATAGTACGTCCGCGGGCGCTGATTGGCCGGCTATAGAAAGAAGAACGAAGGGTTCCTCTCCTGACGGAAAGAAAAGTTTTCCCCGAGCAGAGAGAACACGGTCAGCGAGCTAGCCAGCCGGCCAGTCAGCCAGCCAGCGACGTGGCACGTAACGGGCATAAAACGATGAAAGTAATCTCGGCTCTGATCTCGTAGACGGTTACCAGAATCGACGATCGATACGTCGGAGTGCGCCCGTAAAGATGGCTCGATTCCACTCCATTCAGCCGCTTCTAATAGAGTTTAGTCCTCTTATTGTCTTCGCGTCGTTGCAGCTTATCTTTTGATGGAGAAACTTACCGAGTGTATTTCTCGAATATAATAAATATCGTATAACTAGAAGCGAAGAAGGTAGAGGCAGGGAGAACGAGCGAGCGAGCGGGAAGCGCTTATTAATTGGAATGCGACGCGGCAATTTGCATCAAATGTAAATTTTAAGCATTATGAACACAATGTAATGATAACGCGGACGTAGGAATCTATATAGCGCTCGCTGCATTAATATAATAGAGTGTAGACTCAATTTAATTTAACTCGCAATCAACAATTGAAGAGCTTATTTTGACGTCGCTTTAAACCCGCGTTCTTGGGGGAAAAATTAAAAAAAAAAAAGAAAGAAAAGAAAAAAAAATGAAAAATGTAAATTACGCATCGTCTCTCCGCGAGAGCGAGTGAGCTTCAGGAATCGCGAATACGAAACGCGAAATGCAAATAACGAGCCCCGCGAGTATACGAAATATGCGAATATGAATCTTACACTGTATTCTCGAACCTCAATCTACCGTGAAAGTGCATAATACTCTTGAAGGGAAAAGAGAGAGAGAGGAGGAGGGGGAGAGAGAAAGAAATAGAGGGTGCTGAGTGAGTTGCACCGTCGCGAAGATACGCTCGCGTATCACGTGGGGATGAAGAACACAATGCAAGATCGTCAGTTAAACTGGGCCATGAAAGCGGTACCTGAGCGTTATAAGAAAAGCCATATAATTAGCATTGCAAACGTTCCTCCCGCTCCCTTCCAGTTTCGTTCCATTTAGAATTCGTTTAACGCCAGTCTCCACCTTTATTACCGCTTTCAAAAAAATCCGCCCATTTATATTCTGTTCTTCAGTCTAACGAGCAAATTAATTAGTTCGCATGGAGCTTTATTATAGCTTGACGCGATCTCGTTTACGTGTCCGGATGAAAGAACTGAATGTTTGATTGTCTAAGGAACGGCTAACATATTTATTGCGCGCAAGCACGCCTCTGTTATCGTAACTTAATTAGCGCGGCAATTAAAATTTCTGTTAAGAATTTAGCTTCCCGAATTTCGAAGTCGGGCGAAGAATAACAAGGAGCTTCGTTATTTATTCGCGTACTTCAAGATTCAACTCGCGAGAATCTTATTACCTTCTCGTTCGTATACGTAAAATTGCTACGTTTGCCCTCGTTAGATTTCTATTAAAATTTAATAAGGTATTTATTCCCAAATGTTGTATAATATTCACGAGTATATTTGTCGCACTCTACTTTCCCGTTTCACCGGAATATTATTCGCGGTAACAGTGTTTTCCCTTCATTTTTTTTTTTTTTTTTTCCATTCGGCATGCTTGACTGGTTGCGCAACAAGGAGTCTTGATCGGCTCCTCTCTCTACCTTCTCTTCTATCGAGAAATCCCATGCTGTTAACTTGCAGACCGTCCTGTAATCAATGCACCATCGCCGTCGTTATGACCACCTACGATACCGATATCCTCTTCCTCGTCGGATTTTACGACCGTTGTTCCTCGCGGCGTCTTCGCATATTTCCGGGAGTTTCTTCTTTTCGACATCCCGGCCTCTCTTTGATGATCTCCCAGCGTTAAATTTCGTAGAATCGAAATACTACAGTACTTCGGAAAAAGGCAATAGAGAAAGGTTCGATAGAAACGTTTATTCCCAGCGTGTGGGAACGCGTAATCCCTTTGGTTCTTGTAAAAGATTCTAAACGATTCCGAAAGATTTTAGGATTTGCATTTCCCTGCAACGGTAAACGCAACGCGAAGCGTGACTGCCGAGTTTTACAGCGCAGGTCTATTATTCTTATTGCACTTTACTACTTTTGATTCTCATTCGTTACCTTTGATCTCGCAATTTTCTGAACCGGCGATACATTAATTAAGAAAGGGCAACAAAAGCATCTTAAATCCTGAAAGATTTAATTTTGACAAAATATGGGAGTACCAAGGAGAATCATGAACTTGTTCGGTTTATAAACGATCGTCCCCTGGAGATGAACGATGGGGGCACCCTTTAATATACTAACCACCCGCCTGCGCCGTTCCGTAACTTCGTGATGGTGGCCACTTTCAGACTTGGTCTCCATTCGACGTTACAGCTTTATAAATGAGGCGCGGATTAATTAGCACGATGAATCCACCGAATTGGGTCACCGAGCGCGGTCAGACTTTAAATCTTAGAGACGAACGTAAGAATTAAGAATTTTTTTTCTTTTCACCATATTACAGTAAATTTTGATTAACCGATTTGTAAATGCTGGCCGAATCGAATTTCAACGCAATATATATTTTTTTTTATAACAACATTTTGTTGTAAAAAATCAAAATTTAATTCGTAGGTATATAAAAATTTCTTCAGTTTGATAAATAATTAAACAACTAAGACAAATTCTATTTTCCGATCTTATCAAACTATTTTATGGCGCGTAACGAGTAGGGCACGTGAAAGCGTTTAGATTACTTTTGTTTTCGATCACTCGCATGATGTACGTTAATTACGACTAGCGACAGCGAATTAAATTGTACCTTACACTCTGCGCGTAGTATCGGAAACTGTAAACGAGCCGCGTCGAAATTCAGGATTCGTGGGAGCCTTTTGCGCACGTCTAATTAAGCCGCGTTTGAGAGCGCGAGGTACATCGAGTGCGATTCGCAGATCAACGTCAGGGATCGTGCCGAAAGGGAGAGGAGATTACGTCTAATTCGGTTCCAAGTGAGTGCATATAATCCGCTTGGCGCGTAATTGAGCTTAGATTAGGCGCTCGTGGATTATGAATAGATCGTTGGCAATTGCGTTGCGATAATTAGCACTTTAGCGGGAGAAACGCGCGTCGAGAAACGAGCCGATAATTCGCCAGCCCGCCACGGTGCATCGGCTGAGTGAGCAATAGATTCGCAAAGACGGGATGATGCTAATTTACGAGAGGCTATTAACTGACAAACGCTAACGATAATTTGCGGGGATTATTCCGATGATTGTTATACAAATATCGGCGAGTACGCACGCCGAGGGCATCAAACGAAGTAATTAGATCCCTTACTTTTCCATAAGAAATCGGGCGTTTCGAAAGGGCCAGGTCCTAAAGAAAGATAAGATAAGGAAGGTTGAAATATGTGTGCATTTAGAATCGTTCTAAGTAAACACGCGCGAGAGAGTGCCGCGCTCGAAAACGTAATCCTGTCGACGTAGGAGAGAACAAGTCCTCCGTTCTTTTGCCTTGCCCTAAACTACTTCCCGGTAGTCGCAGTAATGATTCAACTCCGGTTTAATTAGGAGTGGTACAGATGCCCGGGTATACAGTTTGAACGACACCTCCGCGACGCCGCTGCGCCTTCGCCGTCGTACCCGTAGCCGACACGTTGCTTCGATCGTTTGTCGAGTGCTCGTTAATTAATCGCCCGTCGCGTTTGAGAACAAACGAAGCGAGGAGCGGCGAGCATGAGCGGAAGGATATAAACGAGGCTACTAAGTTATTCTATTGGACTCGCCGCTCTTTCTCTCCTTTCTGTTCTTTTAATGGCACGCGAGATGTCCGCAATCCGCGCTGTCGCGGCTGAAACCGCGGTCGCAATGCTAACACGTTGACGCGCGCGGCTTTAAGCGATCTCGCAGCAATTTATCATGCTAAGTGCTCCACTTGCGCCGCGTTACTTTTTAATGGCAGTTTCATTAATTGTAATTCGAAATTAATTTTCTTTTCCATGAAAATATTGATACGCATAATTTCCGAGTAATTTCAACGTTAATTGGAAATTGCGAAATATAAAGGAAAATAATTAAATCGAAAATAATCCCGCCCGCTAAATTAAAAAAAAAAAAAATGGTATAAATAATACGAAGTTGTTGCTGAATTAATTTTCGCGTTGTCTTGACAAAAATTGTCTTTCGCGTATTAAAAAATATCGAGTAATATCGCAAGGACCTCCGTTCAATTTGTTTTTATGCGAAATAAGATGCCGAGAGGTTTAAGTGAAATTTGAAAATTTCAATAATCTGCGTAATCAATTTATTTTCGATATTAATTAAGCTAATATCGAAAGTCACTAGCCGTCAGCTCGCGTGTTCGATCGTCAGAGATTAACAAAAAGTTCATTAAAAATTGCGCGTTGCTGTTACCGACGTAACACGCACCATTATGCATGTGCTCGTGCTCTATTTGAGATAAGGTCACTCTGAATCCCGCGCACGCGAAACATCTGCTTTCCGATAGTAACTTTTTACAACCGATACCCCAGATCCCGGCTAAGTAAAGCTTTTCGCATAAAACTTCATGAAACTTTAATTCGAGATAAAGAACGTTCAGCTTGAAGTTAACGACGAAAGAGATTTTACATAATTATACGTTGTATTATATATAGACTTTGCGTATAATCAGGCAGCAAATTATTGCGCCGTTCGACCCTCAATCGTGAACAATATGCGTTTTCTTCGTGACATGAGGAACCCTCGCGCCGCGCGACGGGGTAAGTCAATCCCTCGAGGGGAACATTTTCTATTCATTTGCGAATTAATACGGGCCGGCAACTCGCATTCAAAATGGTTTACAGGTCAAGATTTGATTTTGCTGTACGTGGTATTAGGTTGATTAAATTTGCGGGCCATTGGGATTATGTCGTGCTTTATGAGAAACCGCTGCTTCTAGTTAGATAAAAAAGCTTATCGCTTAACGATATTGGTTCTCCAACTTCCCTCAAATATTTTCTCGTCTTTTTTATCCGAATTATATTATACTATATAAATCATATAAAATAAAATAAAAAAATAATAAAACGTCCGTAAAATTATAAAAGCAAGATTTTTTTTCTTCTTTTAATATTTACTTCGAAAATTGCTTGGATTAAAAAAAAATATTTCGGAAAGGTAGGTCACCAAATCTTTTGTACGAAATACTTTATTGCCGTTCTTTGATGTAATATGAAAATCTGCATATTTCTCCCTCGGGAAAATGTAAGAAAACGTCTGTGGCGACTGTACGTATTTGCGCAAAAATTTTAAGATTACAAATTCCTCTCGCGAAATGAAAGCGCGCGCCGCAAATTTTCCGTCTCGCGCCGCGCAAATTATTTCGTACGCGCGGTTCATTTGCCGGGGAAAATTTCGCTTTTAGGAGTAACCGCCGCGCGACAAGAATAATCACCGCGGGCGTGAATTGCGAGCTTTCCAGTTTCTTCGGTATGCGACGGCCGCGCGCGATATCAAGTTGTACAAGCAATCGTAATTGCGCCAATTAGAAACGTCATCGCGGAAGTCGGAAAACGCGCGACGGTGAATACATAAATCGCGCGACTTTTCGCGAGCGAATATCCGATAAAGTTAAAACGCGAAAGATGTATTAAGAGTACCGCGGGGATAACGCGGTTCATTCTTCGCGAAGTTAATTAAGTCGCGCTTCCTGGAAACGGAGAAGGAAAAGAGAGTGTCCAGAAACATGCGGAAGTTCGTTCCACGGCTCTAAGTTTTTAATTAGATTCTAGTTTCTTTCGCGGAGAGGTCCCCGCGGATCGCGTGGAAGAAGAGACCGCGCGATTCTTACGAGATAATAAGACGGCCGGTTTAGCCGTATAATTTCTTATTTATTTAGCGGGCCATTATTAATCGGGGTAATCAGAAAATATTAGCAATTCGCACAATACGTCAGCCGTACAGCCGAGCGTGTTTTACTTTGATGAAAAACGTACCTTTGGCGTAACGCGAACCGCATCTCGCATGCTAAAGCGGCCGGTGGTGGACGGGTCTACGTACCTGGAAGAATGAAAAAAACACAGAATAAATTAACGATCGAAAAGTATACGAATGAAAAATTACGAGGAGTGCCATGTAGTATAAATTGCGCGCTCGACGCGATAATAAATAACGGAACCGTGTCAACGACTTAGCTTCTCGGCGGCAATAAAGGATTAAAACGCGCGCCCGATACGGCAATATCGCGCGTTTATATCGGCGCTTAACGCTCCAGGAAGCAACGACAAAGCTGAAAAGTCGTCGCGTCGCCGAGTTTCCACGATTCCCAGCCAATTAAAACAACTTTTTATCGACCCGGCGGCCCGGTAAGCGCGGCAGAGTATCGCCGATGAAGCGAGAGAGACTCCGTCGACAATGGAAGTCGTCTGTGCGCAAGTCCGCTTTTTTTCAACAAATCAGTTATTTACCATTTAGCTCGCTGAATAGTCTATCGATTATTGAACGAATGTTCAAAGACACGTTTAAATGGCATCTAACAAAGGGAACAATATGTTGAAGCGAACGGTCGGATAAACTTCGGTGCCCTTTGACTTTTCTTCAATAATTAAAATTATTGGAACAACTAACAATTTATGCAGAGAATCAACTTAATACTCGTCCATCATAAATAATAAAAAAAAACTAAAAAAACAAAACAATAAATCTATTTTTTTAAGTGAAAAGAACCCGAGAGCTATTCTTCTTCCCTTTTATTATTGAAAAGCGAATCTGCCGGATTCTCTCGAACATTTAGCTTTATCACAGCCCGAAACGAGATTAGGCTGCTGCAGCTGCACGCTTGTACCTCGCCATTGTTCGCCGGGATTTTCGCGATGGGGGCGCAGGAGGGGCGTATCACTGCCGCGAAGACGAGAAGGAGAAAGCGGAGGAGAGTCAGTAACATTGCTCGTGCTAGAACTTTAATGGCGAAGTTGTCCGCGACTGTCTCCGTGATAAGTTCATAATGCGGCAGCTCCGACGCGACTGCCATTGATAACCGACGTGGCGTAAACTTCGCCAACGACTGCACAGCCAACCGCAGAGAGGAAGAGCGGAGGCTAAGAGAGTAATCGAGAGAGGCAGGCAAAGAGTAAGAGATAGAGAGAGAAGAGCAAGGGGAGGAAGAGTCACGGCACTTTGGCCTAATAGGTCTCGCAGTTGCGGACTATCGACTAACGCGCTCGACTAACTTTTCGGCGTCAGCCTAACGGTGGTTGATTTCGTGACAGGCGATCCGGTGACGTTGACTGACGTCATTCCGCGTGTTTCGAACTTGCCTCTCGCCGCCGGCGAGGTATCGTAAAGCATCTGTTACTTGCTTACTCCAGACCGCTAGCGAGACGAGCAGGAGCAAAAGATGAAAATTGGGAACAAAATTAGTGACGATCTGGGCCGTGATTAGAATTAATTTCCCGGAGATATAAAGTTGGTTCGGAAATTTAATTTAAACTTTGTTAAATTAACTCTTTGTGAATGAACTCCACGGAGTCAATGGTATTTAATTAAACGATTTTTCGTGGTAAAAAAAAAATAAATTTTTTTAATTGATTTAAAAAATATAATTTAGTTAAATTTCAAGTCCTTTTCTCAAAATATATGAATAAAACATATTTATTTGACAAATTTAATATTTAGCTTTTAATTCCTATCTTTTCTAAAACGAAGCTTTCAATACTTGAAGCTTAATTCGCAAAAATCAGAAATATCTGTCACAATTTTTCCCTTTTCTCTTTTTTTTGTACAAATTCACGTTTGTTTGAATGTGCGCCAGCTTAATTTGCAACGGGCGATTCAAACGCGTTTCGGTGAGCTCTCCAATTAGCGCGACTTTCACTCGTCTGCAATCGAGTCAGCATTTCGTCGGAGTTTCAGAATTCGAGACTTTGATCGTTCAATAAAGGATTATGCATTTCGATTTTGATATATCCGAATATTTATAGATAAAAATATCCAAGATTTTCATAACAAAATATATTTCTTGCGCGTATTATAATCTCTCGCTTCATCGATTTAAGAAAAAAAAAAAAAAAAAAACTTAATAAAAAACATTTCGATGCATTTTCATTACATTTTAAATAACTTTGCTTTTTCTGCTGCTGTCCGTGAGTTCAGGGTTAACAGGGTAAGGTATCCTTTCAACCTTTGCCGACAGCCTTGAGATAAGCGCACCGTAGTTTATTCCCCTCGCCGTATCTCCTTTGTGTAAATCGATTCTCATTGCGGGATCACGCTTGCCGGACAACGAGTCTATAAACGTGACTAATAGCCCTTCCCCTTCCTTTCGATCTTCTCTTGTGATGTCGCATCGTCGACATATTGAGCTGCATCTGTGTCTGCAGGCAGATGCACTCTCGTAACAGACGAGATATGAAAACGAGGTCCCAGCGAAGCTACCGGGGACAAAGAAGGAAATGGCTTTATCTCACGGCTTCGCGTTATCACTATATTTAATAATATCCAGAAAACAATGGCAAAGAAAAACAAAAAAAAAAAAGAGAATGAGGGAATTGCGTATAGAATGCTCGATGTACACATATGCACGCGTTTGACGGAAAAAACCGATATCCAAATTTAAGTAACAACAAAGGAATTATTACTGTAAGAATTATTTTTTTTCTCTGCGACTTTTCCATTGCATCGAAATTTAATTTACAGTTACAGTCGAAGGTCCGGTGGTTTCGCTTTGAAGAAACGATCACTGTGACGCTTTAGTGCGAGCAAGGGTACTGCCGCGTATACTAGAATTTCAAAAAGATACTTTCGGTGAAACACCAGCGGCCGCCAGCCCCTAGAGGCTTAAGTTACAACAGAGCGCTTCATCGCGTGTCGATACAATGGAATCGAGCGCAATTTAAAAGCGCGAGTGGTAAAGCGATACACGGATGACGTATAAAAAAAAGGGGGAGGGACGAAAAAAGAATAAAAAAAAGAATGCGGCCTCGTACACAAAGGGTTTTTATCGCGTGCAGCAAACTGCGAGAATTGCAAACGATAATTCAAACGCGGAGCTATTTAGCGAAAAAACGTTAAATGCAAATCGATTTATTTGCGCACCTAGGTATCCCAGGAGTGTGTGCCGCTGATTGCCAAACAGCCTGCATTTTTGCACAAGCTGCATGTACACATAATAATAAACACGCCATTAAACATATTGGATTCTTTTCGCGTAACATTACGTTCTTTTGATTCTCACGTAGACATGGAAAATATTTTTATCGCGCGTATTTTCCAGACTTTTTTAATTCCAGATCACAATGAATTTTCCTACCGGCCGCGCATTTTTACGTCGATTATCACTAAAATTGTAACAATGACGGCGCGTCGGGGATTCTGCAAGAGATGGAACGAGTTCGTAATGTCAGGCACAGAACAACGGACTTGTTCGTCGAGTATCGCGATCCATCACGCGTACGTCACTTGGAAAAATTTTAATGTCCGGGAATAAAAAAAAAAAATAATAAATTTATTTTTTTTTTTTTTACTCTGCGCGACGACTAGAAAGTTCACCAAGCGGGACATAAGTGGGACGCTGATACGAGCCGCAATAAAATATAATAAAACGTAAATAGAATATGTGCAGAAACGCATAAATACGATAATAAAAATAATTTTCTTTACGAGCCTGGCGCGCTCGTAACACGAATGCTCGCGGGCTAATACAATTAGCGTACGTTGCGAGGGCATTAATCTTTCGCGCAACTTTCGCAGCCGGCGGCGAGGTGAGAGTCGCCAATTGTGCCGGGCATAACTGCCCGAGTTGGTGGGTACCTACGTGCTAAGAGCAAAGCCCGGAATTAGGATGCATCACCATTAATTAGGCGCTTACAAAGAGCAACCGATTACGGTACACGTTACGGCGCGGCTTTATACAGCTTTCTTAACTCTGATTTAGAATGCGCGCGGCCCGGGGTTCTACGCAAATTTCTGTCCACACGGGTTACGAGAAAATTAATATTGGTGAACGCGTACCGTCTATCGCTTTCGCTTCTCCGCGTCGCCTTATTTTTATCCCCGTGAAAGAATTTCCTCGCCGAATAAAGATGTCTGCGTTTAGCATTGAGACCCGCGGCAGCATTAGAAATAATCGGCAGCCTAGCGAGTTTGACGAGCTTGGAAGTTGTGATTTCTCGAGTATTTTACGTCGTGGCAAAGGTGACGCGCGCGAGAAAAAAAAAAAAAAAAAAACGCGGAGAAGGAAAAAATGGGAGAAGAGAGCTATGTGATATACAAGAGTCGCTAGAGCGCGAGAAGCCGCGCGGCTTGCTAGTAATTGCTCGATTACCGTTAGCGTGCGGCTGTACATTTCGCGCTGAGATTAAAGTTTACGACGCTAGGTGAGATTTAAAGCCGAATTTCCCTCGTTTGCGATCGGGCGATCGCTCGTTCGCGATCCGCGAAGAATCGTTAACCTTAGTATCTGGGGTAAAAAGTGCCCGGGAGGCGTTTGATTCTAATGGACCGGCGCGGCGTCGGTGTATTTTGCCGCGATTTTATCTCGACACTTTGACTTTTACTACGTACCAGATTCCTCCGACACAAGAACGCATAATACGTCTGCAGACGCGAAATAATAGTAACGACTGCGATTAATCATAAAGCGTAAGAAGACGCGATACAGGCTGGACACCGCCTTTGAACATGATTTATGATTTATGATTACGTTTAGATGGATGCCATAATTACGTATGCGCATAATTTAGTCCACCGTTTATGAAGTTAATTGTAACTTCTGCCGTTTCTTTCTTTCTTTTTTTTTTTTTTTTCTTGTACTAGGAAAATTATCTTAGAAGAATAGAGTTGAACAGAAAATCGTAACAATTAATACGCCGGGAAATATACTCGTGGAAATATCGCGCGAGCGACTTGTACAACCAATCAACAATCACGAGATTATGTCGCAGCTACGTAACAACTACGGAAGTAAACAGCTGCGGGTACTGGGGATTTACAAAGCCGCGGGTAGAATTACAATTAAACTTCGCCATCAAATGTCAACTCCAAATTCGTTAAGGAATCTGGCGGGACCGCGCCGGGAATGCCGTAGTTCACCAGCCCGGAGTACAATTTCTACGTTCTGTATTAACGGCGGTGACCCGCATACGGCTGCGCCTCTCTCGCGGAGACAATTTGCGCGGACCCGTGCACGCCCGCCCGTGGCCACGCGGTTGTTTGCGGTAATAAGACAATCCCCTGTCCGTCCGGGTGAAGTTATGTGGGCCGTTGGTGCTTGGGCGCGGTGTGGATTTTCTATAACGGTGGATTGTCGACGTGCGCACGCCATTCGTCCGCGCGTCCCTTTTCGCGTTCGGCTTATCAGCCCGACGCCAATTTCGCCAGTCTGACAGCGTTACGGCAAAATCGTCGGGACGGCGAGAGTATCTCGGGGATTTTCTTCAACTTTGCGGAGATGATGTTCGCGTTGTGATTAGAGACCCGAAGTCAGCGTCTCTTTGCTAGCCCGAGGCGATCCGCGAAATGTCTTCAGTTATCCGCGGTACATGCCGACGCGCTGTTATAATAATAATAGGCAATCGTTCGTATGACGGAAGTGACTTGGGGGTTTCCTTTCTCTCTCTCTCTCTCTTCTCTTCTCTTTGACAATTTTAGATTATGAGAACTTTTGCCCGAAAAATGAAGAAAATTGCCGCGGAGAGATAAAACGATTCGATACTACAACGTGCCGGGCATCGTGCATAAAATATCTAAAACCTTCCTCCTGCGTGTAATTCTAAAGACATCTCGGTATTTTTTTTTTTATGTTTTTTACCTTCCGTATTTTCTTTATAAAAAACGTTTCTTCCTACTCGTGCATTTCCACTTTCATAGAAATAAATTATATCTACACGTTTAATTTTTCGTATTGTTTTATGTATTTGTTTCGCTAAAGAAGAGAAGTATCTATTCTTCTCTGTAGTAAAAAAGATTCAGGTCAGTGAGATCGTCGCGGCCACGATTGCAGGGTTAATCATAACCCGTGCGTCCGAATTGCAGCTCGTTGAAGGAGAAAAAAGTTGCCGCGCAAAATAACTGACAAACAGCTTCGTTCTCGGCGCGGAGTCGTAATCTTGGTCAAGGAAAGAAAGAGGAGCAGGCGGGGAGGAGGTAGGGAAGTAGAGCGTACCGCGTCATGTACAATTTGTTAGAGCGCATAATCGTCAACGAGACAAGATGAGTAATGGCGGTGGTTCATATTGTCGGCCGAGGAAGGTGGAGGGAAGCGAAGGAATACCGTAAGGCGCGGAATAGAGAGACGCTCTCGAGGAGGAACTCTTCGGAGAACGCGCGGGATAGTGTGCCAGCGGGCTAAGCCGTCGAAGGAGAACATGACCCTCCGCGCTCGCCGTTTTGTGAAAGATCGCGAATAATGCGAGTATGTGCCTGCTCGCCGCGAACGTCTCGCGCGCAATTCCCATCCTTGTTCGCGAATGCAGCCGTCAATTAAGCACCGCCGTGCATTTTTTTTTTTTTTCCCCCCGTCATCATTCCGGGCCCCCCTTTTCCCCCGTTGCCGGTTCGCGGTTTGGACGGGATTATTTCGCGCTGCTAAATTAATAGCACGCCACGTCGTATCATTACGGTGAGACGCGGCCGCGTCGCGGATGCAAAGGAGCATCTCGAGCTCGGCAGCGTATCATTAAGGCGCGCGTGCGTGCGCGCGCGCATGTACACGGGTGTCAAACGATTTGTCAGCGAGAGCGCGACGGCGACGATGGCGAAGGACCGACGGCGATGGGTGCACGTTTAACCCCTAACTACGGTTACCGCATTGTGTGCCACTTATTGCCGGCCGTTATGGCACGCGCGCATAAAAGACCGCGGTATAATCGGACGAGCGGCACGGGGAAAAAAAAGCCCCCGTCGTGCATGCGTGTCCGCGAGAGAAGTCGCGGGATAAACGGGAAACGTGTTTTTGACTGCGATGCATAGACACGCGGGATCGGGACGGCCGTTTAACTGCGCATCTCATGCGTCGAGACGACGATGTCGGATGCCGCCGCGCATACGAATGCTCCCGCGAGGAATTTAATGCCGGTCCGCCTCGATAGAAGTCGAGTTTCGAATGACTGAGCGTTATTACTGCACCGACGGTTCGTACATCCGCAGTCGTATAGAAATTAAATGAGCGGATAGACGCCGGCTGAAATCCGGGACACACGGCGGAGGAGCGCGCTGAATCGCCACACATGAAACGTCGTGTTTATATCGATAATACGCGGGTAACTTTCAAGAGAAATCCATCGATCATAAGCGCGATCGACATCCTTTAATCTGTCCGACGTTCGTGCAGGTTCTCTTTCATCGAGAAATAATCAGCGTAAGCGATACAGGATTTACAAAGTAAAAAAAGCATCGGGAGTCACTACGAACAGGTTCGATAATCGGTAGACCGACTAATCATTGGCGAGAGGTGCTCTCGCGATCGTCCGCAATTAATTCGAGAGGAGAAAGATCGGCTGATCTCGCGGGGGGTCAGCGAGAGAGAAAGACTCGAAAAGATCGCGCGCGTGTCGTGCACATTAATGCGCCCCGTTCGTCGGTAATTATCCCTCCCCGTGTGGTCGTGTGAAAAGGCTACGAGGGTCAGCGTTAGGTGCATTTAGGTTTCTGGCCTAAGCTCGCGATGGTGTAATCAACGAGTCTCGGATCGGCGATCGATAGACGCCAGTAGATCGTTCGACATCCGCGGGATTTACGAGCAAACGTGTCGTAGTTCATAACGGTACGAAAAGAAACGGTGGCACAGATATATATACACAAAAAGTATGCGTACGTGCGGAAGAGAGAGAGAAAAAGAGAGAGAGAGTGAGTGAGAGAGAGAGAGAGAAAGAGATGCATGGCGATAGAGGAAGTGGAATTGGCCGGCCGGTGCACAACGGAAACTGAGAAATGTCCGTGTCAGCGACAGATGTATAGCGATATGGATATCCGCCAGTGCCACCGGTCGTATCCTTCCGCTTCTTCTTTCATTGGTAATGTACAGGATATCCCACAAGTCACACACGCTTCCTCCGTTATAGATATTAAAATTCAAAAAGTTTAGCTAAGCCGCAAATAATAAGCGCATATATCTTTTCATCGCATATTTTTACTTCAATTAAAAAGGAATTCATTTTTATTCTATTCATAAATGCGCGAGCTTGAATCGACTCCCGTATGGATCTTTCACTCCATCAGATTATCGCTCCGTCGTATTTAACGCGAAAAATAATACCGATAATAAAAAAAAAAAAAAAAAAAAAAGTGGAAAATAAAGAAAGAAAAAGAGAGAGTGAGATAGAATTTTTCCGGTCTCAGACGTCGATGAGCCGGAAATCCCTCGTGTACGCGATATCGAGGCTGAATGAACGCACCTAACTATGGCGAGTATGCAGTCGCACGTTTGCGCGCGCTATTCTCCACGTTTCTGCATCCCTCTCGCGTCTCCGCCTTCACCGTCGCGAGTTCCTCGTTCCCTCCCGCTCGACCTCTCGCGTAGTTTGCGGTACCTGTGCACGCTTCGCTCGAGGACACACGTTGTAGTTCGTATGCACACACGCGCGTATATACGCCGTGTACTTCGCAAATTAGCACCTTACGCGAGCATACAAATAAGCCACGTGTGTACCTACTCCGGCCGACCTCCCTATACGCTTGTCCCTCGCCGTTCTCTTCCCTCTAACCTACGGCTCTCTCTTCGCCGCTTTCGTCCTCTCCAATCTAACGGATTCCTATCACTCTCTAACTCTCGCACGCGGGATCCGTCCTTAACCCTGGGAAACGCAGCCGGCATCGGCAGATGACCATGCTACTTCAGCAGTCCTTCAATAAAGTAAGAAACAAAAAAAAAAAAAAAAAAAAAAACGCCTCTTCAGCACACTTGTCGAATTGACAAGTAATTATTATTTAGCAAACGGCTGCTAACGCGCGCATGCCGTGGTATAAGAACGTGAGAATTAATCGAGATGAGGAAAACGGTGGGAAGAAGAAAGAAAGAAAGAAAAAAAAAAAAAAAAAGAAACCGCGGCAAAAGTGAAACTGGAGGAATCGCGATTGCGGCGTAATGATATCTACCACGAAGCGAATATGAATCGGACCTGGTTTATAACGATCGCGAGATTAAATAACACTTTCTCACGACGTCGTGGCAGGAATCGTGAGGAGTTGCATCTCGTGTAACTCGCGAATCTCCGTCGGCGAGCGGCGGATGAATAAAATTGACAGCGCGTAATCTCGTTACCGCGCGGTTCGGCTTCGTAATGCGATCGATACGAGGCGGATGCCGACTGAATGTTTTCATCACACTCGCTCGGAGAACCGTGACGAGATGGAACGTACGAGCGTGGCCGGCGGAGCGGCCCGCAAATCGATTTATGCATATAAATATCGGCACCCGACGAGGTGTTCGAGCGAGATCGCGTCGCGCGATACGTGATCATTAATAACGATCCATGAGTCGGTCGAAAATCTCTTTCGGGCCGATTAGCTGGCGACAATGACGATGATGGAAAGCACGTTTGTTCGTCCAGCGGGAATCATCCCTGCAATTTTCAAGGCTCTCGATAAAAATCCGATCGGTCTAATAAAATTAGACGATTGACTGTAGGAAAAACTTTTGTAAATCTCCCGCAGATAATTATGTTGTAAATCTATTACATATTTATTACAAACCTCTACTTTAGCTACCTTTGTTATCTCACAATTACTTGACGTACTTTCTTTTTACTTAACATATTATTCAGAAAATAATAAACGCAAATAAACTCGCGACAGACGATCTTTGCGGGTCGGTTTTATTGTTTCCAACATAAAGTAAACCGCGCAAAGTGCACTTGCAATCTCGCGCTCGGAGTTACAATAAGGGCGGAAGTTTGCTCTGCCAACTGACGACGGCTTATCCAGCGTCGCATAAAAATTTATGGGCGCGATAATAGGTATGCGCGCGAGTTACGCGCGAGTACGACCAGCTGGAAACTCGTTGCGACAAAGTATAATATGCGAGCACTCGAAGAGACATTCTGACTCTCTTTCTTACGAGCTCAATTAAGATTTATCTAGATAAAGAAAGAATAAAAAAAAAATAAAAAAATTTAATGGTGACAAGTGAATAAATCAATTTTGAAAAAACTGACCGTCTTTCGTAATTTTACATCCGACACATCGTCATCCGCATAAAAATATTTTTTCAAACATAACTTAATAAATAAAAGATATGCGTATTTTTCGTTTAAAAAAAAATTAATTTATTTTTAAATTAGTTAAACTGAATTAAATCCAATCTTCTCTATAATAAAATTTAAGTTACCCCTTTTATCAATACGTAACGAGCTAAAAATAAATTAGATTATATTTAGAACATGGTTGAAAATTAATTTTAACCGCACGTCCCTAATGTGAGAAATCCCAGCGTCGAAAAGTGATAAATTATTGAGATACGCCTTTTTGAATTAAGAGAGTAGACTGAGAGGAGCCATCAAAGATCGCAAGTTAATTAGACATCGGGAAATTGGTTGGTGCAAGATTGATCGCCACGTAGGATCGATCGTGACAGGCGAGAGACGGGGCGGAAGGTGAAAGAGAGAAAGAGAGAGAGAGATAGAGAGACGTGGGATGTGTGCCCGTGCGTTCGTAATCGATACCGACACTTCGAGAGAGAGAGAGAGAGAGGAAGGCTGCTGCGCGCGTTCGAGTGCCCTGGTTTCTACGCGCAACGGTCACTGTCCTATTAGCGTTTTAGCCGTCCGTCTGCCCGCTATTTGCGGAGGGTAATAATGCGATAGTACGTCTAAGCTAAATGGTATCGCCGATGTGCACGGACGCGATTACTCTGAATCGCTTTTGATTCAGGCCCGCGAGAAGAACTCGTCCTACCGTTACACGAGGATCGCCAGGTGATGGAGCGGCTCTCGTCCAGGAGCCAGATAAAAATTGAAAAGCGCGAAAAAACTTGTCGCCACGATCGATCGACTCGCGGCATGGAAATCGCTAAGTAGCCCTTTCGTAAATGACATCCGTCTCAACGGATAGCAGGCAACGCGAATATAATACGCCGTGTGATTTATAGCGACTTTAAATTATTATAATTGCAACACGAGTATAATCGGCTAATTATCAATTTACGTCAAATAATCATTTCAATTAGAGTTTAATTATTATAAATTATTTCGTCCCCGACATCCGTCGTCGCGAGTTCAATCGTCTCGGATCGCCTGTCGCATGATTATCAGAAGACGACAAACACCGGGGCGAGAGGGATCGACGATTGTGGAACGGCTTCCGCGATTAGTCGTCGAATCTTCTTGCCGTCGCCATTGAACGCGCAATTCAATTTGCATTTATATTGTATTAATTCAAAGGAACGGCTGCACGATAAGAGGAAAGAAGGAATAGACGGTGGACGATCGACCATAAAAGCGATAAAAATAGTAACGGACGCAACGACACCGGCAAGAGCAGCTTATCCCCGCGTGCCTCCAATTTTCTAAATTACATTGCGGAAAACGCTCGGAAAAGCTTACGAAGACGTCCGCCTTTTCTGTCCCTGTAAAATCTCGCGTATTCCCTTTTCGTCCTTGCGCTTAACCGAGTAAAAGCGTCGAAATCTTGAATTAGAACGATTGAAAACTTAATTCGAAATTTAAAAAAATCGTTCAGTTAACGGCAAGTTGAAAGATAATTATTGAGACCTACTTTTTACAAGGCAAAGATATAATTAAAGTAATTTTTTTTTTATTTTATATCTGTACTGATTTTTCAAGTGGCTTATTTTCTCTCTCTCTCTCTTATCTGGCGGATTTTTTTATCTCATGTAATTTGAGTTTTATCTAAGCTCGTCCTGCAGTTCTCCATCCAAATAAAACCACGGGGACTTTACTGTATTTCTAGTACCACCCGTGTTTGCGCGTAACGTATGGCTCACATTGCGCCGTTTCGGGAAAATACGAGAACATACGGTCTGGGCGAAGAACGGCGGCGACGAGCGCAATATAATTCTCATCAGGGACCATCGCGTGCGACCGGTGCATCGTAAACCGCACACACCGCGAAATCGTAATCAAATTGAAAGTCCGGCCAGGACGTCGCGACGGGACGAGACGGGGCGAAATGAGATGAGGAGATACGCCGTCCTGCGAATTACGGCGTCATCGAAAAGATAAAATCTCGAAAGGAGGTAGACATGCCTGCCCGTAACCTGAATACGCGCGTAATCCGCATACGTTTAATTACTAATTTGTCAGCAAACAAAAAAAAAAACAAAAAAAAAACGATCGTTACGAATTTATTGCGATAAAATTCTTCTCCAGAGAAAAAAAACGTTCACTTTAATAATATAAACGTACTATGTTATTTTTGTTAAGGAAATGAAAATCGCAAGAGCTTTAAAGCGATGCATATTTAAAAATACTTAATGCAAAATGTGAAATATTAAAGAGATACTTGGCTCGACCTTTAATATATATTTTTTAACGCAAGGATTCGGTACTTTCTGCAAGCAGCGCGCGCGAAATTGTTCATCCTCCAAGTGCAATCTCTCGTCTATCTATTATTTCACATGACTCTCCGTTCTTTCTCTCTCTCTCTCTCTTTCTCTGGCACGTCCAACTTCGTCAGCTAAGAGACGGTCACTTAAAGAGGGGTAACTTATCGGGTTATTCTCTCTGCGTGGCGCGTCTTTGCTCGCCTCATTACGCTGTATTGTTGGGATCATTATCGATACAACGTAGTCCTTTAAAGCCACTCCTGCTGTCGGATCTCGGAACCTTTGGCCGACGACGTCGGGTATCATACATCACGCGATTTTTACCCGCTACGCGCGACTTCCCCCGTTTTATCACAGGTGGCTTAGGCATTTGTCAAAACCGGCCGGGAATCAAAGCGAGCGCGCGCCTTGCGAGATCCTCGAGCGCGGAGAACACGCCTTGGGCTATTTAACAAAACGTCGATACCAGTCGCGTAAAAAGCTTGAATATTTTACTCGGTTTCTCACGTTTTGCGGCACTTAAAAAAAAAGGAAAAAAAAAATTCGATAATGATTTCATACCGCGTTAAGCGATTTAGTAACGTTAAGTCGTTAATGGCTCTTCGAAAATCCGAGTTAAACTTGAAAGTCGATTATTATTGTACGCAACGTGCGCGTGTAATAAATATGTTATTCATGTGCAACAGTAACGCGTCGCGAACCGAACTGAGAATCGAAAGAAGAAATAAGCGATTTGATAAATGTCGAAATAAATTCCGACCAATCAAGACTTGCGTGATAAATCAGCGGTCATTCCGAGCAATAAATAAAGATTGATTGGTCATACGAAACAATGATAAACAGAAAAGCCGCGGGATGCGGGTCCGACAAGGGGCGTCGCGCGAGCGCACACGCGCATCCGTAATTAATTGCGCTTTCAATCAGATATCGGCCGGATAACGTATGATGATTTTCAACCGCAGGGTTCAGCTGCCCTTAACGTGTCATATTTCTTCGTGGCGGAAAAAGTTCGAGCGGGGCGCTGGCTCGAAAGTGCCGGGTATACATGTACACGTCTTTCGCGCAGACTCGCGGTGTGACTAAGATTAAAATGTATGCCTCTCGAACGCGCGGAGAGTCGACTAGTGGCGAGGTCGAGGCCTGCCCCATAAATCATCTTCCCCTGAAAATTTCAAGTAGCGCTCGGCTCCAACCTCTGAGAGCCGAGGCAGATCACGCCGCCCGTCGTTGCGCGAGCTGCAACACGCTCCATTACGGGTGTCTCCGGAAAAAAAAGTGCACGCCAACGGCAGCTGGAACTGGTTCGGCGGGAAATTCTCGAACGTGCTCTTTCTCTCTTTCCTTCTCTTTCTCTCTTGGGAGGGAAACTTCATCGGAAATTCTCTCGCTCCCGTACGGATGTGTAAATTTTCTGAATTAAACACTTCGACGAGCTGCATCTCGAGTAGGACGCGGTTCGTCGTACTTTTTTTTTCTCTCCTTCTCTTTTTTTTTTTCTCTTTTACTCGCCATCTTGAGAAACTTGATTCCGCACTCTCGCGGGTGCCTCGTATTGTTACCCGGGTATTTTGTATTTCAATTAAATATTCAAAAAATCGCCGATGAAAACGAAGCTCGGAGAGGCGAGGTAAATAAAAGGGTTAATCGAATAACGATTATACGCAAACTCGTAGCGCGGCGAGCAAGCGAGACGCGTTAATGCAAATCTCATGAAACACCCCGTATAAGAGGGATATATGCGCGGAGCGTGTAGGTTCACAATGTACATACGTTAGGTGTGACGAATATGCACGAATGACGGTCTGCGCGACGAGCACCGGTACGAGGCACCGTTTCTATGTATGCACGTGTGCGCCTCTCGAGTGTCGAGGCGAGCTTTCCGTAAGCATTGACGGAGTGTGTACATCGCGCAAATAGGTCGCGGGTCAACGGCCATTCGAGGCTACATCCCGTTTATCATTACTGTATGATCTACAGCCGGGAAAAGGGAAGGCACTCGCTCTTCCTCTTTCTTTCTCACCCGCTCCGCGAACTCGGAAGAGACCGATGCAAGTCGCGCTTTTCGTCACGCTGCCGGACGGAGTGTGCAAACGTCAACTTCCCGATGCATCTCTGAAAGACGCATTTATCAATTTATTTCCTCCCCGTGACTTATTCTCAATTAAAAATAAAAAAAAAATTTGAAAAAGCAATTGTCGCGAAAATAAAAAACGTAAAATAAAAAAAAATAAAATAAAATAAAATAACTTGACTGTTCATTAAATCAGTGAACAAAATTATGAACAAGAGGAAGTTAAAAGCTGTGTCGGGCGAGCGAGAACGAGCGAGCGAGAAACCGCGATTGAATGAATGAAACCATTCAGATAACATGTTTATGCGCTCACCGGTGCAACGAGCGGGGCAAACGGCGAAGCCGGTCGGCACGGGCAACAATCCGGAAAGCAGATGGTACACCGGGTACAACGGCGGATTATATATCGCTTGTTAGGGCATGCGATAATAATAAAGCATAATCTCGCGCAATGAACGTTCGATAACAGCCATTCGCCGCGAGTTAAAGGAGAACATAAAAAAAAAAAAAAAAAAAAAATTCCGAAATCACGGCTGGCTTGTCGACGGTAAAATTTCCCTCAAAATCGGCGAGCGTTTGTTTTAAAAATTATTAATTTGAATTATCGATTTTCGGCGAAGTTAGAAAATTAATTTTCCATCGGGGCGTATTCCGCGGATTCCTGACGGAAACGAGGCAGACGTGGACGACAGCGGGGAGTCGGCTCCGCGTGATGCAGGGCGACAGGCTCGCAGATTCTGAATAGATAATGCGAGGGCCGCACGATGAAGATCTCATCAGTTCCGCGTAATTACCTCCCACGCGAGAAGCCGTCTGCGAAAGGTTGTTACATCTGCGGCGGATAGCCGTCTTACCTACGTAATTTTCGCAGTCTAGACGTTCACGCGGGCGGGTATGCGTGCAACGCAAGTGCACGTATTATACGTACTTTCGACACGCGCGCGCACACACGGCCGCGACCCCACGGGCGTGATTTTACGGAAAGTTTGAGAGGGTTCCGTCGTCTCGGTTGCTCGAAGATATCCGTTCCGGGTGATCGAGAGAGGTCAAAAATTGACCAATCTCGCCAACATAGCGATCTGCTCTGAAACTGAGGAGCACTTGAGGAACCTACGTTCACTGTTTACGTCCCGGAAATTACGGTGAAAATTGAAAATAGACTGTTAAATTGTTTCAGTAAAATTTGCTGATGAAGTTAATAAAAAGTCGATATATATTCCGTTCTTATTAATTAAGTAATAAAAGAAATAATAAGTATTTTTTATTTCGTCAATTTTTCGATTTATTAGAGCATAAATAACTTAAAGTTTTTTAAAATCTTGAATAAAACAATATGCGTGATAATATTGAAAAAATTTAATTCTATCGATTCAAGAGAAGAATGAAATGAATTTCACGCTCCACGATTTGATAATAACGTCAAGAGATATCGCGACGTATTTCGCAATGCTCCGATGAATAAATCGTCGGCGCATATTGATACGAAATCACAACTCGCGGATTGATACAATGCCAACAGTTTAACGGTCTTGAAATCGCAGGAAAGCTCTCTCACCGTTAGCGATAATCCCTCTTTTAGCGTCACCCGACACGTTAACCGACGTTTCTGATCTCTCCGCTCGGTCTTTATGTAGATCTCACGCTTTTTTCGATCACATTACACCGGCACGGTGTCGCGTAATCCATGCTTCCGTAAATGTAAGATGACTCTGCTATCCACTTTGTGCTTGTACCGGCATGCACACGTCGCGCGGATACCGTTACCGGCTACGAGTTTTAATCTCCACGCACACGCACGCAGAATGTCAGCTCTAATCTCCTCGCTTCTTAAGTAGTCGGGAATCAGAAGTCATCCAGCGACAAGTATACGGATGGATTTCGTTACCAGAGCAGACTCCGTATCTTTCCGTTATAACCGCGTCGTGAATAAATTGTTTAGCTCCTTAATGATTTTAATCCGCGGCGAGTCATTTATTTTTATTTTATTTTTTTTTTAATCTTAAATAGAATTTTATTTTTAAATTAAAACGCACGTGGAGAGAGATTGAATTAAAAGAGAAAGAGCTAGACGTCTCCGTATTAACTGGATGCAGTAGCTTGAATTTCAATCGACGGCGAAAGGAGGATAGAAAGGAGGTACGTTCGGGTATTTCTTTTTTGCGATTCCAAAAATAATTCGGGAATTCGAAGACTAAAGGCGCAAACGCTCGAATTAGCGAGATAACGACTTTAACGTTCACGAGGCGTGTAAATTCCCGAGCCGGGGCTTCGTAATGCGCCGCACGAGGCGACGCGACGCGAACTATGTCGCCGACGTAAATTCCCTTCTTCGCGTAAGCGTAACCTAATTTCTTCTTGCGCCCTACGACGCCCCAATTCTGCCGCGCGCTTAATGAAAACTCGTGGTCTCTATGGAGAGATATCCGGCGGACCTACAGGCGCGGCGAGCGAAGCAAAAAGTATACGTAGGGCCGTTCGGGACTTTGCCCGCGATAAATGACGCTCGTGCGATCATTTGGATTCAGCGGGGATCGCGAATTCACGAATACGCCCGGCGGCGTTTTCTTTTTTTGCCGGCGTTTCGACGTAATTAATGCCGGGTGCTTTCACAGTTCGGTAAGCGTTTCTTATCGCGGCTGTTATATACCCCGACACGTCGCGCCTGTTATTACCGCGATTATTTCTCGCCAGCGCGTTAACATCGCCGAAAATACATATTTAGCCACGGAGGGAGAAGAAAAAAAAAATCTGCAAATATCAGCCTGCTAGGTTTGGTTTATATATACGATAAATCATGTCGGAATGTACATACTCGCGGTGGAGTTTATGTAAAGCCGAGGTCGGCGAGATGTTCCGAAATTAACGATGCGGCAGCGCGAATGGAAACGTCCTGCGCGCGAGTTGTTTGTTAAGCACCAGCTTATCTCGCACCGTAGTCCCTACACTCTCCCCTTTTAACCCTTTCGAGGTGCTCCGGAACGACGAGAGCGGAGCTTCATTACTCAAGTTTTTACCGGTATTATGCTACGGTAGTATACGTCCACGTGACCCACTTGCGCCAAGTTTAATCCGAGATCTATCACACACAGGATTTCCGAGATGCCTTCGTGTATGCCAAGAAATTTCGGCAAGCCGATGTGGCTCTTGAATTGTCGGTCACTCAAGTATCGCTCGCGAACTATCGAATATCGGAATATCGGAATTTTAGAGATGCCGAAATCCGCCGTGTGCGCTCTTTTTTTTTCACAATTTTTTTGCGGCTACATAGCTTTCAGTACGGAATAAATTGTTGTACGGTAAAAATTGCGTTTGAAAAATATTCTCCCGTCGTGAAATAATTATTTTGCTACGTAAAACAGGCTTGTTATCGCGCGGCCAAACAACTCACGACACCTTTTGTAGATAACTACGCACGTCGTGCAAAGTAAAAAGTAAAAAGAAGAGGCGAGGAAAAAAGCGTAGAGAGGAAAAAAAAAATATAAAAAAAAACGAAAAATAAAAAAAAACTGTACATTGCGCGAGATGCGGCATTATGCCTCTCCATAACCGGGCGAGCGATATCATCATCGTCATTTGTCTCCGCTGGCCGAGCAGGCGGACGAGATTTCACTTCGACTCGTTTCGCTATTCCACCTGCGTCACGGAACTTTCATGTTTATGAAACGGCCGGGGAGCTCAGAAAATAACGTAAATCCCGGCGCTCGCGCAACGAGCCGGTGTTACCGGAGTAGAATGCAAATCTTCCGATATGCCGTCGCGCGAAGGGCACACACCGCCCGAGCGGACTATTTAAAAACACGTACGCTATGCAGACAGAATAGTCGAGATTCAGTTTCGTCCGCGGAATATTTTTGCCGATGACTCGATCTGATAACCACCGCGGTTGTATTCCCACGGTGGAAATTTCGTTTTCTTTTTTTTTTTTTTTCTCTCTCTCTCTCCACTGTTACGTGTCGCCCTATCGTTTTACATCTTGAAGATAAAATGCGATTTTCTCAAGTGCGATTTTAATAAAGGAACTTGATAATTCCATTGACATATTCCGCTCATTACGACGTGTCCAAGATTTGGACAGGTTGCGCGCGGATAACGGCGCGTTATCTTCGCGACTGGCTCCGGACGCCGCTAATAAGGCCAACCGATAAATGGCGAAAGAAGATGACGAGGGAAGGGTGCAGCGAGCGTGATAAATCACGGGGGACCGCCTCTCTCCTCCCGTGCTGAATAGGATTCCCATGATTTATCACGACAAGATATCAACGGGGATAAAGAGCTCTCGCGGCGCTCTCGGGCGCTACGAATCGATCCGCCGTCCGATACTCGCTATACGACGCCATTTGTTACGGAGCAATGAGGAACCTAAGGCGCCGTTTGTATCGCCGACACGAAGGGCGCGCCTTCGCTTCGGAGGGTTGCATGCCGGGGTTGCAGATGCACTTTACGCGCCACATACATTTTCCAACGTATCGATATTTTCCAAGCGAGATTTCACATCGCGAGTATTGCGACAAAAAAAAATAAAATAAAATTTTAAAAAAATCAGAAAGGATCGATAATTCAGCGAACAAAATTATGATAAGACTGTAATGGACGGGGGGAGCAAGGTTTTTCGTCGGCTATCCTCATTTGTCCGGCGGAACAATCGGCGAGAAACAAAGCCGCGTCTTTAAAGGGGAGAGTTAATATCCCATTTCTCACCTCGCGTAGGGAATCGTTCCGCGAGTCCTTACGAACGCAGCCAGGAGAGATTTACGCGGAAGTAGAGCAACACTCGAGGAGGTCTCGCGCCTTCGCGCCACGTGCTGAAAAATGACGGCGGGCAAAAGGGGGAGTGAAATACAACTCGGAACGGTTGTTTCGCGCGTTATTGCCTCGCGGCACTTGGAATACCTTCGCCTTCGTCTGTTATTAGCGCCCGCTCCGAGATACTTATTATATCATTACAACTGTAACAAGATGTTAAGGAACGTTACCGGCCGCGTGCGCGCCCGCTCGCGTTTATTGTATAACGGAGGCGGCCGGTCGCGTTAATAGCCCAACCGAGATTGTGAATCGCCGAGTTGTAAAATGATACTACGCGGTGTCGTACCGGAAGAAAGGACGTACGTCGTAAATGGAAAAAACGGAAGGAGAATATATGGAAACGTTATACGTTTTATAGAAATTCTCCCTGGTCTGAAATGCCATTAAAGCGAAGCAGTGCTATGAGAGTAGTATTGAAAATGGCTCGACACATTCTCAATTTTTTTTTTTTTTTCCTGCTAATTTTAATTCTTTATTCAAACGTTAAATAAAATGTGCTGTGCACAAATTAACACTGCCAGAAATCGAAACGGTCCAGAGATCCGATGCGGGTAGAGAATAAAACTTCTGTCGCAATTCCACGCGACTCCGCGGTTCTCTCGCGTAATTTCTACCGACCTCCGGGTAACAGACAGCAGCTTCGTCGTTGCTGAAGTCGTAAAAAAGCCGTAGACAGAAGCGGGGAAGGATATAAGAAAGGAGAACCCTGTACGATAATGCACGCGATGGGGAAGCAATCCGCGAGTTGAACGCATCGACGTGCATTTTCGAGGCCGGGAAAAGAACTTTTCTACGATGACAAGAAAAAAGGAAAAGAGAAAAAAAAATAAAAATAAAAAAAAATAAAAAAAAGAAAGACGAGTGTCTCCACGTCGTTATTCGCCCGCCCGAAATGGTGGATACGCAAGCACGCAATTTACAGGAGAAAAGTACAAGAGAGGACGCCGGAAAATCAGACGATACAGAGAAAGAGGATATCAGGGGGGTTGCAGAGCTGGCTAGGGAAGAAAACGAAACGGTCGTAACAGCGTCTTTATATTATGCGGATGGCTGAACGTTTTCCGAGGTTTGCTTTCAGAGACGCACGTGGCGGCGACGGGGAAATAAAGGAAGAGAAAGAGAGAGAGAGAGAGAAAGAAAAAGAAAGAGGTGAAGGAACGAAACAACGGGATTGAAATGTATCTTGATCTTGCGAGTGGATTTACATAATTGTTTCGACTACGCTGTCTCTCTCCCGGACAGAATCGCCGTCGACTGCGGAGGCGGATCCCCGATATTGGATTTCGCGGCGTAAAGGGAGACGTAAAGGGTCGGAGGACGGCTCGTAAAAGGGCGCATCGCAAAAGGCTCCACGTCGTTTCTGCCGCGATCGGTTTTCTTTTAGAGGCGGATTACGGTCGCGCGCAATTGTTCAAATTATTACAGCCAGAATCTCTCGTCGGTTACCGGCGGACTCACTTTCCTTACCGCAAGCGTCCCCGTCGTCGCTTATCACGGGCGTCAAACTGAGACACTTTTTATCATTTAATTACTTTTCAAGATATTTCTGTCGTTTGAGTAGCGAATAAAAAAAAAAAAATTCTAGAAATGATTTCGTTCTCTGTTCTCTCTGTGTAGGGAAGCGAGATGTTTGGTTGTACGCCCGAGTGCCTCGTGTTCGTATAAAGTTTTAAATCCTCTCTAAATCACGGGTCGCTAAGCATGCCTCTTGTTAGTAGTAGAAATCAACCATTGCCCAGAACCAAATTATTTCGATTGTTTCTATCTGTGTAATTTGTGCTCTTTGAGCTCTCGACAGCGAAAAACAATTCCTTGTTATTTCGTTGTGCTGTGTTGCGTTTCGCAATTCGATTTTCTGGCAGTGATAGAATTTGTCAAATCTCGTTAGCTAAACTCGAATAATTGTAGGTAGAGATACTCTTTTTTTTTTTTTTTTGCGACGGGTTTATCATCTATTAGTTTATATACAAAAAAAAAATATTTTAATCGACAAAATTAATTAATTTCGTAATAATTGTGATAAAGCGCGCATCGAGAAAATCAGAAAAGGCTACTCGGCGCATTAACCGCGACGGGAGCTGAAATACGGAGTGAAAGGAGGAAAATCGTGCCGGCGGTGAAGGCAGGTAGCGACGGTGGCAGCGGTTATTCTCAAATATTGGAATAACGTATCGGAGATACGGTGAAAACGATCTCCTCGTCCCTTTCATTACGAGCACGTAGCGTCATCCACGACAACGTAAGCCTCAATTTTTCCCCGCGAAGAACGTGCGCCCGTCGCCCGCTATTATCGTCCGATATTGAATTTCGATAGGTTCGATCCGCCGCGAAAACAGTCGCGTGCGCGCGCGCGACTACGTCTCTACCGTCACCATCGCGCAGCATGCATCACCATCGCAGGTGAATTACATCGGGAAACGTGGTTACGTTGTGCATATATGCCCGTTTACCGTTGTTAACGTTCGCTCGCTTCGACCGGAAGCAAACGTTTCCCCAATACCTCGAGTTATTATATTTCCCGATCGCACACACGGGACAATTTATATTTCCCGACTAATTATAAATTAATCCCAGTTATTAGACCGGGATTAACGAGGGTCTGCCCGCCCGCCAAGTTTGACGTCTTCTCACGGGGAGAAATTAATTTATGACCCATTTAATTGTCGCGCCCGAGTCTGTCTCTCAGCGGCAATAATAATGAATTCGCATAATGAATTCCATTATTACAGCTGGAAAGATGGTAGAGCGGCCACGTTTAACATACCGTGCGTTTAAATAGATTAAAACGGATTTGAATAACCCTTAATTTCGCAGTCCCGGAATCACCGATTTTCATTTTAACGTCAGTCTCACGCAAAAACTAACCGCATTAAAATCTTTCAATCGCCAGTCCATTTCTTTTACTATTATGTAACATAAATCGATCGTAATATGATCTCCTCGTTTCTGAAACGTCGGAAGCATTCGGTAATTGAGAGATATTAATTTGCATCTTATTTAAATTTAAACTCGTTTTACCGAAATAATAAATTTTACAGAATAAACTGCGTTACAAAAAAAAAAACGATAAAATTAATAATAAAATTCAATAACGTTGTTTAACGCATTATAATAAAATTATAATTTTAATTAAATTAAAACAGCCTTTTATTTTAATATTTGAAGCCGTTTTGATGTAATAAAATAATCTGAAACACTAACTAATTATAAGTTGAGCATATTAAGTGCTTAAAATATTATAAAATATTTAATTAATTATTATTAAAGAATAATTAATCTTTTTCAAGCATATTTTCTATTAAATTTTTTTTTTAATCAATAGGTTAAAGAAATGGACTAATTTCTTGTACTAAATTTGATAGTTGTGTAATATAGATGTTAACGTAAAAGGGTATTGTAATGCGGTGCCATTTCCGAGCTTAAAGCATCATGGGCGGTAAGAATGGCATGCTGGAGCACATCTTTCATCTGAAAACGCGCGTATCTTTTATACCCCGGAGCAGAAGGAAGTCTTCTTTGTTAACCAAATTTTCGCTCCCAGCCTGATTTTGTAGTCGACGCGTTGTTAGTTCGCGTGTCACTTACAAACTGGCATTATAAATCCCGAAAAGGAGAGAGGCGGGGAACGGATTGTGTACGGCCGAATTACCATCTGGGATTTATAACTCCTCCAGCGGACCTTTCAAAAATAGGGCCATATTTCGAAGATAAACGTGACTTACGAGCCCTACGACCCATATTCGCGCGGGCATTATACCGCCAACTCCCGAGCAGCTAGACGCGATAGTTTGTCGAAAATACTCCATCCTTCTGTATATACCACTGAGATAATATTCGATAAGATAAATTCTTTTATAACGTGTCGAACTCACCGTTGAGGCTCAAATTGCTCGTATCTGCGATTAATCACCTGGGTGATTACATCTTATTAATCAACCCGTGTTAATTAATTATATTCTATTAATTTCGCCTTTTTTGAAAGAATATTAAAAAACCGGTCGTTAAGGCGTCGGATATTTATACGTACGTTATTCGTAATATACTTAAAAGATAATATTCGCTATGATATTTAAAGTATCACGGCTTTACGATACACAAAAATACAGAGCATTTTACTGATCATAGATAAGGCCGCCAGACGCAACATAGAGTCGGGTAGAGTAGCGAGAAAAAACACGCGACGAACGATGGGTGCGGCGGGTGAGGTAGGGGGAAGAGAAAGAGCACACAGCTGACAGCGTACAGAACACGACGCGGCTACACGCAATACGTGCCGCGCACCATCTGCCAGATTACTTTGATACTAAACCTTAGATCGTCAAGAACGAAGAACGCGAGATCAGAGCTTCCGTGTGAATATAAAAATCATTTTTAATTGATCAAAAAAGCGATCAGCCGCGACGACTTCACCTTCGCGATCGATTATCTTTATGCAGAGAGTACTTATGAGTACTTCTGGCGTCCCAACGAGTACTTTTAGTATAATTATTTGTCGCATATATTCTCCTCAATATAATTAAAAAAATAATAATTAATAAAGACTCACATAAGTCCTGTGTCCTAAGTATGAGCCTCGTAGAAATCTCCGCGTAGAGGTGATGACTGCAGAGGGTAATTTGCATCGGCCGACGTCTCCGTTCAGCAAACGTAATAATGTTTGGTACTCTGCGATGTTCTCAGCTGCCGACGAGTGAAAACCAAAGTGACGCGTCGAAGTGCAGGAGTCGCGTACGCCGCTCGCCGTCCTCTGGGTGTCTCGCTCGGCCACACGAATTTCTCTGCTTTATAAAAGAATGAGTATTAATATTTCTGCAAGCCTCGCAACATGCTCGACCGCCGGCGAACGAATATTGAAGTGACGACAAGTCGATATCGGGCGAGTCACGAACGACAACCGAGCGCTAACTTTTGTGCATCTCTTTCGAGCGCGACACACTTTGCGCGTGAAAATATATTACGTATACCAACTGTCACATTGAATATTATTAATATTAATATGTTTTAGACTTACAATCGGTGGATGCATTGCGATATTCGTCAATTACAGTCCGCTGCTTCGATCAAGCGTCCGGTTAATCTTGTCGACCATTAACTTTATGCAATACCAACTGTGTTTTTTGGCGGGCGCGCGGCACCTCTGCAATGCGTTCAGTAAGAACGCAGTTGGTAGTAGTAAAAGTTAAAGGCCGCTTCGTTCGATCGGAGTTTAATCGGGTCCATATAAAATTTATATAAATGCAGATTAGCTTCAATCTTGATTTAAATCATTCTTTATTTCTTTCTAAGTTTGATTAGAAAGCTAAATTGCATTCATATAAATTTAATATAAACCCGCTCCGATCGAACGAAGCGGCCTTTAACTTTTACTACTACCAACTGCATTCTTACTGAACGCCTTGCAGAGGCGCGCCAAAAACAAAGTTGGTATTACATTAAGTTAATGATCGACAAGTTTAACCGGACGCTTGATCGAAGCAGCGGACTGTAAATGACGAATATCGCAATGCATCCACCGATTGTAAGTTCAAAACATATTAATATTAATAATATTCCATGTAACAATCATTATGCGTAATTTATTTTCACGCGCGAAGTGCGTCGCGCTCGAAAGAGATGCACAAAGCGCTCGGTTGTCGTTCGTGACTCGCCCGATATCGACTTGTCGTCACTTCAATATTCGTTCGCCGGCGGTCGAGCATGTTGCTTGCAGAAATATTAATATACATTCTTTTATAGCGCAGAGAAATTCGTGCGGCCGAGCGAGATACCCAGAGGATGGCGAGCGTCGTACGCGACTCTCGACGCGTCACTTTGATTTTCACTCGCCGGCAACCGAGGACATCGCAGAGTACCAAAAATTATTACAATTGCTGAAAGGAGACGTCGGCCGATGCAAATTGACTTCTACAATCATCGATCTTTAAGGGGAGATAATATACTTGAAAGCGCATACTTCGAATACAATTTTTATGTAATTATTTCTTATTTTTTATATTTTTAAATATATTTACGCATCCTTGTTGTATAAATATTGATAGCCTAATTTTATGCAATAAAAATAATTTCCCCCACAATCTCGTCGCGGTAATAAAATATTTAGAATAGATATTTTATCTACGTAAAATTTTTTGTTTCAGGTGAAATGCTTGTACCAAGGAAAAAGATACATCCTGAGAGGATAGACTGAGAGGAGAGGGCCTTGGAAAGCCATTCTACTTTGGCAGAGAAACCTCGGAGTAAGCATTATTTTAATTACAAATAAATATAATTTTTTAAATAGCAAATATGTTCTTAAGCGTCTTGATAATTAATTCTTCTATTCTTTTTTGTAACAGCATAATTGTAGCTATAACTGAACTGCTGCTTATCAAATTGGCGAGTCCAGACAAAACATCTTTTTACCTCATCAGCGCTATAAGAATAAATTCGACGGAAAGTAATATTAATAATATTAATCGTTAAGTAGTATTTTATTTAATTAAAATTTTATATTTTTTAAAAGTATTAATTTAAAATTAATATGTATAAAATTAATTGTAATATTGTTCGCTTTTTGTAAGAGATAGATAATGTAAAACGCGCGCCTCCCTATCGCATTGAAAAAGTGATTGATTTAATCGCGTAAAATACCGCTATATCGCAAGTATTTTAAAGTAAAAGATAGGTATTATTTCAATGTAATATTTTAGATCAATTCTTTTGTACGCGTAAAGAGTTAAATACCACAGTGCTTAAAATGTATACAAACAAAGTCGGCGGCCTTTGGCCGGACGGCGTAGGCAGGCTCGCGCGCTAGCCTCCCCCCACCACCTCGCACACCTCAAGCGGAAGCCGAACAGGTAAAAAACGTACGTAGCGGCGTAGGTAGGCTCGTGCGCTAGCTTCCCCCACCACCTCGCATATCTCAGGCGGAAGTCGAACAGATAGCACGCACGTAACGGAGCTCCGCAAGCACGTGGTTGCAAAGTAAGTCTCGCTTTACGAATAAAGCTCGCGATCGGTGTTATATGGTTTCTCCGATCGGTGACTTGTATGCGAGGAGTGCTCTGTACCGAATACTTAGCGTAGAGTATTTAATAATTAATAAGCAGTGATTTTAATTGCTCACGTCCTTTTATACATTCTTATAACACGTGTATTACTACACCTTGTATTCTAAAGTAATTTTTTCTTATGGTTACGGCTTTATCGCGGTGGGTGAGCTCCTAGCTTGCTAAGAATATAAGATCTTTGTCTAACCTAAATTCCTTTTCTCTGTTTAGCTAACAATCAAGACGAGCCAATACGGAAGGACGATTCTATCATCCTGGACGTCTTCCTCAATCTTTCTGAGAGGAGGAGCAGGCCTGGGAGAGGCATCAGGCCTCGGTGGAGCAACCCGAAGGTAAGAATTAATTTTTTATTTCCATAAAATTAACGTTTTCTCCTATGTGTATAAAAATTTCTTTTTGCTTAACAGAAAATAATATTCGAACGCTCCTTCATTTAATTGTCTTATTTTTTGTTACAGATTTAGAAGCTGAAAAATTAACTCCACTGCTGCGCATCTATTAGTGAGTGAGATTCAATTTTTTAACTAACACTGGAGAATCGACTCCACTTGTTAAAAAATAAAATTTAAATCGCGATAAAAAAAATAAAATAATATAATCCGATCCCCTCGCGTAATGTAAAAACCGCGTAATAAAAAAATGTTAGATAATATAAATAAAAACGAAATCGCATAACTCGCGTGTCAGAAATTTAATTAGATTTAGCTAGGTATTGACTAACCACATAATTTTATATGTAACTAATATATCCCAGTTCTTCTCCTAGAATATTATTTAAGAAAAACTCTTGTTTTTCTTAAATAAAAATTTCGAAGGAAATTTTCAGCACATTCTCGCCGTCGTTACAAATAATTATACGAACTGCAGCCAGTTCGTCGGTTCGTTTTTCGGGAGTGCCGGTAAATAACCGCGCGTCTTCTGATTTGCGAAGTATAGGAACGTGAGTGCTTACTCAGTATCGCGCGAAGCATTTCAAGTAATAATTTTTTTTATTTAACTCGCGACTCTAAATTCACAGGTGTGCGGTTTTCGCGAGTTTCTTGTGCGAAGGATGGCTTCACGTCCCATCTGAGAGGAGGAGGAGGTCCAGGACGGACATCAAGCTTCAGCGGAGCAACCCAAGGGTAAGAATCATTTTTTTATTTTCAGAGATTGTCGAGATCACTTAAAAATTAAATTTTTTTTTTAATTTTTTTTTTTTTTAACAATGAATTTAATTCGAACGCTCCTTCATTTAATTTTGTTATTCTTATGTTACAGATTACAGCCGCTATTAAACTCCGCTGCTGCGCATCAAATCGGTGAGTACACTTTTGAAGTACATTTTTGTAGCGGTTGCGTTATGGGGACTTGTAAATTGTGAAGAAAATTTAGAATAGGTATTATAATATAATATAAAAACAGAAATTAATACAAATGCAAAATATTAGCGTTATTTTCGTGTAATGAATGTAACAACTGATACTTCCCGATGTTACTTATAATTGATATATGCGATGAGGTTTCTTACGAAATGATTATTACATGAATTATTCATGAAGAGTAGGTATTGTTTTCCCAATTTAACAGACGCGTTACAACGAAAGCATATTATTAAAGCTGCATTCTGAATTACATTACGGTTTCGGACAAGCGTCATGCATTAATTCCACCCGGAAATGATTACCGCATCATATGATGCAATCTCCCCGCCTCTCCGAATAAAAAAGTTCACAATTCAACATTGAACCAGTCCGATCTAATTATTACTATGTACCGCAGAAGTGATTATCATATAATTAAGGCATTCGTTATCGCAGACGCCTGCAAAGTAACAAACGTTCGATAGTCGCCAAAGATAATTAAAGCAGAGTTCACGAACGGCAGAATTATAGTATATTTATTAACGAACACACGTTAGGTTGGCTAAAAATTAAAATTTATAAAAAGTAGATCGTCTCTTCCAAAATTACTGTAGTACATTTTTACGAAATGCAATTCGTTTCCGAAGTGCGTTTCTTGAAAGCTATTATTCATGCACTTTCTTCGCACTTCAATCACGTTAAATTTCGGCTACAATAGTATTCTTTTCGATATTCCTCGATTTAATTCAAAGACGCGTGCCACCGGAAAATGACTTTTCACCGAAGCATCGATCCGTCGCCGAATTGTGCATAGGCGGAGCGGGTTTTTGTCAGGCCGAAGGTCGTCGAGTGGAAAATCGAGAAAACTTTTGGGCGACGAAGCTGTCGGAAGTTTCCGCAAACTGCATCTGCATCCACCAAGCGGACTTGCCAAAGAAAAGTATTGCGCGGAAGAGAAATTTACATATTATAATGCGAACTCGGGGATTTACATGGGATAATAAATATGATAACGACGTATCGGGAAATTTCACATACAGCATTATTTCTTGGCGTCTTTTTTTTTTTTTCTTTAATAAAGACCTGTCCAAAGTATAAAATTTTTTCACGTTATTGACTAAAATTTTTGATTCGTGCTGTTTGATGCGCTATTATGACAATTGAGGTTGCTATTCTTATCGTCTGAACGAAAAGTAATTTTTGACCGGTTTCAAATTTATTATTGTTGCCTACCGGATACATGGACACGACGCTGAAAGTCAAAAATAATTGCGCGCCGTGATTGTCTGATTGCACGAACATCTCGCTTGGGAACAAAGGATTAATTCTCGATTCTCAAACTCGACGCCTATTCACGTCGCGTATCGGCCTTCCGGCTTTTTTCCACGTGTGCGCGATGCTTTTTTCCTTGCCTTACGTCCCAATACGAGTCCCAGTGTCCACGACGTGACTGGACAACGAAACGGCTTTTCTCGTTGTCGCTGCGAGAATCGCCGTTGAAGAAACGAGTACTCTCTCTCCCCCTTTAGAACTACGATCTACTATCTGCAGATCGTACGCTACATCGACTGTCCGGTCGAAAAAACGATACGAGGAAATCCCGATTGTACCGGGTGTACCGATCAAATAGTTCGATAATAAAAAGGAAAAACGTATATACTAACATACATATCAGTTTACGCAAAAAAAAGGACTATAGGAAAAGCCGCGTCTCAACAAAAAGAAAAATGAATTTAATTTGAGAAGTTTGATTAATTAAAAATTCGACAAGTTCTCTGTTAACCACACGACACATTTTAATAAATATATCTGGATATCTTTTTGACAATATCGGTTCGCGTAATCTCAAACAAACGTCACACGCAAGTCGTTCTAATAACGCATATAAATTCGCGACGCCACGATTCGAGCTTAACGTGTGCTTGAGGAAATTATGATTACTCAACAGAGTACAATCTCGGATTAAATGAAGTAGGTAGGATAAATACTCGCCTCTTAGACGATCACCCTGTACACGAACTCCCCGCGGACTCCAGCGCGAGTAAGTACATCCGCGTGACGTCGCCGGGGGCGGTCTCGCTCTGCGAGATGTCGATGAATTATTTACTAGGAGTGCGTGGACATGACGCTCCGGATATATATCTACATTTCTAGATCTTGTCATCGGGGACCGCCTACCGGCTACATCGTGTAAAAAGGGTGGGAAGAAAGGGGAAGATAATAGTCCGGAACTCGTCGTATGTACCATCCGCGGCTGCCGTAGCAAAACGCGCGAGCGGTCCACGTTACAGCTCGAGTTACATAAATATTTTATGGCCGCCGTTGGATCACGACGCGGCAAATATTTGCGCGAGCGGGACAAAGACTGCCGGCGGCAATTAATATGATTACGCGAAATATTATTACCCGCAAGCGATCGCCCGTGTTAATCTGCATTTTACCGAAACGTCGACAGAGAAAGAGCAATTACAAAGTTAATGTCAAAAATTGTTGCGGTCGTGCGTAGCGGTGGCACGGCTAATCGCCTCGATATATCCTATCGTCCCGATATCACCTACAATTAATTTACACAGTAATTAATTCATTAGTGACACTCCAAGCGTATAATTCGCTCGCTCGCGCGGAATTCACCGGGGTTAATTTATGATTTCGCTGAAGCGGCAGTTCGACAACGGGCGCGAGAGAGGATCATAAATGCAGCGACGAATAATCGTCCGTAGCGAGACGAAAACTCGCGCCCTCCCTACTGTTATTTGTTCGTCGAATTATCGAAAAACGACGCGTGCGGAGCAGTTACATTCGCTGTCCGAGTTCTCCGTTTCCGCCCCCGAGACCTCGCGCGCTAACTCGCAAAGACGCCGTGGTCGTTCCTCTAATTGAATTCCGGCGAAATTGCGACGTCCATTAAGCGCGGCACGCGGGAGAACGCCGGTGACTTTTCACAGCGACGCCGACGTCGCGACGCGCCACTCTTTTCGCGTTAAATTACTTGGCATCCCTCGAGCCAATGAAACAAAGACTAAATGTATTATTAAAGAAGGAAGCGAAAGCTTCTTTTTTCTATTTTTTTTTCTCCGCTCAATGTACGTTTAATTTTCCAACAGAGTGCATATTAAAGACCGCGATTTGGCAAAGAGTCTCGCGGAAAGTTCCCCTTTACGCGCTCAAGAGAGAAAACACGATGCGTACGTGCGTCCGGGTCGGGGCGGTCTCGACATCCGCGCGGGTCATTTCGTAACGGGGGACATCTCGTCGCGCGTATAAAGAAATCCGAATTCACGAGGACCGACGGCGAATTTAAAACCCGGGCACGTCCGCGATCTCCAAAGTGAGAAACGTCTGCCATTTACGTGTTCTCACGGCAAATCTCGAGCGCGGCGATTGTAAAGGCTGATAATTCAGGCGGCGGAGGCACGATTTTTCTTTGACTAGGTTAATCCGCCGTTCAACTCGGCGCGGCTCGCCTTATTTATATTCATAAAATACACCGCGCGTAATGCGTGTCCTCCAGATCTTCGCGCGATACCCGTATTGTTCCGCGCAAAATATGTGTGTCTGTGGGACAGTCGGGGGACGTTGCATATTGCATCAGCATTTAAATCTGAGAGGTGTCCGGGATATCTATCTTGTAGTGCACGCTCAGAGAAATTCGGAGGCCGTTGGGATCCTTAACATATGCGCGGACGTATTCAAGGCGGGCGACACGATTCGCAAGCGCGCCGGAATCTCGTCATTACACCTGCCGGCCGCAGCGGAATAACCAGGCCAACAATTCCATTACGAGCGAGCACTGAGGGCTGCAAAGTTGCCTCCCTCGAGTGAGACCGACCGTTCCCCGTAATTAGATATTCGTAAATGACGCGACGACCTCAGTCGACGTCGTATTGTCGAGGTATTCTCTCATGACGTTCATATAGACTGTCCCAGAAGCCGCGCGCAAACCCGACATTCTCATTCATTACTACTTGCCTATCGCTAATTCAAAACCGCAATTACCGCTCGTACTAATTTGGAAGACATTCGAATTAAATTAAGCGGCACCCTCGATCGAAAAGCTTGAAACAGCGTGATAATGCGTTCCGAGAACGAAACTAATTCCAACATAAAGTAGACCGATTAAAACCACGTGTAAATTTTAATTAACAGTTAAGCGAATGCAAAAGCGAAACAGTAAAATATTATCACTATCGTGATTATACGTAGAAATGATTAAACTCTGGATTGAAAATTTCTGGCATTAACGTTAAAACGATATAAAAATTAAATTCTGTTTGGTGGGTACGTTTTCATTAGTATATCTTTGTCAAAGTAGGTATGTCGCGAATGAATAAAAGAATTAGAAACGCTAGGGAGAGAGAGTAAAAAGTTTGTGGAGCACCGGTAATAATCCTAAGTCTATCATAAATCAGGCCAGGCGATACGTATCGCACAATATTAGCGAGGAGCAATAAAAATGGCGTTTACAATTAAAGCGACGGAAAAATCGGCTCGGAAGATATCCGAGAGGCAGGTTTACGGGTAAACTCATCGTAGTTGGTAGTTTGTTCGTCCCTTTTTCATCGGGAGATCGCCTTCTCGTCGGTGCACACCGGATGTAGACACGAGGAAAAAGGAAGGCGAGGCACGCGGGAAAATTTATTAACGATAAGAGATAACGTGACGTAAGAGAGTTCCTCCGGCTGCGCGGCTGTGATGTGGAAAAAAAAAGGGTGAATAAAAGGTACGCGTGCGCGCGCGCGAGAAAGAAAAAGACCAAGAAGGAGGCTCGATAACGCCGGAATTGCAACGGATATCGCGTGCTGCAATTATTATAAATATCACGGGCCGAGTTGCGTATGCGGCGCAAAAACGGCTTTATCGCGGTGAAATTTAAATTACGTTCGTTTCTTGAAATATTAAATAAAATTTATTAAGCTAAAAAGAAAATTGAGACGGCAAAGTTGATCGAGGAGTGGCGAAAAAAGAATTTTTGCGGATTAAGAGATTTTGTATAATTTTTTTTAACATTCCCTTTTTTTTCTTTTTAACGAGAATGACAAGTCATTCGCACGAATTTAATAATAACAAGATTTAACGGGTCCGTTCTTCGCCGAAAGAGACCGAATAAATGAGAGGTGCATTAATAATGTCGCGCGAAGCCGCCATTAAATGTAAATTCCGCGTTATCGTGCGAAATCACGGCGGGTAACGACAAATTGAATTGCTCCCAGCCGAGTGACGTCCCGGCAAAATTTTTACTTTCGTTTCGTCTCGCCGCCGAGTAATTCTCTCTTGTCTGTCTTCATTCCGCGCCGTCCTTTGTCGGTAATGACTGCGATAAATCGCGCGAAATATCTTGTCTCAAAGCAACAATGGACGGCGTTAATTACGAACGGTGAGAGAATAAAAGCACGTCGACATTTGAGCCCGCGCTGTATCGCGACGATCCGTAGGGATTTTTCACGCGTTGCTTAAAACACAATGTGCCTCCGAATGACAAGATGTCATTTCTTTTTCCCTCTCCTTACGAATAAAAATACGAGAGCGCGAAAAGTGAAAGCGAGGAAATCGTATTATAGAATTAATAATAAAGTAATGCGGATTAATTAATTCAATATACGTTGGCTATCCAAGCTTTTCTTCGATGAACATTGCCAGTTTAAAAGCGCGTCATGTAATTATGGAAATTCTTGCGCGCCTTAAAAGCTCGAAATAAAATTAAATATAAGTGTTAAATATGAATATATAAATTTACGACGCCGTGAAAAATATTCGATGGTACGTTTCTATTTGCATTTAGAAATATTCAACGCCTGCATTATATTTCGAAGACAATGGCGGGGAGTGAGGGTACGTGACCCAGACTAAAATATAATTTTAAATTAAATACGTATTAATTCTCTCGTTTCATTGTCAGAAATTGTCAGAAAATTTAACATTATTTAAATCCCGGTCGCGAGAGCGAATTAAAGGAAATAATGGATCGCGAGAATGAAACACCGACGACGGCAAATCGAGTGCGCGCAGCCCGCGAATAAATTCATTCATTCATTGAATTCGCGACAAACGTCGATTTCCGGTCGCGCGGTGCGAAGTGTTTCAAATAATGGTACGCGATAATGCCCTCGTTAATAATGCATCGTTCCGATCGGCGCGGATAAATGAACCTGCGCGAGCCGCGCTTTGTTCTCATTACCGATAATACGCTGCGCGCCGCAAAAAAAGCAAAGCGAACGAGCCCACGTACGAAGGTGGAGTGACCGTACATCCGTTAAATTTCAGTGGCATTTTAATCTCCAGGCGATTTCGAAGGATTTCCGCGCGAATATATTCATATGATTTCACGATGCACGCTTCGTATATATGCAAAAGTCACTGGCAATATCCTGCTCTCGAAAAAAATATCCATCTCATCCTACGCATTATTACGCACACGCTCGCGACATTTACATAGGTATGATATAGAAAGACGTAAAACGCCGAAATAATCAAAGTACATTGAACTCGGACGAAAGGTATAAATATAAAGTATTCGAGTAATCAGGGAATCGATAACGCATTTAGATATTCCGTCAATATCAAAATCCGGATTACATTTTATTGCTTTTTTTTTTTTTTTTTTCTGCCTCCGCGTGTATCGGTGTCATTATACGTAAAATCAATTATTATAATATATGTATAGTCTCGCAATATACTGGAATTAATTAAAAAAATTGTTAATAAAAATGTATCTTCGATATTTACATTTGCTCGAAAGTTAATACAAAACGAATCGTTTCGCGATATATAATGGATATATTTTACTCGGTATAACATTATTTTAAAGAGACTGGATTTTTTTTCTTTTAATCTAATTCCAATGGAATACTGCATTTGTTCATTGCTATAAATAATCACGGTGACGACAAGTGCGACAGAATTTGCTGTGTTCGTACAACGCACGTCGAAATATTATACAATGCGACATAAATCACGCGTCGAATTTATGATGGACCCGCCAGATGTTTCTCCGTCGTGTGAATCGCAGAGTAATGCTATCTCTTCAACAATTTCGATTTCGAAGGGTAGACGTTTACGCTCGAATCAGTCAGTAACACTGTTCCGCGAGAATAATTTAATTAATAAGCAGGCTTCTTTTTTCTCTTTCTCTCTCTCATTCCGTAAACGTTTCCGGGAGCATTAATTAAACATCCCATAAAAAAAAAAAAAGGATTTGATTACAAAAGTTTTGGACAGCTGACTGATATCCGTGTAACGCCTGATAGATTTCGACCCGAACGCTGTCCCGAATCTCTATTTTCCCAACGCGTTAATTTTGATAAAAAATAAACGTTTGTGTGTATAAAAAATAAATTATGCCGTCGGGCAACATTTTTATTTTTTCGGAATAATGTCTAAAATTTATTAAACCATAATTGCTGCCAAAGATAAATTATTATTAGGGATTATCTTCGAAATATACGATATGTTTGATTATTAGTAGTATCAATCAGCTTATCGGTGCAATAATAGCTTCCATGATATCCAGTCCTAGCTAAATTATAATCTTCGCTAAACGTTTTGTTACATAACACTGACCATCAATTGCAACATCCTTATAAACATGGCGTGTTCGTTCCCGATATTTTCAACAATATTTCTACCATAATGTGTATATACACACGAGACATTTGTGGAAACACGCGCGCGTAATTATGCTGATTTAACATACGCGCCGATATCGGTGGATAAATACTACAATTCGCAGTTTATCGCCTGCGGTCGCATAAATCACCATTGAAATGTAAACCAAACATAATGGATCGAACTATTAGAATAAGAGCACCGTAAAATTTGTATCGCGACAGTTTCGCGAGGCGCGGTAAAAGAGCGATGCGTGCCGACCGTGCACGTTATAGCCAGCGCGTGGCTGTATGCGTTCGTACACTTAACGCAACAATGCGAATTACCGAATCTATTTCATCATAATTATTAATTCACTGTGTGCGGCGAACCTGGTTACAGGATTATCCGCTGATTTAATTTTCTGGTTAGTGTTACGCACAATTCAAATATACTGCCTCCATTCTTTATCAGATTTATTCGCGTTATGTATCGCGGCTAAACGTTAAATAATTATTCTCCCGAGTCTCATTGTATTATAACTAATGTAATTAATAAATTAATATGCGTCCACGTCTTTACGTAATAACGTTCATATTTTTATGAGGGAATATCGACGTGGAAATATTTACTTATAAATGATATTATTTATCAATTTCGCAATTTGAAGAAAATAAATGTTTTAACTCAATATAAATGGAGCACACGCGGAGCGGAAGTGAAAACTGCTTAAATTAATACTCATCCGGCGAGTGTGAAAATACGCTGACTTTAAAAGAGCGATGACGCAGAGTGTTCGCCGCTCCGAGCGAATTCAATATTTACGCAGCCACGATTTTTCGTAGAAGTACATTTATTGGTCGCGTTTTTTTTTTTTTTTTCCCCGCTTATAATCGTAACCGCCGTTCGACGTGTTTTCGTCGGTACGCTATTTGCTTAAGCCGAGAGCTTGATACAAAATGAATATGAATATGTAACGAATCGTGATCATACGCATGCAGATACAGGAATGATGACGCTCCTATAAGTCCACGTAATTTAACAGCGCGTGAATGTTTGCTCGTACAAATAAATTAAAAAAAAATAAAAAATATTTAGACGCTTGAAAAATGTTCACACAATTTTTCGCAGTAGTAAGTCAGATATAAAATTAATGAAGATTTTTATTAATTAAGCACAATTAAATATGGAAGATCGGGGTCGCTATTGTAATCGTATCGAACTAAGCGATACGGGAGTATAATCGGGAATTTCCGGTAAAAAGGATTCGGTTCAATGCTTCCTACTCATTAGCCTGATAAATCGGTATCGTTTAAAATAAACATCGGTAGTTGATGCGCTTCATTATGGGCTATTTCCGGGGACGTATCGACAAGCGCGAGTTACGATTTATTTAAGCGAATCTATCGACACAGCGATTACAACCTTTTCACGGAAGAACACCGGCGCGTGCAGAATTATAGAAATCACGAAAAGCAATTTCCCGCGTTAGACACAAATCTAATGTAATGAGACTCTGTACATAAATTTGGATTCCAGGTCTTACCTCGCTTTATCAAACGGTAGACACATAAAACTACTCATAGCCGTACAGACAGATCCTTTACCTGCAAATAATAGAAAAAAAACGTATTAGAAAAATTAGTACAATAAACAAATAAATAATTAAATTAACAAAACGCGTAGATTCGTATCGCGAGATAAAGGCGTTGGCGCGGTCATTCGGTTAATTTTCCTACAACAAAGTTGATAAATCGCTGGACTTCCAGCGACGAAACAAAGCGTGCTCGTAACATTATTATTCCCAAACAAGGGCGAGGAACACATAAAAGAAGCGAATTAATGAATTTACTTGGCTCGGCCTTGGAATAGGAAAACGGTATGGCCATCCTCTCGATGGGCGTTCATTCGCAAGCGTAATTAATGCAAACTGCTGTGTGGCGGAACTTTAAATATAAATGCCCGCGCAAACCGCCGTCCGCGTTACGTTACGGTACTGCCGGAAGTGGCTTAAAAGCTAATGCCGCCTAAACTTCGTCGGACTCTTCGCTTTCTCGCGCACTCTCCTGGGAACGGTATTAGCGCTAAATTTTAACCATTTACTATGAGCTTCCGCTCGTTCTCACGATGAGTTTGTTTACGGTTTTCACAACTTTCGCGCCAAAAGAGGAAAAGTAATAAGAAATATATAGAGCGATAATAAGAATATATGTATAACGAATTAAATTACGTTTTTCGAAAAGTTGAAAAGAAACTTTCCGCAGGAAATATCTTATCTGTCGCTTCTCTTTAACACGCGGGTGCATGTCGAATAATTTTTTTATATTCCGAATTTACTTTATGTCATCTTAAATAAAATTGTGGCTTACATCTTCGTATATCGGAGCTCGCATACTCGAAATTCTTGAAATGAAGAATGTATTCTTTACGTATTTTAAGATCTACATTCGTTAGATTCTCTCGCGCGGTATCTTGTATCAACAAAGATCATAGTCGTGCGCGAAAGGTTCTCTAGACCGTGATAAATCGTCGTCTAAGACCTTCCGTATCCAAGATCCTAGGCAACGCAGAATCCCTCTCGACTCTGCCTTTGAGACGAACCCGAAACTCGCTGGGACCTCAGCGTTCGCCTATGGAACTTCGCCTTCGTCTAAGCGAACGTCATAAATATTCAAGATTCCGGTGGAGACGCGGACCGCGGCAGACAATGAGGTTTCCCTCGGGATTCAACGCGGTATAATATACAGCTCGTACGTCGAAGGTGTACACCTTCAACGTACGACCGCGCTTCTCCCGCGCTTCTTCGACGATCACCCGGGGGATGAGGAAGACAAAGGTGCCGTCTGTGTCTATTTCCGCGAGGTCATGAGATCGGAGATCGGAGTTCGAAACGTCGGTAGACGTCGTCGCGTAAAATGACGTAGCATGACAGCCCGCAATTGTCTTCTCGATCGAGAGAGAAAGGCTTCAAGCGCGCGAACTTTTCGTTCGGCGGCGATCGTAAAATCATCTTCTGTATTCTCCTTCGAAATATTTAACATTTCGAACAATTTCTCGTCTTTCGATAATTAAAATATTAAGCTCTTTATTCGTTAATATAATATATTATAGCGTTGCAATAAATTGAAATTTAATATTATTCGCGCACGGTGCTATCTAATATGCAGACAGCGTTACACGTAATTTCTGTCAGTGTCGTCCGAGCTCGTCATAAGAATCGACGTCTCGGCATTATTCCAAAGAAAGAGGAGGATGAATTCTGCGATCCGTGACGTTTAATAGACGAGTCCTTCCGTTACAAACTCTTCGGTCCCTGCGCGAAGGTGAGGAGACTTTTCTTGGTCATGCTAAGGGATCAAAGGAGAGGCGGGTTCTCATAATCCTCCTTCAGTCGCTTAATAGCCTCGCTCCGAACCCGAACAATAACCACTATGCCACTCGCCACTATCGCTGATGTGCTGGCTCGCTCGAGTGGCCGCTCGCTCAAAGAAAAGTATCTCCCTCGAACGATATCGTCCATAATGAACGGTAACCAAAGATAATTTTAATAGCGACGGATTTGAAACGGGGAATTATCGCCGCGTGCTTTATTTTCTTTCATCCTGCGTCGTTGGCGATATTAAAGACGATACGAGAGTGCGAAATTTCGAGCGGACAGAAAATCGTTCGGCGACAAAATACGTTGTGGCCGCCGTGTATTTCACCGACAGCGCGGTATATTCTTTACCGTCACCTTCTCTCCGTTCTCTTTTTCTCCTTCGTTATCTCGCAGACGTAGTTACCTGGACAACATAGTCCTTCGCTGCTGTCCCCGGGGACGAGACGGGCTAGCAGATTATGCGGTCGATTGAGGCGGTGAGTAGTTGGTAACTCACCAACTTCCAAGCTGCGAGAACGCTCTTCGTAAGACTCTCTTCGCTGCCGGCAAGCGAGAGGTCCTCTCGGACCGGATTCACCGGGATCTGTCAGCGTTTCATAATCTCCCCGCCGGCTGTCCCGCTGATATGTAACATTAACTGTCCCTAATTACAATTACGACGCGAAATTCCCATGGCGTATAACTTCGAGCTACGGTGACGTCGACGTTTGTCGCAATATAATAATCGCAAAAAATAGCATAGAAAATTTTAATAAAATATTCCCTTTGCATTTTTATTTTTTACGTGCGCTCAATATAATATTTTAATAAATAATAACTTCTTTTAATTATTGCAAAGCTGCAAATTTATGGATAATAATTTAAAAGGAAAGCTCGCACGGCGGAATTTTTTACTCGTAATATATACGGTTTAATAAATATTATATAACGCTCTTTTTCCGTCCTCGAGAAAACTTCTGACAAATAGAGAGAAAAAAAAAGAGAACGGAGAGGCAATCGGAGAATAATCCGCGACAAGCGCATAGATAAGAGATTACTTAACAATTCCACGAGACGAAGTTAAACTAGTTTCGTAATTGCCGGATCGCATGCGAACTTCCGCGACCAGCATGAAAACTAAACGAGAGGATACCGGAGAGGATGCATGGAGAGCAGCCTGCGCTATCCGATTATGCGATTATTCCCGCCGCATTTTCGAGCATGCGAGAGTCAGGAGCCGCGATATCCAATATCCCGAAAGGGCGAAACTATTCCCTGCGAAAAGCGTTCCATCGCCAGTTGGTACTCACAAAGGCTATATTCGTCTTTTCCGTTATTACGGTTCGCCGAAGGGGCTTTGCGGAATGGAAAACAATTCGCGTACTCGCAGGGATAATTTGTCCGTTCTAAATAATTCTTTCGAAGCGGAGGAATGAATCTCGGTGTTTAATGGTTCACCGTGCGACGCGACCCGTACGAAAGCGTAATTAATTCCGGCAACACGCGGCTGCAAATATTGTACCCGGGAAGTATCTATTTCGGGAATTCACGAAATCTGATCTGCCGCTAGATGCGGCACGCGGCGAAGAGCCGAAGTGATTTATACGTGCTGAAGCAGTAACAGGTTTTCTTTCCCGGCTATTTCTGCAAAGCTCGTGATATATATTTCGATTAGGAGATAAATGGGAAATAATAATGACCAATATCTATCGTCGTCCGTACGCGAAAGAGCGAACGAGGAAAAAGGCAACGTCGAACATCTCTTCGTGAAAATCGGTGTAGGGAAATACAAAAAGGCGATCGCGCACTGTCTGACGTGGCAGAAAATCCTCGATCGAAAACGCGGGATCTTTTGGGGCGGGAAGCATCCCATATTTTTGACAATAAATATCTTTATTCGGAGCCGCGGTCATCTCGAAATTGATATCAAACAATATCGGCATCTTAAGAGCTTGAATCAATTTTTCGTCGGGCGTTATTCGATTTTCAGCAATATCCTTTTTTACCGATAACGCTCGACCAGGCAGAAATTTAATTAACGTCACGTAAAGAATGTAAATGCAATAAATTGTAACATCGCGCTAATTTCGAATAATTAGATAATCGACATTTGTTATTCCGGCAAGCATTGATTATTCCATCGTACAGATTTACGAGAGCGCGTAAATGGATTATTAGCGATATTATACATATAGTATTCACGTTCGCAACGCAGAAAATATTGAAATCAACGACGGCGACGGCAACGTCGTTGTTAGGCACAAAAATGCAATAATCGCTCTTTTTCGCGTATGTATTTCCGATATTCAAGAGACAACTGCACACGTCACCGAACGAATCGTCGTGCAATATTTATTTTAATGCCGTGCTTTTTATCTCGGTATTTAGAGCGATCGATATCGACAACCCCGAAATACTGATTTTAAACGGCTCGCAATTAATATCTAAAAAAAAAAAAAAGTAGATCTGAACCGCGCGCGTAATATTCGGGTAAGATGACACGACAGCATCAATGCTCCTCTCGTCGTCAACATCGCCGCAAGAGTTGGGTTGCGCGAGTAGTTAGGTGTCGAATTCAAGGATTCTGTGGCCCTCGCGGAATGGAATGCTTTGCATAATGGTGACTCCGCAGACGGCATTGCGCGCACAGAAAGCTACCCTCCGAATTCCTCGTGGCTTGGACGTGGTCCAGGACACGAGGCACGTCTATGTACTCGTCCCCCCCGTCACAATCCCACGTCCTTAACAGAGATATCATCCTCGCCGCGAACAAGATTCCACTTCTCGATCATGCGTAACCAAATAGATCGTCCAGAAATGTGTGGAAAATAAAAATGGAGAAGGTGCGATAATGTATTATATTTTTCGGTCAATTAAAAATCGACATTTTTCCACGAGCTTAGAACGGAGAGTTTTGCGAATAAAACTATAAATATAAAAATAGGTAATTGACGATTTTAAATCTATCTCAGTTTATTCGACTAAATTTCTCAAATTAACTTTATTTCGCGAAATCTTTAATTTATAGCTTTTTCAAATGTCCGAATAAAATCAATTAAGAATTAAATAGCCAGAGAAGAAAGTGTGACGTTCAATTAGATTCCTATTATGTTCGGTAATGCGTACTGTTCACGCTTCTACAGCGAGTATTACACATGTATCTACGAAAAGAAAAATAGAAAGATAAGAGAAGAGAAAGCGAGTGTACAGCCATTAAAGAGCTGTAGCATCCGTTTCAGCGATTTAACCTTGTCTTCATGACTAACGTAACCTATGAGCGAATTATCTTCCATCGAGTGAGTATTAATCCGTCTGATCTAACAGATTGAGCGAAAAAGAAAGAGAGAAGGAGAGAGATAGAGAGAGAAGAGGTTTCGTTAGTATGCTAGATCTCGACTGATCTTACGCCTCTAACAGCTTGGCGTACTCAGATAGTTACCTGCTAAGGTCCTAGCGAGCGGAATATCTACAATAAAGCCAACAATGCGCCTGATTCGCTTGCTTTGCAGCGCAGCATGCTGTGGAACTATTCGAAATAGACCAGCAGGCTTTAATAATAGCGCGCGCGCTGCAAAGGAAGAGAGATCGGGCGCTGCCGGGTGGATGAATCGATTTAAAACACGTCAGACTCTTTGGCGTCATTAAATCCCTCTTTATCAACATGGAAATGTCAGAGGAGTTATCAAATCGATTATCTCTGGATTAGAGCTAGCTAATACCCAAGCGCAACGCGAGCAGTTAATAGCTTTTTTTTTTTTTTCTTTTCCTTTTTTTTTCAATTTCTCCCTCTTTTTCCGTTAAGCCGAAGAGATCCTTCACTCGAAATGTTCCGCGCGCAAAACATATCCGTTAAACACAGTTCTTGCCTGCCTGCCGTAAAAGTTACTTAACACGTTCTTTCATGTAATAACGATATTTTATGCACGATTGGAATCAACACTAAGTCGCAGAAGTAGATATCCGCAACGCGATATCCGGGTTACCGTAAAAAGGCCAGCGCGACGTAGTTCCGCGAATTAATGCAAAAACGAATAAATGCACGCTGTACCATTGAGAGCACGCCAACTTTAACCGACCGATCGCCGACCGACGGTCCTTTTTGCGTTCCGCATTTTGCTCCGGGTTCGATGCAAATCGGCTCACCCTGACAAACCAGCCAATCCGTATAACGACGTCGAAACGCTATTGAACGACCAGTAGCTCTAAGTAGGTGGAGGTTGCTATTGGCAAGGTCGGACAAATCGTTTCGCGGAACGTTTAAAGGTTCTTTAAACCCCCCGACCTACGGTCAGTGATGGCTTTACGTGACTGGCACGCTTAATTCTGTCTTTTCGCTCTCTCCTTACGCGGGCGCCCCGAATCCCGCTAAACGTCGCGAGTAAGATAAGCGCGTGTCGCATAACTACATCAGTTCGCTCTGAACGCGACGTTTCGCAGCCGAGTCACCGCGGACTGTAAAATCGCCGGCTATCGGAAATAACACGAGACGCGTTATTATATATATCGTTAATAAATCCTTCCTTCGTTTAACGCGAAAAATATTATTTTTAATATGTCCGAATGTAAAAATAACGGACGGAGGGCGCGGGTCGTCCGAGTACCGTGAAGAGAAGATCAAACGCGGATACTCGACAGAGAAATGCATTGGAATTGGCAACATCGCGATTTTAATCTGTTCATTAACGTAATTCGCGTATTTCTCTTTTGTGCGAATCGCGCGCGTGCGGTGATTAGCGTGATTAAAGGGGAAAACGCGATCCTGGCGATACGGAACGTGCGCGCCAAAGGGGAGCTTAAAATTGTTGTAATTGCAAAAAAATTCCGTCATCGCGGACGTGAGCTTTGTACGCGGGGCCATTGCGAATATTCTCTTTTAATTTATCGAGCATTGCTTAATTCCGTTTCCAGCCGCATTCGATAAATTTGCGCTCGTCTGTTCGTACGGGTACGTAACGGGTATTGTGCTCTTGTTAATATAAATATATTGTATAAGAAACATTTAAAAAAATAAAATAAAAAAAAAAGGCAGAAGTCATTTTTATCATATTTGTTACATGTCTTTGTATGAAGAGCTGAATATATTATTATAGAATTACCGGACTCTTTTAAATGTCGAAATTAAATTATGAAAATTCTTATTTAAAAATGAAATATGTTGAAACACACGATACGAGGGAAAATAAACCTTCTAATTTGTCATTCAAAAAAATCGGAGTTGTAAATTTGATTCTTTTATACCCTTTACATCCATCTCGAGCGCGTCGTCTATTTTTCATGGGTCGAAAACGTAGGTTCCGCAACGCAGTTGAAAATTACTAGCCTGGTCCACGCGCGAGCTAAAATGAGTTCCACATATTCGCAACTCGCGCACGTGTTCTTGCTCGTTTAATCGCTTTTTATACGCCGTATCTATTTTCGCGCGGGCCGCGCGATGACACGGACGGATCTTCTGGGAATATGGAACGAGATCGAGAAGCGCGACGATAATTACGAACGCGATTACAGCGCGGCCGGGACGTGCCGTAAAGTTATTTTCGCGCGCGTGCAAATGTGTCTCGCAGGAAATGCGAATACGTCGACGTGAATAAAACGCGGATTGCGTTTTAAATAACATGCGCGTCGAATAAGCGGATCCCGTGGATCCCCAAGTGCCGTTGCACGTGGCAGTAGTATAAAGTGCATTCGCGCAATATTTTGTGCTATAAAAGTAGCATTATTATTTGAAATAAAATTACTACCTGCAGTTTTATACAATTAACTAAAATATATCCTGTCTTAAAAAATTGGCGTAACGCGTAAATTAGCTGTTAATTGTTACCGCTAAAACCGACGTTGATTAGTTCTCTCTCACTTGGTTTGCTTCACGCCAAGCGAGAGTCAACGTGGGCTGTTAAGTCGGCGATTTTAAATCGAATGAGAGCGACGAATAGATAGGCGCGGGGGAGGTGGAGTGAGGCGGAGGGAACAGAGTGAGAGCGAGCGCGAGCCTACGTGCCGCGCGCTAGGTATATTGCCCCACCACTTCCACTCTCGCTCTGTCCTTCTCCAGCGGTCACGCAAGCACACACGTACTACACACTGCGCAGCGAGCACATGTCTCCGTACCGAAAGTAATTCGCACTTCCGTTTAACGAAAACCCTTTCGGCACGATAACCATGATTAACCACTCGATATTTCTTTATGTTACAGATCGGCGCAGTTGCTGTCCGCTGTCCGCTATCGCCAACGCGTCTCGTCACCGCTGATATTAAGATACATACGAACCGCAGCCGGTTCGTCGGTCGTCCCGGGAGATCCGCTGAGTATACGGGCGTAGTTTTTCGACACGCGACTTTCTTTTAATCGCGAGTGCCAAACCATGGAACGCGCGAGTGATCGTTGAGTAATTTCCGCGGTATTAAAATCACGGGTCGGGGTGTTCGCGAGTTTCCAGTGCGCGGAAGGATGACTCGACACGTCCCATCTGAGAGGAGGAGCAGGCCCGGGGGGCATCCTGCCTCGGCGGAGCAACTTTTAGGTGAATATTAATTTTTTTTTCTCTTAGAAAATCTTTATAAAAATAAATCTTTACCTTTATTTTAATTGAAATACCAACATGTCTACATTAATATGTTTTATTTTATGTTACAGCCACCGGCAGAGTTCCACAACTCCGCTGTATGCAGATTGGTAAGTCGCATAATTTCTTTTGTGTAATTTGCAATCGGGTAAGATTTCTTAAAAAATAGCGCGTGTGTAGCGCGCGGATGGTTTCTTCTAGTAATAAGAAAAACGACTAATACTTTCTATAAAATGTTGATAAGGCAGCGCTTATAATTAAAGATAAAAAAATATATATATGCGCGGTTATTAAAAATGAAAAGCGAATGTAGTAAAAATAAAACGCGAAGAAAAAAAGTGGCGTGACAATTCGACGACTCGACACTAAGATAGATTTCCCTGACAATGTCGCACGTATTGAAAGTCGCGTGGTACAAATAAAATGTGAGTCATCTGAGATCGCAATCCGCGTGATGTGTAACAATCAAACGCGGATTTATCCCCAGCCCTTCGCTCCCCGAGCGCGCGAAAAAGGTAAAAAAAAAAATATAAAAAAATAAAATAAAATAATGGACAAAAGAAAAGAGAGCAGCGGAAGCGAGGTGCGCAGTTGAGCTCCGTGTAGAACTGATATAACTGATAACCGAAATAAGTAAAAAAGGAGCCGAGGAACGCCCGTCTACCAGAGAGATCGAGAAATAGAGAAAGAGAAGGCGGCAGGAAGGTCCCTCGGACTCTCGTAATCTCGCGGCAGTAAATCTCGCGCGGAAGACACCCGACTACACTCGCTCGTGCGCAAGTCGCCGTGTATTTATTACGCGCAACAGCAACAATGTAAAGTAATTAGGGACATTATGCATACGCAACACGTACGAGTTATCTCGCGATCCGAGAGCGCGGCGCGGTGGGACGAAGGGATATCGCGATAAAAAAAAAAAATCAGCGAAGGGAGAAAAAAAGAAAGAGAGAGCAACGAAGATGGTAAGACCGCTCTTATCAGCCGGCTACCTATCGCGGGCGATACATTTCCTAGATCGACTATCGGCTCCAACTACATCCCTCTTCGATGTAGTTCACTACGCTATCATACGAGAACGAACTTTGCTAACGACCGTGATCAAAGCGCCTCTTTCACCGGTACAGCTTGCCGGTATACTTTAGCGGGGCATACTCGCGATAAACTTCGACTCTGCTCGGCGAGAAATCGCGAAGACCCCGTGAAGAACAAATGAGAAGCGGAACTAGGGCCTTCCCCGATTTCCTTAATAACAGGTAGACAAATGAGCGGATGGTTTGTTGTTACGTTGCGCGCGAGAGATCCCTCGAGATCCCATACAACAATTTGCTGGAGTTGATAAATGCCGGGAGCATTAACGACGCTGGACGAATCACGCTGGAACGATAATTGAAAGATAGAACGATGTACGGTCCCGATGCAAAATAGCGGTAATAAATGGGAAGACGAAGCGATATAGTTTAATTCGGCGTAATAAATGGCTGATAGGCGGCGATTAGAGATAATTGATCTTCCCCCGGCCTCGGACTCTTCTCGGAAGGAGTTGTTCGGGATCGTGTGGATTTAAATTAGTTACGCAATCGGCACGAAGCGTATACGTGAAGACAGGACGGTTAATCTCTCGTTACCATTACGCGGCTCATTATTATCATTATTACGGTTATTACGTAAGCTTGCCTCTTCCTACGACCCCCTGAATCAATACGAATTTGCATTCGATATACCCGCGAGATATAACGGATACGAAACCGCGCGTTTAAGCATGATAAATTTCGTAAGTAATAATAATAATTCAATCTAGCGAGTGTTTCGATGCGGCCGATCGTTTCGTAAATTACGGTGCTTTGTGGCAAAGCGGCATACAAGGTGTCGCAAAGCGACGTACGCGAAAAACAAACCGATATCGAATTCAACCGGGTATCCAGAGAGCAATTCTCGAGACACCGTCTAGAATGCATCGTTCGATCGTTCGAACGTCGCCGTCCACTTACATTAACGGTACAGCACACGGCAGAAAACATGTACAATTACAAGCTATCGTTCGGCTGCCCCAACCGACGGTTTCGCGCCCACGCTCTTACCACCGTGTCGACTTAACGACGTTCGCTCCATTCCGCTTGCTTCACCGACGAAGCGTGAGTACGTCGAAAACGACAATACCGCTGTTCATTACGCGGCGCGAAAAGAAAGGAAAAAAAAAAGAAAATTAAAAAATAAAAAAAAAGGACAAAATAAAAGGAGGACATGAACAGACGGTATTAACGTTCCGTTGCTAAACGCCACCGGAACCGTTGCAGCGCCCGTGTTCCGTAAGAGCGCATCGAGCAGGGGCAATTAAAACACCGTATCGACGTGCCAGCAATTGATTATCTCGGCTAATTGTAACGCCCTGTAACCTTTACGGTACGCGAAGATCAATTTTCTATCCGTTCAATATTCGTATCCCGAAATCCATCGGCGTACAGTTAAATAAATAAAATTACTTTTTACATTTGTATCCACTGCGCGGCATAGGTACTTCTTACCGGAGAGTCCTTAACTTGCTAACACAATATCCCGCGAACGTCTTTACTCTCACGGCCAGACACGTTACTCTTTCCGAGTAATCGCACGTACATACGCGGGGACTTTAATATCGCGGTAATTTATGATGCAAAATTGCCGCGCGTGCAATTTATATATATCATAAATTACCGCGCTCCTCGTGATAAGCGGAAAAATATTTTCCAATGGGTTTACACGCGGCGCGCATAAAGCTTCTCCTCTGTACCCAGATACAGAGTTGCAATCTCCGGTGCCGTGGGATACGGTACGCTGCAAACGTCTTTATTCACAGCTAAATATGTTACCTTCCACGTGGCCGTACGTGTGCCTACTCGGAGAGGCTCCAATATCGCGTCCCTAACGACACCATCCATTCGCCGTGGCAGATCCACGCCCGGCAGCCTTGCGAAAGCCGTGAAACCGGGAACACGGGGAAAAGCGAGCTCGGGCCCGCGTAGATTCGAGCGATTCCGAAACGGCGGAAAGCGCTCGTCGCATGACTCACCGGCATTCTCCGGCTCGTAAGAAATTCGCTTTGATACGCACAATAAGCACGTAACCCTCGCGCGTCGCAGCCAAGCGACTACGAAAACATATCCGGCGTGTGAGCAAGTTAGCGCAAAGCTGTTCCAATAATACCGTAAAGCTTCTTCGTGCCCTTCGCGAGAGCTAGATCGCGTCGGTTTGGTTTCGCAACACGTAACCACGGAGCTCGGCATTCCGAATCGCGGCGTATATCCTGGCGAACGTACACGTATAGCATACGATGACATCGTCGAGCACGCCACTCGCCGGTAATGACGTTCCTCTCTCCGAACGCGAAATTTCTCTAGATTTTTTATGAATCTTATTTACGAATCTCCCGCGCTACTCTTTTTTTGTAATAATAATACAAAGTTCTCTACCCTTCGTCATTTTTTATCCCACGAAGCTCATATCTTTAGCACGAATACCCTTTTTTTTTTTCTTTATTTTATTCGATCCCGTTTTCAGTTTTAGTTCTAGGTGCTTGTTTTAATCAAATTTTCGCTCGTTCCAGCGAGCCGGCGTTACTTTCCCTTTAGATCCCTTTTTTAAGGAAGGAAAAATTTAACGGAGAAAAATAATTAAAAATTTTTCCATTCTTTTTTTTTCAAATAGAGAACCGTCATAATTATTAGTGATTAAACGTCGTATAAATCTTAGCTCGATTATGCTCGAGAGTAGAATGTAACCCGAGTACATCTGGTTTTCGTCTCCACGTTGATTACAGAAGAGCTAGTAGAAAAGGTAGAAACATCGCGTTCGTTGTTGTCTCTTAATGGGTAAAGTAGTAGATTTCCTCTCTAGAGCGGTGGCCAGAGCTGAATCTCCGCGCACGAACGCAGCGGAACAAACGCGACATCGCTGCAATGCGCTGCAGCCGGAACGAACGCTCGTGATTTCGTACTCTCTCTCTCTCTCTCTCTCTTTCTTTCCCTTGTTAGTACGTTTATGTATGATACCACGAGAAGATACAGCCATACGTCGAGGCGCGACAAACGCAAAACCCGCTTAACACGCTGCGTTCCAGGTAATCGAAATAAATGTTGAAAAAGATCATAAATTTAATCGCCAAACAAAATTACAAAATTGAAAATCGGACCCAATTTTGTTAATTAATAAATCTTCTGTAATTCTAATTAATTAAAAGACAATTTGTAATAATAAATACCGCGGCGCGAATAAATTGACGATAAAAGATGCGACGTAGACCGTTGAAGCTGCAGCCATAATTGGCGCTACAAAAGCAGAAACGTGCTTATCCTATATATTCGAATAAATTCATTTGGCGGAATCATCGAGAGTGAAGTATCGCGTGGATTCGCTTTAACTCCCTTGCGTGTACTCGCTGATATAGGGTCGGCGTGTTTTCGCCGCGAAACACGATACCGTGCCCGTAGCATTGAAGCTAAGAGAAGCGGAAAGAGGAGTGAAGGGAGAAGGTAGAGGCTAGACCGTCCAGAATTTCTAGCGAGCAAGCGAGGCCGCACGCGATGCCGGCTATGAATGAAATCAAGAATCTGGGCGAGCGCGATGCGGCGGGTCGGCATCGGGGCGCGTTCGCGGAAACGAAATGCAACTGTGTTACATTATACGTAACAGGTTGATTATTAGCTAACGAGAAACAGGATCCCGGAAATGAAGAACTTTCCGCCCTATTTCCCAAATTTCCCATAGAAATGCAGGGATAAACTAATGGATTCGCGCGTAATTGAATCGTTATTATTCGCGCGGTGTGCGCTTCATCTCAGTTCTCGAAATTGGATAAGTGTGCATATACATACATCGCGCATAGGAATTTTGTATTATTGCAGGGAAACTGGTTTAGAATATTAAACGCCGACGTATTTCGTATTAATATTTCTACTTGAGTGCGTAGGTAGTACGAACCGCGGTAGTTTAACGTAAAATAAAAAGAACAATGGGAGTAAGCGTCTGATCGGGGAGTCAAATAATCGCCGAATAATAAGTAATTGCGCGTATGCGTAAATCAAATTTTGCATAACGTGAATGGAACTTCCCACGATCGAACGTGACGAATCGAATATTCGAGCGAGACTTCAAAGATGACACTTGCAGCAGCAACGAGAGAGAGAACAAGAGAGAGAGAGAGAGAGAGAAAGAGAGTAGGAGAGAAATAGAGGGACGAGACGAGTTTGTTAAACTTCACCGTTTCGTAATGAAGCCTCGGAGCAAGATGATTCATTCCCTCGATCTTGGCAGCGTAATTAATCGGTTCACTGCGGCAAAGTCAATCAACTGCAGTCGGCGAAGATAATTAACGACCGCGGAATCGATCCGCGAGATCAAAGCGGGACGGGCTGGAAAAGACTCCATCAAACGCACGAATAATAATAATAATACCTAAACGCGCCTCACGTGACGTTAACTTATCATAAAGCCGTCGGCCTATCATAAAGATCGATTACTTTACCCTCGCCGACTTTTTCCTCGATTTTGAAATGACGGTGTGATTCTGAAACTGCACGGAGAACCTGATAAATGATTAAGAAATGATAAATGATGTTAATTTTTAGAGAGCGATATCTGGTTTTTCAACTTCTTTTTATCCCGAAACAGATTTATAAAAAAACTGTAGTGTTAATTAATACTCAAATTACGCCACAAGCCATTTCTTTTTTTCTACTCGTCCAATTTATTGAATAACGCCATGACACAATAATAATATCTTCGAGATCTGTCCTTTTTTTTTATTTATCTCTTTTTTCAAATTTTATTTTTTATATTTCTCTCCCATTTTTACACAAACACGTGCAAACGATATAACGAGCGGTATGCTCGTTATCGCGAGTACCGGAGAATGGCAGTCGGATTAAAATTGCAATACGGGACGCATCGAAGACGTAACAATTTAATTTACAATTACATCGGATCTCCAATCTTGTTCGAAATATGTATCGGAGTAACGGATACTGGCCAACGTGTGCAGGCACAACGCATTTAAAAATGCATTAAAAAAAAAACCGGTGCGCGTTAATGCAAAAATTAATTCAACCATACCCGCTCTAATTACCAACACTCGCCGGCGCTTTAACTCCACATACGGAAATTACGTCGCGAGAATAGAACAACGGTACAATACCGCAGCTGCGGAAAATAAGCGACCAAAATCGTACATCGCGTTTATATACAAGTAACATAAGTGCAAATGAGCTTGTAAACTTTTACGTATACGCGTTTATAATTTATCACCGCGATTAAACTCTCATGAGCGCGATCGATGCTGTTTATTAAAATCGGTGCGAGATGAAATCGAGAGGGCAACGAAAAAAATTGCAAATTATTTTTTCTCAATTATTCTCTACAAATTCGAATGGTTAATTTCTTACGATTTAAAGCTCCCTACGTTTTACCGCGGCCTAAAAGTCGCCGGCGACTTTTGATTTGTCTCCGGCCGCGTTCGCGACGACATAATTGGATTCGCAGGCGTTTAACGAGCCGCGCGTGGACCTCGTCGAACCCGTTAGAATGCACGTTACGCCGTTTACCGTGTTTAACGCCGTTGCACCGTGCGATCTCCGCGCGTGCCGTCGCGTCGGCGCGAGCGAGCGCCGCGGCTGCATAGTCTGCTGCTGTTACGTGGCCCGTTTACACGTGTCACTCGTATCGCATCACACGTCATTACCTTTCCAACCTGCAACGCGTCGCGCCACTTCGTTATCTACGGTTCAACAAACTTCGAATCGCCGCACCTGCCCCGTCGCTAATGGCTTTCGGCACAACCGTTAAAACCTGCAACGTGCAATGACAATCCTCGTGGCTGTCGTAAAAAACCTCCGCGCCTCCCCGAACTTCGCCCCCTTTAACGCGTCTCGTCATTATATGCGTGATAACGTGTCTGTCTTATTTCTCTCTCTCTCTTTCCTCTCTTTCTCTCTTTAATTTAATACGCCGCTTATTAATCTCCCATCTTCCGGGATATAATTGTCGCTAAAAGGTTCAAATTTTAATATTCCGCACGGAACTTATCTCGAAAGCTTTTCTTATCGGACTGTTCCATGAGGGAAGATAAAGAGAGGGGTCTTAATAATTAAATTCGCATAGAGTGAAACAAACGTGCAGTTTGCATAATTGAATAAATTGAAAGAAGCTGCTAAATGTCTGACGGGAACAATGAAATCGCGAGATGTCGATGAATTTTCTATTGCGACTTTTTCCATTGACGTGTTCAATGGACCACGAGTTTTTATCGACTTTCGCGACTTTCATGGGCAGATATTGATACCAACGAAGAGACAGAGAGCGTTCACAATAAGAACTTTATAATGGCTCTCACAATAGATCTTCATCGTCCATTGTTAGTTCGCGAAGTATCGGTTGCCTTGCTTGCTCGAGAAGTCACTATACAATGCATGAGGATCCTTCGAATTATCTCTTTTCACATCGACGTGTAGAGACAGTCTCTTTATTAAAGGAAACCGAATGATCAAGCGAAATATTTTTGGAATAAAAAGAAATCTTTCTTGGCGTGCACAGGTCATAAGATCAAATATCCTTCTTGTCGAACGTATGAAAAGAACATTTCTGTAGCTATGAAACGATTTTTAAAATAAAAATTTAACAATGTGTAGAATTATTAGAAAATGAGGAATCGTAATATAAATCAACGCACTTGGGTATATTCTCTTACGTAATTTATTTTACTAAACATAAAGTACAATCTTTAAAAAAAAAAAAAAAAAAATTATATCTAAGATCATTAATCGAGAAACATTAGGAGCGTAACCTAGATTTTCCGTCGAGTTCTTCCGCCTGGGAAAGATCTCAAACGACATATACGAGTCATCGTCGCTATTGTTATACAAAGACGCTGAGATAAAGGTCGCGATATAATATTCATCGAGAACATGTCATCGTTACATGGAGTTGCATAATTAAATGTTACGAGAAAGAGATTCTTTTATAATAATATCTTTGTAGTTTTCGTGAAAAATAATTTTTTTTTTTTTTTTCTTAAAATTATGCAAAGACGTCATTTAATAAAATTCAACGTTTTGCACAATAATCCGGTACCCACTTTTCAACGTTTATTTTTTACTTTTCTTTTGTTCTTCCGTTCGCCGATAAGTCTCCGGAATAAGACTATCGAGGTGTAAGACCAGGAAAAGAACATAATGGGCCGACTGTTCGAGCAAGCACGCGAATCGACAGGATAAAGTGTAGGTTCATTGTCTACTCCGTGAGATCGGCGAGTATACGTGTGTCCCTACTCGCGTCTTCGAGGGGAAGGAACCGCGATTATATCCTTCTTCTCGTTGTCGGTCGTGCATAACGACGGTCGGCGTTGTGCCAACTTTCCGCGAAAAGCACTTCTACGAGATAAAATCCATAATTGAACGATCGAACATCTTAATTACTCGTCGCGACGATAAACAAAAATTAATCTCGATTTATATTACTTTTACGTCGATTAATAAATAAAATTATCATCGTCCACTCGAGGGTTTATTAAACCAACGAAATTAATTGTTACTCCGTAACAAAATCTTACGTCTCGAATGAGATGTAAAAGTGCTGTTTTATAGCGCTTAATCTTCGACTTTAAAGGCATGAGGTTTCAATAGCGCTGAAAGATATACGATTCATTCTATTGCGGGATTATCTATCTCGTTGCATAATTTAAACGCGATGACTAGATGGTTAGATACAGTAGTACCTTGTTCTGTCTTGATAAGCCACGTTAGTGGCGGTAGTCAATTAACAAGCCAACTGAATATCTCGTACGTCGGCGCGGTACATCGATAATTTATCTATCGCGGCGTACTGTTTACACGAATGTGCACGTCGCGGATGTATTGCGCTCAATTATCTTCGCTTGATACAACAATGTTACAAATCAGTTCGTTAGACGCCATTAATCTCGGCGCGCGTGATTACTATGCGCATATACTTACCGCAGATATCACTGCTTTACATTCTCGTTAGACCCGCGGTAGATTCTTAATAAGTGATTTCTCGCGAGCGCCGGCCGCAATTGAAACGCGACGATACCGCCGTGGTAAATGGGAATTCCGCTCCGGGTTGGTGCCACGCTATCAAATCTTTGTGATGCTAATATGGATTCATGAAATAACGTTTACATCACGTACGCCAAACTCATCGTTTCTTACACGCGTGCCTGCCATTGTCAAAATCCATACAGGTATTATTAGCCGCGGAGTGATTAACAATCAGGGAGAATATATAGACACGAGAAGGAGCGCGGAAACGTTTCTGACAGTGGAGCTTTAAAAAAAATTTTGCGAATTCAGGAGATATCTTCCCCGAGTGGAAATTGATTTCCGTCGTTATCTAATAATTAGCTGGCCAATTCGTGGCTCATCTCGTGGCTGTCTAACAAAACTGTAGTAAATAATTATTACTAGGTAATAACGAGCTAGAAAAGCGAGATATTTAAATGTTTTTCGCCGCGTACGAGTCTACTTCTACGCGTCTTGACCTATCCCTATGCACGCTCGACTGTCCAGACTGCTGGTCGGCGGGCCCGCCGATCGCCGCGGTAGTGTTAGTGCGTGCGTGTGTTGACATCTGGCCGGCACCTTGCGCTCGAAACTCGCAAGGTGGAGGACGCGCGGGCAAGGGACGGCGAGAACCGGTTCGCCCGGCGAATTCGGCAAATTCGGCAGTCGAGCGAGCGTTGCGTAAGAACAAAACACAACAGTAAACAAGTACGCGGCGAAAAAAAGTTTAGAGATCTATTTAGATACACGATCCGTGCTGGTCAGTGACTGACGACCGATACTAGACAGATTAGCTGGATAAATTTCCACTCGAATCTATCGCAAAAAATAAATATTATTTGTT